>NC_064549.1:20794248-21394248 GCF_023856365.1 Brienomyrus brachyistius
AGGGAGCGTCAACCCGAAGTCAAGTTCTAGAACGTTGCACTCACTTTTCATTGGTTTCCCAGCTATGCTGTCAGAATAATGTTTGCTGATTGGTCGAAAATTTTAAAACGTACCCGAGTACTGTAAAAAAACTCAAGATCTTGCTACCCTACGGAGCACCCATAAGGTGATTTTTTTTATACGTTATATGCAGCTATTTGTAGCAGGCCGTAATTAGACTAATCCACCCTTTGTCAATAAAGCCAACAAGAGAACAGGTTGCCCAAAGTTTGCTCAGGTACACGCCACAGCACAACCTTAAAAACACATCCAGCACAAATCACACTAGTGAATGACACAGCAAATCACAGCAATAAAAAAGACCCCTATGGGCAATCCAGCACCCAGACTACAGGTGCCAAAAGGCCCAGCCTGCCTAATAATGAACCCAAAATATACATACAACAAAGAAAAAGACACAAACAAAAAAGAAAATAAAACTAGCCAGCTGCTCCCACTAAACCCCGCTCCCGAGGCCACTAAGCCGGCTGGCTTGATAATACACGATACAACCTCAGATAAAACATATTAAAGCAACACCAGGGAGGTTTACAACCTGATCCTTAAAATTATCGACCCGTAATTCCACCTTGAAAACCCCTAAAGAACAGTAGTTTACCCCATGACTCACTGCCCCATTCAAACAAAAAAAAAACAGGTTTTTGGGGTAACCTTTAGGTCAGCTCTTCAAAACCAGGTATGAGGACTCTTCAGCTAATCAGTCCTCTAATTAGAAATCTAATTAGGGAGTTGCAGCGAAAACCTGCATACACACCGGCCCTTTGCGGATAAGATTGTTCACCCCTGAAACAAGCAAACAGAAAGGCTGCTACACTGCAAATTCAATATGCCCGCCGATGCTCCACCAAATCTATCAGGACCCTGCCTGTCTTTCCCGTGCCTGCTCCTTTGCCAATATGCCCTACCATCGGAACATGCACAGCCATCTCGCCCCGGCTATGCCTCCAGTCCGAACTGCAGTTCCTATACCTGCCTATAATTGCCTGGCTACAATCCATCCCCCAAAATGAAATTGATGACCCAACGATCACAGCTAAGAATTCTATCCCCAAACCACTGGTCTTCCTCCCCAACCGAACGATCATTCACTGACCGTGGTAACTTATAAGGGTTGGTATGATGACCAGTGGTGGACCTCACCGAACGTTTAACTGGTCTCTACACCTCGGGGGGGACATAACCTCCTCCATTATACGAGGCCTACTTGTGGATGCTCTATTGCGACCCCTCCCACCAGCCCTGTCCCCGTAAAATCACAGAGTCCTCATCCGATTCCATTTCTGTTGCCCCTGTGGGCAACCCAGACTCAGGAGACATTACCAGAACATCTTCCCCTGACATAACAACCCCCTGTGGTACTGGACGCAACTCTGTTTGGTGAACTTGACGGACAACCCCGTCCCCCTCCATTGGAGTTGCAGAGTAAACTGCACCCTGATCTTGGGGACACCGAACTACCATATACAAACAGGCATCCCAATGATCCTGTATTTTACCTCGAACATGGTTCCGCAAACACACCAGCTGACCTTCATCAAACCCCTAATCATTAACCAACTCATTGTTACTTCCGATTTCGTGGTGTGGCTTGTTCCTCCAACTAAGCCTTCACATACTCTTGAAGCACCTGCAAACTTTCCTGATGGTTTTGTACCCATTCCTCCAAAGGTCCACCATACTGACTGATCCCGGCAGGAGCCTGAAGATAGTGTATCGGTAATCGAGGCTCACAGCCAGACCTTAAATAAAAAGGCATCATCCAGTCATTTGGTGGGGTGTAGTATTGTAAGCTTCTCTGCTGGAGGAAGTGTGTGAAGCAAATTGTGCAAAAAAAATATTAAAGCAACACCAGGGAGGTTTACATCTAGATCCTTAAAATGATCGACCTGCAATTCCACCTTGAAAATCCAATTACCATATAAAGGATACAAGATGTAAAGATGACAAATGACATGGCACACATTTGTTGTTTAGACTGTTGTGTCAGGTTAATTGAAAGCTGAAGGATCTTAGTGTTTACTAGTCTAAGTAACAGAATGTCTAAACACTGTGCTTGCCTTTATGGGTTTTTAAGCAGAACATATAGGTATAGAAACATATTAACATTACGTTTCACGATTCACTGACTGGAGAATAGGAGAATATACACATCAATATTACTACTTAAGTTAACTAACCCTAATCCCAACCCCTATTGGCACGGAGCCCGCCAGGGTTCAGGTGAGATATAAATCTGTAATCTGTATCAATGGTTTTGCTATCCATACCCACCCTATTAATGTTAGCTTCCCAGGGTTTCTTGTTAGACAAGCTCTGTGTCTCTCTATACCCCCATTTACTGCACGACTGATTGTCCATTTATAAAGAATCAAATAGGGTGAAGATGGTTTTAGTTTACAATTACTCTGGAAGGTGACCAGATTAAAAAAAACTAAATACCATGCCTACGTGTATGTAATCTCCATCACAGTCCCCATTTTCCCCATAATCCTCCTTTTGATAGTGCCAATTTGTGTAATGTGAGTTTTTTTTTTTTTTAAAAAACTGTTATAGAAGAACATACTGGATGCCACATGTGTACAATTACCCCTTTCTAATTAGTGGGGTCCGTTGTGTCAGCTACAGCCTTTACTAACATACACATAAGTATACAGTCTTACAGCACTTTTGTTTTCCTTTTGTATTTAATGGTTTTCCATTTAGGGGGCAGCATGGTGGTGCAGTGGTTAGCACTGTTGCCTCACACCTCTAGGGCCCGGGTTCGAGTCTCCACCTGGGTCACATGTGTGTGGAGTTTGCATGTTCTACCCATGTCATCGTGGGGTTTCCTCCGGGTACTCTGGTTTCCCCCACAGTCCAAAAACATGCTGAGGCTAATTGGAGTTGCTAAATTGCCCATAGGAGTGTATGCGTGAGTGAATAGTGTGTGAGTGTGCCCTGCGATGGGCTGGCCCGCCATCCTGGGTTGTTCCCTGTCTCGTGCCCATTGCTTCCGGGATAGGCTCCAGACCCCCCGCGATCCAGTAGGATAAGCGGTTTGGAAAATGGATGGATGGATGGACAGTTTTCCATTTGAGGAATTAGCAAAAAACTGCAGTGCATGATGGGTAGGATCTAAAGGCTGCCTAACGCCCTTAATTTGTTTGCAATTTCGCCAGGTAGGCTACCTTCTTTAAACTGCGTTTTGCTAGACTACTCATTTCGAGATGTTTTATTGTAGTCTTGGTAAATATATATATATAGTTTAGCCTAACCCAGCCACTTAAGGGAGCAAGCCAGCTCAGGTAGGTGCCAGTCCCAAGCCCGGATTAATGGAGAGGGTTGGCGTCAAGAAATAAAGAGAAATAAAGACAACTAATACTCCTAGTTTGCGAGATCTGACTGCAATGGCAGCACTGCTACAAGGGTGTGGATAAATCTATACAAATATCACCTGCATGCACATTACTTCTTTTACAATAACCAACTCCTGATCCATACTGTTAGTCGTGAAAAAAAAAACTATCGTGTACATAGAGGCCCTGTGTAAAAAGATAACTGCCAAGGAAAAGATCAAAAGCATTTATTTCAAGG
The DNA here is from genome assembly GCF_023856365.1 of Brienomyrus brachyistius. Lineage (NCBI taxonomy): Eukaryota > Metazoa > Chordata > Actinopteri > Osteoglossiformes > Mormyridae > Brienomyrus > Brienomyrus brachyistius. The sequence continues at coordinate 20,797,882 of NC_064549.1, forward strand.
ATACAAAGTTTTTATGGTCATGTACAGTGTACAGTGCAATTCTTATTTGATTAACTTGAATGTCTCCACAGACTAGACGATTAAACAAATAAAGCAGCGCAACATTACAATAACTAATAACAAATAAACAAAGCTCACGAGTACTATTACAGTATTTATATCATTTATTTAAACTTAATTTTACCAGGTAAATTAACTACAAAGCAGTTACCACTGCTTTACCTGCTTCTCGGGAGAAATAGCAGATATACGTCATGTATGTGACTAAATTCTTAAGCCAATAAGGGCAAAGTTGTGTCGTAATGGAGGCGGATCCAGTTTGTGGAGCCGGTTAAAGACACTACGGGCATGTAAATGGAGAACGAAATTATAGTTATACCGAATCTCCTACACACAATACCAAGGTTACCAACTTTGGTCAGCTGACCGGAGTGAGACGTTCAATTCCCGTAAGATTTCTTTGCGCCAGCCTGAGAGTCTGAAAACACGTCACACCAGATGCATGAGAGATGGAAACCTGGGATATTCAGTCGAATCAGATCAAATATGATGCTAAGTTAGTACTAAGTTAAAATATGTTCCGGACTTGTAACATGCACCCATGATTTGGAACAGTCAGCAGGCTGTCTCTGGCCACGCCCCCTACACTCGGTCCGGCCCCTGGCTTTTCCTGAATTCTGATTCCTTTAGATAAACATTGACTTCATTGATATTGTTATTGATTTATCGACAGACCATCATACGTTTTAGACGTTATAATAACAACACTCTATTGATCCCCAAAGAGAGAAATTCTCTCCTTGCCTGCCCCCTCTTACTGTCCATGATACACAAGCACATATGTAGAAAAACGTCAGCTTGGAAGCCAAGGCTGGACTTAACCTACTCCTTAGGGTTCAACTGGAAACTGCCCCATGGCCGAGCGGTCTAAAGCCTCCTGCGCAGCGAAAATGGCCTTTCAAAGTAAGGGGTATTCTGTTCTCCGAAGTAAGGCGTGGGTTCGAATCCAACTTCCGACAAAAGTTCTTCAATCGCTACAGCAGAATTTGAGCCACTGATCGGCTTTGTTTTATTTTTGCGTTTCAGGCAAAACTACATAACACTTAAAGACACTATGGGCATGTAAATGGAGAACGAAATTATAGTTATACCGAATCTCCTACACACAATACCAAGGTTACCAACTTTGGTCAGCTGACCGGAGTGAGACGTTCAATTCCCGTAAGATTTCTTTGCGCCAGCCTGAGAGTCTGAAAACACGTCACACCAGATGCATGAGAGATGGAAACCTGGGATATTCAGTCGAATCAGATCAAATATGATGCTAAGTTAGTACTAAGTTAAAATATGTTCCGGACTTGTAACATGCACCCATGATTTGGAACAGTCAGCAGGCTGTCTCTGGCCACGCCCCCTACACTCGGTCCGGCCCCTGGCTTTTCCTGAATTCTGATTCCTTTAGATAAACATTGACTTCATTGATATTGTTATTGATTTATCGACAGACCATCATACGTTTTAGACGTTATAATAACAACACTCTATTGATCCCCAAAGAGAGAAATTCTCTCCTTGCCTGCCCCCTCTTACTGTCCATGATACACAAGCACATATGTAGAAAAACGTCAGCTTGGAAGCCAAGGCTGGACTTAACCTACTCCTTAGGGTTCAACTGGAAACTGCCCCATGGCCGAGCGGTCTAAAGCCTCCTGCGCAGCGAAAATGGCCTTTCAAAGTAAGGGGTATTCTGTTCTCCGAAGTAAGGCGTGGGTTCGAATCCAACTTCCGACAAAAGTTCTTCAATCGCTACAGCAGAATTTGAGCCACTGATCGGCTTTAATTGCTTTGTTTTATTTTTGCGTTTCAGGCAAAACTACATAACACTTAAGAGGTGCAGGATGATCTGTCTTCCTCTCGCGAGGTTTTTGTACGACGTGACATGGTGACATAATGCAGCGGACGATAAAAATCTAACCACAATGCATTGCGTCAGGACCAGAATGTATTGCTTTAAGCCAGTGCTGTATGTGGGTACATGAAGTGGAAAGCACCCAATAACAAACATAACATTTAAAAAAAATCTACAAACTAGTGGGAATATAAAATAAAATAAATGTGTCTGGGCAAATTGGTAAGTTAAATTAAATCGTTTTAAGCAGTGTTAAGCAGTGTGTGGTTTTAAACACGAGTAGCATGTACCGTGTTGACGGCGCATGAACGTATCTTGGCAGCACATGTAAAACTTAGATTTGCAAGCGGGATGTGAAACAGCATTTAGGTGTTTAAAACAGCAATAGAGTGCGTGTTTGTTCACGCAGTTACAATGTTTAGTTGTTATTTCTGTGGAACATCAGTGCAAACCCTTAGGGAACATGTTTTACATGTCAAACTTCACCGTCATGAACCACGATGCGTGTTCAAGTGTGGCGCTACAGATTGCCACAATACGTTTCGTTCATATGGGGAATTTAAGGCTCATTTTTACCGTAAACATAACACAGATTCATATATTGATACTACAAATGCCCTTACGGTGTTTACGTGTAATATGTCTATGTGCCAGCGCCAATGTCGCGATGTCAGATCACTAACAGCTCACTTAAAGGAACATATAGCCGAAGGACGTGTTGTGACATGTCCGGTGACAGGATGCGACCATACGTTCACTGTGAGATCGTCGTTTACAGCCTACATGTCCAGGAAACACAGACAATGTTCTGTGGACAGTATAAGAGATCTTTATAAGGAGACAGTTTCTCAGTTTCTTGAAACTGAACCGTTAGTTACAGGCCCTACAGAGAGATTTAGTGAGACTGATGAAGGTGAAGTCCATCTTACAGAAAATTTCAGTGACCTTTTTCTTAGAAATATTTCTCTTTTCTACTTGAAATTACATGGGCAGTTTCTTCTGCCAGCATCAACTATACAAAATATTATTGAAGAGATGCTAAGCATACATGAACTAGGACAGACATATACTTTGAATAAATTAAGTGCATTCCTGAAAAGTGACTTAACTGAATTAACAGATGAGGTTATTGGTAGTATATGTGATGTTGTGAAGGAATCTGACCTTTTCACCATTAGTCATGAAGGACCAATGAGAACCAATTTTTCAAGAACTAGGGCTTTTAAACAGATGTTTAGATACACAGAACCTGTAAAGTTGTACTTAGGAAGGGATGAAACAAGGTCACAGAGGTTTGCCTACTATGTTCCATTGAAAGACACTTTGAGACATTTACTGGAGTCAGACTTATGGCAGAATTGTGCTGCACAGGGTACATACGTACCATACACTGATGTGCTTTGTGATGTCAGTGATGGTCAGGTATATAAAAACAATGAGTTCTTTTCTCAAAACCCATCATGTCTAAAACTAATTCTATATCAAGATTCTTTTGAGGCGGTGAACCCATTAGGTTCAGCAAAAAGCAGCACAAAGTAGTAGCTGTATATTTGTCTCTGGCTAATTTACCACCTCATCAAGTACAGACCACATGTAACTTGTAATGCTGTGTCAGGAAAAAGACTTCAAACACTTTGGCCATGACAAAGTTTTCTCAAGGCTCATTGCAGACTTAAAAGACCTGGAAGACAATGGAATAACGGTGGCAGAGGAAAAAGTTAAAGGGACTGTTTTGTGCATTGCAGGGGACAATTTGGGGTCTCATAATATCGGTGGATTTACAGAAAATTTTAGTTTTTCTGAATATTTCTGCAGGTATTGCCGGACAACCCGAACAGATTTTCAAACAGATCCAAATGCATTTTACAGTCTGAGGAACAACAAAACGTTGAAGGTATAATATCTGAGTTTTAATTCATTGAATTACTTCGATGTTTGTATGCCTGGCCTGCCACCTTGTTTAGGCCATGACATTTTTGAGGGTATCCTTTCCTATGATTTAGCCCTTTACCTGAAGTACTTCATCAAGCAGAAAAAGTGGTTCACTTATTCAATTCTGAATAGACGCATTAAGAAATTTAAGTACAGTGGCTCTGATGTGTTGAGTAAGCCATGTGCAGTAAACTCCAATGGAGTAAAGCTTTATGGTCAGGCTGTTCAGAACTGGAATTTTCTAATACTTCTTCCTGTGATCATGTGTGACAAGGTGAAAGAGCCCACAGATGATGATTGGCAGTTGACCCTTCAGCTAAAAGACATTGTGGAGCTGATTTGTGCACAGAAAATTTTATTGCCAGAGGTTGCATACCTTGACGTTCTTATCCAAGAATATCTTGCTTGTAGATTTTCTTTCTTTCCAGGACATAGGTTAAAGCCTAAGCATCACTACTTGCGACACTACCCTGCACTGATTTTAAAGTTTGGTCCTTTGATCAGGTTGTGGACAATGCGATTTGAAAGTAAATAAGGCACCATGGCAACAACAGTCAGAACAGCATCCAGTTCACAGCTAGTTTTAAAAATTGCTTTAACGCAGAGTGATTACAGGAAATAGGTGTACTGCTTAATATTAATTAAATTATTAAAATGTGCTAATAATAGACATATTTGTCAGTCAGACATTGTGCTTTTTAAAGAGCAGAAGGGATACATTAAATTACGATTATATTGTCCTTACTGTATATATTTTTACATTTTTTCCCTCAATGATATAAATATTTTCCCCCCTGACATATAATCAGTGTAAGCACACAAACACATTGGCCGGTTATCCTATTCATTCAGTTCCATGGACAGTGACCTGTGTTACTGTGCTGTGACATCTGGTTCCTTCATTGGCTCTGTATATTTCTATAAATGACTAAATGGCTCTGTTGTAGAAATTTCCAGCCAGAGACTTGGTTCCTATATAACGAGAAGATTTTATTTTTACTCGGACTGAGAAGCTACAGAAAATCATCTCTGCATGTGATCTCCCCTTTACTGCTCAAGCAGAGCACACGCACATCAGCAAGTGTCAAGGCAGCAAGTGCATACAAACAACTTCTCAGGGCCTTCAGGAAGAGTCAGACTGCGGTGTCATTCAGAGATACCATTGTCTAAGACTTGCACTAAAACATTCTATGCACTTATTTAAACAAAGTAGTATGGTACCTATGTCAGAATCCATCCCTGCCTTGTCCTGTTCACATGTCACTGGCCATCCTATTCTCTCCTCTGTCTTGTACCCCTTAGCCCATAGTGTGTTTGCCTGCTCATCGGGCCACCATGTGGCTTAACGGGCCAAGTGGTTGGCCACCGTGCCTGACTCCCCTTTTGATTGTGGGTTTTGAGGATATCAGTGGGTCTGTGTTTTCATGATTGTCCCCCAGGCCACCATGCAGCTCAGCCCTTGATTCCAACTACAGTAGCAATCAGGTGGTTCTCGGTCTACTAGGACTGTATAACAGGATTCTTCACCCATTCTATCTTTACTCCTTCAGCCGCATACATGAGTCAGACCTATAGGTTATTCAAATTCCGTCCTGCCAAATTTACTGGACAGGAAGTGGACACTGCAAATGAATGTGTGAATACGCCAATACCTACATCTTTACAAGTTACATTAAGGGGTTTGGTACAGTAAATGGCTGTGAGGTGGGATTTCTTCTTGATGTCTGTTTGTAGCCCGTCCACCAGCAGCTGCTGCTGTATTTATCACACCAAGCAGGGAAAGTATATTGCTAAATTTTCCTTAGTTCAATTACGCTTGATTAAGCTAATTAAGCCGGCTATGTTATTTACATTCAGAAGGATGCCGCCATATTGGGTTATACACAGATGCCACGATAGCTCACACTCACATTCCCTCTTCATTATTTTTCTAAACACACTCTATCCTGCCTTGTCACCTGCAACAAGATCTCACTCCCTGTAGCAATAAAAGTCTTTCTTATGATTGAGCAGATTTCTGCTTCTCTCCTAACCATGGGCATCCAAAGTAAGATGAAGCAAAATGTTAGGAAATTTGATAACACATGGTTACTCTTTTGGTAACAGTGACTTTGGTTTTATTTTGATAGATGTAAACTACATAATATGGTCTTAACCTTGTTTTCTGTCCTAAAAGCAAACTTTTATGTTACAGGAGAAAAGTGCACAGCTGCTTGGATCAACCCCAGCTAATCAGCGCATATGGGAATCTTTTCAAAATACCATGTGAGTCTTATGCAATTTACCCAATTAATATAAGCTCTTTAGATGACGCTTAAATAATCAATTCCCATCAACTTAGTGTCAAAACACAAACTCAGTGGCAAAAAAGTGAAGGGCAACAGACTAAGTTGTGAAAATGAAACCTGCATGTGATGAAAGGGCATGTGACTGTATCGCGATGATTATAATCATCAGATCAAACGGACCACGGAGTTGGCGGTATGGTCACACTGCTGGTCCCATGTCAGTAGGGTATAGCACACCCCTGGGCCCGGATACTACTAGGATGTCACTGGTGTACCACTGTGCCGTCAGAGTGTGGTGTGTCACTCCACAGCATTGGCAGGATTGCTCCTCTCCCTGCAGCGCCACCATACGCACATGACGGTCATCTGTGGTACTGCAGAACTGAGATGTATCGCTGAACATGGTAGGACGCCAGTCGTCATCAGTCCATCAGTCCATGCCTCCCAGTGACTACACCACTCCAAACGCAACCGTTTCTGTGCTATTGTGAACGGCAGCCTATGCATGGGACGGTGAACCCGTAGTCCAGCTGATGCCAGTCATCGCGACACGATGATATAGGGTGTTGTAGAGAGTCCAGTAGCTGTGTCCATATATCAGGCGCAGGTGTCATGGGGATCTGTGATGCTTGGAGCACAATCCGACGATCCTTCCTTGGCGTGGTCTGTCTTGGATGACCAGAAACTTCACGACGTGTGTGGATGCCTCACGTGCCCATTGGTTTCAATATCAGGCCACTGTGATATCCGCATGGCCCACATGCAATTGCAGCACATGACCACCTGGCTTCATGTAAACCCGCAATGCAACCCTATCAAACTCCGTCAAGTGCCGTTAACACTGTCTAATGTGACTACGAGGCATCCTGTGTCTGGTGATTAAACATGCCAACTCCTTGCAATTTGAATCATTTACATATCCATCACTGGTCTGCACATGTACCAGATTACATCTTTAATCGGATAGTTACTTCTGGGTTCTCAACTTTTTTTTTCATAATACCCCTTAAGTGTATATGCCCTTCACTGATGAGAAATTCATCAACATCTAAGTCCTACATTCATGTACAATGCATATTAAATGAATATTTTGTCACTATTAGTTTTGATGTATCATTCTTTGAATGCACTCAATTGAATCATGGACAGTGGTTCCACATGGAAAAAAATGAATATTCCGAAAAGGAAAAATCCTTCTTCGGTTGATACATTCACTTTGTGTTCTGAGAATTTTTCCCTTGAGTGCCTTGTACAGTATGTCTAGTGTGTTTTTGGTGTGAATGTGGCCATAATCATACAAGGAAAAAACCACTGACTTGTAGTGAACATGTAAAACCGCAACATGCAGTGTCATACGTAACTGAAATAAGAAATGCTGGATTGCCTGAGTTGCATGCGTGCATGTTTTTTAATATGGGCAACATGGTTCCCTGAGATGCCTCAGTGTTGCTCACCGCCATCTCTAACACACAACCTCACAAACCATCTTAAAACTACTGAAAGAAATAATTGGCTACACTGCAGCTCCACTGTTTTGTTTGGCACCCCTGCATGTCCTGCATTGTGTGGGGAAAAAAGCTGAAGGCTGAGGAATGTTACATAACACAGCTAGAATGTAAAAACTCTCTCTGGTGTAATTCACTGCGTAAAACCAATGGTCCTAAGTGTGGTGTCTTCTTCATAACACTCCCTGATGTTTGTGTCCATGACCATGAGATAGGGTGGCTGCTTTTCTTCCTTGCTTTCCTTGTATTCCTACGTTTCCTCCCCAGCCTTGGTTGGTAGGTCAGGCAGCATCACCTTGTTTTAATAGACCCAGGTGCAATTTATCTTGAAATTAGACTCAAGTGCAGAAAATGTTCTATCAGAAGTCTTTGACAATCTCTGAATTACACAGAAATCTGACTTCTTCTGAAGCTGTGAAATTGTTCATCTGTATTTGCTGCATTGGTACTTGTTGATGTGCGTGTGCCCTGCTTAAGGAGTAAAGGGGAGATGACATGCAGAGCTAGTTTTCTGTAGTTTATTTGTCTGAATAATAATATTCTCTTCATATAGGAACCCAGTCTCTGGCTGGAAATTTCTACAATAGAGCCATTTAGTTATTTCTAGAAAAATATTTAGAGCCAATGACCTGATGTCATAGTAACACAGGTCACTGTCCGTGGTGCTGAATTCTCTACTTGATGGGCTGGTGCTGAATGAATAGGCCAGGTGTCTGTGTGCTTCCACTGACTGGCACCCAGACATATAATGACTTTTAACAATGAAGGGGGAAAAGTCCAGACAGGAAATTAGTCAACAGTAATTAGTAATCAAATATAGTTCTCATTTATCATTATGTAAATTTCAAAAACCTTTTCTGACTATTAATCTGCACGTTGCAATAATTTAATATTAACTAACTTGCTGTAACGTAAAGTGAAAAACAAGTTTTAAAACTAGCTGTGAAATTTTTGATGCTGTTGACCTGAATGTTGTTGCCAGAGCCTTAGGATACGTCTCTACACATAAGTGAGGAGATGGATGCACTATTCTATGGAGGCTTCTGAAGAGAATTATTATCCCAAATTTAAATTGAGAGAGATGATTAATTCCTTTTTAATGCAGTCTGCCTTAAGAGCCCCTGTTCTGCCGTTGATCTTTTGCATGGATGCTATCATGTATTAGTTTACTCTATGAAATTTAGTTTGAATTTTGATCACATGTCAAACTAAAGCATTTTGGACTGGATTCCTGAGTTCTTTTTAACGCTGTTAAGTTACATTTTTATTTCAGCATAATTACAAGTTCCCGCAGGGAAGAAATAAGTCAGTTACTTAATAAATGACTATAAAGTAGTTGCTGCAGTATATATTCCATAAATTTACTGAACTGGAGTTTTATGCATCCTTACAAAGTAATAACTGTATGTGTTCTTTAAGTATGAAAGAGTTTAGGACATTGTCACCTGCAGTGGACGGCCACGTGTCCCCATAATTATAACTTTAGATTATATTTCTGCATGACTGAGTATTCACTGAGTACCTGGTAGTGTTGGATGATATTTACGTCTCATATTTACCATTTATGTCAGTCTTCAAAGTGTGTGGATTATTAAGGTTGGTCTTGGTTGTTTTCTTCCCTGGAGAAACAGAAGTTTAATGCCATGATGCCACAGCAGCTCGCCGTTCCTGTCAGTACGGTGGAGGTAAGAGTTTGAAACATTCATCAGCCTGTCAGCTACGCATCTCGCCTGGACATGGGACTCAGCTTTTATTCTTCCATAATACCGCTTAAGTACCTCACTCTACTCAATCTCAGTACTGTTTAAGGGTAAATAACTTTTGTCACTGACTGCCAGAGATTATGGCAATTAAATGGAAAATATGAAGCAGACATATGAAATACAGTGGGCTGTTTGCAGTAAGTTGGGCTTAGGGTTAGTAATGGGGCTTTTTCCACTGACTTCTGCTTCTGTGCCCTTTCTTCACACTGCTGTTCAACTGTCCTCTTTATAGGAGGGAGGAGCAGCGCAAATGCAGCCGACAGATATAAAGCCATGTGCTGGCAGCAGACGCTTCGCACCCCTTAATAGCATATCTGTTGCTGGTAAGACTGTCTGTGCTGCCGGTCATCTCAGTAACCAGGTGAAACTCCCCAGGCAAGATCAGGACAATGTTGTGTTGAGTTTCAGTGAGTTTCCTGTGTGTAAAGCCAGTTTTGGGGTCAATGTGGAGCCTGGTCCAGTCATGAGCTGGGGAGACGTGACCAAGGCTGCACTGTTACTCTTGTGTGTCTTTTCATTCAAAACTCTTTTTTTTTTTATTTCCCCATAGTGTCCATCATCTTGAGCAGCACCGGCTGTCATTTAGCACAAAAGATGCCTGTTCAGTTTTCCATCTGAACAAGGGCCCTCTGGACCCAGGTGTGCACTACATGAGCACTTTGTTCCTGACTCCTTATCAGCGTTTACATTTACACTCTCAGCCAGTCTTTAATCTGCAAAGTTACGCTTGGTAAGATTTATACAGACACGAGTAAAGAGGATTTTTTCACTTTTCCCAAATTCCCTCTAAGTCTGTATTTTCACCTCTTGAATGCTGGGATTTGTAGGCCCAGCTCTTCACCATGTATAACAACATCACCCTCAACGCTAGAGAAACCAAGGAGCTGATCCTGGACTTTCGCAAACGGATGACTCCCCAAAGTCCTATCTACATCGCAGAGGATGCTGTAGAGGCTTCAACAGCTTCCAGTTCCTCGGGCACACAGCTTCTGGCGGTCAAAGGCATCGTCTTCAGGTGCTGCCTCAGAAAAGCAAGCAGCACCTTGAGAGACTCTAGCCACCCAGCACTGTCACTTTTCACCTTCCATCCATCCATCTGCACAAGCATTTCCAGATTTAGAGACAAGTTTCCTCCCCATTGCTGTTAACCAGCCAGTGACGCTGACATTTCCTCACACTGCCACTGTTACCTCATTCTGTACTGTTACTGTGTCTGTCTATGCTGGTGCCATTACTTTAATTTTATTTATATAGTATTATCACTGGTTATACTGTTGAGGTGCAACTACAGACAATTTTTCTTTGAATTAATCTAGCGACTATTTTCCCAAGCTGTTGATTCATCAAAACTATTATTTTTCCTCCAGAAAATCAGATTGACCGTTTAAGTTAATATTATTTTAAGAACAACACAAACTACGTCATTGCGGGGTTTTAGATAATGGACACTATACAGATATTTTTTTCGCCCACCATTCAATAAGCAGATAAGTAACTTGTCTAAAATATTTAGATTTGTATTGTGATCCCCAAAAGTTAGTAATCTGTATAAAATCAGTGTATCTTTGTTTTTTAAATTTGATTCTGTAAATCAATGTACACTGAACAAAAATATAAACGCAACACTTTTGTTTTTGCTCCCATTTTTCATGAGATGGACTTAAAGATCTACAATTCATTCCAGATACACAATATTACCATTTCTCTCAAACATTTCTCACAAATCAGTCTAAATGTGTGATAGTGAGCACTTCTGCTTTGCTGAGATAATCCATCCCACCTCACAGGTGTGCCACATCAAGATGCTGATCTGACATCATGGGTAGTGCACAGGTGTACCTTATACTGCCCACAATAAAAGGCCACCCTGGAATGTGCAGTTTTGTCTCACAGCAAAATGCCACAGATGCCACAAGCATTGAGGGAGCGTGCAATTGGCATGCTGACAGCAGGAATGTCAACCAGATCTGTTGCTCGTGCATTGAATGTTCATTTCTCAACCATAAGCCGTCTCCAAAGGCGTTTCAGAGAATATGGCAGTACATCCAACCGGCCTCACAACCGCAGACCACGTGTAACCACACCAGCCCAGGACCTCCACATCCAGCAGGTTCACCTCCAAGATCGTCTGAGACCAGCCACTCAGACAGATAATGCACGGCCCCATGTTGCAAGGATCTGTACACAGTTCTTGGAAGCTGAAAATGTCCCAGTTCTTGCATGGCCAGCATACTCACCGGACATGTCACCCGTTGAGCATGTTTGGGATGTGCTTGACCGGCGTATACGACAGCGTGTACCAGTTCCCACTAATATCCAACAACTTCGCACAGCCATTGAAGAGGAGTGGACCAACATTCCACAGGCCACAATTGACAATCTGATAAACTCTATGCGAAGAAGATGTGTTGCATTGCATGAGGCAAATGGTGGTCACACCAGATACTGACCGGTTCTGAGTCCCCAGACCCCCAATAAAGCAAAAAACTGCACATTCCAGGGTGGCCTTTTATTGTGGGCAGTATAAGGTACACCTGTGCACTACCCATGATGTCAGATCAGCATCTTGATGTGGCACACCTGTGAGGTGGGATGGATTATCTCAGCAAAGCAGAAGTGCTCACTATCACACATTTAGACTGATTTGTGAGAAATGTTTGAGAGAAATGGTAATATTGTGTATCTGGAATGAATTGTAGGTCTTTAAGTCCATCTCATGAAAAATGGGAGCAGAAACAAGAGTGTTGCGTTTATATTTTTGTTCAGTATAGAATAAGCCCAGATTTTAACCTAAAAATTTTCCTCAAATGTTTATTCAGTGGAGATAAGTACAACCTCTAAAGATAGGCCTACACCCGTTTTGGCAGTGTCTCCGGATCCCATGACAAATAATGCCTTCAGTACATCCTCCTCAACCCACACTGAAAGCAGAAGTGCTATGGGCTTTGCAAACGGTTTGCCGACATCACTCCTATACGTCCAATGATGACATTCACACCGTCTCCAGGGTGATGTTCCCTGACTCGCAGGGTCACTTGTGGTAAAGATAAAACCGCTTTTCTTGCGCGATTTGGACTCGCTCCATATATTAAAAGGGAGCTTCGTTGTCATGTTTGACGTAAGTATGAACAGGACCATCAAAAGAAAACAACTGGATGTGCATGTCAGGTATTGGGTGAATTATGAGAATGGCTCTCGAGTGCAGTCCTGGTTCTGGGATCACAGTACATGAGCCACTCCACCGCTGAAGACTTACTGGAGAAGTTTAAGGTAAGCCATTCAATAACATTTAAACTCATTAACGAACCCATGATTTTTAAATATCCATGGTTTATCTTTACATGTGTTTAAATGGGAGAACCATATTTATTGGTAAGCATATTTTAAAGATTTTATTGCTGCTTCATGGCTTTTGCTGCAAAAAAAATAGTTCATTGAGGAAATAGAATGTTTAAGTGTTGTGTAGCAACATGTACAGCTGTTGTACAGGCAAAAACTCTGGCTCAGTCCAAAGGAGGTGGATATAGGAATGGCTGTCATCAAGGTGGGACTTCTGTGAATTCACTGGTATCTTTACATACAAATGTATCAAACAATTGTGAAGTAAAAAATATGTGAATAACATGGAGTTTGAGCTGGTTTGATATGTACAGCTGAGGTAGTGTTAACCTTGGGCTGAGTGTGCAGAAAGATTCTGGAAATTTGACAAACCATCTTTTTGTCAGAGACAGTCAGGAGCCAAAGGCAGTGGAAGTGACCTTGGTGTCCTTCAGATTAAAAAAAATTGCCAGATTGTGCTCTCAAAAATGTGCAAAAAGGCCTTGGATAAATGCCCTCTGAAGTACTCGATTGTACATGAGATGACGTGCTTGGACCCAAACAAAATGCACACCAGCCAGATAACTGCCAGCAGAAAAGGAGAAATCTCATGCAGAAGTTTGCGCAGGAGAATCGGTTGGCAGGCAGGATATCTGCTGGTAAATCATAGGATAAGAATAGGATAGTTCAGAATATTATTTTTAAATTATGCTTTTCTTTTTTCACATCTAACTGAATCAGGGACGGATTACAAACCGGGTTAGCGGGGCCGCTGCCCAGGGGCCCTTGGGGTGCAGGGGGCCCGTGGGCCCCAAGCCCAAAACAATTTGCAACGCTTATCAGCAATGTATTTTCGTTTGTCTATTTTAGAGGGCCTACATTCTTTGATCCTCTGCCTACAAGGTCCCCTGACCCTATAGGGAGGGTGTTTGGCTGCCAAGGGCCCTTGACTTGTGGTGGTTGTGGTGGTGGTGCAGGTGGTGGTGGTGGGGGGGGGCCTCGCGAACGTTTTACCCAGGGGCCCACACAACCCATAATCCGTCCCTGAACTGAATAGTGTTAACACGTAGATTTTAGCAGTATTTAGAAGACCGACTCTTGGTGTTTGAAAAGAAGCATCAGCCCAGTTATATTTTCTTTGATGAGCCTAGAGATATCTCAAGATTAAATTAAAATGATTGCACATTTATGGTATCATAGGAAAATTGGGTTATAAATCACTTTCCTATTCTACATGTGATTCTGTGTATTGACATTGTTGATCTGCATCTAATCTACTGTAATTAATGTAATTACAGGTGATGCAATATCCCAGCAGTCTGATAATCACCTGCACAATGAGGCAAAAGGCTTGGATTTTATATCCTTCATTCCTTCAGCACCATCCAAAGTTGATGTCTTTTTACATCAAAAAGTTAGTGGGCCTTATCCTGACCTCTGGATGTTCTGCAAGAACTTGCTGCTGCTGTCCTATGGGCAAGCCGAAGTGGAACGAATAGAGGTGGAGACCTGCAACTTATCAGAGGAAACAGTTGTTGCACAGAGGCTTATATGCGACCATGTCAGAGTGTGTGGGGGAGCAACCAAAGCGCCTCTGACCAAAGGTGAAAGATGAGCGAAAAGCAAAAAAGAAAACTTGAGGAACTCAAGAGGAAGAGAGTCTCACTGGAAAGTGTATGTGAGAGTTTACAAAAGGATGCTGAGCACATGGCAGAGGAAGCAGAGAGTGCTGCTGGAACCAAAAGGGCAACATTACTTACCAAGTCCAATACTCTGAGCCGACGAGCGAAGGAGGAGAAAGAGCAGTTGGTGGTCTTAAATGCAGATACTGAAGAATAGGCTACTGAACTGTGACTCCTAACACATCAAGAGTGAATCGGTGGAAACAAAAATATTTAGGTTCTTTGCATTTTTGGAGTATTTTACTTTCTGTGCCTGTTTGTACATTGTTCACAGCCATAATACTTTATAATTACAAGGTAGTTTTATGTTAGAGCTCTTGCTCCAATAAATATGTGCCTTGTAATTAACTAAATTCTAGGCTATTCAGTTTTTTTTGCCCTCGTGATGGTCGTGGGTTGTGAAAAAAGCCTTCTTCTTAGGGGTACCGCTGGGGCCAGCCGGGCGTATGTCGTGGCTTCAGTGAGTACTTATGTTTGTCATGCTGCCTGTGTACTTTATAGCGGCACAACATATTTCTGCAAATTGCATGCGTCAAATTGTCTGTCTCTCTTAAAAAATATGAAGTGTCACCAAAATTTTAAACGGGGAATCAATCTCAATGAAAAATATTCGTCAAGTAACGTTTCTAAAATAATATAGACATACTAATAATTATATATTAATAAATCGGATGAACGATGCATCCCAAATTGTATCCGCTGCGCACTTCTTAATCAGGGCAATCGCATCGTGGAGGTTTCTGCAGACGCCCAAAAAGACTTACTTAAGAAAACTGTTGCATGATAATTTGTACCATTTTCAAGGGTGGGGGGCGTGCAGTAGATGCCCCCTTTATTTTTGTGCTTCTGCCGTTCAAACCGAGCAGCACTGAGTTTGTCATGGCACCTGACGCCAAATCTACTGCTTAGCTGCTACAGACAGAACTATCTTCAAATCACCACTAGGGGGTGTCAATGCTGCAGCTTCGTTCTATGGTTGATCTTTTTCAAAGACAGTTTTTTTTCTCTCTCTCCACATAATCAACTTAACTGATTAGCGTGCTTTCATAGTAATGGTTTTTAATCCGTGTTAATCTTCTGAACAATGACTAGTAAAGGTTCTATGAGGTTGTCCTACTTACTATGGATTTTAAGTTTTTTATCAAGGTGTTAAAACGTACCACAGTTGCCAGTCCTGTGTTTTATGTCTAGCAATTTGTACAGTTTCTTCAGTATAAACACATGCCATGATCTGTGAGAATCTCCTCCAGAACTCTGCATTTCCTCAAGATCTTTTTGTAATATTGCATCATGGCACTGCTCAGAACAACACAGATGGTGCATAACAACACAAGGGAGTACAAGACAACATGGTGCAGAAACAGTGCGATACAAAGCAGGACAAAACTGGATGATACGTGGTCAGTGGTGGATAAAGTGCAGTAACAGCTGTACAGTGCAGCTGCCGTGGAAATGACTGTTACAGGGGATGCAAAAGCTGCAGGTTTGAATTGTTTGGCGAATGAAGCTGTTCATGAATCTGCTAGTCAGTGTTTGTGGATGGTGGTCAGAGTCCTGGATTATAGACTGAACCTTGTTACTGTGGCAGTTAAAGTACAGCTGGTCAATGGAGGGCAGTTCAGTGCGAATGATGTTCTTAACAGACTTCGCAATGTACTGCCTTCCTGTCATGTGGCTCCACCATACCATAGTACTACTGTAAGAACTAGGGATGTAACGATACATTCAACTCACCATTTGATACGATTCACGATTCTGAGTTCACGATACAATTTTCTCATTTTTTGCAGAATGAGCTGCAGACAAATATATTCAAAAATATTCTTATATTTATCTTTCTGAACTGTTGACACTGTTGTGAACAGTGCAACTGAATTTGAATAAAATACTGTTGAAAAAAATCCCAAATCAAAATAAGTAAATAAAAAAAAATAAATCAAATAAATAAGCTAAGGTTTGCATGTGCAGCTTTTTAGCGTGCTTTGCCCTTTTAATAATCTTCACTCAGCTCACGGTGGTGCCAGTGGACCTGTTTGTGTATGTTATCAGTCTATTACAATGTTTGCATGCAGTTTATGTCTTGTCTGTGCTTTTCTCGCTGTTTCCTCCTCGTTTGTGATTACCGGAAAGCTAATATGCTGCCACACCGCCAATTGAAGATCGGGCGGTGCGTCCATCCATCCATTTTCTGAAACCACTTAATCCCAACTGGGATCGCGGGGGAGACCGGAGCCTATCCCGGGAACAAGGGGCGCAGACAGGAACCAAGCCCAGGCAGTCACCTACACACCGCAGGTCGCACACACTCACACAACTACAGGGCCAATTTAGACTCACCAGTCAACCTATCCTGCATGCTTTTGGACCGTGGGAGGAACCTGGAGTCCCCGGCGAAAACGGGGAGAGCATGCGAACTCCACACAGAAAGGGCCCTGGACCGAAGCCAGCACTAACCACTGTGCCGTCCTCAGTTTCAAATTCATTCATCATCTCGCGTTCGCTCAAAACCAAAAACTGACGTACGATGTCGACGTGATACGCAGTGACATCTGACGTCAAACTCACATTGTGAAATCAAATGTAATATTACACCAGTTTTTCTGTTAAAGTACTGTGAAGTACTCCTACAATAGTGATTCATTTTCCACATCAGCCGGTTTAAATCTTCATGCATTTGCACCGATTTTTAACTGATTTGTGATTCATCATTACATGCCAGGGCCAGCAGCTCTGCATGGCTCGACCCTCATAAACATTCTCCACACATGCTGTTCAGGCAGTGGCCACAGAAATTCCCCCAGTGAACTTTATGCTTTCTGTCGGAGAGTATGCTGTGTTCTGGCCTTAAACCCTGCATACTACTTTGCAGACTTTGATCCTCTTAACAACAATTGGCATTTCTGGTGGCTGAATATCCATCCATCCGTCATCCAACTGCATGCTTAAAAGCTGTGAATAATAGTAATAATTCTTAAAATTGCAACTATCTAGAATTTCAGCCTAGTTACTCAGCTAAATTACTATTTAAACCTAGAATAATTTCTATAAGGGGCGGCATGGTGGTGCAGTGGTTAGCACTGTCGCCTCACACCTCTGGGACCCGGGTTCGTGTCTCCGCCTGGGTCACATGTGTGTGGAGTTTGCATGTTCTCCCCATGTCGTTGTGGGGTTTCCTCTGGGTACTCCGGTTTCCCCCCACAGTCCAAAAACATGCTGGGGCTAATTGGAGTTGCTGAATTGCCCGTAGGTGTGTGTGTGTGAGTGGATGGTGTGTGAGTGTGCCCTGCGATGGGCTGGCCCCCCATCCTGGGTTGTTCCCTGCCTCGTGCCCATTGATTCTGGGATAGGCTCCGGACCCCCCGCGACCCAATAGGATAAGCGGTTTGGAAAATGGATGGATGGATAATTTCTATATGTGTGATAGAATCAAAAAATATTTTGTTTTACATATAAATCTTCACAAGGTGTATTACACATGGTATTCCCCAGACACCGCCACCCCAACAGATGCTTTGTTTGTTAAGACAATAGCTCAGAAAGTGGTTGATCGATCTTTTGCAGCTTTTACCAAGGTTTGTACAAGCCAAAATTAAATTTTGAAACGGATCCCTGCCACACCCTGCCCTCCTGAACCTCCCGTTTCCTCCCTAGTGTGGTATAACGTGCCATGCCTGTTCCGCGTTTGTTTTACCTCTCCTTCCTGCCCTTGTGTTACTCATTTCAGGTGCCTCTAGTTTGCTCCCTGCTTAGCCTTGTATAAATGTGCTTCTCAGTCCTGCCTTTAATGTTGCTGCTGCTGTTTGCCTGTGTGTTCTTCCCTGCTTATGATTCCCCCGTGATCCAGTTGTGATCCAGTTGTCTTCATATCATGTATTCAACTCTACTGCCTCAGTCCAGTATTATCTCTGACCATCATCTTATTGCGTTCAATATTTCCCTTGCTCAAAATATTAGCCCCCCGACTCGCTTCTATATGCCAAACGTACAATCACGTCAAATACAGCAAGTAACTTTATCGATAACCTCCCTGAGCTATCGTTTTCAACCAAACTAATGTCGAATTCTGCTGAACTTGATAGCATTACGGATTATTTAGCATCTATGCTTAATTCCACTAGAGAAAATTGCTCAGTTAAAAATAAAAAAGGTTGTACGAGGTTTACTTTGGGCCTCCGCCGATGCCACCCATTGTCTTACCATGTGAGCGTCTCAGGGACTATGCCCGGTGCCTAGGAACATAGTGTGTACGCCCCTCAGAGGGTAGACCGGTACCTGTCATCAGCGTGTGCGAACTCCAGAGGTGTAGTTTTGGTATCCACCTAACTTAACTTGGGCAGTCAAGTTTGGGACCCGGATAAATAAATGGGATTTAACCCAGAGGCTGCAAGATAGTATTTACCACCATAGTCCTAATAAGGATAGAAGTCCAATCTGGAAAGTTTATGAAGAAGTTAGCAAATCAGACAGTCATAAAGTAATCGAAACAACATTTATTAAAAATACTACAATATACAATTATTGACATGTGGACACATACTTGTAAATACATTTGGACAAATACAATATTAAACAATCACATTCCTCAGCTGAGAGTGAACAAAGTTCTGTGGAAAGTATCTGACTACAGATAGACTTTCACCCAGTTCTCTGCGGGAGCTCTGATTACAGAGTGACTCCCCGACTACTTCTGAAGCCCTTCCTTAAGTATCCAGACCAGGTGATGGCATGTTTCTGAAGACTGACTAATTTCGGTCAATGGTTAATTTTAGGGGCATTGCTGACCTTGGTTCTCAAGTCCCCAGCCAATCAGATCACTTTAGGGGGTGGTTGTAATTCCCTTGTTCTACCATGAGAGAATCTCTCTCAGTTTGGTGGGTTGAGCCGAAGTTTCTGTATTTCTCTTAGGAAAAGCTATACTGCCTTAAATCTGAGAGTATAATACTCCTCGTCTCATGCCTATTCAAACGAGACCAAACATGCGTGTATTTGTCCCTAACATCTATGTGTGCTGAGTTATCCTGTTTATAGTGGAAAAGGTGTCTGTGTCTGGAGGCTGACAGCTGTTGTTGCTGTGGATTGATTGTGGAACTCTGGTCACTCCGGGGGTGAAAGGTCTTGCTTTTTCTGTGCTGCTCCAGTTATTCCTATCCAGTCTCTCAGGAGCCGGCAGGCCTTTGCCTTCCTTAAAAGGGGTGGTTTGACGAGTTGAGTCCAGTCTTGCCTGGGCCAGCGGAGCTCTGAAATAGACTGATGCAGGCTGATCAGAGTTGGGGCCTGCAGGACCTATAAGTTTTATGTCCTTACAGAATGTAAGTGGCATCATACTAAACTAGTGGTGTTCGAACTAGCATGGAAAGAGGCTATGGGTAGCTACAAAAAGGCTCTTAGTGCCGCCAAATCATCTAGTATCTATCAGAACTAATTGAAATAAACAAAAATAATCCTAGATTCCTATTTACTATGGTGTCCAAGCTGACTAATAACCAGACCACTGGTTATTTTCCAGTGACGACTTTATGAAACTTTTTGACCAAAAATATGCTCAATTAAACAGAACATTTTGAATATTGAATATTGGTTAACCAGTCAGAACTGATGTACTTAATTTTATCTTCAAATTCATCTACTTGTATGCTAGACCCTGTTCCATCAAAATTATTCAGCGATGCTCCCAGCATTGATTGAACCGCTACTAGCAATAGTTAAACTAAAACATATAATCATATTACCCCAATTTTATCTTCACTGCACTGGCTGCCAGTTAGATTTCGTGTTGACTACAAAACACTGCTCTTAACCTATAAAGCTGTAAATGGTCTTGCACCGCAGTATGTGAGTGACCTCATTTGCGTTCCGAATCATACACTTAGATGACGAGATGGAGGTATTCTATCCGTACCCAGAATAAAGAACATTACCTTTGGGGGAAGAGCATTTGCTCATAAAGCACCACAGCTATGGAATAAACTTCCTATTAGTGTTCGGAACTCAGACACAATCTCTGCTTTTAAGTCAAGGCTTAAGATGTACCTCTTTCGCCAGTCTTTTGGATAGTTAAATCTTCTTTTCTAAGGTGAATGGGAAATCTGGAGGTTCATAGTTATTTGAGATTGAAGGGGAAAGGGGGGATTGGTGCTGTCGTCCTGCCACTCTCGCCGATCACTTAAGCTGTGGATGGGAGGTGGCTTGACGCCAAAACCTCTGTAAACCCTCATGCCTGTGCTTCCTTCCAGGTCACTCTTTTAGGCAGGCTGTCATAGTTGCTTTAGTCCTGCCGGTTAGGTGTAGGGCAATAACTCTTCTCCATCTTCTCTTTTTCGAGCTGATACCGAGCCGACTACACCGTGTGAACCCGCACCTGGACTCCTGGATATAACTACATGAAACCAACTGGGACTTTATAACTATATGAACTCTAATGAATAAATTAGAGTAAATGCAGTTTCATGCTCCTTGGTCGCCCAGAGGAGGATGGGGTCCCCTTCTGAGTCTAGGTTCCACTCAAGGTTTCTTCCTGCTAGAGGGAGTTTCCTTGCCACTGTCGCCTCAGGCTTGCTTGGTGGGGTTCTGGCCGGTTAAATGTAAAGTGCTTTGTGACAATGCATGTCGTTAAAAGCGCTATATAAATAAAATTGAATTGAATTGAAGTGCTTCCTCAGATTCATTTTTAAATGTTCTCCAGCTAATTTCCACTACGGCCACGAGTTCTAGTATTTTAAATTAATATTGAAATGGTCATTTGGCTGAACAGCATCCCGACCTGTTAGAATCTTATATACCTGGATCATGTCCCCCCATAGTCTCCTTTGCTTGAGGCTAAACAGATTCAGCTCAGCGAACCTCTCCTCATAAGACATTCCTCTAAGTGCAGGAATCATTCTAGTCATCCTACGTTGCACCTTTTCCAAGGCAGCAATGTCCTTCTGAAGGTATGGTGACCAAACCTGCACACAGTATTCTAGGTGGGATCTTACCAAGGAATTATATAATCGTAGCATCACTTCTCTTGACTTACATCTCTAGGTGTGTGGAGTTTAATCCAACATCCTTTTGCCTTTTTTTAATGCTTCCCCACACTGGCAAGAGTGGGACATGGAAGTATCAACATACACACCGAGATCTTTCTCGTAATCAGCTACCTTTATTTCAGTGGAACCCATAAAATATCTGTACTTTACTATATTTACTATATTTCTGCTCCCTGCATGGATTACCTTATATTTATCTATGTTAAATTTCATCTGCCACGTATGAGCCCAGTCGCTAATTAAATCCAGATCCTGTTGTAGCCTCTCTGGACATGAGACATGATCTAACATCAATCAGAAGATACCACACCAGCAGATAATGATTTCTGGAATAGTAAAGTTAAAGGTTGGCTAATAATACCCCTCATCTCTTTTAAAACTATAGATAAGATGCCATCAGGGCCTTGCGATTTATTTATTTTGAGCTTAGCTAGGCTTTGTACCACATCAGCCTCAGTTATACATATATTGGTCATAGACATCGTTGTATTTGTACTAAATGGTGGTAAGCTATTCTACTGTGAACAGCCATTGTAAAATAATCATTAAACTCATTTATATCAATTTCATTTTCAATTATAAGGCCCTTACTATCCTGCAAATGAGTGATTTTCAGCTTTTAGAGCTCTTTCGGAGTTAAAATATTGGAAGAAACTTTTAACGTCATCCTTATAACTGTTATTAACTAAACCTGTAGACTTAGATACTCCTGCTTTATTTTGAAATCATTAGTTAATTTCCATTTGTGGAAGAAAGCCCTTTTGCTCCTGACTTTATTCTTAATTTTCGTAGTAAACCACCTGTGACATCGCGTGCTGGACGAACAGGCAGGAAGCGAGGAATCAAGGATCCGGGAAACGGAGAGTCGGGAATGAGGGTTTATTGATGAAAACAGGTACCAACAGCGAGAGATTTCAATGACAGGACTGGGGAAACAGACTTGAATGTGGACTAAATACACAGGACTACTCAAACTGACAGAAAACAGCTGGTTACAATCGGGGCAGCACACATGGTTAATGAGGGGGCGTGGCACACACGAGGATCGTACAAGCAGGTCATGACACCAGCTTGGTTGCAGTTTCCTAGATTTAGTTTTTCTGGAAACGGGTATGAAGTTCTTTTGCACTTGCAACAATGTGCTTTTAAAAAATTCCCATGCCTCTTCCACAGTATTGCTATTTAACTCCATCCGATTTACAGTTTCTAGTTTCAGTCTCATACCATTGAATTACCCTTCCTAACATTGTATACTTTTGTTTTGGACTTGGTTGAAGACTCAGGCAGCAGGAGTTGCCCCAACGTTGGTATGTCCTTATCCATAAGGGGGAGTAAACGTTCTGGTTTCCCGACCTTATAGATGAAGGAGTTGGGGGATGTTGCCAGTGACCTGCCGGATTCCAGGCAGAACAGGCCTCGCTATGCCACAGCCCTTCAGAGACTGGGCCTTCCGTGCAGAACCTCTGCATCCAAATTAGACCAGTTGTTTAACAAAACCCTAAAATGGGGTTATTTTTGACATGGAACGGGACTTTGATTCAACAACCCATTACTTAGTTGCGGCAAGTACCCAATATCAAGTATAGCTGCAAAGAATCTGCCAGAGATTTTCAGAGAAGTTCCCCAGATGCATGGACTGGACTAAGGTGCGTCAGATTAAACAGGAGCCTGGTAAATTCTGTGAGCCCCACGCCAAGTGACTGATGGAAACATACTCCAGCTACAGTGAGATGGACCCTCCAGCGGACCGAGAGTGGGATTCCCTCTGGGAGCGACAACTCGTGCAGTTGCTGGTGGATGAGCTGCAAACAGACATCAAGAAGGACTTCCAACCTCACAATCATTTACCAAACCACTTCAGGTAACTTGTAAAGATGTAGGTATTGGAGTATTCACACATTCATTTGCAGTGTCCACCTCCTGTCCGGTAAATTTGGCAGGACAAAATTTGAATAACCTATAGGCCAGACTCATGAATGCGGCTGAACGAGTAAAGGTAGAACAGGTGGCCAATCCTGTTATACAGTCCTAGTAGATTGAGAACCACCTGATTGCAACTGTAGTTGGAATCAAGGGCTGAGCAGCATGGTGGCCTGGGGGACAATTATGAAAACACAGACCCACTGATACCCTTAAAACCCACAATCAAAAGAGGAGTCAGGATGGCCAGTGACATGTGCTGGCTAAATGGGGACAACAAAGAGAGAACAGAACAAGGCAGGGAGGGATTCTGACACAGGTGCCATGCTACTTTGTTTAAATATGCTGTAATGTTTTAGTGCAAGCCTTAGACAATGGAATCTCTGAATGACGCCGCAGTCTGGCTCTTTCTGAAGGTCCTATACTGTAACCGTCCTGAGAAGTTGTTTGCATGCACTTGCTGCCTTGACACTTGTTGATGTGCGTGTGCCCTGCTCGAGCAGTAAAGGGGAGATCACATGCAGAGCTGATTTTCTGTAGTTCCTTAGAATAAAAATAGAATATTCTCTTCAAATAGGAACACATGCTGCGTTTGATTATTTCACTCCAACTCGGACAAAAACGTCACGAAAAACATCACTTCCCATTAGAAACGCCTCTTTTATGACATTAATGTCTGACAGAATCTTCTTGTCCGAGTTGCCCCTGTGACGTAATTTCAACATGGCGGCTTACACACTCAACATTAATTCTATTTTACAAATCCTTAAAAATGTTTATTTTGTTAAATTTATTATTATCCCATCCATCCATTTTCCAAACTGCTTATCCTACTGGGTCACGGGGGGTCCGGAGCCTATCCCGGAAGCAATGGGCACGAGGCTGGGAACAACCCAGGATGGGGGGCCAGCCCATCGCAGGGCACACTCACACACACCATGCACTCTCACATGCATTCCTACGGGCAATTTAGCAAGTCCAATTAGCCTCAGCATGTTTTTGGACTGTGGGGGGGAACCGGAGTACCCGGAGGAAACCCCACGACGACATGGGGAGAACATGCAAACTCCACACACATGTGACCCAGGCGGAGATTTGAACCTGGGTCCCAGAGGTGTGAGGCAACAGTGCTAACCAGTGCACGACCATACCGCCCATTTATTATTATTATTATTTATAATTATTAGTAATTATTAATGTAATTGCACGTGTTCGATTTAGAGAATACCATATTGTGACCGTAAACAGTATCCTAACATGCAATATCAGATTTTTACCAGACTTGTTAGTGTTTTTGGTTTGTTTGTAGTTTGTTTGCCTCTCGAAAAAAGAATATCGCTATGAATGTACTAAAATACTTTATAAAGCTTTTAATGTGGTTTGACTAGTTCCTGTTTCTTGTTTATTTGTCTGAAATAATAATCTTACTCCATAACTGCTAAAATATAAAGCAACAACACAGCACACGAGTGTCTGGCTGCAGAAGGGGCCTGACAGCGCGTGTCCCCTGTCAAGCCCCTTCCACTCTCAAGCCCCTACGTCATTTCCGTTAAAACGACAGATTATCCGGAAATTCCGAGGTGACGATCTCCCATTCAAACATGGCTGCCTCCATGAACACGCTGTTGTGTGTTGTTGCTTTATATTTCAGCAGATTTGGAGAGAGATTATTTTTTCCAAGAGACAAACAAACAATCCGTCCTGTGGACAAATACGTCTTGACAAACCCCAATACGTAATTTCTGTTTAAACGAGGGAATCCGTCTCAAACCTGAACAATATAGTTGTACATATGTGTGTGTAAATAAATGTAGTGCTACTGTATGTGTTATTATTGTGAGACATCAGACTATAGCTAATATGTACTTAAATCATTATTTTCTTGTGCCATATTTATTCCGTCAAATATTGTACTTTAATAATGTCAGCATTTCAATGTTTATACGGAAACTTTTAAGTCATAATCTAATAAACATGTTTTGTGCGTTATTGGTTATTGACAAAACGTATTTGTTTTACCCAAGATATGTGCCCAAGTAATAACATCATTTTAATAACGATGTCTAGAGTCCAGTGTTCCAACATAGATTTAGAGTGTAGTGTGCCTAAATAGCTAATTAGAACTTTCTTACCGTGTATTACACTATATATCACATATTAATACATACCTCAATATTATGTAAACATATGACGAAGTCATTTTTTAATAAAAAAACAAATAAAAATATTTTTAATTATATTGTGAAGACAATAATATAATGTGAAGTTGAAACAGTTGCGTAATTGCCTAATTTAAATAAACGATTGCCAGTAAAAAGTTGTGCTTTGGTACTGGCCATAATACAATATTTTTACTATGTAAATTTTTTTCTAAGGAGCCGATGAGAATTAAATTTCTACAAGAAAAACTACTATTCTAGTTATATAGAAACTATGTTGTTTTTAATAATAATAAAAAAATCCTCACAAAACAGCAAAAGGTTTATTTTTCAAACCAAACAGGATGTCAACAGAATACAGTATAAAACACTTAAATATATGAACTACTTTATGAAATGACAACAAATACTATATAAAAATAACAGATCTTTGAAAATATACAATAATTTACAGTACTGCTGTCACGCGCGTGCGGTGCGGGTGAGGCGCAAGGACGGGGCGACGAGCAAAGAGGCAGGCGAGCCGGCAAGATCAGGGCAAACGGGGATTTATTAAACTGACGAGGACTAGGGAACATCGCAGGAATACGCTCACAAGGTAATAACCACAATGACAGACAATGGACTCAGGCAAGGCACGGACTGAAATACACAGGACTGATCAAATTAACTAGACACAGCTGGGTACAATCGGGAGAAAACACGTGGGTAATCAGGGGGCGTGGCACACAGGAGGAGCGGGCCGGGCATGACAACTGCAATCAGTGATTAAGGATTTTTCACTAAAAACAGATGCATATATATGACTAATATAAAAAATAACTGACATCGGGTGCGGAGAAGCAGGCGAAGGGAGCCGTGAATGCGAATAAACGGGGTTTAATCAGGGTAAAAAGGGAATCACAGGGAACAAGGCACGTAGCAACAACAACGACAGATCTGGAGAATGAAATAGAACACACTGAAATACACAAGACAAACAAGATCAAACAGGAAAGCTGGTAACAAGCGGGATTCACACGAGATAAATGAAGTGGGCGTGGTCCACGAGGTCTGAACGATCGGTTGTGACAATAACAATGTACTGTACAGTGAACCTACTACGCTAAACCACAAAACACGATTAAGCTCTTGTCGGCTGTGTTTTCTAAAAACAAATGCATGTCTTTGAAACATTTGAAAATTGAAAAAAAAAGGGATAGACAATGGTATCTTTCTCTTCTTCAGTGTAATATTCAGTTATGAAGTCCATCTTGCCACTCCTGATAACGGTAAGTCACGTCGGAGTCACGTCGTCTTGCCTCTCTATATATTTGTATATACAGTAGCTGAGATGACTATAAAGTTTACTTTGTCTTTGGCTGACTTTTTTATGTGACCGAGCACTACTCTTAGGACTTTTTTAAGGTAAACATGAGTTGCCTGTACTAAGGCGATGAGTTCAACACAGGCGTATTTCGATGTGATAATTAATTTTTAAATAGTTAAGTCATACATTCCACGACTTCAGAATTATCCGCACGACAAGATGGATTCTTATAGCTCGCGACAAGAAGATTTGTCGTTCGAACGGAAATGACGTAGGGGCTTGAGAGTGGAAGGGGCCTGACAGAGGACACGCGCTGTCAGGCCCTTCTGCAGCCAGATGCCTCTCACACAGCAGCGTATTCATGGAGGCAGCCATGTTTGTTCCGAGTTGTGCTAGCTTGAACGGGAGATTGTTGGATGTGATGTCACCCAATTTGGAATTTCCAAGTTCCGAGAGAAAAACGAACGCACCACAAGACTCTGGCTGGAAATTTCTACAATAGAGCCATTTAGTTATTTCTAGAAAAATATTTAGAGCCAATGACCTGATGTCATTGTAACACAGGTCACTGTCCGTGGTGCTGAATTCTCTACTTGATGGGCTGGTGCTGAATGAATATGACAGCTGGCCAACATGTCTGTGTGCTTCCACTGACTGGCACCCAGACATATAATGACTTTTAACAATGAGGAGGGAAACGTCCAGACAGGAAATTAGTCAACAGTAATTAGTAATCACATATAGTTCTCATTTATCATGATGTAAAATTCAAAAACCTTTTTTTTATTATTAAGGGATAAATGTAATTGAGTTTTAATGTATCCTTTCCGCTCTTAAAATCGCAAATTATTTCTGACTATTAATCTGCACATTTTAATAATTTCATTAATATTACCTAATTGGTTTGTCTTTTTTATTAAATTTTAAAACTAGCTGTACAATTGTTGATGTTGTTGCTGTTCTGAATGTCATTGGCCTGTTGCCTTACGTCTGTCTAAACATGAGTGAGGGTATGGATGCACTATTCTATGGGGGCCTCTGTAGAGAATAAATGATCCTAATTTTATATTGAGAGAGATGGTTAATTCCTTTTTAATCCATACTGCGTTCAGAGCCCCTGTTCTGCCGTTGATCACTGCTGCATATCATCCCCAAACCAATGGCCTGGATGAGAAAACGAATGATGACATAAAATGGTAAGTCTGTTTTTGAGGTTGTTTTAGAACTGTGTGAGACAGGCTCTATTCTTTTAACATTACATCAGGAATTACTGATATTATTGACAATCAATCCCTTAATATACAGTATCTCACAAAAGTGAGTACACCCCACACATTTTTGTAAATATTTTATTATATCTTTTCAAGGGACAACGTTAAAGATATGAAACTCTGATAGAATGTAAAGTAATCAGTGTACAGCTTGTATAATGGTGTAAATTTGATGTCCCCTCAAAATAACTCAACACACAGCCATTAATGTCTGAACTGCTGGCAACAAAAGTGAGATTAAAAATGATTTGTGGCAAGATCGGATCATGTGTGTTGAAGAGTTTCTTATGACTGACAAGTAGTTATTTAAAAACATATCTTGAAACAGCAAATTACATTGTTCTTAATGCTTTTAGAAAATGACTCTTTATAATGATCTGTGAATAATAATAATTTGCTATGAATGTTTTTCCACTTCAGCTTTCCACAATTATTCTTCCCGATGAGAAAAGCTACGGCACGTTTTTTGATGAAAAAAATAAAGTAATTGAGACAATAAGCAACAACAGCTGAAAACATCTCCTAGTCACAGGAAAAACAGAAGCAGGCATGTGGTAAACGAATACAAAAGAGGTACCAAAACACAGTTTATCATGTTGGAGATGAGGCGCTTCTGTTCAACATGAGGAAGCGGGGACGGAAAGGAGGAAGAACGGAACCGGATTTTACCGGACCTTATGTCATCCAGGCAATATGTGGCAAGCTGGTTACACTGTCTAATTCTGAAGGGGCAACTTTAAAGAACAAATACAATGTAAACCACATACAGAAGGAGCCAAACTGATGTCCCAAGTCAGGAATCACACAAGGTGCCAGAAGAGTATAAGACCAGTAAACCTCCCTCTAGCGCAGAGCTTCTGACAATCGAGAAGGATGCTGACAGTTGAAAAAAAACTCATGTCTGTGTGTTATGAAAGAATATCAATAAATGTTTCCGAAAGGGGATGACTCATTTGGTAATTATTTACGGCTTATGTTATGGCTGCCAATTTACAGTCTTTACTGAAGTCTGACTTCTTTTGAGTCACCTTTAATATAGATTGGACACTCTCTATGCAATGTGCAATACTTACATAGATGGTAAATGTTTACCTGCTTGCACAGATGGATGATTAGGTAATTAGTGTAAGTGTGTGTGTGTGTTCAATCGCATGTATGTCCAAGGTCCATAGTAAATAATATACACTGATCAAGAGATGCCCGAAAGTGGATGAAAGAGGACATTAGTGGGTGTATCACTTAGTGTAACGCGTGCAGGAAAATGAGCAGGACTGCAAGCCATATAATGACCCTTGTCTAGCTCTTAATACAGTATGCATACAGTGATGTATCTACAATGGACAGCTACTATGAGCAGATAGCACAGTACAGGTGCTTATAAGATCTGTATGCTATTTCCATCCATCCATCCATTGTCCAAACCGCTTATCCTACTGGGTCGTGGGGGGTCTGGAGCCTATCCCGGAAGCAATGGGCACGAGGCAGGGAACAACCCAGGATGGGGAGCCAGCCCATCACAGGGCACACTCACACACTATTCACTCATACATGCATACCTACGGGCAATTTAGTAACTCCAGTTAGCCTCAGCATATTCTCAGCATATTCTTGGACTGCGGGAGGAAACCCCACGACGACATGGGGAGAACATGCAAACTCCACACCCATGTGACCCAGGCAGAGACTCGAACCCGGGTCCCAGAGGTGTGAGGCAACAGTGCTAACCACTGCACCACCATGCCGCCCCCTGTATGCTATTTCATTCTATAAAAAGAAACTTACTGTACTGTACAATAAAGTATTTCACCACTGCTTCTTCCTCAGCTCCCACTGTTTGCTAGCACATGCATCTTTTGATTTCTTAGTGCAATCTGTGCTTTATTTTTTTTTTGTGAAATGTAAGTGCAGTATCTGTTTATTAAGTGCTGTGGTTTAATATGTACATTATTATTTCAGTACTGTGTATACTGTCCTTAATGTCTTGCCTCTCTCGTATAACTTGAGATACGCCCAAATTGACTTGCAACAAGTGGTCCTGGTTCCAAATGCGGAAGGCGATGGATACCTGTATTTTATATGCTGTAGTGTGCTGGGTGTCAGACATTGCAATGCACCTTGCTTTGATCTTGACCTGTTAGATCAGAGGGAGGTAATCTTATCCAGAAAGGGCCACTGTGTATGATGGTTTTCACTGCAACTCTCTTAACAGCGAACCTAACAGTTATCCCAATACCTTGATCTTGCTAGCATATTTAAATGTGTACCTATTCAGGAATAGAGTGGTGAAGGCATTCAGAGGAGGACTGATGATTATCAGAGGGAACAAAGGGGCTGGGTACTTGTCAGTATCCAGTAGAACCACCAGACTCCTACACTGAATGGTTCTGGATGTGGCACAGACGTTAATCCCTCTGTATTAGGGGATCCGTCTCCAGTTTGTACTCTTCTAGTTAATAGGTAGATTATCAGGCAGTTTTTCACCCTAGTCCAGTACTCATTGACAGCCTAATACACCGTGTTTCAGTTTGTCTTGATAGTCAATACATGTCACAGGATGTACATTACTCTGATGGGCAGGCCCTCTTACATATGATGGAAATTGCAATACCTACTTTTGGCCACGAGATGGCAGCAAGAAAATAGAAAAATTATTTTCCCACGGTCTACTAGCAGCTTTTAGATGTTAATTCTTCATAAAAATAATTTGACTTGATCCAATGTATTTTTAATACAAACAATTACCACACAAAGCTGCTAGTTTCCTCCGGTTTCCCCCCACAGTCCAAAAACATGCTGAGGCTAATTGGAGTAGCTAAATTTACCGTAGGTGTGCATGTGTGAGTGAATGGTGTGTGAGTGTGAGCTGTGATGGGCTGGCCCCCCATCCTGGGTTCTTCCCTGCCTCGTGCCCATTGATTCCGGGATAGACTCCGGACCCCCTGTGACCCAGTAGGATAAGCGGTTTGGACAATGGATGGATGGAAATAGCATACAGATTAAGCACCTGTACTGTGCTATCTGCTTATAGTAGCTGTCCATTGTAGATACATCACTGTATGCATACTGTATTAAGAGCTAGATAAGGACAGTGGGTCATTATATGGCTTGCAGTCCTGCTCATTTTCCTGCACCCGTTACACTAAGTGATACACCCACTAATGTCCTCTTTCATCCACTTTCAGGCATCTCTTGATCAGTGTATATTACTTACTATGGACCTTGGACATACATGCGATTGGACACACACACACACACACACACACTTACACTAATTACCTAATCAACCATCTGTGCAAGCAAGTAAACATGTACCATCTATATAAGTATTGTACATAGCATAGAGAGTGTCCAATCTATATTAAAGGTGACTCGAAAGAAGTCAGACTTTAGTAAAGACTGTAAATTTCTCAGCCATAACATAAGCCGTAAATAATTACCAAATGAGTCATCCCCTTTCGGAAACATTTATTGATATTCTTTCATAACACACAGACATGAGTTTTTTTTCAACTGTCAGCATCCGATCCAAACGGGATTCCCATTTCCTTTCTGTGGGATCCAACAGAACACGGGCTGACCATCAGTCAACATGTCTTCAACCGTGCAGGACAGGACCCAGTCCAGGCCAAACCTCACGGTGCTGGTGTTAATAAAAAAAATGTAAGGAACATGCAGCTGCAGCTCACACACAAACACAGTCCACAGCATCCAGAAAAAGGTCAGGCCTTTTTCTTCTTTAGCTGACTCCGCCCAGACCTCGCCCCCTTTCTGGGCGCCTCGCACTATGCCTTTGAACTGGCCCTGCAGCTTGGCCCGTTTCCTGTTTCCCAATGCAAGTCATAAGATTCACCCGTAAATGATATTTTGAATCGGAACGATATTTATTACTATTGTTTAGATTAAATATATAACGGTTTAATGATTGAATATAACTTGATATTGTTGTTTGTGTTGTTTAGTTTGAGGTTCTAGTTTCTGTCTTTATCCGCTTTCGTTTCAGTAGGCAGCTGGTTCATCCCAGGCTCAGGGTCTCTCTGCTCTTCATCAAACCCACACCCCCAGTTTGGGAGCACCCTCTCCCTCTCCTCCCCCCACGGCTGTGACTGTTACTCCTCCTTGAGGAGTAACTGCTCCGCCCCCTATCCCAGCCCCTATACCCACAGGAGTGCATCACCCAGTGAGCCGCCGCCCTGCCTGTCCCCTCACACAAGCACACACTGAAATCATGGTCCTAAGCTCTCTGTGTGGGTCACCACGATAGTACAGCACACCGACGATTACCCTCTGACTGAATCAGAATCAGCTTTATTTGGCCAAGTATGTTCACACATATTGGGAATAGTTAGACATTTAATCAAAATAATTAAGACAAGACATAAACATACAGTTCTGTTGATATGCGACGCATATAACCTCTGCATTCACAGCACTGCTTCAGTTATCGAAGAGCAAATTTCCAAAACTCACTCAGTCCGATAACCTAAAGTAATAAGTCATAATCCTCTTCATACGTTGCAGTAATGGGAATGAAATCTCACTCAGTGTTTATGTAATGGAGCAATGGAATTTCGTGAAATTTCCAAAAGTCCACAGAAATATTTAGAAAAACATTCCTGCAGACTGAGTTTTTGATATTTGCTTTTCAATTAACACAATTTTCTTCAGTCTGAGGTTTAACAGAATTCAGCCATATGCTGTTCAAAAAAAACTACACAGAACAAAAACAGAATGGACTTTACATCTGTCTGAAAGGAAAGTTGACACAGGCTGCAGCAGTGAACAAATCAATCAATGTATTAAAGTTAGGCATTAAGTAACTGGAGGCAGTATATACATAACATGATAACATGCCTTTTCTGTATTGACCATATTAAGGACGCTGTAACACTGCCCACCACAGACCTGCTTCATTTATTGTTTTATACTTGCAGCTGCTTATACGGACAGCTCGTCTACCTGTCTGTCCATGTTGCCCTCCCATGACAACTGGTCCAGCCTACAGGTGCCGTCCCATTCCGGCATGTTACCCATGAGTCATAGCGGCACCTCCGGGAGCAGCTCCAGGTGAGCCCGTGCCTCCCCTCCCCCACCTGTCCCCATGCTGAGTCTCGGGCCCCCGTCTTCCCTCTTGTTCTCGCCTATACCCACATCCTGGCCTGTGTCTGCATCGTCTCACCTCGTTAACAGGACTTTCGCCTTCTTCTGTCCTGATCCATTCAGGCCCATCATTCTGGGACATGCTTTGATTTATTTCGCCATAGTTACTCTTTGTTTTCCTTTGTACTTTGCACTCTACAAGTAAAATGAATAAAAAATAGGCATTATTTTGATATTGTTTTAGTACAGTGACACTAGTATATTTGTTGTTGTTTCCAGGCAACACTGCATGCTGATTTAACGTCTTTCCTTAATCTCCACCCCATTGCTCACACTCAGCCAGTATCCCAGTTTGTGGTCAATGAGCTCCTCCTCACTCACCCCAGTCTCCTAGTCCAGTGGAATGTCCAACAGCTTGGGCTCTCAGTTCCTGCGTGTCATGCCCGGCTCGTCCGCTCCTCCTGTGTGCCACGCCCCCTGATTACCCACGTGTTTTCTCCCGATTTGTACCCAGCTGTATCTAGTTAATTTGCTCAGTCCTGTGTATTTCAGTCCGTGTCTTACCTGAGTCCAGTGTCTGTCATTGATGTTTGTATGCGTGAGATGTTTCCCCGTCCGCGCTTCCTAATTAAACTCCCGTTTTTGCCTGTCTGCTTGCTCCTTGCACGCCTTGCCCGCACGATCGCCTGCCTGCTTGTACCCGATCGTGACACTGCGCAGCTCTACAACTCATTACCCAGGGCTCTCGCACCCGGCCACAGTGCCCCTCTCAGGCTCCCCGCTGTATGACAGCACTGCCCCATCGGAAGTTCATGAAGCCTCACAGTACGACGCCTCTCCCCACGCGCGCTTAGCCACCACCGGGACTCCCATCACTCCTCCTTCCCTGTAGGGCGGCGCACTTCCATTATTATTACAGTTTCTACTGTCACTCTGTTGCTTTTCCTGGTGCTGGACTTTTGACAGATAAATACATTATTTGTTGCATTCAGTGACAAAAGATTGGTCTGTTTAACACCCTCAGTCTCCACCCTATGAGCCCCTTGTTGGCGGCAGAATCAGGAAGATGTCGGAGAAAGCAGAGGTAAAGTGAATAGTCACCTCGACAATAATGTGGAAACCGCTAATGGTGATCATGCCTGTGTGGGTGAAATGGATCACCACAGTATAAGCGGATGATGATTATAGACGATTTTTCCCTTTTTCTTTATGTCTGTTTACCATCTAATAGGCATTTTTTTTCTTTGGGATGCGTCTAGGTCAGATACGACCAAAATATTTTTCTCATTTCAGAAGTGAAAAAAAATATTGCTCTCAGATTCTGTTCAGTTGTAGTTTTTTAAAATAATGTACCTTGATTTGTGTTTGTTTAAAATGCCATTACCTGTTGCTTACTGGGCCGCTGAAAATGTCTGGCCCAGCTAAATTTCTTGGTTTAAAAATCTGGCCCAACTACTTTCCAGACCTGGACTAGCCCTACTGAATCATACACTAATGTTATTCTGTTATGTGGGCTGTTGTGATAGGGAGATTTGCTGGATGCTGCACGACGGGTGGTGTCCCTGCTGCAGAATGCCCTGTCTGAAGCAGCACCTAGAGACAGTGAGGGTTGTTGTTATCACCTTAATATTGTATATACGCAATCTGTTATTTCTTAACTAATATAATTGTAAGGTATTCTTCTAATATATTGTGCACAGCCAACAAAAAAGAGAAAAATGCAAAACCAAAGGAAGGCTTTCTTTTCTCTTAAAAGTCTTTTTTCTAAACCAACTGAGAGTCAGTTAGAGGGGTGTTCATTATCAGTATTGTTGCTGGCATTTCTGAAAATGTGCCAATTTTAGTCAAGTGGCTACTTTTCAAATGCAGTCCCTGGCCAAGATGAAGAAAGTTCATGAAGACTACATGATAATATTAAGCACTGACATAACAAACAACATTTTTTACATGCAAAATATACAGGAAATATACACTGCAACAGGCTAGGATAGACAAATAACCAAATACACTTGCAAGCCTGACCACTTTAGACCCCAGATTAGAAAATTGGTGAATGAGCATATATTTTTTCCAAGTTTTGTTTTGCTTTCAAGTTCTCACAAATAAAAAAAAAAAAAAGATTTTCCCACTATAGCCAGATCCAGTTTCCGTGGGGGGCGGGGGGGGGGGGTGACAATTTGTAGTAATAACTATTTCCTGCTGAAAACCACTGGTAAACTATCCACATGTCTCTGAATATCTGTGAGTCCCGAGACCTCCATGACAGATAGATATAAGTTGCTAGTGTTGATCGGCAGGAAATCTTCTCCAAAGCCCCACCACCACCTCACACCAATCCACCCAGGGTTTACTCCAAATAAATTTGCTGGTAATACAAACCGGATCAACTTGTGGTTTGTGTCCACGTGTACTAGAGACAAAGGCCCTGGTACATTCTGCGTACAACACAGCCAAGACTTGACAACCTTTATATGATGCGCATGGAATCAACCCTATGCATGGAGGCTGCAACTCTTCTCCACCGAACCCTGTAGCCCATTGACTGCAGCCTGCATTGACTATCCTGTAGCCTGCATTTGGTAGATCATTCTTGACAGAAGAAACCAAATTGTCAAGTTCCCTAACACAGAGCTCATACTCTTTTATTCTTCTTAAGATTGTTCTTCTTGAAACACCCATCAGTGTGGCTATGCAAGGCACAGGAAGTTGAGTATGGAGCATTTCTTTCAAACATTGTTCTTCAATCAAAATCTTGGGTCGTCTATTGGTGGCAGCGACTTCCTGTGTGACACATGGGGCTGGACGTTCCAGATGTGCCCTCACAAGGTCAAAGAGCTCTTGCAAAGCCAGGGCGATAGCAGGAGGTACTTCAATGTGATTAGACAGGGCCTGCAGAAGATACAGCTCCTGATGACAAAGGAACTCCAGGTAATCCAAATTTAGTGGAGTCGCGCTGAATCCTATTTCTATTTTATGCAGAAGACTTTCGAGAAGGTGGTATCTGAGCTGTTCACAGAACAAATTATAGTTAATGAGGTGTCAAGATCTTGTCTCTGATCCACACACTAGGCCTACCATTCAAAAGTTTTAATTATGAAAATGAAATGTTTTTGTTTTGTGAGGTGCTTGTTCATGTATGATGATGTAGTGGCTGCTCTGTTTGACCGTGGTAAACCTTTTCACAAACAATATAAGTGAAGAAGTATGACATTAGATCTAAGGACCAGAGTATAATAAAGTTAAATAAAATCCATCAAAAACACTTACTCAGTGGAGATTCCAATGTAGTAGGCAGACAACTTTATGGCTTTAATAATGAGTGTATTTAGCAGCTACAAGGACAAAAGATATTATAAACCTCTCCATTTTAATGCTAATTTAATAAACATTAACAGATAGCACTTAAGGTGGTTTCGCCTATAGTCTGCTAACACTAACCCGAGAACTAATATCTGAGGAGCGTTCTTCCCAGGATTTGAATTTATTAAATTGGCTTTGTGATGTTGTATTAAGAAATTTTATTCACAATGCAATTTACCGTACATTGGCCCATTCTTTTATATACGGTAAGACGAAGCGGGAAATTCGAGCGAGCGAGTGCTGTGCAGACGCGAGCGCGTAGAGGGGATGGGTTTTCAGCACTCGAGCACACGCACGCGCGTGGTTCGACTTTTGGCCCTAATTTAACGGCGAGCGAGTGAGTGAGTGCTGTGCAATCGCGAGCGCGTAGAGAGCATGGATTTTCTGTTTTTATGCGCACGACTTTTGGCACTAATTTAACGCCATAGAAATGTGTGTTTAAAAGGGGAGGAGATCGGGTTGCAGCGCTGGTGTGAGCGGTTTCTCCGGGCAGTTCGCTCGAGGCTAACGTGGCTTTGGGAACGTGGTGTACCCGTCACCCATGCCAGGGAAGAAATCAAAACCGAAATGCTAGGAATATGGACTTCATCTTACATCAAGCGTTTTCCCCTCCATTGACGCCCATAAAGAAAAGGCTTAAAGTCCATATTCCTAGCATTTCGGTTTTGATTTCTTGTCAGGTAAGTCTTTATGGCCAGATACATTCGCGAGAAATTTGGTGATTTGTGGTGACTGTTTTAATACATTAAGTTGCGTTACGCATTTTCACATTAAGCGTTTTAGAATGTCCCGTGGCAGGTATCCCCTTCTATTGCCCTAGGGAGGGTTGTAACCCTCGTCTGTATATTAATAAAGAATAATCCTTCTATTCCTGTCTCATGTATCTGGACCTCCCCAGCAATTTAACGAAATTTGGTGGCAGCGGTTACAAGTGAACCCGTTTAAGTTTAGCGCTCATACTTCCGTCCATATGTTTAAGACCCACCTTGGCTGACTTAGCTGACATGTCCTGATTTCATAATCTTCAAATTTGTAATCTTTTCTCCTTCATCTAACTCCATGTTTTTAACTTCTTGTCATTTTCTTGCCGTTTGACTCATAGAAAATTATCAGACTTAAATGACACGTCAGCCTGTGCAGACAGCGATTTCAATGTTTTAATAAATTGGCCAGCAGGTGGGGGCAGTGCTCAATTTCATTAATGCCATTCAGAAAACTTTCAGGCTTTATGTCTTAATGAACAGCCTAGAAAAGGACAAAGCATTATATTACTGATGCATACAGCAGATCCCCAACTCAGGCTGTGTTGCATATTCTTAACAGTGCTACAGTATGTTCACACAGCCAGTACAAACAAACTTGCAAGATCTAGACCAGGGGTCACCAACCTTTTTAAAACGGAGAGCTACTTCACGGGTACTGAGCCATACGAAGTTTGATATCAGTTTTAAACGCCCTCCTAAACATGTCTAAACTTCATGCATGATAAACATGTTTTAAATGCTTTTTTATATTCAATTTCAAATCTATATAAATGCAAATGTGATAGATTAGAAACAGGACAAAATAAAATTTTAGATGATGTTCGCTGGTGAGTTGTGCTATTTTATAGAACAAGTCCACGGGCAACTCATGTGGTCATTGGGGGCATCCTTGGGGCACCATGTTGGTGACCCCTTATCTAGACCTACCACATCAGGTAGGAAGGTGCCTATTTCTACCAACTATTCAGACCATCAGACCCAAACCATACATTCAGTCATGCACAGGCACTCCACCAGAGGGCTCTACATTCTGTCCTACATCTGCTCACCTGTTAGACCCACACTCAGTCTCCATCCTGATTTCTACCTACTACTCGGACTATCTCACCAAAACCAGTCCTGTGGCCTGTTCTATGAAGCGGGGTTACTGGCTTATTGGGGAAACTTGTCGGATTTCTTGATCAGGACCTTCAACTGCTCTGCCATAGAGAGCATCCTAACATGCTGCCTTACGGTCTGGTATGCGGGCTGCTGGTGGCCTCCTACCGCTCTGCCATAGAGAGCATCCTAACATACGGCCTTACGGTGTGGTATTCGGGCTGCTGGTGGCCTCTATGACTTTTTTTGTAGACAGTCCATCTGTGTGGTGCTGTTTGCACGAATTGTTTTGGGAAATGCACTTACAGTTTTGCAGATGTTAAGGGTGATTCCAGAAATGCATCAAAGCAACTGAGGAACTGCAATGTCACTGTACAGTTACTTATAATGGGCGCCAATGTAATGTGTAGAGTGGCAAATAAACTGATTCACCATTTACTCTCATGTACATCACTTAAAATGCTTGTTTTAAGTGCAAATGTGTGAATGTAAATCTAAGCAGTAAAGCTACAATTTACATTCTGTTTGCATGGTGGAAAGAACATTTAATCTGCCTTTTAAGTGTGATTAGAAGATCTAATGCCTGTGTGCTTGTAATAAGATGGTCGCTGGTTCAAACCCAGCCACAGCACATCTCTGCGTCCTTGAGCGAGGCCCTTAACCCCCAGCTCACTGGGCATCACTATGGGTGGCTGCCCTTCGCAGACAACTTACTCTGTTTACTCTAAAAAAAAGAGAGCAAGTTGAGAGAGAAGTTAAGACAATTTCTCCACAGGGACCAATAAAGTATCAATTATTATTACTGTATGAGAGACTGTCTAATATCAGATAGATAACAGACTCATACTGTGCTGAGCTTGTCTGAGAGAGATGATTAGCAAATGCTCTCCCACAGTATCTCAGCACTCTGTACAAAGAACTTTATATGCTCAGTATCTGCTCCTGTTTATCTAATTGTTCTCATTTTAACTGGATGTTAAGGAGTAAATTAATAAACGTCATGTAAGTGCACATTAAAATGCTTTTTCACTGTTACTTAAGTTCCCATGTGAACAGCCAATCAGATCAGCCTGATGTGTGTCTCTCTGTTTCCTCTCTGTTTCCTGCCCTTTCATCCCGACCACGACCATGATCTCTCACTTAGCAGCAGAGCAGTTTATTCTAAACAGTGGAAGCACAAAAATGTTCAGACTCTTTGGTCTTCTCATTTTCATTAGTAAGGCCCTATAATATAAATTATTTTGGGATTTTAATATTTTCATTTATCTGTATGATGTGATCAGTGGAATTTGGCCATTTAATCTGCATCATAGTTAATAGTTATTTAGATTACTATTATATGTCTTATTTGATTATGATTTTTTTTGTTTTTCTGTTTTTGCAGACACTGCACTGACTACAGATGTTGTTCAGCCCAGTCACCTGATGAGGGTTCAGCTTGGAGACAGTGTGACCCTGACATGCTTCTGTCAAGGAGAAACAACTTTTGTTACTTTGTTTAAGCAAGCTGTTGGTCGGAAGCCCCAGCCCATGGCGAAAGCACTTCTCTACGTACCTGGTGAATTTTACAAGGAATATAAAAGCATAAAACGTTACTCCTTACTGAATGCAGAGGGGAGTTTTAACCTCACTATTTCTAACGTGGAGCCGTCAGATTCTGCAGTGTATTATTGTGCTGCTGTGTTTCTTCATGAGGTCACCTTCGGGAATGGAACCTTTGTCATAATCACAGGTAAATGAGATTCCAACTATTTTCATATTTGCTTTATTATAATGTCAGTAAGATTATTCCCTGCAAAATAATTTTGACAGTTTAGTTGTTTGTCAATATAAAATTAGCAAAGATACCTTATTGTCTGCTTTGTTCCATAAATGTTTTTCTAAACATCAAACAAAAATCATTCATTATTATTATTATTATTATTATTATACAATTTGTTGCATTTTGCTTGCTGTCAGCCAAAAGCCTAACCTTCTCTTTATACAGATGTTAATGTTACACATTGCAGCCTCTTTAAAACAAATAACATAAAAAAATGTTTGAGTTGTTATATACAGTATAGGACTGTGCAAAAATCTT
Source organism: Brienomyrus brachyistius (assembly GCF_023856365.1). Classification (NCBI taxonomy): domain Eukaryota; kingdom Metazoa; phylum Chordata; class Actinopteri; order Osteoglossiformes; family Mormyridae; genus Brienomyrus; species Brienomyrus brachyistius. Next base: position 20,838,365 of record NC_064549.1, read on the forward strand.
AAGCAACAAAAGAAAATTATTTTTGACGTTATTTATCTGAGCAGTCAGTGTGTATTCACTCTGAAAAAAAAAATGCATGATTTAACATATGAACTAGGGATGTGCACCATTCAGAACTGATTTGAGAATGAAATTCTCAAATACGTATCCTAAAATTCAGGATTTTGAATACATATATGAACTTGAATTTCAGTTCATTTTGTTAATCTGAATTACATTTGAATTGTGGTTGAAAACAGGTTGTGGCATTGAAATTTATATTTGAATTTAAAGAAGAAGAACGAAAAAGGGTTTGGATTCAAATTCAAGTTCATATACGTACTGTAGGTGTAGCTTTTAACTAAAATATGAACTTTAATTTAAATATGAATTATACATAAACACATTAACATTGTTATACATCATTGTTATAAAAATGTCGTTTTGTAAAGAATGAAATAATGCAACATTTGAAGTGTCACCTAAAATAATAATTATACTGTCATTTTGTGCACCATGGTGGATCTGCTCATAGGAAGAGCTGAGTGTCTCTCCTTAAAAGTCAGTGTTGGCTGCAGTGACGGCAGTTTCTAACCTAAGAAACGTCCCAAACACTTTTCCTGCATCAAAAGTCAAACTAGTCCCTATTCCTGCCATGAAAGGTTCACATAATGTCACCGATACCTGAACCAACCATGTTTATCAGAGGATGCCAACCCTTTGGCTGCAGCTTTCTCTGCACACGCTGAGAGAGTCTTCAGTGTAGCAGGAAAAGATTTCAGGCCAGAAGATTGCAAATTAAATCATGAAACCTTTGAAGATATTATGCTGAATAAATGTAATAATAATGAAAAATTAGCAATGTGTATTGGAATAAAGCATAATTGTATTTGCCATGACGTTTTGCTTTTCGCTGTAGTGCTATGGTTGAATGGAAAAACTTACTTTTGTGTGCATAAGAAAATAAATAGGAGGAACTACGAAACCAAGTAATTCCTTTTACTATGTATACTTTTTCTTTAATGTTAAAAGATAGACAAACTAGTAATGGGCAAACAGCTCTTCGGCTCTTGAATTAAATTATGCAGGTACTACAGCAAAATGCTCAAAAATACCAAAACACATCAAGAGCTAAATATGCAAAAACAATAAATACCTTCCTGTGGAAAAGGGGCAACATAAACCAAATGTAAAGTCACGAAAATCATGAAAATATAAAGTACACTTTACACACTTCATTTCTTTGAATTGAAATTAATTATATTCATCTACCTTCATACATTAATACAAGACATTATATGATTATAATGTTTGTTATTATCATATAATTTTTATTTAGGTATTATGTAGGTGCAGTTAATGTATAGTGTTACCTGATATATACTAATAAGCAGTAATACAATAAAAAGAGAGAAGAATGTCAGCTGTTCTCCAAGAAGTTACTGATTTCTTGGATGGCTAGAAGAACATCGATTCAGTTCCCAAAAATCTGTAAGAACAATTTTTGAGGATCTGTATTTTCCATTGTTATTCTCAAAGGGCTGTCATCATGACTATTTTGCTTTTCAGGTAAAGACTCCAACAGCAGGACTGTGGTACAGCAGCCTGTGTCTGACACATTGCAGCCAGGAGACTCTGTGAGCCTGCAGTGTACGATAGAGACTGGGAGCTGTGCAGGAGAACACAGTGTTTACTGGTTCAGACATGGATCAGGAGAATCCCTTCCTGGAGTCATTTACAGCCATGGAAACAGCAGTGATGAGTGTGAGAAGAGCCCTGAGGCTGGATCTCCTACACGGAGCTGCGTCTACAGCCTCCCCAAGGGGAACCTCAGCCTCTCCGATGCTGGGACTTACTACTGCGCTGTGGCCATGTGTGGGGAGATGCTGTTTGGGAACGGCACATAGCTGGATATAGATGGTAACACCCAGTGTGGGGAGATGCTGTTTGGGAACGGCACACAGCTGGATATAGATGGTAGCACCCAGTGTGGAGAGTATATCTGCTTCAAAGTTTTATTTAGCTTATTCTGCTATTAAGACATTTATTTCTTTTTTTAATGTAATGAATTTTCTAATTTAAGTGCTTAAATTAAATTACACAGATGTTAATTTAATAATTATCCATCCATCCATCCATTTTCCAAACCGCTTATCCTATTGGGTCGCGGGGGGTCCGGAGCCTAATTTAATAATTATTTCAAATATTAATATCCATCCATCCATCCATTTTCCAAACCGCTTATCCTATTGGGTCGCGGGGGGTCCGGAGCCTAATTTAATAATTATTTCAAATATTAATATAAATTGTTAAAATGCAAAATACTAGAAGTTCATGTTAAAAATGGACTATTTACAAAACAACTGCTGTAATGTGTTATCGATTTGATCTTTAACTAATGTAATGTAAGCAAATGGGAAATGTGTCTCTATATCATTATGCTGAAATCTATCTCTTTGTTACAGGCTTTCAGAAGCTGCTGGATCCTCTTCACTCTGGCTTGCTGATAGTTTTATCTTGCAGCATTATTCTGAACGTTGCTCTCATTTGTATAAGATGTAAACTGACCTGTACACACTGTGCAGGTACGCTGCCCGGCTTTATGCACTCAGAAGGACAAAATGTAGATTTTAACAAATTATAGAAATATAAAATTGTTTTATGATAGATAACATTTTCATATTAAAACCACTCTTGCAGGTAATACAGTTTTAAAATCCATTATTAAATCTCACCTTATTTATATAAACCTTTTTGTACTGTAAGATTTACATTTTTGTATTATATCTTTCATATTTTGCAAAATCTATTGAAATATACATGTTGCAATAAGTTGCATATCAATAACTTTTATTACCAAGATCTCCTTTATAGCAATTTTATTATATATGATATATGAGAACAAATGACACGTATCCAAACATGCACACTTAAATTGACAGAAGTCATTTTTACTTTCATTTTTGAGACAAAAAGGATGTTGATTGCTTGAAAATTCGGAATGTTATCTGACCACGGTATGATACCGTGCGAAATTAAATAATATATTGATGTGTTATATATTTTAAACAGATGAAAAGAACAGTGATATATCAAAAGTGGAATGGTCACGCAAGCAAGTATGTAATAAATATTTCAAATTACAAATCGTCAGTAAAACAAATGAACCTCAGACTGATTTCCATCCTGGGATCAGCATTTTAAGTGCTATTTGTGAAAATAGGTAATAGCAAACCGATTTGATCCATCCAATTCTGCCATCTTTGTCTCCACAGTGCCATGACGAGGACACACTGAATTACGCTGCCCTGAACCTTAAGAAGCCAAAACCCAGGAGACAGAAGAAAGACGGGAATAATGACACTCTGTATTCTGACCTCCGCTACAGAGATTATGAATAAAGATGCTTCTCATTCATGTCAGTCACACAGAGTGTTCAGGGTGTAGCTTTAATAATGTTCAGAGGAGGGCAGGGGAGCCAGTGCTTCTGAGACTGAATCACGAGATTTTACGGAGCACCGGTGCTGAGTTTGGTGTCAGTGTGTTTGGGGCGCATTTTTACTGGAAGTGCAAATGTTCAAGCCAGACTGGGGGCTGAGGGAGGGGGAGAGGGGAGCCACAGAGATTATTTCTTCATGGCATGGGGGGGAATAAGCGGCTTTAATGTTGTGGAAAGGCTGAGTTGCTGCAATCAGTTCTTTGATGTCACACATGCTTACTTGTCTCCCTTGTGTACCATGCTGAATGGTTTGGGGCAAACGCACAGGGACTGATCGATTATATTAAACAGATGAAAGAAACTGAATGAAAATTTCAAGTGTTCTTAAATTACGTTTTTCATTTAATTGTGTGTTCTGGATGTATTTTTGAGTATATACATGTACCTGTATATGTACCTGTATATATACCTGTGTCGTTAATAACGATGTGGATAATTAAGAAAGAGGAGTTTTGTTTCTTGCTCCCTGTCTTGTTACTTGGCTCACAAACATACACACACATAGACACACACACAAACATACACAGACACACAAACACACACACACATAGACACACACACACACAAACACACATGCACACATGCACACACACACACTGCTACGGCTCTGTAAGAACACTACCATGCTCTTTTGTGTGAGTGGGGTGGGGGGTGTTAAATAAGATGAAAATGACAATGGCTGTACTTTTGTTATGTCAGTTGTGTTTCTATAGTCATTGTATCATATTCCACAAGCTTTTTATTCTACAAGATGTACAAGCCAGTCAGTGTATTCAGTGGGGTGTTCAGGAGTCATTAGGTTCTGAAAAATGTCTTGCATTTAAAACATAATGTACTTTTGAATACTTAAGTATTTTTAGATGCAAATACTCCAGTACTTTAACTGAAGTAAAAAATTAACTGAAAAACTTTGAGTATTATTTGACGAGGAGTATCTATACTTAACTCAAGTAGTGAAGTTGTGTACTTTGTCCACCTCTGTCCAAAAGTGACATACAGCTGTAAGCTGTTTGGGTTTGTTTGTCTGCTGAGTGCTTCTCTGCAGTGCTGCAGATGTTTCCACTGGTTAGATGCAGCTCAGGAAGACTGACCCACTGACTGCACTGTGCTGGACTCACTTTGCAAAGAGTAAAAACCACACAGACAGAACAATATCTGCTTCTTGTAAGACCCTGTTTCCTCTCTACCTCACCCAGGTCACGCTTTCAAGTATTCAGCCTAAGTTATTTTATCCAAACAAGCCACCATTATTATTCATGCAGCTGGACATTTGACTGGAGCACATGATTGCTACATATCACTACTGTACATGGAACGGAATGTACAGTTTTCACAACAGAACTTTAGAAAAGCAAAATTCTCATCAGTCCACATCTCTAACCACCACACATCCTAGGGCTCCCATTTATAATGGTACATTTTTGTTTTATTCACATTCTTTTTCATCACACAGATAAACACCATCCATTAATCTTACAGCATGTATCCTGGTCAGGGTGATGGGGACGACACCACCTATATCGAGTGTGATTTAAGGCCAAGACCTTAAAAGGGAGAGTCAAGACTGAGGCTTGTTACAAGAGCAGTGGGGCACAAAACAACAAACAACATCATTATGAATGTAAAAGAAATGGATGTATATATAAATATAGGGTAATAATAGAAACAAAAAATAAGAATATATTACATACAGAGGAATATTATAGGAATATTAAAATTAACTTATACACAATCCTTAACTTATACACAATCCTATTGCATGTAACATTATTGCTCATGTGCCAGATATTAGCCTCCCAAAGGAAGCTGCCACACAGGGCATAATGCACTGGCTCAATGCAACACTGCACATCAGTGAATAAGGAGGAACAATATTGCAGATCAGCAGCAGATAGAAACTGTATCAGAAGACAGTGAACAGGGGAAAAGTTCAATGAGCAGAGTGCAGATTATAAAGCCTGACTGCTGTGGGGCCCAATGACCTGCGGTACCGTTCTGTCACACGCCGGGTGTCTGAGTCTCTTACTGAAGGAGCTGCCCTTACGGGCCTCCATAGTCTGCTGGGGGGGTGAGAGGTGTCACATAAAATTGATGACAGCCTTGTTATCAGCCTGCTCTCATCCATCTACTCTACAGTGCCAAGGGACGCTCCTCCCTGATGATGAGAGGAGTCTAAGCATGTGGACATTTGGGATAATGTGAGTTCAGAACTGGATGGTCAGCTGTACGACTTCCAGTCTGTAGGCAGACTCATCACCTTCAGTTATGATGGCAAACACAGTAGTATCACCTGCAAAATTCAGGATCTTCACTGGAGCAGCAGTGATTTGTGTAGAAATTGAAGAGAAGAGGGAGAGCACAGAGCCTGGAGGAGCTCAGTGCTGAGGGTCAGCGTGTCTGATGTGTGCTGTAAGCATACAGATGTCCTGCATTTGTGGAACATTTTGTTTGTGCTGCTGTTTATATGTGTTGTTGACACTGCAGTCAGTAATTTTCCACTAGCAGTCTCACCTCTGCATTTTACAGGAAGACTGACCGACTGAGAGCAGGGTGTTTGTGTCTCTCTTCTCAGTGAGCGAAAACCACACAACCATCAGGTCCTCAGCTCAGGCCCACTGCTTCACTAGAAAAACCACAAAGGGTATTTTTATCTAAAAGTGGGTGAGCAAGTGAGATGTTATTGACAGCATGAATTTGTCTACTAACATTTTAAATTCAAACCTAAAAAGCAGTATGTCCAGGATGTCAGTAATTACATTTAGTCAGTATGAACAATTTGGGTGCAATAATATAGAATAATGTAGAATTTTGCATAATTCAGTTAATACCAGTAAGATACCGATCATTAACACTATAAGGTCATGTTGCTGAATCTCATTGTTAAAGTTAAATGAATCTACGCATTTTTATACACACAAGACTGTGCTTAGTTCATCTTTCAGTCAAAATCACACAGTGAGGCAAATCTGACCATCTTAATTGTTTTTGCTTGTGTGGAATGGCATCCCATGCAGGCCTGTGCTCTGTGCTTCCTGGGACAGGTCCCACCCTCTCCAGACCCCGATGAGAATTAGTAGTCGCTGGATAAAAGATTGACAAAAGATAAAAATACAAAAGTCATTCTTGCTGTCTAACCTCTGATTACTGCATGACATTTCTGATTTCTGATAACTGATAAGTAGAAAATATGTTTAGTCTCTTGCTTGGTGGTAAGAAAAAAGGAGAACCACAAAGAGCACAGTCATTTTCAAGGTTATTTCTCACTGGTCAGTGTGAAAGGCTGCGTCATTAATATAACGCCGGGCTCAGCACAGTGACTGCACCTGCGCTGCACTGTAGAACACAAGCCAGGCTGCAGACCATCAGCCCTGAAAGTTAAAACAGGACTCGTATGTGTGTCATGTGGTGTTTAATAAAAATTTACAGGACAGAACATAGTGGATTCAGTTTCCTTTGCTCTTACACTCCCAGTCCAAAGTGTGGCCACGACTGCTGTCAATGCATCTGTCTCTTTTTTCACCTTAATTTTTCACCTGTGTTATTCACCTTAATATCAAAAGGCTCCAAAGCAGTACAGTAATGCAGAACAAATATTGTAACTAACAAGGAAGTGGGGAGGTAATGGACAGAAGTGTTGGTTTTTGGTAACTCCACTCCTCTGACCTCCACTGTAATTTTAGGTTCCTTGGAACAATATTGTAAACCAGTCATCACACACCTAGGGGTTAAAGTCGACACCAACCTTAAGTTTGACACTCAGATAAGGTTAGTTGTCAAGTCAAGCTTTTTACAATTGAGGCAGTTGGCCAAAATAAAGCCAATTCTTTCTAGGCAGCACTTTGAGACAGTAATCCACTCTTTTGTCACTACTAGTTTGGACCACTGTAACGCCCTCTATGTTGGGGTTAGAGGCTCCACTATTGTTCACCTCCAGAAGGTTCAAAATGCTGCCGCACATGGAAATATGAGCATGTCTCCCCCATTTTAGACTCACTCCACTGGCTGCCCGTACATTTTAGGATTCATTTTAAAATTCTGTTATTTGCTTTTAAAGCCCTCAGTGGTCTTGCTCCATCTGACCTCTGTGAGCTGCTTCACCCTTACACCCCCACCCGCTCTCTCAGGTCAGCTGATCAGCTGTTCCTGACGGTTCCTAAGACTCAGCGTGAGCTTAGAGGGGATCGAGCCTTTGCAGTCGCAGCTCCTAAAATGTGGAATGACTTGCCTTTTCACATTAGAGAGGAATCCCCTCTGTCCGTTTTTAAATCTCTTCTAATCTCTTCTCCTTCACCTTTGACACATTGTGAGATGTTAATTTTAATAGTAAATCTTATTTTAATCTTAGCCTTTTCTTTATTAATTAATTGATTTTTTTAAATTTTTATTAATGGCCTTTTACTCACATTGAATGTTTTGGTTTTTATTAAATTTCTTTTACTTCGTTTTTAAGTGTGTGAATGTTTTTATTTATTCCTTTGTGCAGCACTTTGGTCCATAAGGTTGTTTAAAGTGCTTTTCAAATAAAGAGCTGGATTGGATTACATTGGAAGATGGCTCAACAAATCTCTTTCACAGAATGTAAAATTCGACAGAGGGCGCAAGGTGACATTCTGTCAGGGGCCCAGAATTTTTAGCTACACCTCTGTGTTACTGTGTTTTTTTTGTTCTAGCCATCAATAACTCTGGAGTTGCTATATCGCCACCTGGTGGTGAAAAGATCAGACAAAAATATGTACACATGTTACCAACAGTTTGAAATTGAAGTGCAGAGTTAACAGGTTTAATTAATCGTCCCCACGGATGCCAGTCATGAAATTTGAGAATTGCAAATTAAAACACAGGAAAAAATCAGGAACACTACAAGATAAAATATTTAGCAAACACTCAATGTGCATCCAGGGTGACAAGGGACAACTGGAGGATGATATGACAATCTGACAGTGACATTCACAGCACTTTATATGTTGCCAAAAACAGAAAAGGGGATTAAAATCAAGAATCAGAAATCATGTATGAGGGTGGGGCTGCTTGGTGGTGCAGTGATTAGCACTGTTACCTCCCACCACTGGGACTCAGGTTCGAGTCTCCGCCTGGGTCACATGTGTGGGGAGTTTGCATGTTCTCTCTTGCTAAATTGGCCGTAGGAGTGCATGTGTGTGTGAATGGTGTGTGAATGTGCCTTGCAATGAGCTGCCCCCCCGTCCTGGGTTGTTCCCTGCCTCGTGCACAGATCCTTCCAGGATAGGCTCTGGACCCCCCGCGACCCAGTAGCATAAGCGGTTTAGACAATGGATGGATGTATGAGGGTGAGTCACAATGACGACAGCTGCTCTGTTGACTTGGTCCCAGGAGTCGTCAGCGTTGGTCTGCCGGGGCCCCCGTCCTGTCTGTGGAAGCACCCGTCTTGTTGGCTGTTCTCTCTGCCTGGGCCCCCTCTCCTGCTGCCTCACGTTTGGGTTGAAGTGGCTCCCCAGTGCTTCTGTAAAGCTCTTTGTGTATCTTAGAAAAGGGCTGTATAAATGTAACATTCATTCATTTATTCAAGGTCCCAGCCAGAAGAGTGCAGTACTACACTGTCCCCCACAGCCTGAATCAGCTGGATGTTATAGGATTAAGACACTTCCTGCATTAGGCCATTTACCCTCAGTGTATTTCCATACCCTGACAGGATGGATGACAATACTATGGCCCTAATTTTCAATACACAGTTTTCACAGGAGTCTCACCCTCATCCACATTCTCTGCATTCCTTATCTCATGCTTCTTTGCCACCCGCATCTCCTCTGCCTGCTTTGTCTCATTTTCCCACAATTGAAACACCGTCCAATTTGTCTCTGTTTTAGTTCTACCACATTAGTCCCTGAGCAACCAGTCTGATCCCGTTCCTCTAATTTCAGACGCATCTGGCTTATCTGATTGGGACTGAAGCTGCTGTTACTAGGAAAACCACATTCGTCCCACTGGGGCAGGTCTGACACCGCGTCCTTCCCATATGTCTCCCATAATTGTTGTACAGAATTTCAGCTGGAGTTCTTTCCCAGAAGCAAGTAATTTCACTTTAGCACCTGTTCAGTAAAAGTCAAGTAGGTCTTTAATGTTATTTTTAACTTTACACAGTTGAGTATAGTACAGTTACAAAAGAAACTGTTTCCCTCGGACCAAGGTGCTACTTAAATTAACAGAAGACTAACACATACCAACCTAGCAACATACTGTATGGTGCATAATGAGCAAAAACTGTGCAAACATTGCAGGACAGTGCAAAAAGAGAGGACAACTGACACCAACGAGCACAAACAGCACAGTAAACCCAGTACTGAGAAGGCGCAGTTTGGTTGTCCAATGAGGTAGCAATAAAAATAAATAAAAGTAACTGTAAACATGGCGACAATAAGATAAAAAATAGTAGTTAAATAATAAAGTGTGTTAATGAGTGTATGTGTGTGTGGTATCAGATTAGTCCCTGAGAGTTCAGTAGTCTGACGGCATGGGGGATAAAGCTGTTTGAGTCTGGCTGTGAAGGCCCGAATGCTCCGGGACCTATTTCCAGAAGGCAGGAGGGTGAAACGATAATGTGAGGGGTGGGTGGGGTCATCCACAATGGTGGTGGCTTTGCGGATGCAGTGTGTGGTGTGAATATCTGTGATGGAGGGGAGAGATATGTTAGGGTTATCTTCTTCTGAAGATGCGCTGGAAACAAACCAGTCTCTGAACACAGAACAACACAGACAGCTGTGATGACGTTTTACTTGCTGCAAGGTGTAGGGAATCCACTTGCAGAGTCTCCGCAGTTTCAGCAAAATGATGGTTTATTGAACAGCAAAAATAATACAATGTAATACAGTGTAGAGACACACCGGGTACTGAAAGGCAGCTCAGATACAAATTGAAGACAGTTCTTCACCCCCCTTTATACCCAAAAAGGCCCTCCCCACCAAGGTGTTGTGTGTAGGTGTTGTGAGTGAATTTACATATAAAGAGTGACCCCCTGGAGTGTGAGGATCCTGAGACAGGGACGGGACAGGACAGGGTGGAGACTTTTATGATCATTGTAATTCAATTCTTATCACCTTATCTTATCCTTATCACCATAGTGGTGCCAACTGGAACCCCCATTCTCTCCCTGGCTTCCCCCATGATCATAAATTCCTAACATTGTCTGCATTCAAATGATCAACCAAGAACCTTGGGACATTTTTACCACTTTTCCTTACAAAGGGAAGCCCGGTCCTGACCTCGAGGTGTCAGCCTCTCAGTCGAACTCAGCCAACTTCGAAAGAGTAACTCCCCTCGCAGTGTCTTTTATTGAGGTACACAAACAGGATATGCAACTGACATTGAACATTGTTTGTCACCATATATGGGGTGGAAATATTCAAGCGACAGTTCTTGAGACGTGTTATTGCTCAATTAAGATCAAGCTGCGGCAGGGTGTTGTTTCTAAGCGTCTAGCAAAATGATGATAAAAAAAGTACATATTTCTCTAACACGATACTCCCAATGATTTTCTCACCTGTCATCACTATCTGTTGTAGGGACTTGTGATCTGAGGCGACACAGTTCTCAAAGCAGACCGTGATGCAGCTGCTCAGGGTGCTTTCAACAGTTCCCCAATAGAGTGTGAGAATGGGAGATGGGCTTTTCTGAGCTTCAGTGGAGAGTAGAGGTGCTGCTGTGCTTTCCTTACTATGGAGCTGATGTTGAAGTACCTGGTGAGATTCTCCGCCAGATGGACAACAAGGAATCTGGTACTCTCTACGATCTCCACAGATGAGCCATCGATGTGCAGCAGAGAGTGGTCACTCTGTGTTTTGTGTTCTTCTAACGTCAACAACCATCTCTTTGGTCAACATTCAGAGACAGGTTGTTGGCTCTGCAGCAGTCCGATAGTCATCACACTTCCTCTTTGTATGCTGAGTCACCGTTTTTATTGATGAGACCCACAACAGTCTTGTCATCTGCCTGATGTTGATGATGGAATTCGAAATGTGCATTGCTGCTCAGTTGTGAGTCATCGGAGTTAACAGCAGTGGGCTGAGCATAAAGTCCTGGGTTCCTGCTACAGCGTCTGAGCAGTTGCCTTCGTCGCCTATAGCTCCTGCGCAGCCCGAGCAGCCGCCTCCGCTGCCCCCTGCGGCCCCAGAGCCCGAGCAGCCGCCGCCTGCTTTGCCCGTAGCTCCTGAGCAGCCGCCTCCGCTGCCCCCTGCGGCCCCAGAGCCCACGCCCGAGGCGCTCCCTCCGCCTCAAATGACTGTGCCCCCTGGGGCTCTTGTTCCTGGCCCCACTCCTGTCCCTGACCCAGCTCCAGACTTTCCTGCCCTAGTCCCCGAGGAGGTCCCGGACAGTCTGACCACCGTGTGTGCCACGCCCCCTGATTATCCACGTGTGCTTCCCTGATCGTACCCAGCTGTGTCCGATTATTTTCAATCAGTCCTGTCTATTTGAGTCCATGTCTTACTAGAGTTCAGTGTCCGTCATTGAAGTCCGTCTGCGTGAGATGTTTCCTGCACCCCGTGTTCCTAATAAATCCCCGTATCCTGCCTGCCTTGCCTGTTTCCTGCCCGTCCGCCGCTCCCGTTAAATGGCGATCGTGACACAAGGCACACGCACATCAAGTACCAATGCAGCAAATACAGATGAACAATTTAGGAGGAATACTAGTCAAAGGAAGGAAGAAAAGCAGCCCACCCTATCTCATGGTCACGGACACAAACATCAGGGAGTGTTATGAAGAAGACATCACACTTAACACCATTGGTTTTATGCAGTGAATTACACCAGAGAGAGTTTTTACATTCTAGCTGTGTTACGTAACATTCCTCAGCCTTCAGGTTTTTTCCACACAATGCACGACATGCAGGGGTGCCAAACAAAACAGCGGAACTGCAGTGTAGCCAATTATTTGTTTCAGTAGTTTTAAGAAAACTAGAACATAAAATGTTTGTTTTACTTAGTCCACAAAAGAGTTTTTACCTATCTTAGTGTATTTTACATCACATACACTCTCGGTCCGTTGTGGAGTCCATCCCACTGTAGTTGGAGAATGCTGCCATCAGTCGCTTGGTGTAGCACTCGCAGGATTTACCAGGCTCCTGTTTAAACTGATGCATCATGCCCCAGTCCATGCGCAGGAGGACCAGTCTCTGAAGGGCTGTCGCATGGTGAGGCCTGTTCTGCCTGGGGTCCAGCAGGTCACTGGCAATGTCCTTCAACTCACAGTGGGCTTGCGTTCATAGTGGGGTACCGCAGGGTTCGATTTTAGGACCACTATTGTTCCTAATTTACATAAATGATATGGATACCAATATATACAGTAAACTGGTGAAATTTGCAGATGACACCAAGGTGGGTGGTGTAGCAGATACTGAATTAGTGGCTCAGCAGCTACAGCGGGATCTTGATTTAATTAGTGACTGGGCCGATACCTGGCAGATGAAATTTAACGTCGATAAATATAAGGTACTCCATCTAGGGAGCAGAAATATAAAGTACAGGTATTTCATGGGTGTCACTGAAATAAAGGTAGCTGATCATGAGAAAGACCTTGGTGTGTATGTTGATGCTTCCATGTCCCATTCTCGCCAGTGTGGGGAAGCAATAAAAAAGGCCAATAGGATGTTGGGGTATATCTCCAGGTGTGTGGAGTTTAAGTCAAGGGAGGTAATGCTAAGATTATACAATTCCTTGGTGAGACCTCACCTAGAATATTGTGTGCAGGTTTGGTCACCATATCTTAAAAAGGACATTGTGGCCTTAGAAAAGGTGCAGCGTAGGGCCACAAAAATGATTCCTGGTCTTAGAGGAATGTCATACGAGGAACGGTTACTTGAGCTAAATCTGTTCAGTCTCAAGCAAAGGAGATTGAGGGGGGACATGATCCAGGTATATAAGATTCTAACAGGTTTGGATGCTGTTCAACCAAATAGTTACTTCAGCATTAGTTTAAATACACGAACTCGTGGCCATAGGTGGAAATTAGCGGGAGAACATTTCAAGCTGGATTTAAGGAAGCACTTCTTTACGCAGCGTGTAGAGTATGGAATAGTCTTCCTGATAATGTAGTGCAAGCTGAATCCTTGGGTTCCTTTAAATCAGAGCTAGATAAGATTTTAACGACTCTGAGCTATTAGTTTAGTTCTCCCCAAGCGAGCTTGATGGGCCGAATGGCCTCGTCTCGTTTGTATAGTTCTTATGTTCTTATGTTCAACTCCTTCATCTACAGTGTCAGATGAGCAAACCTTATCTCCCCCTTGAGGATTTGGACATACCAACATAGGGGCAAGAATTTCTGCTACCTCGTCCTGCTGCCTGAGTGTTTCGCCACGGCACTTCTTCACCGAGAAGGAGGTAGAGTCGGGTGCTGAATGGTTATGATCCTCGTCTGCAGGGGGGAGAGGGGAAGGGGCAGGGGAACCACTGGCTACTCCTCCCTCGGTGGCATAAGGAGGAAGCTGCTGTTTGGGCAGCAATGCTTGGGCAGGAGCCACACAGTTTATTTCTGGGTATCTAATTAGCGGACACCATTAGGTCCCTTCAGGGGCTCCACAGACAAACTCATTGACAAAATAGAATTGTCACAGAAAAATTCTTTGTCACATGCTCAGTCGACATGGACTGTGTGCTATTTACATATTTTTGGCACAAACGAAATCTCATATGCATATCGATTTATCTTTGGCACAAGTGGACCTCCATCACTTTAAAGAGGGTAAACTCTGATCAGGAAATTTACGACGTCAGAATAAACGGATTTTTTAACAGAAGTAACTGACATGCCCTAATAAGGAAATGCATACAATCAGAATACAATATCTGTGGTTTTTAACAGTGGTAACAATCTGATAATGAAAGGAATCAGATCAACATTTCTATAGCATGTAACAGAGCTTGCTCCCCTCCAGAACTCATTGTTCCAGTAGTTATCTGAAATCATCTGCAGGAGCTATTCTTTTATTTGTATATTAAGCATAATTATTCATGAATATTATTGATTATGTTTATTTGTTTAATGTTTTTATTTATTCGTATTTATTGTTTATAATATAATGTTATATAGTATTGCAACACTTGAAACGAGAGGTACTTGCCTGCCTTAGTGATATTTACTATTGTCTAAGTGTATTCCCACCTGTAGGAGGCAGCAATGGTTGTTATTAAAGGTGCTGAGATTACGCGGCTCAGGGCTGAAGGTGCAAAGTGAAACAGTCATTGACCGTATTTGCCATGTGTGATGGTGTCTGCATATCGGCCCTTTTGCGCCAAACAAACCAGTTCAAAGTACTGTGTGTTAAAATATCATATGAATAAATCCTCTCAAGAACTAAACTCAATATCGTATCCTCATCATTCAACGCGTCTGACTTTTGCACCTCTTACCACAAGGCAGTGGATTACATGGGGAAATTACAAACAAGGAGAATTTAATCTGTTTTTCCTCTACATTGTCGTTATTCAGAATATTACAGACTATGAACAAAAACGGACAATGTAAGAAAATAAAAAATTGTGTATGACAGAAAGCTAGAGTATTTTTGCAATGGTGAGCACTAGCTGGTTTATGTACTAGCTCACACTCAAGAAACAGCATAAATGCTACTCATACACAGTTGGGGGGCAGGGGTCAGTCCTTGTGCCTGTAATGAGGTCACCAGTTGAAACTAACCCAGCCTCAGCACGTCTGTGGGTCCTTGAGCAAGGCCCTTAACCCCCAGCTCCCTGGGCGCCCCAACAGGTAGCTGCACTTCGCGGACAACTTACTCCACAAAGAGTAAGTTGAGGGAGACATAAAAAACACAATTTCCCCACGGGGATTAATAAAGTCCATCCATCTATGGAATATTATTTAGCACTATATAACGCAGAATATAAGAATTACGATTTTATAAAAAGTATGCCAAATATCCATGATATAATCATTACAATGTAAACATTATAATGTAATCAACACAATGGAACCAACTGAGTATGTATTTGCACCTTTTGTTAGTCTGAGTTTCTGTTAGCTACTTTGTTAGTCCTGAATCTATGAATATTCACATTTTTATCGCGTATATTTTATCACTATGTAAAAGGACAAATATATTATCAACCTTTTAGTGAGACAATGTGTAAACGGCTGAAACTACCAAGGTTTACTACTGAAGGAAGGGATTCACCTGAGTTCACCAAAAGTTCATGGCTGAGTATTTTTAAAAAACCAAGTGGAGCTGCTCGCGCCACTATTATGTTCAACCGAGAGGCCAAACGGTAAAAGAAATGACTGTCAAACTTATCACCTAGGGGTAAATATAAATCTATACAAATATCACCTGCATGCACATTACTTCTTTTACAATAACCAACTCCTGATCCATACTGTTAGTCGTGAAAAAAATAACTATTGTGTACATAGAGGCCCTGTGTAAAAAGATAACTGCCAAGGAAAAGATCAAAAACATTTATTTCAAGGATTCAAAGTTTTTATGGTCATGTACAGTGTACAGTGCAGTTCTTATTTGATTAACTTGAATGTCTTCACAGACAAGACGATTAAACAAATAAAGCAGCGCAACATTATAGTAACTAACAACAAACAAAGCTCACGAGTACTATTACAATATTCATATCATTTATTTAAATTTAATTTTACCAAGTAAATTAATTGAAAAGCAGTTACCGCTTTACCTGCTTCTCGGGAGAAATAGCAGATATACAAACGTCATGTATGTAACTAAAATCTTAAGCCAATAAGGGCAAAGTTGTGTCGTAATGGAGGCGGATCCAGCCTGTGCAGCCTGCTAAGAGGTGCTGCCTGATGTGTCTTGCTCTCGCGGAGTTTTGGTACCATGTGACATGGTGACGTAATGCAACGGGCGATAAAAAATATAACCATGATGCATTGCGTCAGGACCAGAATGCATTGCTTTAAGCTAGCGCTGTATGTGGGTGCATGAAGTGGAAAGCACCCAATAATAAACATAACATTTTTTAAAAAATGTTTTCTTCACCGGTGCAGTGAATTTAAATAAAGAGCTATGATGGTGCTGCAAATGGCTTTGCATAGTAGTTAGTAGTAGCATTAGCCGCTGTGTGCGGCATTAGCTTTCTACAGTCCTTACAGATGGTTCGTGTTTTGTCTGTCTCCCTTTCGCCATTTATATTTTCCGCCGGGCACCCGAAATGCTGACACACAAAAGATTCAAAAGTGTCTGGGGTATCTACTATAGTAATTTAGTCAGATGCCGACATATTTACAGCAGCTCATTTGCAGCGCATTCGTGAAACGGCTTTTCGCTCCAACGAGAAATCTCGTCATGTTGTAATATCGCGAGATCTCGTGACACGCGTTTCACTCCCACTTCTTAGTAACAGTCATGATTTGATAAAGTGACAACCTGCGTAATAATTGGTAATACATAGAGTTTGCTATTGTTCAGGCCAGCAGACTGTTATGGCTTGAGGTTAATGGTGCCTGTTACTTGTGAATTTTCACATTTGCAGGGATCTTCTGCCTCGTGAACGTGAAACGGGTAATTATGCTAAAAGAAGAAAAAAGCAGAACTGCAATGTGTGTAAGGCTGGTGCTGATTTTTCAGTCTGAACACAGTAAAATTTATACAAATTACCTGTATTCAAACTTGTATTCTTTATATAGTTTGGTTAATTACTATTTAAAAGTTTTATCTGCGCTCCATTGTATAACTTATATTGGAGACTTGTATGTACTTTTCGATTGGAAATGGTTAGCTGTATACAGGGGCGCCGCTAAGGGGGGGAAAGTTGGGACAATTCTAAGGGCCCACGCCCTTTAGGGGCCCCCAGAGATCTGAATGGGTGTGGTAGGGGGGCCCAACCTCATATTTTGTCATAGGGCCCAAAATTGCTAGCGGCGCCCCTGGCTGTATATACTTTGAATATTTTTATGATTAATTTCTTTGTTTATTTAATTTGGCAACAGATCTGCACTTTTAGCAGTATTGCTGTCAATTTTTGTGAAAGTTGTTACTAAATAAAACAAAAGAAGCAGACTTGTGTAAATCCTATATTGGTCGTGTATTCTTCCTGTAGCGTAGTGACAGCTTTTTGTACGGAAGCCGTGAACGGCTGTGCTTGCAAATATATTTTCTTCTGAATAATTAGAAGGATAAGCATATTTTGTCGCCGCCGCGAGATAGTCATGCCATACACAGCTCTGCTCGTTTTTGTACTGTAACCGTGTTACTTAATTTGCGAATCCATGAATTTAACGTTGACATTAAGTCAACATTGACATTGACAACGTTGACATTAAGTGTTGCACCTATCTAGTGTTTTACCGTGAAGGGCATGTTATATCTTGTCTCTAAGTCGCACTATGGTCCAGGGGAATGCTATGTCATATTAGAACATGTGTCGATGATGTGGCAATATAAATATTTTAGAATACTGTCAGTTTTAGTTTCAGAAATCCATCATTTGAGAAAAAAGGCCAGTCACGACAAATATATATGGAATATAACAACAGAGGTTAGCTGTATTTGTTTAAGTGTAAAGATGCACATAGAAACATGCATGAGCTCATCTGAGAATAAACTGAATGCAATGAAGATTTGTGACTCCTGCTGGAAAATGCGAATAGTGGCAGGGTCTTCAAGCAGTACATTTGTCTGAGAGTCAGTTAATATTAGGAAAGGCACCGTTTTTTTTTCAATGGCGCTAATTATCAAGAAGGAAATGGAGTACCCCAGTACCTGGTTTATGGGCACTGGAAGCTCCAGTATCAGTCAGACTTTCATGTAAGTATATGTGTGTTTAATGACTTGTGCATGTTTCATCTTTACCAGGGGCAGAGGGGAAACTCAATAAATAGCCTTCTCTCACACTTCCAGGCCTGCAGAACTGAGCATGTCCCCTGGTTTTGTGCATATGTCTGTAGGCTTTGAGTTTTTCCTATGGGGGCTTCAATTTCCTCCCAGAGTACAAATACGTGCAGATCAGTTGCATTGGGGAGTCCATACTGTGATGCTGAGTGGGTGTAGGAGGAGATTGAGAGATGAAACTCCGGATGATTTACTCCCTCGGCTAACTAACCAGAACAGGATGGTACCAATACCAAAATGATAAGTTTATAAATGTTTTTCACTACCCTGATTCATTCAGTTATTTCTGTTTGTTAATTCCATCCCCCAAGCAAATACATAAATAAACAAACAAATATTCAGGGGGGATGTGTCATAGGTGATAGAATCAGTGGATGAATCTAAAGAAAAAACGTAATGATTTCTTTCTCTCCAAAACACAATGCACAAAACTCTTAAGTTAGGTAAGACATTGAAATTTTATGACAGTAGCATGATGCAGAGGAACAACAGAAGGAAAAATCTAACTAAACCTGAGTCAACTAGGACTAATTACACTAAATTAAGTGGAACACACAAAATACCTAAAACAACTTAATAAACAAGCAAGAAATATTACATTTGATTAACTATACTGATGCCTGAGGGAAGTTCTTGTGCATAATGCAGCAAGTATATACAGCTGCAGAGACACTACACATAGTGCAAATAAATTAAAAAGTATACAGTACACACACTGATTCCTGAAAAATCTAAATACCATGGAATACTAATGAAATACTGATGATGATGATAATAATAGAAATAATAATGAATTAGTTTAGGGTATTATGCAATTGACATGTACAATTAAAAAAGAAATTGCACCAGACATTTCCTGTGGCAAAGAAGGGTTGCTTTGTGCCACATTACTCAAGTCAATTCACTTTATTTTGTATAGTACATTTTCATAGCCTTACATTGTCTCAAAGCACTTTACTTTGTCCCTGCCCAATTGTCCCAGTGAGCAAGATCTAGCCTGAAAAATTAGAAAGCGACATTGGCAAGGATAAACTCAGTCATAGTAAGAAACCTTTGGAGGAACCAGAGTGAAAGGGGGAGCCCATCCTCCACAGGGCAGAAGTCAGGTTAACAAAGTCCTGATTTATATGGTTTATATGGTTCAATTAGTTAAGTCCGGATGTAAATACAGAATAACTGGCAGCAGGGCACACAGGAAAGACGTAAACAGGCAGGAGGGCAGGCAGGAGGGTGGCACAGGCAGGACGTAATGGGCAGGAGGGCGGGCAGGCAGGGCAGCACAGGCAGCCAGAACTGTTTTGCCACTGCAGTTTGTTTTACAATTTCATCTGCATTTGTTCCCCCAAGGTATAACAGCAGCTAATTTATGAACATGCTGCTTTTCAGAAAAGTTTAATTTCCAGGAGCATGACCAGTGCATACATTTAGTGTTGATGGTTCTTTGTAAAATGGATGTTCTGTACTTTTATTGATCTGTCCATCCATCCATCCATCCATCCATTCATCCATTTTCTAACTACTTCTGATGAAGTTCCGGGTTATGAGGTATCCTGAAGCCCAGGCAATATGGGACAAACACACACATGCACACACATAGGGTATACCTATCCTTATGGGGCCCGCTCATTGACTTCTATTGGATAAATGCTAACGCTAACTATGACAATCTTAACCCCCACCCTGCCCTAACCATAACCATAAGTAACCAAGCAAAATAAAAGAGGTTTTGCATTTTTAGTTTTTCCACAGCAGTCACAGATTTTTATAAAATAGAGTTTTCCTGGTTTTCAGTTTCGTGGTCCCCATAAGGGAAAAAAAAAACAGGTATTTATCACGCTATGGGGTAGGATAGGTATACCCGCTCGCACACACACACACAGACATGCACACAAATGGATAGATCACCACAGTTACTATGGATGTCGATCCTGCAATAATGAGACAGAACTATCATACTTAACAGGATCATATCCCTAGTTCTACATATGCATAATTATATTTAAAAAAGATCCCACGCACCCAGCACATGAGATGTTTGAACTTCTGCCCTCTGGTAAACGTTACCGCAGTATGCATTGCAGAACAACCAGATTTAATAAGAGCTTCTAACCCCAAAGCCATCAGAATACTAAATGCTAATGAACATACGTTTATGTGAAACCCTACTCTCTCTTACTCTCTGTGCACTTTATTACCACAACTGGTATTAAGTTTACTTTTTATTTATATAGTATAGTGCAATAATATAATCACGATTTGTGTGTGAGTGTGCCCTGTGATGGGCTGCCCCCCATCCTGGATTGTTCCCTGCCTCGTGCCCATTCCACATTCCGGGATAGGTTCCGGACCACCCGCGACCCAGTAGGATAAGCAGTTTGGAAAATGGATGGATGGATATAACTAACATAAGACAGACATTACACCTAACAAACAATAAACACGAAATAAAGGAGTGGATACAAAAATAATGTAATGCAATGACCAGATTTAACACCTGGATTATGTCCCCCCTTAGTCTCCTTTGCTCGAGGCTAAACAGATTCAGCTCAGCTAACCTCTCCTCATTAAACATTCCTCTAAGACCAGGAATCATTCTCCCAGCCAAGCAAGCCTGAGTCCGGCTTCCACTCCCCCGATCCCCAGCAATGTTAACTTGGAAGGGCGTATTCTGTATGCACAACTGAGACAACCCAGGTGGAGCTCGGCTTATCGGCTGGCAAAATTGCCTTCAGGTATCACCCACCCTAGTGAGAGTCCAAGCTAGGGCCGTTCTCAGAACTCACCCTAAACGAAGTCCTGCTCAAAAGTTGTAATGACCGCCTGAGGTACCTGTCAGCCTTGCCCGTAATGAGTCAGTGGGTGTAGCCGGGCTGACACGCTTTTGGGCATCCAATTGCTGAGAACTCCCCTTCGGTTCTGACAAACTGTATGATCACAAGCAGTGACAGCAGAGCCACAGACAAGCTCAACCAACAGAGAGCGAATGGTAAGCACCCAGCACCCGAAGGGCTCAACTGATCACATCCAAACGACTTCCTGATGGGATTGTGTACGTAACTGGTTTACTGTTGTTAATAGTGGTTGAACTTCTATGCAAGTCCCCTT
The DNA here is from genome assembly GCF_023856365.1 of Brienomyrus brachyistius. Classification (NCBI taxonomy): domain Eukaryota; kingdom Metazoa; phylum Chordata; class Actinopteri; order Osteoglossiformes; family Mormyridae; genus Brienomyrus; species Brienomyrus brachyistius. Next base: position 20,859,785 of record NC_064549.1, read on the forward strand.
GTTGGGGGAGAGGGAATGAATGAAAGCATAAGGTGAAATAAAACCTAAAATAAATCAAAAAGGTTAAACGGGAATCAAACCAAATGAATTGTGTTTCTTATTCAATTGTAAACATCAATTAGTTATGCAACAATAACCTAATTGGATGTTAATGTATTGTGATCAAACTGATTTAGTCCGTGAAGTTGATTCCTGCTTTCAGGCAAGAACCTGTGTGTCCAATTATGCGTGTTGTATCACCGCAGTTGACCACCAGAGACCCAACTCAGATGTTGTTAACCTACTATGGCGGACCACTAGAGGTGCAATTTCAATGGAGTGGCACTGCTATGGCTTGCCACTAGAAGCGCAATTTCAAAATTGAGTGGTAGTTCTATGCCTGACCACTAGAAGCGCAATTTCGAAATGGAGTGGTAGTTCTATGCCTGACCACCGGGGGCGCAATATCGAAATGGAGTTGTAGTTCTATGCCTGACCACTGGAGGCGCGATTTTGAAATGGAGTGGTAGTTCTATGCCTGACCACTGGAGGCGCAATTTCGAACTGGAGTGGTAGTTCTATGCCTGACCACCGGGGGCGCAATATCGAAATGGAGTGGTACTTCTATGCCTGACCACCGGGGGCGCAATATCGAAATGGAGTGGTAGTTCTATGCCTGACCACCGGGAGCGCAATTTCGAAATGGAGTGGTAGTTCTATGCCTGACCACTAGAGGCACGATTACGAAATGGAATAGTAGTTCTATGCCTGACCACTAGAGGCGCGATTTCGAAATGGAGTAGTAGTTCTATGGCTTGTCACTAGAAGCGCAATTTCAAAATTGAGTGGTAGTTCTATGCCTGACCACTAGAAGCGCAATTTCGAAATGGAGTGGTAGTTCTATGCCTGACCACCGGGGGCGCAATATCGAAATGGAGTGGTAGTTCTATGCCTGACCACTAGAGGCGCGATTTCGAAATGGAGTAGTACTTCTATGGCTTGCCACTAGAAGCGCAATTTCAAAATTGAGTGGTAGTTCTATGCCTGACCACTAGAAGCCCAATTTCGAAATGGAGTGGTAGTTCTATGCCTGACCACCGGGGGCGCAATATCGAAATGGAGTGGTAGTTCTATGCCTGACCACTAGAGGCGCGATTTCGAAATGGAGTGGTAGTTCTATGCCTGACCACTAGAGGCGCAATTTCGAACTGGAGTGGTAGTTCTATGCCTGACCACCGGGGGCGCAATATCGAAATGGAGTGGTAGTTCTATGCCTGACCACCGGGGGCGCAATATCAAAATGGAGTGGTAGTTCTATGCCTGGCCACTAGAGGCGCAATATCGAAATTGAGTGGTAGTTCTATGCCTGGCCACTAGAGGCGCAATTTCGAAATGGAGTGGTAGTTCTATGCCTGACCACTAGAGGTAACCAAAGATATAGCTAGGCGGTTGCCGACGCTAGATGAGTGACACACACATTTAATGCATGCGCATGCTGCTTGTGGCCTTCTTCTGTGCCTTGCACAGTATAAAACCCCTTAAAACAATTACTGAAGCGAGACGGCGCACGCGTTACGGCGACAGATTTAAATTGTGAGTGCACTATATCTCGTCGCAAATGGTGCTTAACCACGGCGGGTCTCAAGCACAGGAGACTCCCAATTTCTAAATGACACACACTTGGCTCACAGCGCAAAGTTGTGTTAAACTTGCTTTGTCTAAAGCAGGCACACACATACGAGTATGATCCTGATAGGTAACTAAGCTATCGGTCTTATGTCCAAGCGCAACATAATTTAGGTTAGAACCTCATAACAAGTATTCCCGTTCGCTAATAGAGAGATCTCTCCCAGGATATATAGAAACGGAGACACTCGTCCGAATTGAACCTGGAAACAAAGCGCTACATCTGAGAATCTCGTCAGACATAGGGTTAAAGTTTACTGCAGTTTAATACGAAAGAACTACAATGAAATCACCGAAAATAAAACAAAATAATATAACTACTAATAATAGAAATAAAAATAACTATAATAAGCCCATATGATCCCGCTTAAATGCCTTCAGATTGCCATGAGTGCGACTTTTGCAACCAGTTGACAGTAGCGCTTCTTCACTGCACGTTCGGTCATAAAAAGTTTAAATTGTGTGCTCAGAATAAGTTTAAACCTTGTGCCTTGTGATTATTAACCAATTTTTATGCTGAATGGTCGGCTCAAACTCAATTGCGAAACACCGTGAGTCTATTAATGTGTGACTTAAATGGAACTCATTAATAACCAGTATCACGTAATAACCTGGGTTAGAATAGAAGGCTTGTCCAACGAGCTGCGTCACCAGGTAATGTAAACGATCGGTAGCGAAGCTCCCCTCACGGCCAATGAGAGAGAGTCTCGCGATATTTCAGGCGAATTTGAGGTTTCAGAGCGTAGATCGCACAGGCAGGGATTCTTGTGAGCACTCAATGAACGGAGGCTGAAGTTGTGTAAAAGACATGCATTTATTCCTATAACTAACATAAGACAGACATTACACCTAACAAACAATAAACACGAAATAACGGAGTGGACACAAACAATGTAATCATGAAAATGCAATGACCAGATTTAAAATGAGTAACCTTAAAAGGGAAAATACTGTTCTGCAAAGCAAGCAATTTGTGGAAATACTGTCCTAAAGTAATATAGCAGGTGAATAGGAGTTTAGGTTGTTATAAATGAAAGGAAGTTTGTTTACTTGGTTGCAGAGTGGGGGGGGGGGTCTTGGCAGTTGGTTGCGGAGGCTGATGAGCTGATGGGTGATGGCACTCAGGGAGGCGCGGTGTTTGCAGCGGTTGTTGGAGTGGAGCCCCTCTGATTCCCTCTCCTGGTGAAGCTTGGGCTTGGTTGCAGTTCTCTGTCCAGCTGGGTCTTCACTGATAGGCTTCAGGAGGGCTTCTTGTGGGCTTCTCTTCTCTTGGGCTGATGTTCTCTGCCTCTCTTCGTGCTGATGGTCTTTTGTTTTCTCCTCCCTTCTGTTTCTCCTCTCCTGGCTTTGTTCTGAGGTGCCAGGTTTTATAGTGTAAAGTTCGTGAATAGGAGTGACCAGGAATTCGACTCCTGGACCAATGGCTGACCATCCATTTGGCGGGCTTTCGGAAGGGGGTCTGTATCAGTCCTTTTGAGATTTATGACCAGAGTGATTTCCCTTGTATTGATGATTTTCGTTAGGCTGGTGTAACTTTTGATATATTCACTTTCGTGGTAACCACTGACCAGATTTGGAAACTGGAGTGATTTTCCATCGGTTTGATACCAAACATGCCATAGCAGCCTAGCGGTTCACACCTCATACCATCTGTAATGATTAATTAATGATTACTTATATTATGTCGTTATGTTATATTACTCACACCTTATTTTATGCCTCACAATCTATATAATTGTAAATATACTGTGTAGCTGCTGGCGCGTTCCAAACTAAATCTCATTGTACTTACAATGTCAATAAAAACATCCATCCATCCATCTAGGCAGGCCAGTGTCGCCTCCATCCTTCCTGAAGTCAGTGATTCCTTTGTCTTTGTGCTGTTTAGTGCCAAATTGTTTGCTGAACTCCAACCTATCAGTTTCTGGACCTCATCTCTGTAAGCTGACTCATAAGAACCAAAGAGATTTACAAATGAGAGGAGGCCATTCGGCCCATCAAGCTCCTTTGAGGAGAACTTAGCTAATAGCTCAAAAATCTTATCTAGCTCTGATTTAAAAGAACCCAGGGTTTTAGCTTGTGTTACAATAACAGGAAGACTATTCCATACTCTAACTACACGCTGTGTACAGAAATGCTTCATCAAATTCGTTTTAAAATGTTCTCCAGCTAATTTCCACTTATGGCCACGAGTTCTGGTATTTAAACTAACATTGAAATAGCCATTTGGCTGAACAGCATCCAGACCTGTTAGAATCTTAAACACCTGGATTATGTCCCCCCTTAGTCTCCTTTGCTCGAGGCTAAACAGATTCAGCTCAGCTAACCTCTCCTCATTAGACATTCCTCTAAGACCAGGAATCATTCTCGTTGCCCTACGTTGCACCTTTTCCAAGGCAGCAATGTCCTTCTTAAGGTATGGTAACCAAACCCGCACACAATATTCTAGGTGGGGTCTTACCAAGGAATTATATTATCGTAGCATCACTTGCCTTGTCTTAAACTCCACACACCTAGAGATGCAATGTGCCTTCTCGCGTGGTGTTCCTGCAGAGGGAGTCTGTGAGTGCTGGAGATTGGGGGAGGGGGCAGTGTGGCTATGTCTGCTCTGTGTTCCTCCAGACGAGCAAAGAAGCTGTTTAGCTCCTTTGCTAAAAGGGCGTTGCTGTTAACAGTGACGGTGTTGTTGCCTTTGAAGTTTGTAATGTGTTGTATTCCCTGCCACACCCACTGTGGGTTGTTGTATGTGAAGTAGACCTCTATTTTCTGTTTCTCTGCCTGCCTGGCAACCTTGATGCCCCTATTCAGGTTAGCTCTGGCTGCACTCTGTGTTCTTGACTGCGCTGTCTTGTCCTGTAGTATTGTATTGTTGCTCTTGTGTTTATCTTGCACTTTCTCCCTCTGTTTGTGCTCCTTTCACTCTGTATAGTTCTATCTTGCCCGCACTTGTGTCATCTTGTGTTGTTTCTGTTTTTCTTCTTTGTGTTGCACCGTGGTCCAGGAGGAACAATGTTTCCTTTCACTGTGTACTGTGTATATTGCTGAAATAACAATAAACCCACTTGACCACCTGCCTCAATTCATCCTGAAGAGTTTTCCAATGTTGTTCAAAGGTCTGTTTGTTTCGAGTGAAGGACACGCCCCTGGACGTGCTGGATAAGGGGACCACAGATCAGTGTCCTCAGTCCTGCTTCTCCCTTCAAAGCTGAGAGGAAGATGACCCGCCTGCTGCTTCTGGTTTTGGCTTATGGAGCTCTGCTTATCTCCACAGAGGCCCAGCAAGATTACCACAGTCTCCCTGCACTCACAAGACGGCCATTAAACTCGCAGTCGAAAATGCTCATCAAGGAACCCGTCAGCACATGAATTTCTATAACATCCAGGGCCGTCCGAAGGTAACTGCTGAGAAAGTGTTTACAAAAGTGTGAAACTTTCATCATCTGCAAGCTGAACTAATGAGTATCACATTGATTTTGATGTTTTAATTTCAATGCATATGATGCTTAATGTCTCTTCACAATGAAAGTGATGGTTGTATATCTCAGCCCTGGTCAATTTTACCTTCTCACAGTTTCTCTCTGAATCTGCTGCAGTCAAGTCTGTGACAGTTTGCCATTTTTTGGGTGATTATTGTTTGTTATATTGCCTTTAAAACAGTTGTAGGCAATTTTGTATATAACGTGTTTATGTGATTTAGATCAGCAGTGAATACATTGACATTGAGATTCTCTTGAGAGCAACAAAATGTCCAAAGTCAACTGCAACAGACCATCGGGCTGACTGTATTTTCATGGACAAGAGGGTAAGTAAAGAGTCACTGTGACTGTGAGCATTGGACATATCAGTTAGCAAATTAATTTAGGTTCATGTTAACTTTTTTGATGCCCTGCGGGGGAAAGTTAGCCAACAATAAAGTAACAAATACATAGGTGGCCTCAAAGAGCCAGTTCCTTCACCTTATTCTCAAATTTTTGTAGGTTTACAGGCTTAAAGGCTGGATTACCAGGCAGAAGCAAATGCTAATCATCTGAGGGGTGACCTGTAGATTATGCTTCGAGCTATGAACCCTAGCTGGCCTTATTTAAAGACCTGTGGGCTGTACTACAAAGCGGGTTTTACATACCCAGAGTTAACTCAATCGAGCCAGGTTAACTAAAACTCATTGTTGAAATCAGCCTTAAATGGCAGTGTGGTGTTTTGTGGTGAAAGGGCAGGACTTAACTCTTGTTTTAATTAGAAAGCCAGTAATTAAACCTGGTCAGAGCAGGGTAGATGTGCAGTGTGAATTACCCTTTAAATTTACCTCTTTAAATAGTGAACTACAGGACCACTTAGCTTGATCGGAGGACAGTATTTTAATACAGAGCAGTGTTCAGTTAAACGGGATTTGTTGTTCATACTTTTAGATGAACTTGCTTTGTATAATATAGCCTTATGGTGACCCTGCTTTGGAAGCTCTTTCCTCTAAAATTGTTCTGTGTCATTAAACCCTGCACTCCAGCAGCTCTGCCTTAAATCATTAGATATATCTTTACTACACCTTCTCTCACTGTATTTATTGCCCACCACTCTTTAAATACTGTTTTTGTGTGTCTGTGTGTTTTTGCAGCCATTCATTAACTGTAGAGTTTGCAGCAGACGGTCTGGTAATGATCTTACACATCCATCAAATGACTGTGTACCAAACAAGAAAGTGGATGAAGTAAGTGTAGAGAGTCTTAGCATTATGGAAATGTAACAGGTGTGTGAATTGTGTCTAAACATGTGGTTAAACTTTGATTGTGTTTGTACATGCAAAAATTTGATCAGAGTACTGTTTATTAATGACAATGTTACTTTTAATCTGAACAACAGTGGCAGCACCAGGGAAAAGCTTGGGGGGGGGGGCTCTAGCTCCTCCTCCAATGACCATAGTACCCCCACAGCACCCCCAAAATATTGGTTTCATTTTTTCTTTAACTATCTGTAAAATCTGTATATTGTGTAAGACATTTTTGCGGTTTTTACAGCATACTTGTAGTGTATTTTTTCTTCAAAGTACACATAGAGGCTCTGTGAGCTAGACGTTAGAATTTCATATTTTATCCTATTTTATCCATGCTGTAGCTTATCGTGCTGTGTGCTTCTATACACCATCTACATAAGCTGAAAAGCTAAAGCACCCGGTCTAAATAATCTCACTCCCCTATAGCACCTGTAGCATTAAGTCACTGGCGCTGCCACTGCTGAATAAACGACTCCAATCTGACTAAACCGCTTAACTTTTCCTCCCCATGTTACATTTCAGGACAAACGACGTAATATGTGTCCTTCTGATAAACCTCTTCTCAGACCTAAAACTGCCTTGGCTTCCAAGGACACTAAAGAAGCTGAAGGAGACCGTCTGGCTGTTTCTGATGGCTGATGGTCCTGCAATGTGGACCAGAGGAGGAAACTGGGAGGGAAAATGCTTTGCTTTATATCATGCCCACCCAAAGCCCCCAGTGAGTAAGCCATAGGCGCCGATAGCATGGAAAAACTCCCAAGAAGGAAGAAACCTTGGGAGGGACCAAACTCAAAGGGGGAGCCCATCCTCCTGGGGCCGGCAAAGTGTAGGTGCAGGATCACAAAAAAACTTGACGAGAGAAACGAGAGAATTCGACTGTCCCTCAAAAAAACTGTAAAGTTTTAGTGGCTAAATTGCTTTTTCTATGCCTTTTCAAACAGGAGATTTGTTTGGCTATATGTAGAAATTTTCTATACAATTTAGACAGCACAGAATCATTAACCTACTTTAATGCATTTATTAATACAACCACATATTTCACACATTTTGACATCAGTCATGCAGTGAAGATACAGTCTCTTTATTTCTTGACGCCAACCCTCCCCATTAATCCGGGCTTGGGACCGACACCTAGTTGAGCTGGCTTTCTCCCTTAAGTGGCTGGGTTAGGCTAAACTATGCACATATTTATGAAGACTACTATAAATTTATAAAGACCTCCCTAAATATGTAGTCTAACAAAACGCAGTTTAAAGAAGGTAGCCTACCTGGTAAACAAAGAAATTAAAAGGCCCACAGCATATAATCGGGCTATATCCAAGCAGTTTTTAAGAACGTAACCTACATGGCGAAATTGAATTACTTTCTGGACCAACAAACGCAACCAGACATGAACATTATGCACCTTCCTAGTCTTGATGTATGTCGTCATACAGATGAGGACGTTAAGGCAGCCTTTAGGTCCGACCCATCATGCACTGCAGTTTTTTGCAAATTCCTCAGATGGAAAACCATTAAATACCTCTTCTATTACCTTATATTACCTTATATTCATGTAATAAATATACAAATATCAATTAGTTGGAAATCAGCCAGACAGACGTAATTACTACAAATGGTTTCCACTGTATTTGTGACTCTGAGTGCCGCAGGCTTGGATGCAGTGCCGCACCATTTTGTAAGGCATGCACTGGCCAATCATGTAGCACTTCTCTCATAAATATTAATGAGACATCACCTACCACCCTGCAAAAAAGAAATTTGCCGCTCGTCCCCCTGCACATGAACCAACATGGCTGTGTCAACCAGCGGAGCTCCGGAGCCTCTGGAGAAACACGCGACAAAAAAGGCTCGCATACGGTCTTCCAGAGTTTGGGAATACTTCAGTCATGACACCTTTTCTGCGCCTCTACTGTAGCTGGCGTTAATGACGCTGTTTCAGCCATTTTATATTTTCTGTTTACTTATTCTGTCATGTAAGACTGAGACAAATTATCGTTTACGACTATTCTTACACACTGTAGCCTGACTTGCTGACTTAAGTAAGCTTAACTATAAGCTACCTTTGCTAGTGTTTGTGAATAACATGTTTCTCTAGTTATGAAATTATTCCATGTTTTAGCATCTGTTTCAACATTAAAGTCAAATTGGTATATTGAAATATGTAAAAACTATTGAACTATTAGCTTAAGTCTAACATAGAAAATCCTACTGAATCTCTTAAGATTTTCCTTTTTTGTTAATGCACTAATGTTTAAGAAGTGTCTTAAATTGAATTTCAGATTTGTGTGTGGGTGGGAGTGGGTGAATTGTATTAAATTCATACATTCATTCTTTTGGCTCAGACATTACTGACCTAAAACAAATTGAGGCATTGGGTAAGTGCTTAAATTAGCTACTAAATGGCAAAAAATATTCTAAATATCACATTTTCCATTCTTCGGTATAATTTTAATGAATCACCTATGCTGCCAAACATTAACGCATAGATTGTCACAACACTCTATGTTTTAGTTCTTCTTTATGTGTATAGGACGGTGTGATGGTTCTGGTGGTGGGTGTGGCCGACGCTGCTCGCGATGTTTGGCTATGCTGCAGTCCCAGGGACCAAGTTGGAACACATTTCCACCTTCAAGCTTAGGTGGAAAAACGGCACCGAGACCCAGCAGCAGGACAACTTCTTGTCCAGACAACCAGCCCTGCTTCATCATTGAAGTAAGCCCTGTGAACAGGAGCGAGATGTACTTCTGCAGTGGATGTTATAGCGGAAAGAACATCCCCATCCTCACGTCTGCCGGAGTGCCCCCTCAAGTGGGTGTGTGACTTAACTCGATGGATGAATTGGACAGAATGTACTGTTACTAGAGGTCGACCGATATGGGTTTTTCAAGTCAAGGGTCAGGCGATGGCCGATATATGCTGCTGATTTTTTTTGGCCGATAATTGGACGTTTTCCCCTCTATTTGCATGGTAAAATATCACACTAATAATAACAAACGATACACAAAATTTCTCAATTTAGCATTTATTGAATACTCGAATACTTGAATACTGGAAACAATAACACATTTATAAACAATAAAAATAGCAGCATCAGAATCTCTGTTAGTGCACAATATAGCAGCAAACTCCTCATGTTTGACGGAAGGAAATTTGTAAACAATACAAAAAGGAATAAGCATGTTATCTTCAGTTGTAATCCCACTTCCAGTCCCTGAGTCTTACTCACCACACTCATACTTCACAGCAAACAGACAGCAGTTAATTAACCAGAAGAGAAAAATGCAAAAACACAACAGAACTTGTAAATAATAACAAACTAATAGACAATAAAAATAGCAGCATCAGAATCTCTATTAGTGCCAAATATAGCAGCAAACTCCTCATGTCTGACGGAAGGAAAATTTGTAAATACACAAAGGAATGAGCACATCTTCAGTTTTAATCCCATTTCCAGTCCCTGAGTCTTCCTCATCCCACAAGCAGGCAAGGCATGTCACCCCGGTTGTGTGACACTTATTTTATATAATAAAATAAGTGCCCCCTGCGGCCCCAGAGCCCGAGCAGCCGTCTCCGCTGCCTGCAGCTACCGCGCCCACGTCCGAGGCGCTTTCCCTGCCTGCAGCTCCCGGGCAGGCGCCCCCTCTGCAGCCTGCAGCTCCAGTCCCTGGCCCCACTCCAGTCCCTTCTCCCCCTGTGACTCTGGTACCCTCACCCCGACGAGCCCGACCCCGGCCGCAGGTCCTTATGTCTGTGTCCCATAAGGGGAGAGGACACAGACGCACGGCTGGGGTCCCACCCGCCCAGCCCCCTGGCTCGCCCTCCCTCGCCGGCGCTAGGGCTTGGTCGGCACCTGCGGGTCCTGGCCCTCCGGGTCGGCTGTCGTCTGCGGGTCCCCCTCCGCGGCCTCGTCGCCCTGCCTCGGTCCCTCCTCCGGCGTCTTATCGGTTGCCTGCGGGCCCCCCGACGGCGGCTCCTCATTCGCCTGCTGGTCCTCCCGCTCTGGCGTGTCGGAGGACGTCGCCGTCTGCTGCGGCTCCCCCTCTCTCCTTGCCCTCGCCAGGGTCCCTTCCAGCTCCTTCGTCCCCTTCCCTGGTCTCCCCTCCGACTCCCTCCTTCGTCCCTGCGTCTGTCCCTCACCCCGTCTCCTCGGCCCCTCCGGCTCCGGCCTCCCGGCCGCCTGCAGCCCTTCCGGCTGCCTCCCGTCGCCCGCTGGGTCTCCCTCGGGCTCCTCTTGGTTCCCCCTCCTTCTCTCCCTGGCCTCCCGTCTTTGTCCCTCCTGCCTCTGCTCCCCCTCGCTTTGTTCCTCCTGTCTCTGTCCCTCCTCTCTTTGTCCCTCGTCCCTCTGGCTTCTGCTCCTCTTTCCCCGATGTTCCCTTCGTTCACTCCCGGTCCTTTTGTCCTGCCTGTTCCCTCCGTGTCCCCCTTTCTGATCTGTTTCTCTGCCTTTCCTGTCTTATGTCAAGTCTTGTCCTGGCTCCTTCCCCTGTGCCAGTTCTGTCTGTCCGTTCTGTTCCCTGTCCCTCATTAATGAGGTTTTATATAGATATACATATATGCCCGGCTTGTCCGCTCCTCGTGTGTGCCACGCCCCCTGATTACCCACGTGTGCTTCCCTGATCGTCTCCTGCTTTGCCCGATTACTTTGATTAGTCATGACCTATTTTAAGTCCTGGTCTTACCTGTTTGCCCTGTCCGTCATTGTAGTTTGTCAATGCCTGCGTTCCGTTTTGCTCTACCCGCTCCGTTTCCCTGATTAAAGACCCGTTTTCACAAACACAAAAAAAACTATATGTATACATATACATACACTGAACAAAAATATAAACGCAACACTTTTGTTTTTGCTCCCATTTTTCATGAGATGGACTTAAAGATCTACAATTCATTCCAGATACACAATATTACCATTTCTCTCAAACATTTCTCACAAATCAGTCTAAATGTGTGATAGTGAGCACTTCTGCTTTGCTGAGATAATCCATCCCACCTCACAGGTGTGCCACATCAAGATGCTGATCTGACATCATGGGTAGTGCACAGGTGTACCTTATACTGCCCACAATAAAAGGCCACCCTGGAATGTGCAGTTTTGTCTCACAGCAAAATGCCACAGATGCCACAAGCATTGAGGGAGCGTGCAATTGGCATGCTGACAGCAGGAATGTCAACCAGATCTGTTGCTCGTGCATTGAATGTTCATTTCTCAACCATAAGCCGTCTCCAAAGGCGTTTCAGAGAATATGGCAGTACATCCAACCGGCCTCACAACCGCAGACCACGTGTAACCACACCAGCCCAGGACCTCCACATCCAGCAGGTTCACCTCCAAGATCGTCTGAGACCAGCCACTCAGACAGATGATGCACGGCCCCATGTTGCAAGGATCTGTACACAGTTCTTGGAAGCTGAAAATGTCCCAGTTCTTGCATGGCCAGCATACTCACCGGACATGTCACCCGTTGAGCATGTTTGGGATGTGCTTGACCGGCGTATACGACAGCGTGTACCAGTTCCCACTAATATCCAACAACTTCGCACAGCCATTGAAGAGGAGTGGACCAACATTCCACAGGCCACAATTGACAATCTGATAAACTCTATGCGAAGAAGATGTGTTGCATTGTATGAGGCAAATGGTGGTCACACCAGATACTGACCGGTTCTGAGTCCCCAGACCCCCAATAAAGCAAAAAACTGCACATTCCAGGGTGGCCTTTTATTGTGGGCAGTATAAGGTACACCTGTGCACTACCCATGATGTCAGATCAGCATCTTGATGTGGCACACCTGTGAGGTGGGATGGATTATCTCAGCAAAGCAGAAGTGCTCACTATCACACATTTAGACTGATTTGTGAGAAATGTTTGAGAGAAATGGTAATATTGTGTATCTGGAATGAATTGTAGGTCTTTAAGTCCATCTCATGAAAAATGGGAGCAGAAACAAGAGTGTTGCGTTTATATTTTTGTTCAGTATATATATTTATGGGTGTATCGAGACTAGATGGTCAGTATGGATAACTAAGGTGCACTAAAACTGGGTGAGCAGGCAAGGCATGTCACCCAGGTTGTGTGACAATTATTTTATATAAATGTATATATGTATATATATATTCCATCCACCATCCCTCCTTTACGGAGAACTGCGTTATTTTTATTGTCCATTACGAAAAAAATAAAAAAACTATATATATATATATATATATATATATATACATATATATTTATGGATGTATCGAGACTAGATGGTCATTATGGATAACTAAGGTGCACTAAAACTGGGTGAGCAGGCAAGGCATGTCACCCAGGTTGTGTGACAATTATTTTATATAAATGTATATATATATATATATATATTCCATCCACCATCCCTCCTTTACGGAGAACTGCGTTATTTTTCTTTTCTATTGCTAATAAAAAAACTATATATATGTACATATATATATATATATATATATATATATATATGGGTGTATCGAGACTAGATGGTCAGTATGGATAACTAAGGTACACTAAAATTGGGTGAGCAGGCAAGGCATGTCACCCAGGTTGTGTGACAATTATTTTATATATATGCATATACATATTCCATCCACCATCCCTCCTTTATGGAGAACTGCGTTATTTTTATTGTCTATTGCAAAAAAAAAACAGAAAAACTATATATATATATATATATATATATATATATACATATATATTCATGGGTGTATCGAGACTAGATGGTCATTCTGGATAACTAAAGTGCACTAAAATTGGGTGAGCAGGCAAGGCATGTCACCCAGGTTGTGTGACAATTATTTTATATATGTGCATATATATATTCCATCCACCATCCCTCCTTAATGGAGAACTGCGTTATTTTTCTTTTCTATTGCTAATAAAAAAACTATATATATGTACATATATGTATATATATATATATATATATATATATATGGGTGTATCGAGACTAGATGGTCAGTATGGATAACTAAGCTGCACTAAAATTGGGTGAGCAGGCAAGGCATGTCACCCAGGTTGTGTGATAATTATTTTATATATATGCATATATATATATTCCATCCACCATCCCTCCTTTACGGAGAACTGCGTTATTTTTATTGTCTATTGCAAAAAAAACAGAAAAACTATATATATATATATATATATATATATATATACATATATATTCATGGGTGTATCGAGACTAGATGGTCATTCTGGATAACAAAAGTGCACTAAAATTGGGTGAGCAGGCAAGGCATGTCACCCAGGTTGTGTGACAATTATTTTATATAAATGTATATATATATATATATATATATATATATATATATATATATATATATATATATATATATATATATTCCATCCACCATCCCTCCTTTACGGAGAACTGCGTTATTTTTCTTTTTTATTGCTAATAAAAAAACTATATATATATACATATATATTTATGGGTGTATCGAGACTAGATGGTCATTATGAATAACTAAGGTGCACTAAAATTGGGTGAGCAGGCAAGGCATGTCACCCCGGTTGTGTGACAATTATTTTATATATATATTCCATCCACCATCCCTCCTTTACGGAGGACTGCTTTATTTTTAATATCCATTGCGAAAAAAAAAAAACTATATATATACATATATATTTATGGGTGTATCGAGACTAGTTGATCATTATGGATAACTAAGTTGCACTAAAATTGGGTGAGCAGGCAAGGCATGTCACCCAGGTTGTGTGACAATTATTTTATATATATGTATGTATATATTCCATCCACCATCCCTCCTTTACGGAGAACTGCGTTATTTTTCTTTTCTATTGCTAATAAAAAAACTATATATATGTACATATATATATATGTATATATATATATATGGGTGTATCGAGACTAGATGGTCAGTATGGATAACTAAGGTGCACTAAAATTGGGTGAGCAGGCAAGGCATGTCACCCAGGTTGTGTGACAATTATTTTATATATATGTATATATATATTCCATCCACTATCCCTCCTTTATGGAGAACTGCGTTATTTTTATTGTCTATTGCAAAAAAAAAACACAAAAAAACTATATATATATATATATATATACACATATATATTTATGGGTGTATCGAGACTAGTTGGTCATTATGGATAACTAAGGTGCACTAAAATTGGGTGAGCAGGCAAGGCATGTCACCCCAGTTGTGTGACAATTATTTTATATAAATGTATATATATATTCCCTCCACCACCCCTCCTTTACGGAGGACTGCTTTATTTTTAATATCCATTGCGAAAAAAAAACACAAGAAAAAGAAAAAATATCTATATATATACATATATATTTATGGGTGTATCGAGACTAGATGGTCATTATGAATAACTAAGGTGCACTAAAATTGGGTGAGCAGGCAAGGCATGTCACCCCGGTTGTGTGACAATTATTTTATATATATATTCCATCCACCATCCCTCCTTTACGGAGGACTGCTTTATTTTTAATATCCATTGCGAAAAAAAAACACAAGAAAAAGAAAAAATATCTATATATATATACATATATATATATATATATATATATATATATATATATGGGTGTGTCGAGACTAGATGGTCAGTATGGATAACTAAAGTGCACTAAAATTGGGTGAGCAGGCAAGGCATGTCACCCAGGTTGTGTGACAATTATTTTATATAAATGTATATATATATATATATATATATATATATATATATATATATATATATTCCATCCACCATCCCTCCTTTATGGAGAACTGCGTTATTTTTATTGTCTATTGCAAAAAAAAAAACAAAAAAAACTATATATATATACATATATATTTATGGGTGTATCGAGACTAGATGGTCATTATGAATAACTAAGGTGCACTAAAACTGGGTGAGCAGGCAAGGCATGTCACCCAGGTTGTGTGACAATTATTTTATATATATATTCCCTCCACCACCCCTCCTCTACGGAGGACTGCTTTATTTTTATTTCCATTGCAAAAATAAAAAATTTTAAAACACAAAAAAAAAAAAAAAAACGAAAATAATAATAATAAAAATAATTTTGAATGTGTATTCAAATAAGTTTGAATGTGTGTGAACTATATATAAATATATATATATATACACATGCATATACAGAAATATATACACACACACACATATATATATATACACACACACACACACACAGACACACACTCACATAAACACATACACACACTGTGTACAGTCTTATGCAAAGGTTTGGCACCCCTTGACAAATAACATCTTTTCAATTACAAAAGCAACAATATCAGTTAATACAGTCTCTTTAGGAACTGGGGGAAAAATACACAATATTTTCAGCAAACATTGATGAATAGTTACTTTTTATGCCATAAATTGAACAAAATTACAAAATAAAAACATTATTATGGCACTCTGCAAAAGTTTGGGCACCCTACGTAATCAGTACTTAGTAACACCTCCTCTGCCAGATATCACAGCTTACAAGCGCTTCTTATAGCCAGCTGAAAGGCTTTCAGTTCTTGTACTTGGGATTTTCTCACATTCTTCCTTGCAAAAGGCTTCTAGTTCTGTAATATTCTAATATATCAAGGGCTGTATTGTCAAATAGGAGATCGGCAGCATTCTCCCACCTGAGAAAACTGTACTACAATGCCCTTGATAGTGTGTAGAAACACACTCGTCAGCTCTAGTCCTCCTGTAACAACGCAAAAGGACTGGCAACCCTCAGGTATTTATGCGTGCGATTGTATGATAAATTCACCCTGACAGTCTCACACTTCTCTTGGTACCAACAGGTCTCATGGAATATATAAAAGGCAACTGCAACAATTATACTCGGCACTAAACATCGAGGCACGGAAATGCAGCAGAGCTTGTGTATTTCTCAGGATGCATTCTAGTAAAATGCCCGGAAAATGAGCTAAAGACATATTTCAAGGGGCACTATATAAAACCGATGGAAATTTTACTGATTAAATAAAAGGAAAAGCATCGTTTGAAAAATCACAAATGTTTCTAAGATTCAATGCATCGCTTTTTGACCACATCATAGCGATGAACACATCATTGTTCCTGACAATGTCCTAATACAGAAATAAAACTTTATGTTGGTAAACTCAAAAAGCCTTCACCTGTCACACTGGCTAACGATCTCAAACGATTATAAAGCAGCATTTTGAAAAGCGCTGTTTTAAAATAACAGGTACAACACTTACCTTGTCTTCTGGCCAAATGCTTTTCACGGCTTGGCACTCCAACGGTGCTGAAACGAAATTTGTATTTCCTCCTACCTCGTTGGCCCTTCAGTTCTTCTTTTCTCCCTTTGGATGTTTTTTTCCTTCTTCTTTGGATATTGTTTTTTATTTTTGTTTGTTTTTTTTACTTTGCATGTTTTTCCTTCTTCGGATATTATTTTTTTTGGCTTATTTTTTTAGACGATGTTTTTTTCGTCTTCTTTAAAAATTGATTTTTTTCGTCTTCTTTAAATATTGTTTTTTTTTCATCCTTTTGATGTTGTTTTACGGAACAAGAGCCGTACAGTGCTACTCTATCAGGAGGTAGCGCCAACTGAACGCCTTGAAGCAGTACCCAGCTCTTTTATAGGGAGCGTCAACCCGAAGTCAAGTTCTAGAACGTTGCACTCACTTTTCATTGGTTTCCCAGCTATGCTGTCAGAATAATGTTTGCTGATTGGTCGAAAATTTTAAAACGTACCCGAGTACTGTAAAAAAAACTCAAGATCTTGCTACCCTACGGAGCACCCATAAGGTGATTTTTTTTATACGTTATATGCAGCTATTTGTAGCAGGCCGTAATTAGACTAATCCACCCTTGTCAATAAAGCCAACAAGAGAACAGGTTGCCCAAAGTTTGCTCAGGTACACGCCACAGCACAACCTTAAAAACACTCCAGCACAAATCACACTAGTGAATGACACAGCAAATCACAGCAATAAAAAAGACCCCTATGGGCAATCCAGCACCCAGACTACAGGTGCCAAAAGGCCCAGCCTGCCTAATAATGAACCCAAAATATACATACAACAAAGAAAAAGACACAAACAAAAAAGAAAATAAAACTAGCCAGCTGCTCCCACTAAACCCCGCTCCCGAGGCCACTAAGCCGGCTGGCTTGATAATACACGATACAACCTCAGATAAAACATATTAAAGCAACACCAGGGAGGTTTACAACCTGATCCTTAAAATTATCGACCCGTAATTCCACCTTGAAAACCCCTAAAGAACAGTAGTTTACCCCATGACTCACTGCCCCATTCAAACAAAAAAAAAAACAGGTTTTTGGGGTAACCTTTAGGTCAGCTCTTCAAAACCAGGTATGAGGACTCTTCAGCTAATCAGTCCTCTAATTAGAAATCTAATTAGGGAGTTGCAGCGAAAACCTGCATACACACCGGCCCTTTGCGGATAAGATTGTTCACCCCTGAAACAAGCAAACAGAAAGGCTGCTACACTGCAAATTCAATATGCCCGCCGATGCTCCACCAAATCTATCAGGACCCTGCCTGTCTTTCCCGTGCCTGCTCCTTTGCCAATATGCCCTACCATCGGAGCATGCACAGCCATCTCGCCCCGGCTATGCCTCCTGTCCTAACTGCAGTTCCTATACCTGCCTATAATTGCCTGGCTACAATCCATTCCCCAAAATGAAATTGATGACCCAACGATCACAGCTAAGAATTCTATCCCCAAACCACTGGTCTTCCTCCCCAACCGAACGATCATTCACTGACCGTGGTAACTTATAAGGGTTGGTATGATGACCAGTGGTGGACCTCACCGAACGTTTAACTGGTCTCTACACCTCGGGGGGGACATAACCTCCTCCATTATACGAGGCCTACTTGTGGATGCTCTATTGCGACCCCTCCCACCAGCCCTGTCCCCGTAAAATCACAGAGTCCTCATCCGATTCCATTTTTGTTGCCCCTGTGGGCAACCCAGACTCAGGAGACATTACCAGAACATCTTCCCCTGACATAACAACCCCCTGTGGTACTGGACGCAACTCTGTTCGGTGAACTTGACGGACAACCCCGTCCCCCTCCATTGGAGTTGCAGAGTAAACTGCACCCTGATCTTGGGGACACCGAACTACCATATACAAACAGGCATCCCAATGATCCTGTATTTTACCTCGAACATGGTTCCGCAAACACACCAGCTGACCTTCATCAAACCCCTAATCATTAACCAACTCATTGTGTTTCCGATTTCGTGGTGTGGCTTGTTCCTCCAACTAAGCCTTCACATACTCTTGAAGCACCTGCAAACTTTCCTGATGGTTTTGTACCCATTCCTCCAAAGGTCCACCATACTGACTGATCCCGGCAGGAGCCTGAAGATAGTGTATCGGTAATCGAGGCTCACAGCCAGACCTTAAATAAAAAGGCATCATCCAGTCATTTGGTGGGGTGTAGTATTGTAAGCTTCTCTGCTGGAGGAAGTGTGTGAAGCAAATTGTGCAAAAAAAATATTAAAGCAACACCAGGGAGGTTTACATCTAGATCCTTAAAATGATCGACCTGCAATTCCACCTTGAAAATCCAATTACCATATAAAGGATACAAGATGTAAAGATGACAAATGACATGGCACACATTTGTTGTTTAGACTGTTGTGTCAGGTTAATTGAAAGCTGAAGGATCTTAGTGTTTACTAGTCTAAGTAACAGAATGTCTAAACACTGTGCTTGCCTTTATGGGTTTTTAAGCAGAACATATAGGTATAGAAACATATTAACATTACGTTTCACGATTCACTGACTGGAGAATAGGAGAATATACACATCAATATTACTACTTAAGTTAACTAACCCTAATCCCAACCCCTATTGGCACGGAGCCCGCCAGGGTTCAGGTGAGATATAAATCTGTAATCTGTATCAATGGTTTTGCTATCCATACCCACCCTATTAATGTTAGCTTCCCAGGGTTTCTTGTTAGACAAGCTCTGTGTCTCTCTATACCCCCATTTACTGCACGACTGATTGTCCATTTATAAAGAATCAAATAGGGTGAAGATGGTTTTAGTTTACAATTACTCTGGAAGGTGACCAGATTAAAAAAAACTAAATACCATGCCTACGTGTATGTAATCTCCATCACAGTCCCCATTTTCCCCATAATCCTCGTTTTGATAGTGCCAATTTGTGTAATGTGAGTTTTTTTTTTTTTTTTAAAAACTGTTATAGAAGAACATACTGGATGCCACATGTGTACAATTACCCCTTTCTAATTAGTGGGGTCCGTTGTGTCAGCTACAGCCTTTACTAACATACACATAAGTATACAGTCTTACAGCACTTTTGTTTTCCTTTTGTATTTAATGGTTTTCCATTTAGGGGGCAGCATGGTGGTGCAGTGGTTAGCACTGTTGCCTCACACCTCTAGGGCCCGGGTTCGAGTCTCCACCTGGGTCACATGTGTGTGGAGTTTGCATGTTCTACCCATGTCATCGTGGGGTTTCCTCCGGGTACTCTGGTTTCCCCCACAGTCCAAAAACATGCTGAGGCTAATTGGAGTTGCTAAATTGCCCATAGGAGTGTATGCGTGAGTGAATAGTGTGTGAGTGTGCCCTGCGATGGGCTGGCCCGCCATCCTGGGTTGTTCCCTGTCTCGTGCCCATTGCTTCCGGGATAGGCTCCAGACCCCCCGCGATCCAGTAGGATAAGCGGTTTGGAAAATGGATGGATGGATGGACAGTTTTCCATTTGAGGAATTAGCAAAAAACTGCAGTGCATGATGGGTAGGATCTAAAGGCTGCCTAACGCCCTTAATTTGTTTGCAATTTCGCCAGGTAGGCTACCTTCTTTAAACTGCGTTTTGCTAGACTACACATTTCGAGATGTTTTATTGTAGTCTTGGTAAATATATATATATAGTTTAGCCTAACCCAGCCACTTAAGGGAGCAAGCCAGCTCAGGTAGGTGCCAGTCCCAAGCCCGGATTAATGGAGAGGGTTGGCGTCAAGAAATAAAGAGAAATAAAGACAACTAATACTCCTAGTTTGCGAGATCTGACTGCAATGGCAGCACTGCTACAAGGGTGTGGATAAATCTATACAAATATCACCTGCATGCACATTACTTCTTTTACAATAACCAACTCCTGATCCATACTGTTAGTCGTGAAAAAAAAAACTATCGTGTACATAGAGGCCCTGTGTAAAAAGATAACTGCCAAGGAAAAGATCAAAAACATTTATTTCAAGGATACAAAGTTTTTATGGTCATGTACAGTGTACAGTGCAATTCTTATTTGATTAACTTGAATGTCTCCACAGACTAGACGATTAAACAAATAAAGCAGCGCAACATTACAGTAACTAATAACAAATAAACAAAGCTCACGAGTACTATTACAGTATTTATATCATTTATTTAAACTTAATTTTACCAGGTAAATTAACTACAAAGCAGTTACCACTGCTTTACCTGCTTCTCGGGAGAAATAGCAGATATACGTCATGTATGTGACTAAATTCTTAAGCCAATAAGGGCAAAGTTGTGTCGTAATGGAGGCGGATCCAGTTTGTGCAGCCGGTTAAAGACACTACGGGCATGTAAATGGAGAACGAAATTATAGTTATACCGAATCTCCTACACACAATACCAAGGTTACCAACTTTGGTCAGCTGACCGGAGTGAGACGTTCAATTCCCGTAAGATTTCTTTGCGCCAGCCTGAGAGTCTGAAAACACGTCACACCAGATGCATGAGAGATGGAAACCTGGGATATTCAGTCGAATCAGATCAAATATGATGCTAAGTTAGTACTAAGTTAAAATATGTTCCGGACTTGTAACATGCACCCATGATTTGGAACAGTCAGCAGGCTGTCTCTGGCCACGCCCCCTACACTCGGTCCGGCCCCTGGCTTTTCCTGAATTCTGATTCCTTTAGATAAACATTGACTTCATTGATATTGTTATTGATTTATCGACAGACCATCATACGTTTTAGACGTTATAATAACAACACTCTATTGATCCCCAAAGAGAGAAATTCTCTCCTTGCCTGCCCCCTCTTACTGTCCATGATACACAAGCACATATGTAGAAAAACGTCAGCTTGGAAGCCAAGGCTGGACTTAACCTACTCCTTAGGGTTCAACTGGAAACTGCCCCATGGCCGAGCGGTCTAAAGCCTCCTGCGCAGCGAAAATGGCCTTTCAAAGTAAGGGGTATTCTGTTCTCCGAAGTAAGGCGTGGGTTCGAATCCAACTTCCGACAAAAGTTCTTCAATCGCTACAGCAGAATTTGAGCCACTGATCGGCTTTAATTGCTTATGTTTTATTTTTGCGTTTCAGGCAAAACTACATAACACTTAAAGACACTACGGGCATGTAAATGGAGAACGAAATTATAGTTATACCGAATCTCCTACACACAATACCAAGGTTACCAACTTTGGTCAGCTGACCGGAGTGAGACGTTCAATTCCCGTAAGATTTCTTTGCGCCAGCCTGAGAGTCTGAAAACACGTCACACCAGATGCATGAGAGATGGAAACCTGGGATATTCAGTCGAATCAGATCAAATATGATGCTAAGTTAGTACTAAGTTAAAATATGTTCCGGACTTGTAACATGCACCCATGATTTGGAACAGTCAGCAGGCTGTCTCTGGCCACGCCCCCTACACTCGGTCCGGCCCCTGGCTTTTCCTGAATTCTGATTCCTTTAGATAAACATTGACTTCATTGATATTGTTATTGATTTATCGACAGACCATCATACGTTTTAGACGTTATAATAACAACACTCTATTGATCCCCAAAGAGAGAAATTCTCTCCTTGCCTGCCCCCTCTTACTGTCCATGATACACAAGCACATATGTAGAAAAACGTCAGCTTGGAAGCCAAGGCTGGACTTAACCTACTCCTTAGGGTTCAACTGGAAACTGCCCCATGGCCGAGCGGTCTAAAGCCTCCTGCGCAGCGAAAATGGCCTTTCAAAGTAAGGGGTATTCTGTTCTCCGAAGTAAGGCGTGGGTTCGAATCCAACTTCCGACAAAAGTTCTTCAATCGCTACAGCAGAATTTGAGCCACTGATCGGCTTTAATTGCTTATGTTTTATTTTTGCGTTTCAGGCAAAACTACATAACACTTAAAGACACTACGGGCATGTAAATGGAGAACGAAATTATAGTTATACCGAATCTCCTACACACAATACCAAGGTTACCAACTTTGGTCAGCTGACCGGAGTGAGACGTTCAATTCCCGTAAGATTTCTTTGCGCCAGCCTGAGAGTCTGAAAACACGTCACACCAGATGCATGAGAGATGGAAACCTGGGATATTCAGTCGAATCAGATCAAATATGATGCTAAGTTAGTACTAAGTTAAAATATGTTCCGGACTTGTAACATGCACCCATGATTTGGAACAGTCAGCAGGCTGTCTCTGGCCACGCCCCCTACACTCGGTCCGGCCCCTGGCTTTTCCTGAATTCTGATTCCTTTAGATAAACATTGACTTCATTGATATTGTTATTGATTTATCGACAGACCATCATACGTTTTAGACGTTATAATAACAACACTCTATTGATCCCCAAAGAGAGAAATTCTCTCCTTGCCTGCCCCCTCTTACTGTCCATGATACACAAGCACATATGTAGAAAAACGTCAGCTTGGAAGCCAAGGCTGGACTTAACCTACTCCTTAGGGTTCAACTGGAAACTGCCCCATGGCCGAGCGGTCTAAAGCCTCCTGCGCAGCGAAAATGGCCTTTCAAAGTAAGGGGTATTCTGTTCTCCGAAGTAAGGCGTGGGTTCGAATCCAACTTCCGACAAAAGTTCTTCAATCGCTACAGCAGAATTTGAGCCACTGATGGGCTTTAATTGCTTTGTTTTATTTTTGCGTTTCAGGCAAAACTACATAACACTTAAGAGGTGCAGGATGATCTGTCTTGCTCTCGCGAGGTTTTTGTACGACGTGACATGGTGACATAATGCAGCGGACGATAAAAATCTAACCACAATGCATTGCGTCAGGACCAGAATGTATTGCTTTAAGCCAGCGCTGTATGTGGGTACATGAAGTGGAAAGCACCCAATAACAAACATAACATTTAAAAAAAATCTACAAACTAGTGGGAATATAAAATAAAATAAATGTGTCTGGGCAAATTGGTAAGTTAAATTAAATCGTTTTAAGCAGTGTTAAGCAGTGTGTGGTTTTAAACACGAGTAGCATGTACCGTGTTGACGGCGCATGAACGTATCTTGGCAGCACATGTAAAACTTAGATTTGCAAGCGGGATGTGAAACAGCATTTAGGTGTTTAAAACAGCAATAGAGTGCGTGTTTGTTCACGCAGTTACAATGTTTAGTTGTTATTTCTGTGGAACATCAGTGCAAACCCTTAGGGAACATGTTTTACATGTCAAACTTCACCGTCATGAACCACGATGCGTGTTCAAGTGTGGCGCTACAGATTGCCACAATACGTTTCGTTCATATGGGGAATTTAAGGCTCATTTTTACCGTAAACATAACACAGATTCATATATTGATACTACAAATGCCCTTACGGTGTTTACGTGTAATATGTCTATGTGCCAGCGCCAATGTCGCGATGTCAGATCACTAACAGCTCACTTAAAGGAACATATAGCCGAAGGACGTGTTGTGACATGTCCGGTGACAGGATGCGACCATACGTTCACTGTGAGATCGTCGTTTACAGCCTACATGTCCAGGAAACACAGACAATGTTCTGTGGACAGTATAAGAGATCTTTATAAGGAGACAGTTTCTCAGTTTCTTGAAACTGAACCGTTAGTTACAGGCCCTACAGAGAGATTTAGTGAGACTGATGAAGGTGAAGTCCATCTTACAGAAAATTTCAGTGACCTTTTTCTTAGAAATATTTCTCTTTTCTACTTGAAATTACATGGGCAGTTTCTTCTGCCAGCATCAACTATACAAAATATTATTGAAGAGATGCTAAGCATACATGAACTAGGACAGACATATACTTTGAATAAATTAAGTGCATTCCTGAAAAGTGACTTAACTGAATTAACAGATGAGGTTATTGGTAGTATATGTGATGTTGTGAAGGAATCTGACCTTTTCACCATTAGTCATGAAGGACCAATGAGAACCAATTTTTCAAGAACTAGGGCTTTTAAACAGATGTTTAGATACACAGAACCTGTAAAGTTGTACTTAGGAAGGGATGAAACAAGGTCACAGAGGTTTGCCTACTATGTTCCATTGAAAGACACTTTGAGACATTTACTGGAGTCAGACTTATGGCAGAATTGTGCTGCACAGGGTACATACGTACCATACACTGATGTGCTTTGTGATGTCAGTGATGGTCAGGTATATAAAAACAATGAGTTCTTTTCTCAAAACCCATCATGTCTAAAACTAATTCTATATCAAGATTCTTTTGAGGCGGTGAACCCATTAGGTTCAGCAAAAAGCAGCACAAAGTAGTAGCTGTATATTTGTCTCTGGCTAATTTACCACCTCATCAAGTACAGACCACATGTCACTTGTAATGCTGTGTCAGGAAAAAGACTTCAAACACTTTGGCCATGACAAAGTTTTCTCAAGGCTCATTGCAGACTTAAAAGACCTGGAAGACAATGGAATAACGGTGGCAGAGGAAAAAGTTAAAGGGACTGTTTTGTGCATTGCAGGGGACAATTTGGGGTCTCATAATATCGGTGGATTTACAGAAAATTTTAGTTTTTCTGAATATTTCTGCAGGTATTGCCGGACAACCCGAACAGATTTTCAAACAGATCCAAATGCATTTTACAGTCTGAGGAACAACAAAACGTTGAAGGTATAATATCTGAGTTTTAATTCATTGAATTACTTCGATGTTTGTATGCCTGGCCTGCCACCTTGTTTAGGCCATGACATTTTTGAGGGTATCCTTTCCTATGATTTAGCCCTTTACCTGAAGTACTTCATCAAGCAGAAAAAGTGGTTCACTTATTCAATTCTGAATAGACGCATTAAGAAATTTAAGTACAGTGGCTCTGATGTGTTGAGTAAGCCATGTGCAGTAAACTCCAATGGAGTAAAGCTTTATGGTCAGGCTGTTCAGAACTGGAATTTTCTAAGACTTCTTCCTGTGATCATGTGTGACAAGGTGAAAGAGCCCACAGATGATGATTGGCAGTTGACCCTTCAGCTAAAAGACATTGTGGAGCTGATTTGTGCACAGAAAATTTTATTGCCAGAGGTTGCATACCTTGACGTTCTTATCCAAGAATATCTTGCTTGTAGATTTTCTTTCTTTCCAGGACATAGGTTAAAGCCTAAGCATCACTACTTGCGACACTACCCTGCACTGATTTTAAAGTTTGGTCCTTTGATCAGGTTGTGGACAATGCGATTTGAAAGTAAATAAGGCACCATGGCAACAACAGTCAGAACAGCATCCAGTTCACAGCTAGTTTTAAAAATTGCTTTAACGCAGAGTGATTACAGGAAATAGGTGTACTGCTTAATATTAATTAAATTATTAAAATGTGCTAATAATAGACATATTTGTCAGTCAGACATTGTGCTTTTTAAAGAGCAGAAGGGATACATTAAATTACGATTATATTGTCCTTAC
The DNA here is from genome assembly GCF_023856365.1 of Brienomyrus brachyistius. Classification (NCBI taxonomy): domain Eukaryota; kingdom Metazoa; phylum Chordata; class Actinopteri; order Osteoglossiformes; family Mormyridae; genus Brienomyrus; species Brienomyrus brachyistius. The sequence continues at coordinate 20,885,828 of NC_064549.1, forward strand.
TGTATATATTTTTACATTTTTCCCCTCAATGATATAAATATTTTCCCCCCTGACATATAATCAGTGTAAGCACACAAACACATTGGCCGGTTATCCTATTCATTCAGTTCCACGGACAGTGACCTGTGTTACTGTGCTGTGACATCTGGTTCCTTCATTGGCTCTGTATATTTCTATAAATGACTAAATGGCTCTGTTGTAGAAATTTCCAGCCAGAGACTTGGTTCCTATATAACGAGAAGATTTTATTTTTACTCGGACTGAGAAGCTACAGAAAATCATCTCTGCATGTGATCTCCCCTTTACTGCTCAAGCAGAGCACACGCACATCAGCAAGTGTCAAGGCAGCAAGTGCATACAAACAACTTCTCAGGACAGTTATAGGGCCTTCAGGAGGAACCAAACTGCTGCCTCATTCAGAGATACCATTGTCTAAGACTTGCACTAAAACATTCTGAGCACTTGGGCATATTTAAACAAAGTAGTATGGCACCTGTGTCAGAATCCATCCCTGCCTTGTCCTGTTCACATGTCACTGGCCATCCTATTCTCTCCTCTGTCTTGTACCCCTTAGCCCATAGTGTGTTTGCCTGCTCATAAGGCCACCATGTGGCTTAACGGGTCAAGTGGTTCCTGACTCCCCTTTTAGTTGTGGGTTTTGAGGATATCACAGGGTCTGTGTTTTCATGATTGTCCCCCAGGCCACCATGCAGCTCAGCCCAGGATTCTCCACCCATTCTACCTTTACTCCTTCAGCCGCATACACGAGTCAGGCCTAGGTTATTCAAATTTCGTCCTGCCAAATTTACTGGACAGGAAGTGGACACTGCAAATGAATATGTGAATACTCCAATACCTACATCTTTACAAGTTACATTAAGGGGTTTGGTACAGTAAATGGTTGTGAGGTGGGATTTCTTCTTGATGTCTGTTTGTAGCCCGTCCACCAGCAGCTGCTGCTGTATTTATCACACCAAGCAGGGAACGTATATTGCTAAGTTTTTCTTAGTTCAATTACACTTGACTAAGCTAATTAAGCTGGCTATGTTGTTTACATTCAGAAGGATGCCGCCATATTGGGTTATACACAGATGCCACAATAGCTCACACTCACATTCCCTCTTCATTATTTTTCTAAATACACTCTATCCTGCCTTGTCACCTGCAACAAGATCTCACTCCCTGTATCGAGTAAAGTCTTTCTAATGGTTGAGCAGATTTCTGCTTCTCTCCTAACCATGGACATCCAAAGTAAGATGAAGCAAAATGTTAGGGAATTTGACAACACATGGTTACTCTTTTGGTAACAGTGACTTTGGTTTTATTTTGATAGATGTAAACCACATAATATGGTCTTAACCTTGTTTTCTGTCCTAAAAGCAAACTTTTGTGTTACAGGAGAAAAGTGCACAGCTGCTCAGATCAACCCCAGCTATTCAGCGCATATGGGAATCTTTTCAAAATACCATGTGAGTCTAAATACCATCTAAAGTAATATAAGCTCTTTAGATGACGCTCAAATAATCAATTCCCATCAACTTGGTGTCAGAACACAAACTCGGTGGCAAAAAAGTGAAGCACAACAGACTAAGTTGTGAAAATGAAATCTGCATGTGATGAAAGGGCATGTGACAGTATCTCGATGATTATAATATCAGATCAAACGGAGTTGGCGGTATGGCCACACTGCTGGTCCCATGTCAGTAGGGTATAGCACACCCCTGGGCCCGGATACCACTAGGATGTCACTGGTGTACCACTGTGCCGTCAGAGTGTGGTGTGTCACTCCACAGTGTTGGCAGGATTGCTCTTCTCCCTGCGGCGCCACCATACGCACACGACGGTCATCTGTGGTACTGCAGAACTGAGATGTATCGCTGAACATGGTAGGACGCCAGTCGTCATCAGTCCATGCCTCCCAGTGACTACACCACTCCAAACGCAACCGTTTCTGTGCTATTGTGAACGGCAGCCTATGCATGGGACGGTGAACCCGTAGTCCAGCTGATGCCAGTCATCGCGACACGATGATATAGGGTGTTGTAGAGAGTCCAGTAGCTGTGTCCATATATCAGGCGCAGGTGTCATGGGGATCTGTGATGCTTGGAGCACAATCCAACGATCCTTCCTTGGCGTGGTCTGTCTTGGATGACCAGAAACTTCACGACGTGTGTGGATGCCTCACGTGCCCATTGGTTTCAATATCAGGCGACTGATATCCGCATGGCCCACATGCAGTTGCACCATATGACCACCTGGCTTCATGCAAACCCGCAATGCAACCCTATCAAACTCCGTCAAGTGCTGTTAACTGGCTAATGTGACTACGAGGCATCCTGTGTCTGGTAATTAAACATGCCAACTCCTTGCAATTCTAATAATTTACATATCCATCACTGGTCTGCACGTGTACCAAATTACATCTAAATTGGATAGTTCTGGGTTTTCAACTTTTTTTTCCCTGAGTGTATATGCCCTTCACTGATGAGAAATTCATCAACATCTAAGTCCTACATTCATGTACAATGCATATTAAATGAATATTTTGTCACTATTAGTCTTGATGTATCATTCTTTGAATGCACTCAATTGAATCATGGACAGTGGTTCCACATGGTAAAAAAATGAATATTCTGAAAAGGAAACATCCTTCTTCGGTTGATACATTCACTTTGTATTCTGAGAAGGTTTTTCCCTTGATTGCCTTGTACAGTATGTCTAGTGTGTTTTTTGGTATGAATGTGGCATTAATCATACAATGAAAAAAACACTGACTTGTAGTGAACATGTAAAACAAAAACATGCAGTGTCATCTATCCATTTTTCAAACCGCTTATCCTATTGGGTCACGGGGGGTCCGGAGGCAGGGAACAACCCAGGATGGGGGGCCAGCCCATCACAGGGCTCACTCACACATGCACACCTATGGTTAATTTAGCGACTCCAATTAGTCTCAGCATGTTTTTGGACTGTGGGGGGAAACCGGAGTACCTGGAGGAAACCCCACGACGACATGGGGAGAACATGCAAACTCCGCACACATGTGATCCAGGCGGAGACACGAACCCGGGTCCCAGAGGTGTGAGGCAACAGTGCTAACCACTACACCACCATGCCGCCCCCATGCAGTGTCATATATAACTGAAATAAGAAATGCTGGATTGCCTGAGTTGCATGCGTGTGTGTTTTTTAATATGGGCAACATGGTTCCCTGAGATGCCTCAGTGTTGCTCACCTCCATCTCTAACACACAGCCTCAGAAATGATTTTAAAACTACTGAAAGAAATAATTGGCTACACTGCAGCTCCACTGTTTTGTTTGGCACCCCTGCATGTCCTGCATTGTGTGGGGAAAAAAGTTGAAGGCTGTGTTACATACTGTAACACAGCTAGAATGCAAAAACACTTTATACTTCACATAAGATGGTGGACCTTATTGACAAAGGCAAATTTGTGTTGACCCCAGCAAGGCAGCTAGCGTACTTTGCATTTCTCACTTACCCGGATGTGACAATAAAGCGCTCCACTACAGTAAACCCTGCAGACAGCATTCCCCTGGAGGATGAGGGGCAGCCACATGAGTGTGTGGCAGAGTCTTTGGTTTACACTAAACTGAGAGCAGACTTGGAGAGCTCTCCCACTGAAAATAGCGAGATGGTTTTGTTTGTGGATGGCTCATGTTGGAGAGATGGGGATGCCTTGAAGGCTGGGTTTGCTGTAGTCCAGGCACAGGGTGATGATTTTCACACTCTCGTTTCAGAGCCAGTGGCACAACCCTGTTCCGCTCAATTAGTGGAGATAAAGGCTTTGACTACAGCGTGCCGGCGAGGACAACATAAGACAGTTACTATCTACACAGACTCTGCATACGCACACGGTGTATGCCATCTCTTTGGAGCAGTCTGGAAGCAAAGGGGCTTTCGCAAAAGTGACGGCTCCCCCATTCAGCATTATAATCAGATTTTGGAGTTGCTACACACAATGATGCGTCCCAAGCGTTTGGCTATTGTTAAGTGTCAGGCCCACCGCAAAGGTCGTGATTTTGTTATTCAAGGAAATGCAGCCTCTGATGCGGCAGCCAGGGCGGCTGCGCAGGTGAGTACTGCTGATCTTTTACCTATGGTGACTACAGAGCAGGTTTCTGATCTGGTGGCCCTGCAGGAGCGGGCGGGCCCCTATGAGGCCTCAGTGTGGCTAAAAAGGGGGGCCTCTAAGGATGCTAATGGTCTGTATCGCAACCATGAGGGACTTTTGGCTGCACCTCTGTCTCTGGTGAATATTTTGATAACGGATGCGCATGGTCTTGACCATTGCGCACGGGGGGAGGAGTTAAGGAAAATTACACAACAAGCTGCAAGCAATGATGGATGCAAGGTTGTCAGAATGTGAATATGAGGTGTGCATTAAGAACAATGTACGCAAAGCAATCACGGCCCCAGTAGGGCACATTCCAGTGCCTGAGGGACCGTTCAGACACTTGTGGTGGACTATGTGGACATGGGAAAAACAGCATATGGAAAGCGATATATGCTTGTGATTGTGGACAGGTTCAGCAGATGGGTGGAGACAATACCGTCCAAGGACATGGGGGCGATGACAGTGGTGAAATTCCTGATCAGAGAGTCCGAGGTTTGGGATCCCAACTGAAATAAGCTCTGATAATGGAGCTGCCTTTGTGGGGAAAGTTAAAAGTTAGTGGTTTAACAGCTGAGAATAAAACAAAAGTTGGCATGTGTGTATCACCCTCAGTTGCAGGGTATGGTGGAGAGAGTGAATGGCACACTTAAGCAGAAGCTGAATAAGATTTGCACCACCATGAAAATGAACTGGGTGGATGCCCTGTCAACAGCCTTGATGGCATATCGGATGGAAACGCACAGGTGATGCATTTGTCTCCGCATGAAATGCTGACTGGGAGACCTATGCCTGGATCGACTTGAGGGGGCGTATAAGGGACCCAGCCTAGATCAGCTGGGGGATGAATTAAAGTTGTACATGAGGACTTTAACCAAAATACACAAAACTATTTCCAAACAGGAAAAGGAGAAAGCACAGAAAGAAGACACAGACCAGGAGGAGCCAGTCATCTTTCCCGGAGATAAAGTCTACCTGCGAGTGTTCCGGTGAAAGTGGCACGAGCCCCGACGAAAGGGACCCTTCAAGGTGACACGAGCCACAGCAACAGCGGTGCAGGTAGAAGGGAGTAATACGTGGTACCATTTGAACCACTGCACTAGAGTACCGCACGAAAGACAGAGTCACTGAAAACTACACAGAGGATGCAGCTGCCCTTGACTCAGATGGCCCTGATGGAGCTCCCAGAGGAGCTCCACAGCATGGGGTGGAGTCAGTTTCAGGATCAGAGCAGAGTGAGGGCCAAGAGGGAGCATCGCAAGCAGACCAGCCACTCCAGACAGGACACGAAGCTGTGGGTTCTGGTACGGCTGACAGCAACGATGTTAGTGATGCTAATGATTTATCAGGCCCTTCAGGTCTGGGTGCACAGCAGGACCACAGGTCAGGTGAGCACAGGACAACTGACTTCACTGACTCAGCCTGGTCCTTTGATGCTGAATAACCTCTCAGATTACAGTGAGCGAAAGCGGAGAGAAATGGGGGGAGATATGGGAGTGAGGAGAGTGAGCAAATTTTAGAAGGATGCCCAGGATGAAGTAGACCTGGATGGGTTAGCAAAACGTACACTTGGAAATTGGTGGTATAAATGGGCTAAGTATACCGCCACTTCATTAGGGCAGGAGGGGTGTGTGTTGTGTGCAAGTCCTGACCCTTCAGTTAGGGTTGTCCCGTTCCCATACACTAATAAACAGTGTGAAGAATGGGAAATGGAGAGGAGTATGAGATTCTGGAAGAGTCTGTGTCAGGAGGGGCAGGCCCCTAAGAAAGTGCAGGCCCACATCTAACCAGACGGAGCGCATACCGTACTGCCCATATCAGCGTCTGATATATCAGGGAAATACTAAATATGCATAGAGGGTGGAAAAGCATTGTGGGCAGTTTAAGCCCTGGGAAGGAGGTCAGCAAGATATTATGGCGAACAAATTGAGTTTTTTTACAGCAAATTTTCCTCTCTTCATGTTGTCCCTACTGCGCAGATTAATCGTCCCATGTGCCTGCCAGCAAATATTGCTCCTTTACCTGCCGAATGCTGCCTAATTTTAATGCTGCAATTGAAAGGCTTCAAACATGATATGGGTGTGTGGGTTCTTACTAAAAAGTTATAATTCAAGTAGCCTCAATAACAGTCCATTTTGATGGCAGGTACCTGAAAGTACAACTCTGGAGGACCTTGAGAAGTGAAAGACACCTCTGCTTGACTTCATGGCCAATGCAGGTTGTCTGAGGCCTATCCGGTCAATAAGAGATGGGAATCTGCTGGAACATGACATTGTCACGTTTCAGGTCATCCACAGGGGTCAGGGTCCATTTCAGAGGTATTCTGTGTTCTGTTTACATGTACGTTAGTTAGGATCAGAATTTTATCCTTTGACCAACATGGATCAAGTTGCTATTATTTCTTTGAATATAAACTAATAAAGTAACCAGTAACACATTGATAATTAATAAGTGAGTTATAAACACTGTCTACATTCTGCGCCACCTGTTCTGCTTTGAGCCAATCACAATTACTGCTGACCAGATGGAAGATCTTTTCAGCATTCATCTGTCTCCAGAAGGTAGCAACAAGAGAGTTGCTGAGGAAATAGACTCTCCAGAAGGTAATGACCATCTCCAGGATGCAGAAGGTACTTTAATTGACCGTATAGTGTAGAAGTAAATGTTGTTTTTGTAAAACAAAATATACCTGTATAACAAAAATTTTAAATCGCTCTTCAGTTTTATCCGTTTTCCAAACCTCTTATCCTTCTGGGTCACGGGGGTCGGGAGCCCATCCCAGAAGCAATGGGCACGAGGCAGGGAACAACCCTGAATGGGGTCAAGCCCATTGCAGGGCACACTCACACACCATTCACTCACACATGCACACTTACGGGCAATTTAGCAACTCCAATTAGTCTCAGCATGTTTTTAGACTGTGGGGGAGAACCGGAAAACCCAGAGGAAACCGCACGATACCATGGGGAGAACATGCAAACTCCACACACATCTGACCCCGGCGGAGACTTGAACCCGGGTCGCAGAGGTGTGAGGCAACAGTGCTAACCACTGCACCAGCATGTCGCCCCATCCTATTAAGCTTATTGTTCAGAATTAAAAATGGGGTTATTAAGAAAGAGTAGCCTCCTATAAAATAGCCCAGCACTCCTCCCTCCAGGCCAAGAATATTTTCTTTATGGTCCAGTTCAAAATAATATCAACTGCAGAAATACGGAGCACATGTAATTTATCTGTATTTTAGATGGTAGACGAGTGGCTGGGTGACGTCGTGGCTGGATGACTTGCAGTGTAGCTTGTTATCTGTGCGTTCTGGACAGGCTGCTGACTTCTGATTACTTTTGCCATTTGGTTCGATGTTACGTCATTTCCAGGTGTGTCGGTGCCCAGTATGAAGCTAATCGCCGCATTATAGTTATGAAAAGAAGACAGAATAGCAAAGAAATTGAGGCAGAATTAATTCAACAAAGTATTAAAAATATTACTCAAGTAGATGAATCGCTTCTTGAGACTGAAGGCGACTGTATTTGCACGAACGAGCGTCGAAAAGAAATGCATTATTGTCGCGTTTAAATGAAATAGTAGTAAGTGTCACATTTGCGACGTATTACAGGAGGATGTTAATCTTAACTTTGACTGTAAAATATCATAATAAACAAGAAATGTGAGTTTTTAGTCTGCTTAAACAAGACTACCGATGTTACAGCGAGCGGACGCTGCTGCCGCGCAGGAGAAGCGAAGCGACATTGCCTTTAAAATGAGAGATTACATTCCGTGGCAGGGGGACAGTTTACAGCACGACACCGGCATTAGGCAGCAGGATGGGTGGGTTAGGTGATCTCCCAGACTGAAAGGGATTCTGGGGACTCAGGGGACAGTGTCGCCCTGAGGGACTGAGGGCCACGTCAGAGGGGGCCTGATGTAGAGGGGCCCAGACAAGGGATGGCTGATGTAGAGGAGCCAGGTGTGGAGGTGCCACATATTGAGGAACCCTGGTGATCACACTACAGGGGGCCAAATGTTGGTGGGCCAAGAGGAAGTGGCTGGGGAGTAGAAAGCATAGATGTCTTGGAGGTGGGTAGACTACAGAGATTTATGCACCCCGGGATTCCCTCAAGTGCCTCTCAGATCTAGGATGGCCAATACTCGGTCCTCCCCAGGAGTGAGAGGATGCAGACTGGCTCCCCCCAGCCCTCCTCACCGGCTCCCTCCAAAGAGCTGTAGCCCTCCTTTTGGTGATGCCGACATCGTCCCTGCACTTCCCCCTCACACCCTCTGCCATGCGGCAGCAGCCATGGCCCACAGAATGTATCTTTTTCTTTGATCTCTTGCTATTTTCCTGGCATATTTTTGTGTTTTGCTAACATGCATCATGGTACAGGAAACGTACCCCAGAGCAGGACTGTAGACTAAACCATTTTCAGGAAGGGTAGGTGTGCTTGGGGTGAAAAATAACTTTAAATTAATTGATGAGATATATTAATTTTATCTGTATTATTTTGAATAAATACAGCCCCCCCGCATATTTATGACTGACCCACAAACTCACACACTGTCCACGGATGAGAACAGCGCAGACCCTGCACAGTGAAGGTTGGCAACTCCTTCCAATTTTATAGCCCAAACCACAAGTAAAAGATACCCAAAATCAGACCCTTCATAAACTTTTCTATCTCCAAAAATACTCCATAATGCTGCTTAAAATTAAGCAATGCACGCACAAGTTAAAGCTCTTTTCTTTGTAATGAATGAGGAAAGAAATAGTTTTGGATAAAGAAATGAATTAGTCTTTTTTTTCATGTGAGCATCCTCCTGCAGCATTTAAATATGGAAAAGTGGCTGATGGATGGACCTGTATTAAATTTGGGTGGGCCTGAGTGAAGCTCATTACCCTACATTTTCTTATATAGGCTTAGATATTTACAACATGGTGACTGCAACAATAATACACCCACGACTGTGGTGTTCTACCTAAAGAGCACCACTAGAGGGAGCTCACACATTCTGTCGTACTTGCCACAGTAACAGCAGTGATGTGCAGGAACAGAGTTAGAAGCCGGTAATACATATAAAAAATGTAATTTCATTAATCTGAATGGGTGGGCCCAGCAGAGCTCACCCAGGCCTATCTATAGCTCTGCCTCTGCATCAGTCCATCTCTTTGCAGTCCAAATTGTACATCTACCAAACTGGACAGAAAATTTACAACCATTCTGTTTGGTGGTCAGATTTAAGGAATGTCACATTAGTAAATTCACGTTCTACATGAACATCTGAAATTGCCAGAGACAAAATCGGCAGTACAGGCAGACCAATGTCTTTGAAACTCCTTTTTCCTTCAGCACCCTCATACTGCAAAACCTCAGTCCAAAATTCTCCATGTTGGTCTTCTCTTTGAAACTGCAACAGGAGAGCTCTCTCCACTGGTTTTATAATTCACGAAGGGAACAGGAAAGGCCCTCTTTTGGTAGGCTGCCTACTGCAGGCTCTCTTACCCGGGGATGAGGCATCTCCAGCTTACTCAAGTGACTCTGGAAATTGCATATGATACTGTGTCTGGAAGCAGTCCATGCTGCGCTTAGGAATGACGTCTGTTTTGGTGTAGAATTGAATGTGGAATTTACTGTAAATACCTAGCAAAAAAAAAAAGCTGCCAGAAAGGTATTGCAAAATTGCTGTTAATCACTGTAAAACCCCCAGCTCCATGGGTGTCCCTACAGGTGGCTGCCCTTTGCTGCCAGGTTTGCTGTTACCTTTGTCTGTGCCCGTGTGTCAAGTAGAGCAAGATGGGGTAGGTGAAAAGAGAATTTCCCCAAGGGGAGTAACAAAGCATCTTCATTTCATTTAGAAAATAATTACAAAATGTCTTTTACAGGTTTTGTCCTATGTAAATTACAGCAATTGTCTTTTTTAAACAGAAAAATAACAATTAACTGTAATCTAGTTTAAAATATTATCTTGTATTCTATTCAAAATATAGAAGTTACCTAGCAACTGGAATTGGCAATAAATGCTATTAATACTCCACAATACTGAATGTTGTTGTAGAATGCTTTCCAAGTTAATTTTTGTATTTTACATTTGCAGCTATGCAATCTATGCATATTATTAAGTGGTTTAAATGAGACTAAGACGAAAATGACAGCCTGAGACAGAGACCCACACAGAGCAAACTCACATTAACTGGAATGACATTAACTTGAAAATTTCAGGATAATCTTAAGAACATAAGAACATAAGAACTATACAAACGAGAGGAGGCCATTCGGCCCATCAAGCTCGCTTGGGGAGAACTAAACTAATAGCTCAGAGTTGTTAAAATCTTATCTAGCTCTGATTTAAAGGAACCCAAGGATTCAGCTTGCACTACATTATCAGGAAGGCTATTCCATACTCTGACTACACGCTGTGTAAAGAAGTGCTTCCTTAAATCCAGCTTGAAATGTTCTCCCGCTAATTTCCACCTATGGCCACGAGTTCGTGTATTTAAACTAATGCTGAAGTAACTGTTTGGTTGAACAGCATCCAAACCTGTTAGAATCTTATATACCTGGATCATGTCCCCCCTCAGTCTCCTTTGCTTGAGACTGAACAGATTTAGCTCAAGTAACCGTTCCTCGTATGACATTCCTCTAAGACCAGGAATCATTTTTGTGGCCCTACGCTGCACCTTTTCTAAGGCCACAATGTCCTTTTTAAGATATGGTGACCAAACCTGCACACAATATTCTAGGTGAGGTCTCACCAAGGAATTGTATAATCTTAGCATTACCTCCCTTGACTTAAACTCCACACACCTGGAGATATACCCCAACATCCTATTGGCCTTTTTTATTGCTTCCTCACACTGGCGAGAATGGGACATGGAAGCATCAACATACACACCAAGGTCTTTCTCATGATCAGCTACCTTTATTTCAGTGACACCCATGAAATACCTGTACTTTATATTTCTGCTCCCTAGATGGAGTACCTTACATTTATCTTCACACCCGTTAACCACTTGATGGAATTCAACTTAGTCAGAGTTGCAACAAAGTCAAGTATTTTATGAATAACTATGAATAAAATGACAGCCTGAGACAGAGACCCACACAGAACAAACTCACATTAACAGGAAAGATGACATTAACATGAAAATGAGTTGCAACAAAGTCAAGTGTTTTTAAAACTGACCATATTCTAGGCTTAAAGGCCCAATTTGAAATCAGGACTGGACATAGAAATCTATTCAGAACAACATTACATTAATGTTAGAATAATGTTATATTTTTTGCTGGTCTGTGTTAATGTAATACAACAACTCTGTTCTAATAGCTCCCTGTTACTTTAATGCTGCATGTGTGTGTAATTTATAGCAAGTTAGGCAAGCTACAGATTCAACCATTAAACTGCATTTTCATTCCACATTTTTTGACAGTTCTGTCCAAAAACATATTCCACCAAATCAGCCGTAACAAATTCCAATAACTTCAACCTTCAAATGTATTAAAGTTGATCTTTTTCAGTGTGTTCCTAAATCTTACGGTATAAGCAAAAGGTATAAATAAAAGATTAAGAACAATTTCCATTCGAATAGTGGAGAAGAGTCCTCATCTTTTGTACATGTGTCATGCTCAGAGTCCATCAATCGCCTGAGGAGAGAGGAGATGTGAGGATTGACTGAGTTGTTCTTCTCAGGCATCGTCCCACTTCTTTGGTTTACAGTCTTCATGCTGCTGCTTGGATTGATTCCAATGAAACAGTTGAAACCGCAAAATCACATGAATAAAACTTACGCTGACCCTCACTGAAGCAGCCTGGTATCTGTTTCATACCTCACTTTACAACACACAGGACTTTTTTTTTAACAATTTAAAGGCACAAGTTATTTTACTTCATGGCCAACCCATGTTTGCTAGTTTAATGGCAGAAAAATAGTCAAAGCCAGGCGCCTGGTCCACAAGGGTTGTACTCAGTCACTGGTGTATTTAGGGTGTAAACATGCTATAAACTAATTTTTTCAAACAATTTCTTTAAGAGCTACATGCGCTTGCACCTTGGTGAATTGCTATTATAATGGTGGACTTGCCAGGTAGAAGAAAAGAATAGAGGTCTGCATTCCCGTGGAACCGATGGCAATAAAGTGCTATCAAAAGTTTCATTTTTGAATGTGGGAGCATGGGGGGGGGGGACAAGTGATATGTTTACAGGAAAAAAGAATTAAAACAAATGTATTTTTTTGTTATCAAACAATTATTTATTTGCATGAGTGAATAGAAAATTACATTAACTCCCTATAACGCCACATGTATCATATTTAAGACCTCTACGTCAGTAATACGATTATCCCTTTCCTCAAAAACCTGGTGTATATAATGATATACCTGTATTCTGCCCTCTGGTGGATGACCTATGTAGTTCAGATGGAAAACGTCTTTTTTTTTTCAAGAATCACTGACGGCTGCAAACACGTTGTAGCCGGCAGGATTTTCATGGGATAAGAAGTCCTATTTTGGGAACAGTTACAGTAAGCGCAATGTAGCGAAAATTAATTATATTTCAAAATGAGTCTTTATTAGTGTGAACTAACTAATAATAACTTAATATATCATGAAATATTTTATAGAAAAACGTGCTGAAAATGTGTGTATCAAATATGATACTACGGGTATGAAAATGTATTATATTTGTCAGTGCATCAGGTGTTGTTTTAGTCAATTTCTTGATTAAATTTTATACCATAATACAAACAACAATTAATATATAACCGGTACGAGTAGCGACCATATAGCTGAAAAGGGGACCTTTATTTTGATACCCCGAGGGGATTTTTATGATGATATGGGGCGCGGTATTCCATCAGATTTATACCCGCATAATCTCGCGATTCGAATCGAAGTACTGTTTGGTCTTGGAGGTTTCTTGGGAAGAGGGAGTGCGGCAAGTAGCCTAGTCTTCCTCTGGATAAGGCGGACCACTCTTCGTGAAGTTTTGGGGCATTGATGGTGAGGGACGAACGCATTTGCCCAAAGGCACAAGGGGGTGAAGTCGTGTATCCAGAACAAGATTGTTTGCAAAGACAAGGTATGGGTTTTATCTTTTTCCTAACATAGTTAATTGCTATTGAGTCGGACATAGTTTTAATTATTGACTGACGCGATGGTAATATATAAAAGAGCGACCGGAGGTGAAAACCTGATCGGCTGGTGTGAGTGCGGGTCCTCTGGAGGTAGATAAACGCTTTTGCTGTGTGGGATACATGTTGGTTTTATGTTTATTATGAGGAATGGAGTGTGGGTTTTGTAATTTCTGTTTTGGCATTTGCAGGAAACCGCAACCTTTGGGGAAAGTTGTACCCACTGTTTCTCTTCCCCTCTTTTAGGGCGCAACGTATATACTGCCTTTGTAAAATTATCTGCGAACGATACACATGTATAACTCCGCTGAGACCGTGGACTTTCTCGGGTGACTCTGTCCGTACCCTCTAGCAGGCTGTCCCTGGGCTTATTAGTTGGAGCCTGGGACCAGTGCTCTGACGACCCCAGTGTGCGTATTGGAGTGGATTTGCTGTGCGCTGTCGGTATTGGTTTTTATTTTGTTCTGCAGTGAGGACTATTTTGTTGTTTTGAGTATATGGTATTTTGATTTGTTTAAACCAGGGGTGCTAATCGAGCAATAGGGTCCCAGCCTGCTGTGAGGATATCTCTGGCTGCCCAGTGGCGCGGGCCGGGGTTTTAAACTACCTACTGGGGGATATACTTCACCAGTGGAAACATCAACCAGGTCACCGGGAGTTATTGAACCCTCCCCTTTTTGTTGCGATTGTTAATAAAACCAATAAATACTTTTATGATCCAGCCCTAATCTCTCCTGTGTGCTCGCTTTGGATACCGCTTGATTAGGGGGGTACTCGCTCAAGGTCACAAATATAATACTCAATTTTAAGCTTGATTATTTCTTCCAGTATTCGTTTTGAGAATTTGACGTTTATGCTGTTTTGTCTTGTTTGTCTGTTTTGTCCATGCGGGGCGACGGAACACCAGCGACGTCCATTGTGTCCGTGTGATTCACTTTTACTCTCGCACCATGTTTTGTCTTGTTTATAAAGAATTACGGCAGGATAGCTGTGCAGAATCTTTATTGAATGACACGGAGTTTATGTTGTACTCCGTACAGGCAGGTAGAACTACTCCGACTGAGTCTCAGCGAGTATGCATAAACAGATCACGTGTGCATTAACCAATCAACATAAAGCTTCTATTTAACACGTACACATCATTTAAATAATCAATTCTGTGTCTAACAAATTATGCAATATTTTCTGCACGAATATTACACACTCTATGCAGGATTTTGTATTGTATTAACTGTAAACTGGAATTTCTAATCAGTTTATAGGTTTTTAAACATATCTTAGACCAGAAATTGTGGTCCCAGCTGACTGATAGATCTTCCACCCATGTTGCAATGAGTCATCCATTTTAGAAAGTGTCCTGTATATTTTAGACAGTAATTTGGGGGGTTTCAGATTAAGGAATTCTGCCACACTTTGCGGTATTTGTAATTTGATTTGATTAGACCTTATTTTTTTTTTTTACTATAGATTTAACTTGTTGATATTCTAAAAATCTATTCTTGCTAATCCCATATTGTTTAATATGTCAAAGGGACTAAAGTCTATTCCTTCAAATATATGTTCCAAGTATTTAATACCTTTACAACTCCAATCTGGGAAGTTTATCAATTATTGTTTAGTAGTACATCAGGGTTGTTCCAGATGGGAGTACGCTTGCATGGGATTAATGAAGACTCAGTCATTTTTAGAAACTCCCAGCACGCTGTCAGAAAAGAGCTGATACTGATGCTTTTGAAGCATTCCTGTCGTTTTGATGTTAGAGATTTCGGATCTACCATTCATTAGCTCAATCTTATTGCATAGTGCCTGTTCTACGTCTGGCCAAGGCTCATCTAAGAGGGTATGTTTTAACCACCCTGAGATGTTTTGGAGCCTGTTGGCAAAGAAATAGTGGTGAAAGTTAGGCCGATCTAGTCCTCCTTTATCCTTAGTCCTTTGCAGTGTTTCTAAGCTAATACGTGGGGGTTCATCTGAATTCCTCTGGAAAGATAGCGGAGTCCAGAGATCTAAACCAGTCAGGTGATGTTTTGCTCGGGATCATTGCAAATAAATAATTAGTTCTTGGCAAAACCATCATTTTTATTGAGGCATCCCTTCCCATAAGTGATATGGGTAGGGACTTCCACCTAACCAGATCATCCGCTACTTTCTTTAAAAGTGGGAAATGGTCTAGTTTAGTTGAATCTGCCAGCCTAGGTGTAACATTAATTCCTAAATATTTAATATCTCCAGACTACAGTGGAGAGGAAGAATTATTCTGGAAGGAGCAATTAATTGGAAGAACTGTAGATTTTAACCAGTTTATCGAATAACCTGAGACTCTTGAGAAAGAGTTTATTAATGTAATTACCTCAGAAAGAGTGGTTTGTGAATGCTGGAGAAAAAGTAACACATCATCCGCATAAAGTCTTACCTTATGTTCTACATTCCTGCATTTAATGCCTTTAATCACTGTAGCCTGTCTAATTGCTGCTGCTAGTGGTTCAATAAAAATCGCAAACAATGAGGGGGATAGAGGACATCCGTGGCTGGTGCCCCTCTTGAGACAGAAACTGGAGGATGTTTAGTCATTCGTCCTGACGCATGCTGTTGGTGAACTATATAATATTTTTAACCAGTTTATGAAAGAGTTTCTGAAACCAAATTTGCATAAAGCTGCAAATAAAAAATTCCAGTTACTGTAACTCTATCGAATGCTTTTTCTGCATTTAGAGACAGTATTGTAATTTGAAGGTTTTTATTGCATGAATAGTCTATGTCTAGATTAAGTAATCTACGTGTATTTGTTGATGAGTGCCTCCCTTATGAAACCAGTTTGGTCAGGATGAATTATGAGAGGGGTTAACTTCTCTATTCTTTTTGAGAGAGCTTTGCAGATTATTTTAAGGTCAACGTTTATAAGGGATATTGGACGATAGCTGGTAGATACTGTAGGATCTTTGCCTGGTTTTAGCAAGAGACTAATGTTTGCAGAATTCATATTTGGTGGTAGCCGACCATTTTCCCTGGTTTCTTGCAACATTCTGCAGAATGTTGATGCCAGAATTGTCCAGAATTCTTTATAGAATTCTGCTGGAAATCCATCTGGACCTGGAGCCGTTTTATTGGGCATACCGTTCAGGGCTTCCTGGAGTTCACCTGGTGTCAGCGGAGAATCCAGTGCCATCGCTTGATTGTCTGATAATTTCGGAAGGGTTATACTATCAAGAAACTGATCAATTTCGTCTTTAGATGGGTTTATCTGTGGTGAATATAAAGATTTGTAAAAGTCCCTGAAAGTGCTGTTTTTTCTGTCAGGGTCATATACTGTATCCCCATTTCAGTCTTTAACAGCACATATAGTTGTTTTTTTCCATATTTATTTTTAACTGATCGTATCTAGCCTCGCTTGTCTCCCGTGTCTCCCTTTCCCGAATAAACCCCGATTACCCCGATCCTGCTCGTCAGCCTGGTTTTCTGAACCACCGCCCGCACGATCGCCTGTCCACCCGAACCTTCCCGTGACACATGGTTTCTTCTAAGTCCTGGATACACTTGTTTTCTCTTCTTTTTATGTGATGAGAATGAGATTATTTTACCTCTCATCACAGCTTTGCCTGCTTCCCAGAGAACAGATGCTGATGTTCCAGGCAGGTCATTATAGTCTAAATATAAAGCCCACTCTTTTTTTAAAATAGTTAATAAAATCTCCATCTTTAAGCAATGATGTATTAAATCTCCAGTTTCTACTTGGTGGAATGGCCTTCTTATTTATTAGGGTTAAAGATACAGGAGCATGATCGCTGACAGCTATAGGGTGTATCTCTGTGTCTGAAATGTCACTCAGCAGAGAGCTACTGACTAGGAAATAATCCAGATGAGAGTAAGAGTGATGGACATGTGAGAAGAAAGTATATTCCCTACGGGTGGGGTGAAGAGAACGCCATGCATCGCAAAGTCCATAGTCGCTCATGTGCTGTTTAACTATGTTTGTGGATTCCCAATTGCGCTGAGCAGCTGTACTGAGCCTGTCCATTTCTTTATTTGGTCCAAAGTTGAGGTCGCCCACAAGAACAAGTGCGCAGTCCTGGTGTTCAGAGAGTGCGGTAAAGAAAACGTGGAAGAATGAGGGGTTATCAACATTTGGACCATATATATTAACAATACATAACTTTTTGTTAAGTATAGATAATTTAATGATTATAAATCTACCCTGTGGATCTATAATTGTGTTGAGTACTGTGAAATTGACATTTTTATGTATTAGAATGGGGAGGCATGGTGATGCAGTGGTTAGCACTGTTGCTCCGGACCCCCTGCGGCCCAGTAGGATTAGCAGTTTGGAAAATGGATGGATGGATGGATATTTTTATTAATTTAATTTTGAGTATTATGGTGTTCCATGGGGGCGGCATGGTGGTGCAGTGGTTAGCACTGTTGCCTCACACCTGGGTGACCCAGGTTCGAGTCTCCGCCTGGGTCACGTGTGTGAAGTTTGAATGTTCTCCCCATGTCATCGTGGGGTTTCCTCCGGGTACTCCGGTTTCCCCCCAGTGTCCAAAAACATGCTGAGGCTAATTGGAGTTGCTAAATTGCCCTTAGGTGTGCGTGTGAGAGTGAATAGTGTGTGAGTGTGCCCTGCGATGGGCTGGCCCCCCATCCTGGGTTGTTCTCTGCCACTTGCCCATTGCTTCTGGGACAGGCTACGGACCCCCCACGACCCAGTAGGATAAGCGCTTTGAAAAATGGATGGGTGGATAGATGTATTAGAATTGCTACCCCTCTTTATTATAATAATAATAATAATAATAATAATAATAAATAAATAACTTAATTTCCCTACAGGGGATCAATAATCTTTACGCCTCCTCAACTTGCTCTTTGTGGAGTAAGTTGACCACGAAGGGCTGCCACTCATAGTGGTGCCCAGGGAGCTGGGGGTTAAGGGTCTTGCTCAAGGAGCCGCAGACGTGCTGAGGCTGGGTTCGAACCTGCGACCTTCTGATTACAAGGACACAGGCTTAGCCCACTGAGCCACACGCTGCCCCCTAGTGCCCACTTTGCCACCAGGGAGTGGTACTGGGGTCGCCGTACAGCTGCCCATCCACGTAGAGCTGGTCTACGGCGATGAGAGCTCGGGAACCCTTCTAAATAAAGTTGCGTCGGATTGGGAACAGAACTTTGCGTCGCTCCAGGATCTCTTTGGGGAACTGGTCGTTTACGACAAAGTCTGTTCCTTTCAGCTCCCAGCCGCGGCTCTTCACCTGCTCCTTCTGCTTAAAATATCCAAATTTAACCACAATAGGATACGGTCTCAGTGCACCAGGCCTCTTGGCTCCCAGCCGATGGACTCTCTCAAAGCAGATGTTTTTCAGTGTCCTCTGAAAGCTTCAGGTGGTTCTTGATAAAGGTTTTGATGGTAATTCTGGGATGCCTGAAAACACCAGGTTATTTCTCATGCTACAGGCCTGTAGATCGACGACAGTCTCTTTTATTTTTTTATTTTCTTCATTTAGATGGGTCACATTTTCAGTTAGAGACTTAACCGAGTCCCATAGTGAGGTGTTTTCAGCAGCGAGTGTTTCCACCTGCTGCTGGTTGAATTCCAAAGATTCCCTCGGGGATTTGAATTCCTGATGTAGAATCTCGACGAGAGCCAACCTCTCGTCGAAGCTGGACAATCGTTTGTCGATTGAATCCAGGATGTCGGCAAAGTCTTTACCAGTCGGCGATGCTGTGCCAGGGGAGTCTGCCGGGCAACTTCTTTTGGAGGACGGTGTCTCGCTTTTGGCTGGAGAAGATGCATCTGCGTTCTTCTTCATGACTATAATGTTGAAGTACCAGTCGATATATTCCACAAGAGATTCCAAATTCCCCTCGCTGTTCATTCAGATTTTCCGCCAAGTCTCCGGCGTCTGACGTCACCTACAGCATTTCCGCCTCTGACGTGCCCTCCAACGTACTCATACTTGTACTTGCAAGATCTCAATTCTGTATTACAGTAGCGTACATTGTCCTGGAGGATATGGGTGTGAGGCAAGGAACAACCCAGCATGGGCCACCAGCATATCGCAGGGCACAGATACCAGTCACACCTACAGGCAATTTGGTAACTCCAATTAGCCTCAGTATGTTTTTGGACTGGGGGGGGGGGGGGAAACCAGAGAACCTGGAGGAAACCCCACAACAACACAGGAAGAACATGCAAACTTTACACACATGGTGTTATGGCCGTGACTCAAACCCAGCTCCCAGAAGTGTGAGGCAATAGTGCTAACCATTGCACCACCATGCTGGACCATAAGTGGAAATCCAACAAGTGAAACTGATTTATTAGGGTTAAGCTAACAGACACCCAGAAAAATTAAAATGTAAATCACTGCAGTGCCGTGCAAACCTGTGTGAACAGCCAATCAGATCAGCCTGCTCTGTAGCATGTACCTCCCTGTTTCCGGTCCCTTTGTCAGTTTCTCAATGGCTGATTCAAAACAAGTGGAACCACTATGATGTTCAAACCCTTTGCTCTTCTCATTTTCATTAGTAAGCTCCTGATCACCGTAACCAGTCTGCATTTAAGACATTTTTCCCACACCCCATTCTCACAATAAGCTGATAATAATACTAATAATACTACTGTAATAATAGTATTACAGTAGACTTACTCAGCCAGATGGCAGTGGTCACATACTGATGAATGGTTGGGTAGCCAAGTGCTAGAAAGCTAGAAAGCAAATAAACTGATTCACCATTTACTCTCATGTACATCAATTAAAACTGTTTGCTCCAAGATAAAAGATGAAAAATACAAAAGTCATTTTTTCCGTCTAACCTCTGATTACTGCATGACATTTCTGATAATTGATGAGTAGAAGTCTGTTGTCAAATGTCTGTTGCTTGGTGGTAAGATGTTTCCAAAAGGAGAACCACAAAGAGCACAGTCATTTTCAAGGTTATTTCTCACTGGTCAGTGTGAAAGGCTGCAATCATTACTATAACGCCGGGCTCAGCACAGTGACTGCACCTGCGCTGCACTGTAGACCACAAGCCAGGCTGCAGACCATCAGCCCTGAAAGTTAAAACAGGACTCGTATGTGTGTCATGTGTTGTTTAATAAAAATTTACAGGACAGAACATAGTGGATTCAGTTTCCTTTGCTCTTACACTCCCAGTCCAAAGTGTGGCCACAACTGCTGTCAATGCATCTGTCTCTTTTTTCACTGTGTTATTCACCTTAATATCAAAAGGCTCCAAAGCAGTACAGTAATGCAGAACAAATAATGTAACTAACAAGGAAGTGGGGAGGTAATGGACAGAAGTGTTGGTTTTTGGTAACTCCACTCCTCTGACCTCCACTGTAATTTTAGGTTCCTTGGAACAATATTGTAAACCAGTCATCACACACCTAGGGGTTAAAGTCGACACCAACCTTAAGTTTGACACGCAGATAAGATCAGTTGTCAAGTCAAGCTTTTTACAATTGAGGCAGTTGGCCAAAATAAAGCCAATTCTTTCTAGGCAGCACTTTGAGACAGTAATCCACTCTTTTGTCGGTACTAGTTTGGACCACTGTAACGCCCTCTATGTTGGGGTTAGAGGCTCCACTATTGTTCACCTCCAGAAGGTTCAAAATACTGCCGCACATGGAAATATGAGCATGTCTCCCCCATTTTAGACTCACTCCACTGGCTGCCCGTACATTTTAGGATTCATTTTAAAATTCTGTTATTTGCTTTTAAAGCCCTCAAGGGTCTTGCTCCACCTGACCTCTGTGAGCTGCTTCACCCTTACACCCCCACCTGCTCTCTCAGGTCAGCTGATCAGCTGCTCCTGATGGTTCCTAAGACTCAGCGTGAGCTTAGAGGGGATCGAGCTTTTGCATTCGCAGCTCCTAAAATGTGGAATGATTTGCCTTTTCACATTAGAGAGGCCTCTTCTCTTTAAATCTTTAAATCTCTTTTTAAAACTCATCTCTTCTCCTTGGACACCTTGTGAGATATTAACTTTAATAGTAAATTTTATTTCAATCTTAGCCTTTTCTTTATTAATATAAATTTTTATATATTCATAAATAATTATTAATATAATATTTTTATTTTATTAATGGCCATTTACTTACATTTAATGTTTTGGTTTTTATTAAATTTATTTTAATTCGTTTTTAAGTTTGTGAATATTTTTATTTATTCCTTTGTGCAGCACTTTGGTCGATAAGGTTGTTTAAAGTGCTTTTTAAATAAAGCTGGATTGGATTAGATTGGAAGATGGCTCAACAAATCTCTCTCCCAGTATGTAAAATTCGATAGAGGGGCGCAAGGTGACATTCTGTCAGGGGCCCAGAATTTTTAGCTACACCTCTGTGCTACTGTGTTTTTATTTTTACTCTAGCCATCAACAACTCTGGAGCTGCTATATTGCCACCTGGTGGTGAAGAGATCAGACAAAATATGTACACATGTAACCAACAGTGGGGCGGCATGGTGGTGCAGCGGTTAGCACTGTTGCCTCACACTTCTGGGACCCCGGTTTGAGTCTCTGCCTGGGTCACATGTGTGTGGAGTTTGCATGTTCTCTCTTGCTAAATTGGCCGTAGGAGTGCATGTGTGTGTGAATGGTGTGTGAATGTGCCCTCCGATGGGCTGGCCCCCATCCTGGGTTGTTCCCTGCCTTGTGCCCATTGTTTGCAGGATAGGCTCCGGACCCCCCGCGACCCAGTAGGATAAACGGTTTGGACAATGGATGGATGGATGTATGAGGGTGAGTCACAATGACAACAGCTGCTCTGTTGACTTGGTCCCAGGAGTCGTCAGCGTTGGTCTGCCGGGGCCCCCGTCCTGTCTGTGGAAGCACCCCTCTTGTTGGCTGTTCTCTCTGCCTGGGCCCCCTCTCCTGCTGCCTCACCTTTGGGTTGAAGTGGCTCCCCATTGCCTCTGTAAAGCTCTTTGTGTATCTTAGAAAAGGGCTGTATACATGTAACATTCATTCATTTATTCGAGGTCCCAGCCAGAAGAGTGCAGTCCCACACTGTCCCAACAGCCTGAATCAGCTGGATGTTATAGGATTAAGACACTTCCTGCATTAGGCCATTTACCCTCAGTGTATTTCCACATACCCTGACAGGATGGATGACAATACTGTGGCCCTAATTTTCAATACACAGTTTTCACAGGAGTCTCACCCTCATCCACATTCTCTGCATTCCTTATCTCATGCTTTTTTGCCACCCGCATCTCCTCTGCCTGCTTTGTCTCATTTTCCCACAATTGAAACACCTTCCAATTTGTCTCCGTTTTAGTTCTACCACATTAATACCTGAGCAACCAGTCTGATCCTGTTCCTCTAATTTCAAACACATCTGGCTTATCTGATTGGGACTGAAGCTGCTGTTTCTAGGAAAACCACATTCGTCCCACTGGGGCAGGTCTGACGCCGCGTCCTTCCCATATTTCTCCCATAATTGTTGTAGAGAATTTCAGCTGGAGATCTTTCCCAGAAGCAAGTCACTTCACTTTAGCACCTGTTATCAGTAAAAGTCAAGTCAAGTAGGTCTTTAATGTTATTTTTAACTTTACACAGTTGAGTATAGTACAGTTACAAAAGAAACTGTTTCCCTCGGACCAAGGTGCTACTTAAATTAACACAAGACTAACACATACCAACCTAACAACATACTGTATGGTGCATAATGAGCAAAAACTGTGCAAACATTGCAGGACAGTGCAAAAAGAGAGGACAACTGACACCAACGAGCACAAACAGCACAGTAAACCCAATACTGATAAGGTGCAGTTTGGTTGTGCAATGAGGTAGCAATAAAAATAAATAAAAGTAACTGTAAACATGGCTACAATAAGATAAAAAAATAGTAGTTAAATAATAAAGTGTGTTAATGAGTGTATGTGTGTGTGGTATCAGATTAGTCCCTGAGAGTTCAGTAGTCTGACGGCATGGGGGATAAAGCTGTTTGAGTCTGGCTGTAAAGGCCCGAATGCTCCGGGACCTATTTCCAGAAGGCAGGAGGGTGAAACGATAATGTGAGGGGTGGGTGGGGTCATCCACAATGGTGGTGGCTTTGCGGATGCAGTGTGTGGTATGAATATCCGTGATGGAGGGGAGAGATATGTTAGGGTTATCTTCTTCTGAAGATGCGCTGGAAACAAACCAGTCTCTGAACACAGAACAACACAGACAGCTGTGATGACGTTTTACTTGCTGCAAGGTGTAGGGAATCCACTTGCAGAGTCTCCGCAGTTTCAGCAAAATGATGGTTTATTGAACAGCAAAAATAATACAATGTAATACAGTGTAGAGACACACCGGGTACTGAAAGGCAGCTCAGACACAAATTGAAGACAGTTCTTCACCCCCCTTTATACCCAAAAAGGCCCTCCCCACCAAGGTGTTGTGTGTAGGTGTTGTGAGTGAATTTACATATAAAGAGTGACCCCCTGGAGTGTGAGGATCCTGAGACGGGGACAGGACAGAACAGGGTAGAGACTTTTATGATCATTGTAATTAAATTCTTATCACCTTATCTTATCCTTATCACCCTAGTGGTGCCAACTGGAACCCTCATTCTCTCCCTGGCTTCCCCCATGATCATAAATTCCTAACATTGTCTGCATTCAAATGATCAACCAAGAACCTTGGGGCATTTTTACCACTTTTCCTTACAAAGGGAAGCCCGGTCCTGACCTCGAGGTGTCAGCCTCTCAGTCGAACTCGGCCAACTTCGAAAAAGGAACTCCCCTCGCAGTGTCTTTTATTGAGGTACACAAACAGGATATGCAACTGACATTGAACATTGTTTGTCACCATATATGGGGTGGAAATATTCAAGCGACAGTTCTTGAGACGTGTTATTGCTCAATTAAGATCAAGCTGCGGCAGGGTGTTGTTTCCAAGCGTCTAGCAAAATGATAATAAAAAAAGTACATATTTCTCTAACAAGATACTCCAATGATTTTCTCACCTGTCATCACTATCTGTTGTAGGGACTTGCGATCTGAGGCGACATAGTTCCCAAAGCAGACTGTGATGCAGCTGCTCAGGGTGCTTTCAACAGTTCCCCAATAGAGTGTGAGGATGGGAGATGGGCTTTTCTGAGCTTCCGTGGAGAGTAGAGGTGCTGCTGTGCTTTCCTTACTATGGAGCTGATGTTGAAGGACCTGGTGAGATTCTCCGCCAGATGGACAACAAGGAATCTGGTACTCTCTACGATCTCCACAGATGAGCCATCGATGTGCAGCAGAGAGTGGTCACTCTGTGCTTTGTGTTCTTCTAAAGTCAACAACCATTTCTTTGGTCAACATTCAGAGACAGGTTGTTGGCTCTGCAGCAGTCCGATAGTCATCACACTTCCTCTTTGTATGCTGAGTCACCGTTTTTATTGACGAGACCCACAGTCTTGTCATCAGCCTGATGTTGATGATGTGATTCGAAATGTGCATTGCTGCTCAGTTGTGAGTCATCGGAGTTAACAGCAGTGGGCTGAGCATAAAGTCCTGGGTTCCTGCTACAGCGTCTGAGCAGCCGCCTTCGTCGCCCGTAGCTCCTGCGCAGCCCGAGCAGCCGCCTCCGCTGCCCCCTGCGGCCCTAGAGCCCGAGGCGCTCCCTCTGCCTCAAATGACTGTGCCCCCTGGGGCTCTTGTTCCTGGCCCCACTCCTGTCCCTGACCCAGCTCCAGACTTTCCTGCCCTAGTCCCCGAGGAGGTCCCGGACAGTCCGACCACCGTGTGTGCCACGCCCCCTGATTATCCACGTGTGCTTCCCTGATCGTACCCAGCTGTGTCCGATTATTTTCAATCAGTCCTGTCTATTTGAGTCCATGTCTTACTAGAGTTCAGTGTCCGTCATTGAAGTCCGTCTGCGTGAGATGTTTCCTGCACCCCGTGTTCCTAATAAATCCCCGTATTTCCCCGTATCCTGCCTGCCTTGCCTGTTTCCTGCCCGTCCGCCGCTCCCGTTAAACGGCGATCGTGACACAAGGCACACGCACATCAACAAGTACCAATGCAGCAAATACAGATGAACAATTTAGGAGGAATACTAGTCAAAGGAAGGAAGAAAAGCAGCCCACCCTATCTCATGGTCACGGACACAAACATCAGGGAGTGTTATGAAGAAGACACCACACTTAGCACCATTGGTTTTACGCAGTGAATTACACCAGAGAGAGTTTTTACATTCTAGCTGTGTTACATAACATTCCTCAGCCTTCAGGTTTTTTCCACACAATGCAGGACACGCAGGGGTGCCAAACAAAACAGCGGAACTGCAGTGTAGCCAATTATTTGTTTCAGTAGTTTTAAGAAAACTAGAACATAAAATGTTTGTTTTACTTAGGTAAAAGTCCAGTTGAAACAGACTTTATTTTTAAAAAGTTAGATTGGCTTTAAGTGATGAAACATGTTACTTGTGTTAATATTGCTTAATGAAGTGTAGGTGACATAGAAGCATGCAGTTTGATGTTTGGGGGCTGTAGTTTTTAATGGGACTATTTGAATATGGAGTACTAGTGTTGTACTTTTTAAGGGTACAGCACACGAAAAAAATACAGAGTATTAAAAGTGCCTCTCTTTAAAGGAACTGAGTTATCTTAGTGTATTTTACATCACATACACTCTCGGTCCGCTGGGGGAGTCCATCCCGCTGTAGTTGGAGAATGCTGCCATCAGTCGCTCGGTGTAGCACTCGCAGGATTTACCAGGCTCCTGTTTAAACTGATGCATCATGCCCCAGTCCATGCGCAGGAGGACCAGTCTCTGAAGGGCTGTCGCATGGTGAGGTCTGTTCTGCCTGGGATCCAGCAGGTCACTGGCAATGTCCTTCAACTCCTTCATCTACAGTGTCAGATGAGCAAACCTCATCTCCCCCTTGAGGATTTGGACAAACCAACATAGGGGCAAGAATTTCTGCTACCTCGTCCTGCTGCCTGAGTGTTTCGCCACGGCACTTCATCACCGAGAAGGAGGTAGAGTCGGGTGCTGAATGGTTATGATCCTCGTCTGCAGGGGGGAGAGGGGAAGGGGCAGGGGAACCACTTGCTACTCCTCCCTCGGCGGCATAAGGAGGAAGCTGCTGTTTGGGCAGCAATGCTTGGGCAGGAGCCACACAGTTTATTTCTGGGTATCTAATTAGCGGACACCATTAGGTCCCTTCAGGGGCTCCACAGACAAACTCATTGACATAATAGAATTGTCACAGAAAAATTCTTTGTCACATTCTCAGTCGACATAGACTGTGTGCTGTTTACATATTTTTGGCACAAACGAAATCTCATATGCATATTGACATATCTTTGGCACAAGTGGACCTCCATCACTTTAAAGAGGGTAAACTCTGGTCAGGAAATTTACGACGTCAGAATAAACTGATTTTTAACAGAAGTAACTGACATGCCCTAATAAGGAAATGCATACAATCAGAATACAATATCTGTGGTTTTTAACAGTGGTAACAATCTGATAATGAAAGGAATCAGATCAACATTTCTATAGCATGTAACAGAGCTTGCTCCCCTCCAGAACTCATTGTTCCAGTAGTTATCTGAAATCATCTGCAGGAGCTATTCTTTTATTTGTATATTAAGCGTAATTATTCATGAATATTATTGATGATGTTTATTTGTTCAATGTTTTTATTTATTCGTATGTCGGTTTGCTGTGATCGGCCGGCTTTGGGCGCCGTGCCGCTCTGTCTGCAGGGGTCGTCTCCACCGTGGTTCCAGACTCGCCACACAAGCTCTTTGTCGGAGGCCTGCCCAACTATCTCAGTGACGATCAGGTACCCCGCCCTCAGTCTCTGTCGCCGGGGAGCCGACCCACAACCCTCCTGTGTTTCTGTCCCACTGCTGCACGTGGAACTCAAGCAGGCATGCACACACACGCACACGCACGCACGCACGCACGCGCACGCACATACATACATAAAATAAACACTCGTCTCTGTGTAACTGATTAGTAGGAAAAGAAAGCCTGTCAAAGTTACCTCACCGCTTAAAATTCATTACAAGATACTGGGGGGTCAAATGTCAGCATCATGTTTAAAGCTAGCTGCTGAAAATAGCCGCACATTTGAGTTTTTTTTTTTTTTTTTTTAAAGATATTCATGGGATTTATTAAACATTTATTAGACATGTAGGTAATGAGTTGACAGTTACATTACGCTCATTGTTTATCCAGCTGTAAATTATGAAGATATTGAGACCCCGCTAATGTAAAAGGTACGTTTCCCAAAACCTCATGTTATCGACTTGCATAGTTGGAACCATTCAGTTGTTATCTAATGTTGTTAGCAAATAACCTTATTAGCAACAAAGGCTTTGGGAAACGTGCCTTACAGCTCGTTACAGATTCCGCGGCCCGTCGATGGCGTGGAGGTGCCTGGCTGTGGCAAGGTGGGACCCGTACTCTCCTGTACCAGTGGCAAAAAGAAGACCTCTGTAGGCACTAAACACAGGCTCATGGGAGCATTTCTTGCACAAAAGTGTTTTGAAAACAGAATAATTTTTTGTGTAAGAAAAACAATCTGATTGGTTCAGATAGACAGACAATCTGATTGGCTCAGATAGACGACGGACAATCTGATTGGCTCAGATAGACGACGGACAATCTGATTGGCTCAGATAGACGACGGACAATCTGATTGGCTCAGATAGACGACGGACAATCTGATTGGCTCAGATAGACGACGGACAATCTGATTGGCTCAGATAGACGACGGACAATCTGATTGGCTCAGATAGACGACGGACAATCTGATTGGCTCAGATAGACGACGGACAATCTGATTGGCTCAGATAGACGACGGACAATCTGATTGGCTCAGATAGACGACGGACAATCTGATTGGCTCAGATAGACGACGGACAATCTGATTGGCTCAGATAGACGACGGACAATCTGATTGGCTCAGATAGACGACGGACAATCTGATTGGCTCAGATAGACGACGGACAATCTGATTGGCTCAGATAGACGACGGACAATCTGATTGGCTCAGATAGACGACGGACAATCTGATTGGCTCAGATAGACGACGGACAATCTGATTGGCTCAGATAGACGACGGACAATCTGATTGGCTCAGATAGACGACGGACAATCTGATTGGCTCAGATAGACGACGGACAATCTGATTGGCTCAGATAGACGACGGACAATCTGATTGGCTCAGATAGACGACGGACAATCTGATTGGCTCAGATAGACGACGGACAATCTGATTGGCTCAGATAGACGACGGACAATCTGATTGGCTCAGATAGACGACGGACAATCTGATTGGCTCAGATAGACGACGGACAATCTGATTGGCTCAGATAGACGACGGACAATCTGATTGGCTCAGATAGACGACGGACAATCTGATTGGCTCAGATAGACGACGGACAATCTGATTGGCTCAGATAGACGACGGACAATCTGATTGGCTCAGATAGACGACGGACAATCTGATTGGCTCAGATAGACGACGGACAATCTGATTGGCTCAGATAGACGACGGACAATCTGATTGGCTCAGATAGACGACGGACAATCTGATTGGCTCAGATAGACGACGGACAATCTGATTGGCTCAGATAGACGACGGACAATCTGATTGGCTCAGATAGACGACGGACAATCTGATTGGCTCAGATAGACGACGGACAATCTGATTGGCTCAGATAGACGACGGACAATCTGATTGGCTCAGATAGACGACGGACAATCTGATTGGCTCAGATAGACGACGGACAATCTGATTGGCTCAGATAGACGACGGACAATCTGATTGGCTCAGATAGACGACGGACAATCTGATTGGCTCAGATAGACGACGGACAATCTGATTGGCTCAGATAGACGACGGACAATCTGATTGGCTCAGATAGACGACGGACAATCTGATTGGCTCAGATAGACGACGGACAATCTGATTGGCTCAGATAGACGACGGACAATCTGATTGGCTCAGATAGACGACGGACAATCTGATTGGCTCAGATAGACGACGGACAATCTGATTGGCTCAGATAGACGACGGACAATCTGATTGGCTCAGATAGACGACGGACAATCTGATTGGCTCAGATAGACGACGGACAATCTGATTGGCTCAGATAGACGACGGACAATCTGATTGGCTCAGATAGACGACGGACAATCTGATTGGCTCAGATAGACGACGGACAATCTGATTGGCTCAGATAGACGACGGACAATCTGATTGGCTCAGATAGACGACGGACAATCTGATTGGCTCAGATAGACGACGGACAATCTGATTGGCTCAGATAGACGACGGACAATCTGATTGGCTCAGATAGACGACGGACAATCTGATTGGCTCAGATAGACGACGGACAATCTGATTGGCTCAGATAGACGACGGACAATCTGATTGGCTCAGATAGACGACGGACAATCTGATTGGCTCAGATAGACGACGGACAATCTGATTGGCTCAGATAGACGACGGACAATCTGATTGGCTCAGATAGACGACGGACAATCTGATTGGCTCAGATAGACGACGGACAATCTGATTGGCTCAGATAGACGACGGACAATCTGATTGGCTCAGATAGACGACGGACAATCTGATTGGCTCAGATAGACGACGGACAATCTGATTGGCTCAGATAGACGACGGACAATCTGATATTGGCTCAGATAGACGACGGACAATCTGATATTGGCTCAGATAGACGACGGACAATCTGATATTGGCTCAGATAGACGACGGACAATCTGATATTGGCTCAGATAGACGACGGACAATCTGATATTGGCTCAGATAGACGACGGACAATCTGATATTGGCTCAGATAGACGACGGACAATCTGATATTGGCTCAGATAGACGACGGACAATCTGATATTGGCTCAGATAGACGACGGACAATCTGATATTGGCTCAGATAGACGACGGACAATCTGATATTGGCTCAGATAGACGACGGACAATCTGATATTGGCTCAGATAGACGACGGACAATCTGATATTGGCTCAGATAGACGACGGACAATCTGATATTGGCTCAGATAGACGACGGACAATCTGATATTGGCTCAGATAGACGACGGACAATCTGATATTGGCTCAGATAGACGACGGACAATCTGATATTGGCTCAGATAGACGACGGACAATCTGATATTGGCTCAGATAGACGACGGACAATCTGATATTGGCTCAGATAGACGACGGACAATCTGATATTGGCTCAGATAGACGACGGACAATCTGATATTGGCTCAGATAGACGACGGACAATCTGATATTGGCTCAGATAGACGACGGACAATCTGATATTGGCTCAGATAGACGACGGACAATCTGATATTGGCTCAGATAGACGACGGACAATCTGATATTGGCTCAGATAGACGACGGACAATCTGATATTGGCTCAGATAGACGACGGACAATCTGATATTGGCTCAGATAGACGACGGACAATCTGATATTGGCTCAGATAGACGACGGACAATCTGATATTGGCTCAGATAGACGACGGACAATCTGATATTGGCTCAGATAGACGACGGACAATCTGATATTGGCTCAGATAGACGACGGACAATCTGATATTGGCTCAGATAGACGACGGACAATCTGATATTGGCTCAGATAGACGACGGACAATCTGATATTGGCTCAGATAGACGACGGACAATCTGATATTGGCTCAGATAGACGACGGACAATCTGATATTGGCTCAGATAGACGACGGACAATCTGATATTGGCTCAGATAGACGACGGACAATCTGATATTGGCTCAGATAGACGACGGACAATCTGATATTGGCTCAGATAGACGACGGACAATCTGATATTGGCTCAGATAGACGACGGACAATCTGATATTGGCTCAGATAGACGACGGACAATCTGATATTGGCTCAGATAGACGACGGACAATCTGATATTGGCTCAGATAGACGACGGACAATCTGATATTGGCTCAGATAGACGACGGACAATCTGATATTGGCTCAGATAGACGACGGACAATCTGATATTGGCTCAGATAGACGACGGACAATCTGATATTGGCTCAGATAGACGACGGACAATCTGATATTGGCTCAGATAGACGACGGACAATCTGATATTGGCTCAGATAGACGACGGACAATCTGATATTGGCTCAGATAGACGACGGACAATCTGATATTGGCTCAGATAGACGACGGACAATCTGATTGGCTCAGATAGACGACGGACAATCTGATTGGCTCAGATAGACGACGGACAATCTGATTGGCTCAGATAGACGACGGACAATCTGATATTGGCTCAGATAGACGACGGACAATCTGATATTGGCTCAGATAGACGACGGACAATCTGATATTGGCTCAGATAGACGACGGACAATCTGATATTGGCTCAGATAGACGACGGACAACCTGGGTGACATGCCTTGCCTGCTCACCCAGTTTTAGTGCACCTTAGTTATCCATACTGACCATCTAGTCTCGATACACCCATAAATATATATACTGAACAAAAATATAAACGCAACACTCTTGTTTCTGCTCCCATTTTTCATGGCACATTCCAGGGTGGCCTTTTATTGTGGGCAGTATAAGGTACACCTGTGCACTACCCATGATGTCAGATCAGCATCTTGATGTGGCACACCTGTGAGGTGGGATGGATTATCTCAGCAAAGCAGAAGTGCTCACTATCACACATTTAGACTGATTTGTGAGAAATGTTTGAGAGAAATGGTAATATTGTGTATCTGGAATGAATTGTAGATCTTTAAGTCCATCTCATGAAAAATGGGAGCAAAAACAAAAGTGTTGCGTTTATATTTTTGTTCAGTGTATGTATATGTATACATATAGTTTTTTTTGTGTTTGTGAAAACGGGTCTTTAATCGGGGAAACGGAGCGGGTAGAGCAGGACGGAACGCAGGCATTGACAAACTACAATGACGGACAGGGCAAACAGGTAAGACCAGGACTTAAAATAGGTCATGACTAATCAAAGTAATCGGGCAAAGCAGGAGACGATCAGGGAAGCACACGTGGGTAATCAGGGGGCGTGGCACACACGAGGAGCGGACAAGCCGGGCATATATGTATATCTATATAAAACCTCATTAATGAGGGACAGGGAACAGAACGGACAGACAGAACTGGCACAGGGGAAGGAGCCAGGACAAGACTTGACATAAGACAGGAAAGGCAGAGAAACAGATCAGAAAGGGGGACACGGAGGGAACAGGCAGGACAAAAGGACCGGGAGTGAACGAAGGGAACATCGGGGAAAGAGGAGCAGAAGCCAGAGGGACGAGGGACAAAGAGAGGAGGGACAGAGACAGGAGGAACAAAGCGAGGGGGAGCAGAGGCAGGAGGGACAAAGACGGGAGGCCAGGGAGAGAAGGAGGGGGAACCAAGAGGAGCCCGAGGGAGACCCAGCGGGCGACGGGAGGCAGCCGGAAGGGCTGCAGGCGGCCGGGAGGCCGGAGCCGGAGGGGCCGAGGAGACGGGGTGAGGGACAGACGCAGGGACGAAGGAGGGAGTCGGAGGGGAGACCAGGGAAGGGGACGAAGGAGCTGGAAGGGACCCTGGCGAGGGCAAGGAGAGAGGGGGAGCCGCAGCAGACGGCGACGTCCTCCGACACGCCAGAGCGGGAGGACCAGCAGGCGAATGAGGAGCCGCCGTCGGGGGGCCCGCAGGCAACCGATAAGACGCCGGAGGAGGGACCGAGGCAGGGCGACGAGGCCGCGGAGGGGGACCCGCAGACGACAGCCGACCCGGAGGGCCAGGACCCGCAGGCGCCGACCAAGCCCTAGCGCCGGCGAGGGAGGGCGAGCCAGGGGGCTGGGCGGGTGGGACCCCAGCCGTGCGTCTGTGTCCTCTCCCCTTATGGGACACAGACATAAGGACCCGTGGCCGAGGTCGGGCTCGTCGGGGTGAGGGTACCAGAGTCACAGGGGGAGAAGGGACTGGAGTGGGGCCAGGGACTGGAGCTGCAGGCTGCAGAGGGGGCGCCTGCCCGGGAGCTGCAGGCAGGGAAAGCGCCTCGGACGTGGGCGCGGTAGCTGCAGGCAGCGGAGACGGCTGCTCGGGCTCTGGGGCCGCAGGGGGCACTTATTTTATTATATAAAATAAGTGTCACACAACCGGGGTGACATGCCTTGCCTGCTTGTGGGATGAGGAAGACTCAGGGACTGGAAATGGGATTAAAACTGAAGATGTGCTCATTCCTTTGTGTATTTACAAATTTTCCTTCCGTCAGACATGAGGAGTTTGCTGCTATATTTGGCACTAATAGAGATTCTGATGCTGCTATTTTTATTGTCTATTAGTTTGTTATTATTTACAAGTTCTGTTGTGTTTTTGCATTTTTCTCTTCTGGTTAATTAACTGCTGTCTGATTGCTGTGAAGTATGAGTGTGGTGAGTAAGACTCAGGGACTGGAAGTGGGATTACAACTGAAGATAACATGCTTATTCCTTTTTGTATTGTTTACAAATTTCCTTCCGTCAAACATGAGGAGTTTGCTGCTATATTGTGCACTAACAGAGATTCTGATGCTGCTATTTTTATTGTTTATAAATGTGTTATTGTTTCCAAGTTGAGTATTCAATAAATGCTAAATTGAGAAATTTTGTGTATCGTTTGTTATTATTAGTGTGATATTTTACCATGCAAATAGAGGGGAAAACGTCCAATTATCGGCCAAAAAAAATCAGCAACATATATCGGCCATCGCCTGACCCTGACTCCTAAATATCGGCATCGGCTATTGAAAAACCCATATCGGTCGACCTCTAGTAACAGTACATTCTGTCCAATTCATCCATCGAGTTAAGTCACACACCCACTTGAGGGGGCACTCCGGCAGACGTGAGGATGGGGATGTTCTTTCCGCTATAACATCCACTGCAGAAGTACATCTCGCTCCTGTTCACAGGGCTTACTTCAATGATGAAGCAGGGCTGGTTGTCTGGACAAGTGAAGTTGTCCTGCTGCTGGGTCTCGGTGCCGTTTTTCCACCTAAGCTTGAAGGTGGAAATGTGTTCCAACTTGGTCCCTGGGACTGCAGCATAGCCAAACATCGCGAGCAGCGTCGGCCACACCCACCACCAGAACCATCACACCGTCCTATACACATAAAGAAGAACTAAAACATAGAGTGTTGTGACAATCTATGCGTTAATGTTTGGCAGCATAGGTGATTCGTTAAAATTATACCGAAGAATGGAAAATGTGATATTTAGAATATTTTTTGCCATTTAGTAGCTAATTTAAGCACTTACCCAATGCCTCAATTTGTTTTAGGTCAGTAATGTCTGAGCCAAAAGAATGAATGTATGAATTTAATACAATTCACCCACTCCCACCCACACACAAATCTGAAATTCAATTTATTAAGACACTTCTTAAACATTAGTGCATTAACAAAAAAGGAAAATCTTAAGAGATTCAGTAGGATTTTCTATGTTAGACTTAAGTTAATAGTTCAATAGTTTTTATATATTTCAGTATACCAATTTGACTTTAATGTTGAAACAGATGCTAAAACATGGAATAATTTCATAACTAGAGAAACATGTTATTCACAAACACTAGCAAAGGTAGCTTATAGTTAAACTTACTTAAGTCAGCAAGTCAGGCTACAGTGTGTAAGAATTGTCGTAAACGATAATTTGTCTCAGTCTTACATGACAGAATAAGTAAACAGAAAATATAAAATGGCTGAAACAGCATCATTAACGCCAGCTACAGTAGAGGCGCAGAAAAGGTGTCATGACTGAAGTATTCCCAAACTTTGGAAGACCGCATGCGAGCCTTTTTTGCCGCGTGTTTCTCCAGAGGCTCCGGAGCTCCGCTGGTTGACGCAGCCAAGTTGGCTCATGTGCAGGGGGACAAGCGGCAAATTTCTTTTTTGCAGGGTGGTAGGTGATGTCTCATTAATATTTCTGAGAGAAGTGCTACATGATTGGCCAGTGCATGCCTTACAAAATGGTGCGGCACTGCATCCAAGCCTGCGGCACTCAGAGTCACAAATACAGTGGAAACCATTTGTAGTAATTACGTCTGTCTGGCTGATTTCCAACTAATTGATATTTGTATATTTATTACATGAATATAAGGTAATATAAGGTAATAGAAGAGGTATTTAATGGTTTTCCGTCTGAGGAATTTGCAAAAAACTGCAGTGCATGATGGGTCGGATCTAAAGGCTGCCTAACGTCCTCATCTGTAGGACGACTTACATCAAGACTAGGAAGGTGCATAATGTTCATGCCTGGTTGCGTTTGTTGGTCCAGAAAGTAATTCAATTTCGCCATGTAGGTTACGTTCTTAAAAACTGCTTGGAATATAGCCCGATTATATGCTGTGGGCCTTTTAATTTCTTTGTTTACCGGGTAGGCTACCTTCTTTAAACTGCGTTTTGTTAGACTACATATTTAGGGAGGTCTTTATAAATTTATTGTAGTCTTTATAAATATGTACATAGTTTAGCCTAACCCAGCCACTTAAGGGAGCAAGCCAGCTCAACTAGGTGTCGGTCCCAAGCCCGGATTAATGGGGAGGGTTGGCGTCAAGAAATAAAGAGACTGTATCTTCACTGCATGACTGATGTCAAAATGTGTGAAATATGTGGTTGTATAAATAAATTCATTAAAGTAGGTTAATGATTCTGTGCTGTCTAAATTGTATAGAAAATTTCTACATATAGCCAAACAAATCTCCTCCTGTTTGAAAAGGCATAGAAAAAGCAATTTAGCCACTAAAACTTTACAGTTTTTGTGAGGGACAGTCGAATTCTCTCGTTAAGTTTTTTGTGATCCTGCACCTACACTTTGCCGGCCCCAGGAGGATGGGCTCCCCCTTTGAGTTTGGTCCCTCCCAAGGTTTCTTCCTTCTTGGGAGTTTTTCCATGCTATCGGCGCCTATGGCTTACTCACTGGGGGCTTTGGGTGGGCATGATATAAAGCAAAGCATTTTCCCTTCCAGTTTCCTCCTCTGGTCCACATTGCAGGACCATCAGCCATCAGAAACAGCCCAGACAGTCTCCTTCAGCTTCTTTAGTGTCCTTGGAAGCCAAGGCAGTTTTAGATCTGAGAGGAGGTTTATCAGAAGGACACATATTACGTCGTTTGTCCTGAAATGTAACATGGGGAGGAAAAGTTAAGCGGTTTAGTCAGATTGGAGTCGTTTATTCAGCAGTGGCAGCGCCAGTGACTTAATGCTACAGGTGCTATAGGGGAGTGAGATTATTTAGAGCGGGTGCTTTAGCTTTTCAGCTTATGTAGATGCTGTATAGAAGCACACAGCACGATAAGCTACAGCATGGATAAAATATGATAAAATATGAAATTCTAACGTCTAGCTCACAGAGCCTCTATGTGTACTTTGAAGAAAAAATACACTACAAGTATGCTATAAAAACCGCAAAAATGTCTTACACAATATACAGATTTTACAGATAGTTAAAGAAAAAATGAAACCAATATTTTGGGGGTGCTGTGGGGGTACTATGGTCATTGGAGGAGGAGCTAGAGCCCCCCCCCCAAGCTTTTCCCTGGTGCTGCCACTGTTGTTCAGATTAAAAGTAACCTTGTCATTAATAAACAGTACTCTGATCAAATTTTTGCATGTACAAACACAATCAAAGTTTAACCACATGTTTAGACACAATTCACACACCTGTTACATTTCCATAATGCTAAGACTCTCTACACTTACTTCATCCACTTTCTTGTTTGGTACACAGTCAATTGATGGATGTGTAAGATTATTACCAGACCGTCTGCTGCAAACTCTACAGTTAATGAATGGCTGCAAAAACACACAGACACACAAAAACAGTATTTAAAGAGTGGTGGGCAATAAATACAGTGAGAGAAGGTGTAGTAAAGATATATCTAAAGATTTAAGGCAGAGCTGCTGGACTGCAGGGTTTAATGACACAGAACAATTTTAGAGGAAAGAGCTTCCAAAGCAGGGTCACCTTAAGGCTATATTATACAAAGCAAGTTCATCTAAAAGTATGAACAACAAATCCCGTTTAACTGAACACTGCTCTGTATTAAAATACTGTCCTCCGATCAAGCTAAGTGGTCCTGTAGTTCACTATTTAAAGAGGTAAATTTAAAGGGTAATTCACACTGCGCATCTACCCTGCTCTGACCAGATTTAATTGCCCTTTCACCACAAAACACCACACTGCCATTTAAGGCTGATTTCAACTGCCTGGTAATCCAGCCTTTAAGCCTGTAAACCTACTAAAATTTGAGAATAAGGTAATGGAACTGGCTGTTTGAGGCCACCTATCTATTTGTTACTTTATTGTTGGCTAACTTTCCTCCGCAGGGCATCAAAAAAGTTAACATGAACCTAAATTAATTTGCTAACTGATATGTCCAATGCTCACAGTCACAGTGACTCTTTACTTACCCTCTTGTCCATGAAAATACAGTCAGCCCGATGGTCTGTTGCAGTTGACTTTGGACATTTTGTTGCTCTCAAGAGAATCTCAATGTCAATGTATTCACTGCTGATCTAAATCACATAAACACGTTATATACAAAATTGCCTACAACTGTTTTAAAGGCAATATAACAAACAATAATCACCCAAAAAATGGCAAACTGTCACAGACTTGACTGCAGCAGATTCAGAGAGAAACTGTGAGAAGGTAAAATTGACCAGGGCTGAGATATACAACCATCACTTTCATTGTGAAGAGACATTAAGCATCATATGCATTGAAATTAAAACATCAAAATCAATGTGATTCTCATTAGTTCAGCTTGCAGATGATGAAAGTTTCACACTTTTGTAAACACTTTCTCAGCAGTTACCTTCGGACGGCCCTGGATGTTATAGAAATTCATGTGCTGACGGGTTCCTTGATGAGCATTTTCGACTGCGAGTTTAATGGCCGTCTTGTAGAGTGCAGGGAGACTGTGGTAATCTTGCTGGGCCTCTGTGGAGATAAGCAGAGCTCCATAAGCCAAAACCAGAACCAGCAGGCGGGTCATCTTCCTCTCAGCTTTGAAGGGAGAAGCAGGACTGAGGACACTGATCTGTGGTCCCCTTATCCAGCACGTCCAGGGGCGTGTCCTTCACCCGAAACAAACAGACCTTTGAACAACATTGGAAAACTCTTCAGGATGAATCGAGGCAGGTGGTCAAGTGGGTTTATTGTTATTTCAGCAATATACACAGTACACAGTGAAAGGAAACATTGTTCCTCCTGGACCACGGTGCAAGACAAAGAAGAAAAACAGAAACAACACAAGATGACACAAGTGCGGGCAAGATAGAACTATACAGAGTGAAAGGAGCACAAACAGAGGGAGAAAGTGCAAGATAAACACAAGAGCAACAATACAATACTACAGGACAAGACAGCGCAGTCAAGAACACAGAGTGCAGCCAGAGCTAACCTGAATAGGGGCATCAAGGTTGCCAGGCAGGCAGAGAAACAGAAAATAGAGGTCTACTTCACATACAACAACCCACAGTGGGTGTGGCAGGGAATACAACACATTACAAACTTCAAAGGCAACAACACCGTCACTGTTAACAGCAACGCCCTTTTAGCAAAGGAGCTAAACAGCTTCTTTGCTCGTCTGGAGGAACACAGAGCAGACATAGCCACACTGCCCCCTCCCCCAATCTCCAGCACTCACAGACTCCCTCTGCAGGAACACCACGCGAGAAGGCACATTGCATCTCTAGGTGTGTGGAGTTTAAGACAAGGCAAGTGATGCTACGATAACATAATTCCTTGGTAAGACCCCACCTAGAATATTGTGTGCGGGTTTGGTTACCATACCTTAAGAAGGACATTGCTGCCTTGGAAAAGGTGCAACGTAGGGCAACGAGAATGATTCCTGGTCTTAGAGGAATGTCTAATGAGGAGAGGTTAGCTGAGCTGAATCTGTTTAGCCTCGAGCAAAGGAGACTAAGGGGGGACATAATCCAGGTGTTTAAGATTCTAACAGGTCTGGATGCTTTTCAGCCAAATGACTATTTCAATGTTAGTTTAAATACCAGAACTCGTGGCCATAAGTGGAAATTAGCTGGAGAACATTTTAAAACGAATTTGATGAAGCATTTCTGTACACAGCGTGTAGTTAGAGTATGGAATAGTCTTCCTGTTATTGTAACACAAGCTAAAACCCTGGGTTCTTTTAAATCAGAGCTAGATAAGATTTTTTGCAAAATTGCTTGCATTGCAGAACAGTATTTTCCCTTTTAAGGTTACTCATTTTAAATCTGGTCATTGCATTTTCATGATTACATTGTTTGTGTCCACTCCGTTATTTCGTGTTTATTGTTTGTTAGGTGTAATGTCTGTCTTATGTTAGTTATAGGAATAAATGCATGTCTTTTACACAACTTCAGCCTCTGTTCATTGAGTGCTCACAAGAATCCCTGCCTGTGCGATCTACGCTCTGAAACCTCAAATTCGCCTGAAATATCGCGAGACTCTCTCTCGTTGGCCGTGAGGGGAGCTTCGCTACCGATCGTTTACATTACCTGGTGACGCAGCTTGTTGTATGAGCCTTCTATTCTAACCCAGGTTATTACGCGATACTGGTTATTAATGAGTTCCATTTAAGTCACACATTAACAGGCTCACAGTGTTTCGCAATTGAGTTTGGAGGAGCCGACCATTCGGCATAACAATTGGTTAATAATCACAAGGCAGAAGGTTTAAACTTATTCTGAGCACACAATTTAAATTTTTTATGACCGAACGTGCAGTGAAGAAGCGCTACTGTGAACTGGTTGCCAAAGTCGCACTCATGGCAATCTGAAGGCATTTAAGCGGGATCATAAGGGCTTATTATAGTTATTTTTATTTCTATTATTAGTAGTTATATTATTTTGTTTTATTTTCGGTTATTTCATTGTAGTTCTTTCGTATTAAACTGCAGTGAACCTTAACCATATGTCTGACGAAATTCTCAGATGTAGCGCTTTGTTTCCAGGTTCGATTTGGAGTTTCTCCGTTTC
Organism: Brienomyrus brachyistius; assembly: GCF_023856365.1. Lineage (NCBI taxonomy): Eukaryota > Metazoa > Chordata > Actinopteri > Osteoglossiformes > Mormyridae > Brienomyrus > Brienomyrus brachyistius. The sequence goes on from NC_064549.1 coordinate 20,926,049, forward strand.
TATATATCCTGGGAGAGATCTCTCTATTAGCAAACGGGAATACTTGTTACGAGGTTCTAACCTAAATTATGTTGCGCTTGGACATAAGACCGATAGCTTAGTTACCTATCAGGATCATACTCGTATGTGTGTGCCTGCTGTAGACAAAGCAAGTTTAACACAACTTTGCGCTGTGAGTGTGTCATTTAGAAATTGGGAGTCTCCTGTGCTTGAGACCCACCGTGGTTAAGCACCATTTGTGACAAATTATAGTGCACTCACAATTTAAATCCGTCGCCGTAACGCGAGCGCCGTCTCGCTTCAGTAATTGTTTTAAGGGGGTTTATACTGTGCAAGGCACAGAAGAAGGCCGCAAGCGGCATGCGCATGCATTAAATGTGTGTGTCACTCATCTTGCGTCGGCAACCGTTTGGTTACCTCTAGTGGTCAGGCATAGAACTTCCACTCCATTTCGAAATTGCGCCTCCAGTGGCCAGGCATAGAACTACCACTCCATTTCGATATTGCGCCCCCGGTGGTCAGGCATAGAACTACCACTCCATTTCGATATTGCGCCCCCGGTGGTCAGGCATAGAACTACCACTCCATTTCGATATTGCGCCCCCGGTGGTCAGGCATAGAACTACCACTCCATTTCGATATTGCGCCCCCGGTGGTCAGGCATAGAACTACCACTCCATTTCGATATTGCGCCCCCGGTGGTCAGGCATAGAACTACCACTCCATTTCGAAATTGCGCCTCTAGTGGTCAGGCATAGAACTAACACTCCATTTCGAAATCGCGCCTCTAGTGGTCAGGCATAGAACTACCACTCCATTTCGATATTGCGCCCCCGGTGGTCAGGCATAGAACTACCACTCCATTTCGATATTGCGCCCCTAGTGGTCAGGCATAGAACTACCACTCCAGTTCGAAATTGCGCCTCTAGTGGTCAGGCATAGAACTACCACTCCATTTCGAAATCGCGCCTCCAGTGGTCAGGCATAGAACTACGACCCCATTTCGATATTGCTCCCCTGATGGTCAGGCATAGAACTACCACTCCATTTTGAAATTGCGCTTCTAGTGGCAAGCCATAGCAGTGCCACTCCATTGAAATTGCACCTCTAGTGGTCCGCCATAGTAGGTTAACAACATCTGAGTTGGGTCTCTGGTGGTCAACTGCGGTGATACAACACGCATAATTGGACACACAGGTTCTTGCCTGAAAGCAGGAATTAACTTCATGGACTAAATCAATTTGATCACAATACATTAACATCCAATTAGGTTATTGTTGCATAACTAATTTATGTTTACAATTGAAGAAGAAACACAATTCATTTGGTTTGATTTCTGTTTAACCTTTTTGATTTATTTTAGGTTTTATTTCACCTTATGCTTTCATTCATTCCCTCTCCCCCAACAAGGGGACTTGCATAGAAGTTCAACCACTATTAACAACAGTAAACCAGTTACGTACACAATCCCATCAGGAAGTCGTTTGGATGTGATCAGTTGAGCCCTTCGGGTGTTGGGTGCTTACCATTCGCTCTCTGCTGGTTGAGCTTGTCTGTGGCTCTGCTGTCACTGCTTGCGATCGTACAGTTTGTCAAAACCGAAGGGGAGTTCTCAGCAATTGGACGCCCAAAAGCGTGTCAGCTCGGCTAAACCCACTGACTCATTACGGGCAAGGCTCACAGGTACCTCAGGCGGTCATTACAACTTTTGAGCAGGACCTCGTTTAGGGTGAGTTCTGAGAACGGCCCTAGCTTGGACTCTCACTAGGGTGGGTGATACCTGAAGGCAATTTTGCCAGCCGATAAGCTGAGCTCCACCTGGGTTGTCTCAGTTGTGCATACAGAACACGCCCTTCCAAGTTAACATTGCTGGGAATCGGGGGAGTAGAAGCCGGACTCAGGCTTGCTTAGCTGGGAGAATGATTCCTGGTCTTAGAGGAATGTTTAATGAGGAGAGGTTAGCTGAGCTGAATCTGTTTAGCCTCGAGCAAAGGAGACTAAGGGGGGACATAATCCAGGTGTTAAATCTGGTCATTGCATTACATTTTTTTTGTGTCCACTCCTTTATTTCGTGTTTATTGTTTGTTAGGTGTAATGTCTGTATTATGTTAGTTATATCCATCCATCCATTTTCCAAACTGCTTATCCTACTGGGTCGCGGGTGGTCCGGAGCCTATCCCGGAATGTGGAATGGGCACGAGGCAGGGAACAACCCAGGATGGGGGGCCAGCCCATCACAGGGCACACTCACACACCATTCGTGATTATATTATTGCACTATACTGTATAAATAAAAAGTAAACTTAATACCAGTTGTGGTAATAAAGTGCACAGAGAGGAAGAGAGAGTAGGGTTTCACATAAACTTATGTTCATTAGCATTTAGTATTCTGATGGCTTTGGGGGTAGAAGGTCTTATTAAATCTGGTTGTTCTGCAATGCATACTGCGGTAACGTTTACCAGAGAGCAGAAGTTCAAACATCTCATGTGCTGGGTGCGTGGGATCTTTTTAAAATATAATTATGCATATGTAGAACTAGGGATATGATCCTATTAAGTATGATAGTTCTGTCTCATTATTGCAGGATCGACATCCATAGTAACTGTGTTGATCTATCCATTTGTGTGCATGTGTGTGTGTGTGTGTGTGTGTGTGCGAGCGGGTATACCTATCCTACCCCATAACGTGATAAATACCTGTTTTTTTTCCCTTATGGGGACCACGAAACCGAAAACCAGGAAAACTCTATTTTATAAAAATCTGTGACTGCTATGGAAAAACTAAAAATGCAAAACCTCTTGTATTTTGCTGGGTTACTTATGGTTATGGTTAGGGCAGGGTGGGGGTTAAGCTTGTCATAGTTAGCGTTAGCATTTATCCCATAGAAGTGAATGAGCGGGCCCCATAAAGATAGGTATACCCTATGTGTGTGTGTGTGTCCCATATTGCCTGGGCTTCAGGATACCTCATAACCCGGAACTTCATCAGAAGTAGTTAGAAAATGGATGGATGGATGGATGGATGGATGGACGGACAGATCAATAAAAGTACAGAACATCCATTTTACAAAGAACCGTCAACACTAAATGTTTGCACTGGTCATGTTCCTAGAAATTAAACTTCTTTTCTGAAAAGCAGCATGTTCATAAATTAGCTGTTGTTATTCCTTGTGGGAACAAATGCAGATGAAACTGTAAAACAGACTGCAGTGGCAAAACAGTTCTGGCTACCCGCCAGCCCTTCTGCCTGTGCTGCCCTGCCTGCCCGCCCTCCTGCCCATTACGTCCTGCCTGTGCCACCCTCCTGCCTGCCCTCCTGCCTGTGACGTCTTTCCTGTGTGCCCTGCTGCCAGTTATTCTGTATTTACATCCGGACTTAACTAATTGAACCATATAGATCAGGACTTTGTTAACCTGACTTCTGCCCTGTGGAGGATGGGCTCCCCCTTTCACTCTGGTTCCTCCAAAGGTTTCTTACTATGACTGAGTTTATCCTTGCCAATGTGGCTTTATAATTTTTCAGGCTTGATATTGCTCACTGGGACAATTGGGCAGGGACAAAGTAAAGTGCTTTGAGACTATGTAAGGCTGTGAAAATGCACTATACAAAATAAAGTGAATTGACTTGAGTAACGTGGCACAAAGCAACCCTTCTTTGCCACAGGAAATGTCTGGTGCAATTTCTTTTTTAATTGTACATGTCAATTGCATAATACCCTAAACTAATTCATTATTATTTCTATTATTATCATCATCATCGTCATCCTGATAAGTATTTCATTAGTATTCCATGGTATTTTGATTTTTCAGGAATCAGTGTGTGTACTGTATACTTTTTAATTTATTTGCACTATGTGTAGTGTCTCTGCAGCTGTACATACTTGCTGCATTAAGCACAAGAACTTCCCTCAGGCATCAGTATAGTTAATCAAATGTAATATTTCTTGCTTGTTTATTAAGTGGTTTTAGGTATTTTGTGTGTTCCACTTAATTTAGTGTAATTAGTCCTAGTTGACTCAGGTTTAGTTAGATTTTTCCTTCTGTTGTTCCTCTGCATCATGCTACTGTCATAAAATTTCAATGTCTTACCTAACTTAAGAGTTTTTTGCATTGTGTTTTGGAGAGAAAGAAATCATAACTTTTTTTCTTTAGATTCATCCACTGATTCTATCACCTATGACACATTCCCCCTGAATATTTGTTTGTTTGTTTATTTATGTATTTGCTTGGGAGGTGGAATTAACAAACATAAATAACTGAATGAATCAGGGTAGTGAAAAACATTTATAAACTTATCATTTTGGTATTGGTACGATCCTGTTCTGGTTAGTTAGCCGAGGGAGTAAATCATCCGGAGTTTCATCTCTCAATCTCCTCCTACACCCACTCAGCATCACAGTATGGACTCCCCAATGCAACTGATCTGCACGTATTTGTACTCTGGGAGGAAATTGAAGCCCCCATAGGAAAAACTCAAAGCCTACAGACATATGCACAAAACCAGGGGACATGCTCAGTTCTGCAGGTCTGGAAGTGTGAGAGAAGGCTATTTATTGAGTTTCCCCTCTGCCCCTGGTAAAGATGAAACATGCACAAGTCTACTTTTTAACCAACTGCTAAGTCATTAAACACACATATACTTACATGAAAGTCTGACTGATACTGGAGCTTCCAGTGCCCGTAAACCAGGTGCTGGGGTACTCCATTTCCTTCTTGATAATTAGCGCCATTGAAAAAAAACTGTGCCTTTCCTAATATTAATTGACTCTCAGACAAATGTACTACTTGAAGACCCTGCCACTATTCGCATTTTCCAGCAGGAGTCACAAATCTTCATTGCATTCAGTTTATTCTCAGATGAGCTCATGCATGTTTCTATGTGCATCTTTACACTTAAACAAATACAGCTGCCTAAACTCTGTTGTTATATTCCATATATATTTGTCGTGACTGGCCTTTTTTCTCAAATGATGGATTTCTGAAACTAAAACTGACAGTAATATAAAATATTTATATTGCCACATAATCGACACATGTTCTGATATGACATAGCATTCCCCTGGACCATAGTGCGACTTAGAGACGAGATATAACATGCCCTTCACAGTAAAACACTAGATAGGTGCAACACTTAATGTCAACGTTGTCAATGTCAATGTTGACTTAATGTCAACGTTAAATTCATGGATGCGCAAATTAAGTAACACAGTAACAGTACAAAAACGAGCAGAGCTGTGTATGGCATGACTATCTCGCGGCGGCGACAAAATATGCTTATCCTTCTAATTATTCAGAAGAAAATATATTTGCAAGCACAGCCGTTCACGGCTTCCGTACAAAAAGCTGTCACTACGCTACAGGAAGAATACACGGCCAATATAGGATTTACACAAGTCTGCTTCTTTTGTTTTTTTTAGTAACAACTTTCACAAAAATGAACAGCAATACTTCTAAAAGTGCAAATCTGTTGCCAAATTAAATAAACAAAGAAATTAATCATAAAAATATTCAATGTATATACAACTAACCATTTCCAATCAAAAAGTACATACAAATCTCCAGTACAAGTTATACAATGGAGCGCAGATAAAACTTTTAAATAGTAATTAACCAAACTATATAAAGAATACAAGTTTGAATACAGGTAATTTGTATAAATTTTACTGTGTTCAGACTGAAAAATCAGCACCAGCCTTACACACATTGCAGTTCTGCTTTTTTCTTCTTTTAGCATAATTATCCGTTTCACGTTCACGAGGCAGAAGATCCCTGCAAATGTGAAAATTCACAAGTAACAGGCACCATTAACCTCAAGCCATAACAGTCTGCTAGCCTGAACAATAGCAAACTCTATGTATTACCAATTATTACGCAGGTTGTCACTTTATCAAATCATGACTGTTACTAAGAAGTGGGAGTGAAACGCGTGTCACGAGATCTCGCGATATTACAACATGAGTTTCTCGTTGGAGCGAAAAGCGGTTTCACGAATGCGCTGCAAATTAGCTGCTGTGAATATGTTGGCATCTGACTAAATTACTATAGTAGATACCCCAGACACTTTTAAATCTTTTGTGTGGCAGCATTTCGGGTGCCCGGCGGAAAATATAAATGGCGAATGAAGGGGGGCTAGGTTGCGTGCTAAACTTTGTCACACTGAGAAAGGGGAACAAACTGGAACACAGGCAGGAAGAGAAGGGGGGCTCCAGCCCTCCTCGTTGTGTAAGTAAATTCCGGAAAGCAGAAGGTACATTGACAGGCTCGTGGTGACATTAAGCTTACGCTTGACCTGCGGGGACATAACAAGGGAGGGGGTCGCTGACGCTGCTAAATTGCAACATAACAAGATAAGATCAAAGGGAATGGGTGTGGGGACTAACGCCAGCAATGTCCAAACAATAGTTATATGTTACGTCAACTGGAAAGATACCAACAAGAACAGTAGACGCCCTAAACGGGGTATAAAAGTTAGACACAGACAACAGGGAGCTGAGCTTCCCTTGGTGTGTACTTTTGTGCATCTGAGAGTGGCTCCCGGATCGATCTGTACAACAAATAAAGAGAGCTGACTTACAACCATCCTTTGCCTCACGAATGCATCTTTTCCTCATCAACGGACTCGGTGGAGTCTAACTCCAACAATTTGGGGGCTCGTCCGGGATGAGGAGAAGGTTGTTTGGATTGGAACCAGAGACGAGGTCTTGGGGACGCAGAGAGCCACGGGCGCCCAGCAATTAGGTGAGCAGAGCCTGTTTTATCGAATTCTGCATATTGGCGATTGCTAAATAAAGTGGCTGGAAGTGTCTCAGGATCTGTCGACCAATATTGTGGCGAGGGCCTGTTGTGCGTAGCTCTGACGGCCTGTGAACAGAGGGTACGGGACCCCGTAGTAGAACCTATTGGCGGAGGATTTAAGTCCACTGTCGTGTCCTTGGTTTGGCAACCCACCTACTGCTGATGAGCAGTAGGACAGCTGGGATTGAGCGTCCCGGGAAATTCAGGACCCCCGAACAGCTAAATTGGTCGGAGGAGTAAGGTTCATCCTCCTTAAAACGGGTTGAAGTCCCGAGGTGAAAGTCCTCAAAGTATTGGGTTAAAGTCCCGAGATTAGAGTACTCAAAGCATCGGGCTAAAAAGTCCCGAGACGTGGGGTCCCAAGGTACCAAAAAGTGTACACAGCGCTATTTACTATTTCGCGTGTGTAAGTGCGTGTTTACTATTCACTATTCCAGTGTGAGTGGGTTTACCATTTACTATTTACTGTTTTGCGTGGTTCGGTGATTGTGTGTGAGTGTGGGTTTAGGTTTTGGTGGTGTTTGTTAGTGGGGCACTCAGAGACAACTAAGAGGTGTACTAAGTGTGGGTGGATAAATCCATCCCCTGAGGCACAGGGGTTGTTGGATCAGGAGAAGTGTAGGTCAGATAAGCTAAAACATGGATCACGAATTTGATAGAGAATTGGATGACGGGGGCTGGGGTCCACCAGTGCGCGGGCGGTGGAAGCCTCTGTGTGAACAGATACAGCTGTTAAAAATAGCAGTGGGAAAAACAGCTCAGGAAAAGGGCCGAGAGAGAGAGACGGCAGATGCGTGGAAGCGTATGGGGATTGCAGTGAAATGTGCAGGATACAAACCGGAGGATAGGCAATCATTAGGAGCACTTTTATGGCGTAAGGTAAAGAAGCATAGCGGCCTGAAAGACGAGGCAGGACGCGAGCTAGTGAAAGCGAGGGTGTTACAACGGGGAAAGTGGAGAAAAGAGGGAGAGAAACAGGAGCAGGAGAGGCGAGCGTGGGCATTACGACACAACTTTGCCCTTATTGGCTTAAGATTTTAGTTACATACATGACGTTTGTATATCTGCTATTTCTCCCGAGAAGCAGGTAAAGCAGTGGTAACTGCTTTTCAATTAATTTACTTGGTAAAATTAAATTTAAATAAATGATATGAATACTGTAATAGTACTCGTGAACTTTGTTTGTTTGTTGTTAGTTACTGTAATGTTGCGCTGCTTTATTTGTTTAATCGTCTTGTCTGTGAAGACATTCAAGTTAATCAAATAAGAACTGCACTGTACACTGTACATGACCATAAAAACTTTGAATCCTTGAAATAAATGTTTTTGATCTTTTCCTTGGCAGTTATCTTTTTACACAGGGCCTCTATGTACACAATAGTTATTTTTTTCACGACTAACAGTATGGATCAGGAGTTGGTTATTGTAAAAGAAGTAATGTGCATGCAGGTGATATTTGTATAGATTTATGTTCACCTCTAGGTGATAAGTTTGATAGTCATTTCTTTTACCGTTTGGTCTCTCGGTTGAACATAATAGTGGCGCGAGCAGCTCCACTTGGTTTTTTAAAAATACTCAGCCATGAACTTCTGGTGAACTCAGGTGAATCCCTTCCTTCAGTAGTAAACCTTGGTATTTTCAGCCGTTTACACATTGTCTCACTAAAAGGTTGATAATATATTTGTCCTTTTACATAATGATGAAATATACGCTAATAAAAGTGAATATTCATAGATTCATGACTAACATAAAGTAGCTAACAGAAACTTAGACTAACAAAAGGTGCAAATACATACTCAGTTGGTTCCATTGTGTTGATTACATTACAATGTTTACATTGTAATGATTATATCATGGATATTTGGCATACTTTTTATAAAATCATAATTCTTATATTCTACGTTAGATAGTGCTAAATAATATTCCATAGATGGATGGACTTTATTAATCCCTGTGGGGAAATTGTTTTTTATGTCTCCCTCAACTTACTCTTTGTGGAGTAAATTGTCCGCGAAGTGCAGCTGCCTGTTGGGGCGCCCAGGGAGCTGGGGGTTAAGGGCCTTGCTCAAGGACCCACAGACGTGCTGTGGCTGGGTTAGTTTCAACTGGTGACCTTCTCATTACAGGCACAAGGACTGACCCCTGCCCCCCAACTGTGTATGAGTAGCATTTATGCTGTTTCTTGAGTGTGAGCTAGTACATAAACCAGCTAGTGTTCACCACTGCAAAAATACTCTAGCTTTCATACACATTTTTTTATTTTCTTACATTGTCCGTTTTTGTTCATAGTCTGTAATATTCTGAATAACGACAATGTAGAGGAAAAACAGATTAAATTCTCCTTGTTTGTAATTTCCCCATGTAATCCACTGCCTTGTGGTAAGAGGTGGAAAAGTCGGACGCGTTGAATGATGAGGATACGATATTGAGTTTAGTTCTTGAGTGGATTTATTCATATGATATATTAACGCACAGTACTTTGAACTGGTTTGTTTGGCTCGAAAGGGTCGATATGCAGACACCATCACACACGGCAAATACGGTCAATGACTGTTTCACTTTGCACCTTCAGCCCTGAGCCGCGTAATCTCAGCACCTCTAATAACAACCATTGCTGCCCCCTACAGGTGGGAATACACTTACACAATAGTAAAGATCACTAAGGCAGGCAGTACCTCTCGTTTCAAGTATTACAATACTATCCATCCATCCATCCATCCATCCATTTTCCAAACCGCTTATCCTACTGGGTCGCGGGGGGTCCGGAGCCTATCCCGGAAGCAATGGGCACGAGGCAGGGAACAACCCAGGATGGGGGGCCAGCCCATCGCAGGGCACACTCACACACCATTCACTCACACATGCACACCTATGGGCAATTCAGTGATTCCAATTAGCCTCAGCATGTTTTTGGACTGTGGGGGGAAACCGGAGTACCCGGAGGAAACCCCACGACGACACGGGGAGAACATGCAAACTCCACACACATGTGACCCAGGCGGAGACTCGAACCCAGGTCCCAGAGGTGTGAGGCAACAGTGCTAACCACTGCACCACCATGCCACCCCTATTACAATACTATATATATATATATATATATATATATATATATATATATATATATATATATATATATATATATATATATAACATTATATTATAAACAATAAATACGAATAAATAAAAACATTGAACAAATAAACATCATCAATAATATTCATGAATAATTATGCTTAATATACAAATAAAAGAATAGCTCCTGCAGATGATTTCAGATAACTACTGGAACAATGAGTTCTGGAGGGGAGCAAGCTCTGTTACATGCTATAGAAATGTTGATCTGATTCCTTTCATTATCAGATTGTTACCACTGTTAAAAACCACAGATATTGTATTCTGATTGTATGCATTTCCTTATTAGGGCATGTCAGTTACTTCTGTTAAAAATCAGTTTATTCTGACGTCGTAAATTTCCTGACCAGAGTTTACCCTCTTTAAAGTGATGGAGGTCCACTTGTGCCAAAGATATGTCAATATGCATATGAGATTTCGTTTGTGCCAAAAATATGTAAACAGCACACAGTCTATGTCGACTGAGAATGTGACAAAGAATTTTTCTGTGACAATTCTATTATGTCAATGAGTTTGTCTGTGGAGCCCCTGAAGGGACCTAATGGTGTCCGCTAATTAGATACCCAGAAATAAACTGTGTGGCTCCTGCCCAAGCATTGCTGCCCAAACAGCAGCTTCCTCCTTATGCCGCCGAGGGAGGAGTAGCAAGTGGTTCCCCTGCCCCTTCCCCTCTCCCCCCTGCAGACGAGGATCATAACCATTCAGCACCCGACTCTACCTCCTTCTCGGTGATGAAGTGCCGTGGCGAAACACTCAGGCAGCAGGACGAGGTAGCAGAAATTCTTGCCCCTATGTTGGTTTGTCCAAATCCTCAAGGGGGAGATGAGGTTTGCTCATCTGACACTGTAGATGAAGGAGTTGAAGGACATTGCCAGTGACCTGCTGGATCCCAGGCAGAACAGACCTCACCATGCGACAGCCCTTCAGAGACTGGTCCTCCTGCGCATGGACTGGGGCATGATGCATCAGTTTAAACAGGAGCCTGGTAAATCCTGCGAGTGCTACACCGAGCGACTGATGGCAGCATTCTCCAACTACAGCGGGATGGACTCCCCCAGCGGACCGAGAGTGTATGTGATGTAAAATACACTAAGATAACTCAGTTCCTTTAAAGAGAGGTACTTTTAATACTCTGTATTTTTTTCGTGTGCTGTACCCTTAAAAAGTACAACACTAGTACTCCATATTCAAATAGTCCCATTAAAAACTACAGCCCCCAAACATCAAACTGCATGCTTCTATGTCACCTACACTTCATTAAGCAATATTAACACAAGTAACATGTTTCATCACTTAAAGCCAATCTAACTTTTTAAAAATAAAGTCTGTTTCAACTGGACTTTTACCTAAGTAAAACAAACATTTTATGTTCTAGTTTTCTTAAAACTACTGAAACAAATAATTGGCTACACTGCAGTTCCGCTGTTTTGTTTGGCACCCCTGCGTGTCCTGCATTGTGTGGAAAAAACCTGAAGGCTGAGGAATGTTATGTAACACAGCTAGAATGTAAAAACTCTCTCTGGTGTAATTCACTGCGTAAAACCAATGGTGCTAAGTGTGGTGTCTTCTTCATAACACTCCCTGATGTTTGTGTCCGTGACCATGAGATAGGGTGGGCTGCTTTTCTTCCTTCCTTTGACTAGTATTCCTCCTAAATTGTTCATCTGTATTTGCTGCATTGGTACTTGTTGATGTGCGTGTGCCTTGTGTCACGATCGCCGTTTAACGGGAGCGGCGGACGGGCAGGAAACAGGCAAGGCAGGCAGGATACGGGGAAATACGGGGATTTATTAGGAACACGGGGTGCAGGAAACATCTCACGCAGACGGACTTCAATGACGGACACTGAACTCTAGTAAGACATGGACTCAAATAGACAGGACTGATTGAAAATAATCGGACACAGCTGGGTACGATCAGGGAAGCACACGTGGATAATCAGGGGGCGTGGCACACACGGTGGTCGGACTGTCCGGGACCTCCTCGGGGACTAGGGCAGGAAAGTCTGGAGCTGGGTCAGGGACAGGAGTGGGGCCAGGAACAAGAGCCCCAGGGGGCACAGTCATTTGAGGCAGAGGGAGCGCCTCGGGTTCTAGGGCCGCAGGGGGCAGCGGAGGCGGCTGCTCGGGCTGCGCAGGAGCTACGGGCGACGAAGGCGGCTGCTCAGACGCTGTAGCAGGAACCCAGGACTTTATGCTCAGCCCACTGCTGTTAACTCCGATGACTCACAACTGAGCAGCAATGCACATTTCGAATCACATCATCAACATCAGGCTGATGACAAGACTGTGGGTCTCGTCAATAAAAACGGTGACTCAGCATACAAAGAGGAAGTGTGATGACTATCGGACTGCTGCAGAGCCAACAACCTGTCTCTGAATGTTGACCAAAGAAATGGTTGTTGACTTTAGAAGAACACAAAGCACAGAGTGACCACTCTCTGCTGCACATCGATGGCTCATCTGTGGAGATCGTAGAGAGTACCAGATTCCTTGTTGTCCATCTGGCGGAGAATCTCACCAGGTCCTTCAACATCAGCTCCATAGTAAGGAAAGCACAGCAGCACCTCTACTCTCCACGGAAGCTCAGAAAAGCTCATCTCCCATCCTCACACTCTATTGGGGAACTGTTGAAAGCACCCTGAGCAGCTGCATCACAGTCTGCTTTGGGAACTATGTCGCCTCAGATCGCAAGTCCCTACAACAGATAGTGATGACAGGTGAGAAAATCATTGGAGTATCTTGTTAGAGAAATATGTACTTTTTTTATTATCATTTTGCTAGACGCTTGGAAACAACACCCTGCCGCAGCTTGATCTTAATTGAGCAATAACACGTCTCAAGAACTGTCGCTTGAATATTTCCACCCCATATATGGTGACAAACAATGTTCAATGTCAGTTGCATATCCTGTTTGTGTACCTCAATAAAAGACACTGCGAGGGGAGTTCCTTTTTCGAAGTTGGCCGAGTTCGACTGAGAGGCTGACACCTCGAGGTCAGGACCGGGCTTCCCTTTGTAAGGAAAAGTGGTAAAAATGCCCCAAGGTTCTTGGTTGATCATTTGAATGCAGACAATGTTAGGAATTTATGATCATGGGGGAAGCCAGGGAGAGAATGTGGGTTCCAGTTGGCACCACTAGGGTGATAAGGATAAGATAAGGTGATAAGAATTTAATTACAATGATCATAAAAGTCTCTACCCTGTTCTGTCCTGTCCCCGTCTCAGGATCCTCACACTCCAGGGGGTCACTCTTTATATGTAAATTCACTCACAACACCTACACACAACACCTTGGTGGGGAGGGCCTTTTTGGGTATAAAGGGGGGTGAAGAACTGTCTTCAATTTGTGTCTGAGCTGCCTTTCAGTACCCGGTGTGTCTCTACACTGTATTACATTGTATTATTTTTGCTGTTCAATAAACCATCATTTTGCTGAAACTGCGGAGACTCTGCAAGTGGATTCCCTACACCTTGCAGCAAGTAAAACGTCATCACAGCTGTCTGTGTTGTTCTGTGTTCAGAGACTGGTTTGTTTCCAGCGCATCTTCAGAAGAAGATAACCCTAACATATCTCTCCCCTCCATCACGGATATTCACACCACACACTGCATCCGCAAAGCCACCACCATTGTGGATGACCCCACCCACCCCTCACATTATCGTTTCACCCTCCTGCCTTCTGGAAATAGGTCCCGGAGCATTCGGGCCTTTACAGCCAGACTCAAACAGCTTTATCCCCCATGCCGTCAGACTACTGAACTCTCAGGGACTAATCTGATACCACACACACATACACTCATTAACACACTTTATTATTTAACTACTATTTTTTTATCTTATTGTAGCCATGTTTACAGTTACTTTTATTTATTTTTATTGCTACCTCATTGCACAACCAAACTGCACCTTATCAGTATTGGGTTTACTGTGCTGTTTGTGCTCGTTGGTGTCAGTTGTCCTCTCTTTTTGCACTGTCCTGCAATGTTTGCACAGTTTTTGCTCATTATGCACCATACAGTATGTTGCTAGGTTGGTATGTGTTAGTCTTGTGTTAATTTAAGTAGCACCTTGGTCCGAGGGAAACAGTTTCTTTTGTAACTGTACTATACTCAACTGTGTAAAGTTAAAAATAACATTAAAGACCTACTTGACTTGACTTTTACTGATAACAGGTGCTAAAGTGAAGTGACTTGCTTCTGGGAAAGATCTCCAGCTGAAATTCTCTACAACAATTATGGGAGAAATATGGGAAGGACGCGGCGTCAGACCTGCCCCAGTGGGACGAATGTGGTTTTCCTAGAAACAGCAGCTTCAGTCCCAATCAGATAAGCCAGATGCGTTTGAAATTAGAGGAACAGGATCAGACTGGTTGCTCAGGTATTAATGTGGTAGAACTAAAACGGAGACAAATTGGAAGGTGTTTCAATTGTGGGAAAATGAGACAAAGCAGGCAGAGGAGATGCGGGTGGCAAAAAAGCATGAGATAAGGAATGCAGAGAATGTGGATGAGGGTGAGACTCCTGTGAAAACTGTGTATTGAAAATTAGGGCCACAGTATTGTCATCCATCCTGTCAGGGTATGTGGAAATACACTGAGGGTAAATGGCCTAATGCAGGAAGTGTCTTAATCCTATAACATCCAGCTGATTCAGGCTGTTGGGACAGTGTGGGACTGCACTCTTCTGGCTGGGACCTCGAATAAATGAATGAATGTTACATGTATACAGCCCTTTTCTAAGATACACAAAGAGCTTTACAGAGGCAATGGGGAGCCACTTCAACCCAAAGGTGAGGCAGCAGGAGAGGGGGCCCAGGCAGAGAGAACAGCCAACAAGAGGGGTGCTTCCACAGACAGGACGGGGGCCCCGGCAGACCAACGCTGACGACTCCTGGGACCAAGTCAACAGAGCAGCTGTTGTCATTGTGACTCACCCTCATACATCCATCCATCCATTGTCCAAACCGTTTATCCTACTGGGTCGCGGGGGGTCCGGAGCCTATCCTGCAAACAATGGGCACAAGGCAGGGAACAACCCAGGATGGGGGCCAGCCCATCGGAGGGCACATTCACACACCATTCACACACCATTCACACACACATGCACTCCTACGGCCAATTTAGCAAGAGAGAACATGCAAACTCCACACACATGTGACCCAGGCAGAGACTCAAACCGGGGTCCCAGAAGTGTGAGGCAACAGTGCTAACCGCTGCACCACCATGCCGCCCCACTGTTGGTTACATGTGTACATATTTTGTCTGATCTCTTCACCACCAGGTGGCAATATAGCAGCTCCAGAGTTGTTGATGGCTAGAGTAAAAATAAAAACACAGTAGCACAGAGGTGTAGCTAAAAATTCTGGGCCCCTGACAGAATGTCACCTTGCGCCCCTCTATCGAATTTTACATACTGGGAGAGAGATTTGTTGAGCCATCTTCCAATCTAATCCAATCCAGCTTTATTTAAAAAGCACTTTAAACAACCTTATCGACCAAAGTGCTGCACAAAGGAATAAATAAAAATATTCACAAACTTAAAAACGAATTAAAATAAATTTAATAAAAACCAAAACATTAAATGTAAGTAAATGGCCATTAATAAAATAAAAATATTATATTAATAATTTATGAATATATAAAAATTTATATTAATAAAGAAAAGGCTAAGATTGAAATAAAATTTACTATTAAAGTTAATATCTCACAAGGTGTCCAAGGAGAAGAGATGAGTTTTAAAAAGAGATTTAAAGATTTAAAGAGAAGAGGCCTCTCTAATGTGAAAAGGCAAATCATTCCACATTTTAGGAGCTGCGAATGCAAAAGCTCGATCCCCTCTAAGCTCACGCTGAGTCTTAGGAACCATCAGGAGCAGCTGATCAGCTGACCTGAGAGAGCAGGTGGGGGTGTAAGGGTGAAGCAGCTCACAGAGGTCAGGTGGAGCAAGACCCTTGAGGGCTTTAAAAGCAAATAACAGAATTTTAAAATGAATCCTAAAATGTACGGGCAGCCAGTGGAGTGAGTCTAAAATGGGGGAGACATGCTCATATTTCCATGTGCGGCAGTATTTTGAACCTTCTGGAGGTGAACAATAGTGGAGCCTCTAACCCCAACATAGAGGGCGTTACAGTGGTCCAAACTAGTACCGACAAAAGAGTGGATTACTGTCTCAAAGTGCTGCCTAGAAAGAATTGGCTTTATTTTGGCCAACTGCCTCAATTGTAAAAAGCTTGACTTGACAACTGATCTTATCTGCGTGTCAAACTTAAGGTTGGTGTCGACTTTAACCCCTAGGTGTGTGATGACTGGTTTACAATATTGTTCCAAGGAACCTAAAATTACAGTGGAGGTCAGAGGAGTGGAGTTACCAAAAACCAACACTTCTGTCCATTACCTCCCCACTTCCTTGTTAGTTACATTATTTGTTCTGCATTACTGTACTGCTTTGGAGCCTTTTGATATTAAGGTGAATAACACAGTGAAAAAAGAGACAGATGCATTGACAGCAGTTGTGGCCACACTTTGGACTGGGAGTGTAAGAGCAAAGGAAACTGAATCCACTATGTTCTGTCCTGTAAATTTTTATTAAACAACACATGACACACATACGAGTCCTGTTTTAACTTTCAGGGCTGATGGTCTGCAGCCTGGCTTGTGGTCTACAGTGCAGCGCAGGTGCAGTCACTGTGCTGAGCCCGGCGTTATAGTAATGATTGCAGCCTTTCACACTGACCAGTGAGAAATAACCTTGAAAATGACTGTGCTCTTTGTGGTTCTCCTTTTGGAAACATCTTACCACCAAGCAACAGACATTTGACAACAGACTTCTACTCATCAATTATCAGAAATGTCATGCAGTAATCAGAGGTTAGACGGAAAAAATGACTTTTGTATTTTTCATCTTTTATCTTGGAGCAAACAGTTTTAATTGATGTACATGAGAGTAAATGGTGAATCAGTTTATTTGCTTTCTAGCTTTCTAGCACTTGGCTACCCAACCATTCATCAGTATGTGACCACTGCCATCTGGCTGAGTAAGTCTACTGTAATACTATTATTACAGTAGTATTATTAGTATTATTATCAGCTTATTGTGAGAATGGGGTGTGGGAAAAATGTCTTAAATGCAGACTGGTTACGGTGATCAGGAGCTTACTAATGAAAATGAGAAGAGCAAAGGGTTTGAACATCATAGTGGTTCCACTTGTTTTGAATCAGCCAGTGAGAAACTGACAAAGGGACCGGAAACAGGGAGGTACATGCTACAGAGCAGGCTGATCTGATTGGCTGTTCACACAGGTTTGCACGGCACTGCAGTGATTTACATTTTAATTTTTCTGGGTGTCTGTTAGCTTAACCCTAATAAATCAGTTTCACTTGTTGGATTTCCACTTATGGTCCAGCATGGTGGTGCAATGGTTAGCACTATTGCCTCACACTTCTGGGAGCTGGGTTTGAGTCACGGCCATAACACCATGTGTGTAAAGTTTGCATGTTCTTCCTGTGTTGTTGTGGGGTTTCCTCCAGGTTCTCTGGTTTCCCCCCCCCCCCCCCCAGTCCAAAAACATACTGAGGCTAATTGGAGTTACCAAATTGCCTGTAGGTGTGACTGGTATCTGTGCCCTGCGATATGCTGGTGGCCCATGCTGGGTTGTTCCTTGCCTCACACCCATATCCTCCAGGACAATGTACGCTACTGTAATACAGAATTGAGATCTTGCAAGTACAAGTATGAGTACGTTGGAGGGCACGTCAGAGGCGGAAATGCTGTAGGTGACGTCAGACGCCGGAGACTTGGCGGAAAATCTGAATGAACAGCGAGGGGAATTTGGAATCTCTTGTGGAATATATCGACTGGTACTTCAACATTATAGTCATGAAGAAGAACGCAGATGCATCTTCTCCAGCCAAAAGCGAGACACCGTCCTCCAAAAGAAGTTGCCCGGCAGACTCCCCTGGCACAGCATCGCCGACTGGTGAAGACTTTGCCGACATCCTGGATTCAATCGACAAACGATTGTCCAGCTTCGACGAGAGGTTGGCTCTCGTCGAGATTCTACATCAGGAATTCAAATCCCCGAGGGAATCTTTGGAATTCAACCAGCAGCAGGTGGAAACACTCGCTGCTGAAAACACCTCACTATGGGACTCGGTTAAGTCTCTAACTGAAAATGTGACCCATCTAAATGAAGAAAATAAAAAAAAAAAAAGAGACTGTCGTCGATCTACAGGCCTGTAGCATGAGAAATAACCTGGTGTTTTCAGGCATCCCAGAATTACCGTCAAAACCTTTATCAAGAACCACCTGAAGCTTTCAGAGGACACTGAAAAACATCTGCTTTGAGAGAGTCCATCGGCTGGGAGCCAAGAGGCCTGGTGCACTGAGACCGTATCCTATTGTGGTTAAATTTGGATATTTTAAGCAGAAGGAGCAGGTGAAGAGCCGCGGCTGGGAGCTGAAAGGAACAGACTTTGTCGTAAACGACCAGTTCCCCAAAGAGATCCTGGAGCGACGCAAAGTTCTGTTCCCAATCCGACGCAACTTTATTTAGAAGGGTTCCCGAGCTCTCATCGCCGTAGACCAGCTCTACGTGGATGGGCAGCTGTACGGCGACCCCAGTACCACTCCCTGGTAGCCAGCTTAAACTACAGGCAGACGTTTTATTACAAGAGACTCATAGACCTGCCAAAGGATGAACTTAAAACACCCGAGTTTCCCAATGTGTTCTCAGCCTGCTATAACTCTAGGCAAAGTGGGCACTAGGGGGCAGCGTGTGGCTCAGTGGGCTAAGCCTGTGTCCTTGTAATCAGAAGGTCGCAGGTTCGAACCCAGCCTCAGCACGTCTGCGGCTCCTTGAGCAAGACCCTTAACCCCCAGCTCCCTGGGCGCCACTATGAGTGGCAGCCCTTCGTGGTCAACTTACTCCACAAAGAGCAAGTTGAGGAGGCGTAAAGATTATTGATCCCCTGTAGGGAAATTAAGTTATTTATTTATTATTATTATTATAATAATAATAATAATAATAATAATAATAATAATTATTATTATTATAATAAAGAGGGGTAGCAATTCTAATACATCTATCCACCCATCCATTTTTCAAAGCGCTTATCCTACTGGGTCGTGGGGGGTCCGTAGCCTGTCCCAGAAGCAATGGGCAAGTGGCAGAGAACAACCCAGGATGGGGGGCCAGCCCATCGCAGGGCACACTCACACACTATTCACTCTCACACGCACACCTAAGGGCAATTTAGCAACTCCAATTAGCCTCAGCATGTTTTTGGACACTGGGGGGAAACCGGAGTACCCGGAGGAAACCCCACGATGACATGGGGAGAACATTCAAACTTCACACACGTGACCCAGGCGGAGACTCGAACCTGGGTCACCCAGGTGTGAGGCAACAGTGCTAACCACTGCACCACCATGCCGCCCCCATGGAACACCATAATACTCAAAATTAAATTAATAAAAATATCCATCCATCCATCCATTTTCCAAACTGCTAATCCTACTGGGCCGCAGGGGGTCCGGAGCAACAGTGCTAACCACTGCATCACCATGCCTCCCCATTCTAATACATAAAAATGTCAATTTCACAGTACTCAACACAATTATAGATCCACAGGGTAGATTTATAATCATTAAATTATCTATACTTAACAAAAAGTTATGTATTGTTAATATATATGGTCCAAATGTTGATAACCCCTCATTCTTCCACGTTTTCTTTACCGCACTCTCTGAACACCAGGACTGCGCACTTGTTCTTGTGGGCGACCTCAACTTTGGACCAAATAAAGAAATGGACAGGCTCAGTACAGCTGCTCAGCGCAATTGGGAATCCACAAACATAGTTAAACAGCACATGAGCGACTATGGACTTTGCGATGCATGGCGTTCTCTTCACCCCACCCGTAGGGAATATACTTTCTTCTCACATGTCCATCACTCTTACTCTCATCTGGATTATTTCCTAGTCAGTAGCTCTCTGCTGAGTGACATTTCAGACACAGAGATACACCCTATAGCTGTCAGCGATCATGCTCCTGTATCTTTAACCCTAATAAATAAGAAGGCCATTCCACCAAGTAGAAACTGGAGATTTAATACATCATTGCTTAAAGATGGAGATTTTATTAACTATTTTAAAAAAAGAGTGGGCTTTATATTTAGACTATAATGACCTGCCTGGAACATCAGCATCTGTTCTCTGGGAAGCAGGCAAAGCTGTGATGAGAGGTAAAATAATCTCATTCTCATCACATAAAAAGAAGAGAAAACAAGTGTATCCAGGACTTAGAAGAAACCATGTGTCACGGGAAGGTTCGGGTGGACAGGCGATCGTGCGGGCGGTGGTTCAGAAAACCAGGCTGACGAGCAGGATCGGGGTAATCGGGGTTTATTCGGGAAAGGGAGACACGGGAGACAAGCGAGGCTAGATACGATCAGTTAAAAATAAATATGGAAAAAAACAACTATATGTGCTGTTAAAGACTGAAATGGGGATACAGTATATGACCCTGACAGAAAAAACAGCACTTTCAGGGACTTTTACAAATCTTTATATTCACCACAGATAAACCCATCTAAAGACGAAATTGATCAGTTTCTTGATAGTATAACCCTTCCGAAATTATCAGACAATCAAGCGATGGCACTGGATTCTCCGCTGACACCAGGTGAACTCCAGGAAGCCCTGAACGGTATGCCCAATAAAACGGCTCCAGGTCCAGATGGATTTCCAGCAGAATTCTATAAAGAATTCTGGACAATTCTGGCATCAACATTCTGCAGAATGTTGCAAGAAACCAGGGAAAATGGTCGGCTACCACCAAATATGAATTCTGCAAACATTAGTCTCTTGCTAAAACCAGGCAAAGATCCTACAGTATCTACCAGCTATCGTCCAATATCCCTTATAAACGTTGACCTTAAAATAATCTGCAAAGCTCTCTCAAAAAGAATAGAGAAGTTAACCCCTCTCATAATTCATCCTGACCAAACTGGTTTCATAAGGGAGGCACTCATCAACAAATACACGTAGATTACTTAATCTAGACATAGACTATTCATGCAATAAAAACCTTCAAATTACAATACTGTCTCTAAATGCAGAAAAAGCATTCGATAGAGTTACAGTAACTGGAATTTTTTATTTGCAGCTTTATGCAAATTTGGTTTCAGAAACTCTTTCATAAACTGTTTAAAAATATTATATAGTTCACCAACAGCATGCGTCAGGACGAATGACTAAACATCCTCCAGTTTCTGTCTCAAGAGGGGCACCAGCCACGGATGTCCTCTATCCCCCTCATTGTTTGCGATTTTTATTGAACCACTAGCAGCAGCAATTAGACAGGCTACAGTGATTAAAGGCATTAAATGCAGGAATGTAGAACATAAGGTAAGACTTTATGCGGATGATGTGTTACTTTTTCTCCAGCATTCACAAACCACTCTGAGGTAATTACATTAATAAACTCTTTCTCAAGAGTCTCAGGTTATTCGATAAACTGGTTAAAATCTACAGTTCTTCCAATTAATTGCTCCTTCCAGAATAATTCTTCCTCTCCACTGTAGTCTGGAGATATTAAATATTTAGGAATTAATGTTACACCTAGGCTGGCAGATTCAACTAAACTAGACCATTTCCCACTTTTAAAGAAAGTAGCGGATGATCTGGTTAGGTGGAAGTCCCTACCCATATCACTTATGGGAAGGGATGCCTCAATAAAAATGATGGTTTTGCCAAGAACTAATTATTTATTTGCAATGATCCCGAGCAAAACATCACCTGACTGGTTTAGATCTCTGGACTCCGCTATCTTTCCAGAGGAATTCAGATGAACCCCCACGTATTAGCTTAGAAACACTGCAAAGGACTAAGGATAAAGGAGGACTAGATCGGCCTAACTTTCACCACTATTTCTTTGCCAACAGGCTCCAAAACATCTCAGGGTGGTTAAAACATACCCTCTTAGATGAGCCTTGGCCAGACGTAGAACAGGCACTATGCAATAAGATAGAGATTTCGGATTTACCATTCATTAGCTCAAAACATCAAAACGACAGGAATGCTTCAAAAGCATCAGTATCAGCTCTTTTCTGACAGCGTGCTGGGAGTTTCTAAAAATGACTGAGTCTTCATTAATCCCATGCAAGCGTACTCCCATCTGGAACAACCCTGATGTACTACTAAACAATAATTGATAAACTTCCCAGATTGGAGTTGTAAAGGTATTAAATACTTGGAACATATATTTGAAGGAATAGACTTTATTCCCTTTGACATATTAAACAATATGGGATTAGCAAGAATAGATTTTTAGAATATCAACAAGTTAAATCTATAGTAAAAAAAAAAAATAAGGTCTAATCAAATCAAATTACAAATACCGCAAAGTGTGGCAGAATTCCTTAATCTGAAACCCCCCAAATTACTGTCTAAAATATACAGGACACTTTCTAAAATGGATGACTCATTGCAACATGGGTGGAAGATCTATCAGTCAGCTGGGACCACAATTTCTGGTCTAAGATATGTTTAAAAACCTATAAACTGATTAGAAATTCCAGTTTACAGTTAATACAATACAAAATCCTGCATAGAGTGTGTAATATTCGTGCAGAAAATATTGCATAATTTGTTAGACACAGAATTGATTATTTAAATGATGTGTACGTGTTAAATAGAAGCTTTATGTTGATTGGTTAATGCACACGTGATCTGTTTATGCATACTCGCTGAGACTCAGTCGGAGTAGTTCTACCTGCCTGTACGGAGTACAACATAAACTCCGTGTCATTCAATAAAGATTCTGCACAGCTATCCTGCCGTAATTCTTTATAAACAAGACAAAACATGGTGCGAGAGTAAAAGTGAATCACACGGACACAATGGACGTCGCTGGTGTTCCGTCGCCCCGCATGGACAAAACAGACAAACAAGACAAAACAGCATAAACGTCAAATTCTCAAAACGAATACTGGAAGAAATAATCAAGCTTAAAATTGAGTATTATATTTGTGACCTTGAGCGAGTACCCCCCTAATCAAGCGGTATCCAAAGCGAGCACACAGGAGAGATTAGGGCTGGATCATAAAAGTATTTATTGGTTTTATTAACAATCGCAACAAAAAGGGGAGGGTTCAATAACTCCCGGTGACCTGGTTGATGTTTCCACTGGTGAAGTATATCCCCCAGTAGGTAGTTTAAAACCCCGGCCCGCGCCACTGGGCAGCCAGAGATATCCTCACAGCAGGCTGGGACCCTATTGCTCGATTAGCACCCCTGGTTTAAACAAATCAAAATACCATATACTCAAAACAACAAAATAGTCCTCACTGCAGAACAAAATAAAAACCAATACCGACAGCGCACAGCAAATCCACTCCAATACGCACACTGGGGTCGTCAGAGCACTGGTCCCAGGCTCCAACTAATAAGCCCAGGGACAGCCTGCTAGAGGGTACGGACAGAGTCACCCGAGAAAGTCCACGGTCTCAGCGGAGTTATACATGTGTATCGTTCGCAGATAATTTTACAAAGGCAGTATATACGTTGCGCCCTAAAAGAGGGGAAGAGAAACAGTGGGTACAACTTTCCCCAAAGGTTGCGGTTTCCTGCAAATGCCAAAACAGAAATTACAAAACCCACACTCCATTCCTCATAATAAACATAAAACCAACATGTATCCCACACAGCAAAAGCGTTTATCTACCTCCAGAGGACCCGCACTCACACCAGCCGATCAGGTTTTCACCTCCGGTCGCTCTTTTATATATTACCATCGCGTCAGTCAATAATTAAAACTATGTCCGACTCAATAGCAATTAACTATGTTAGGAAAAAGATAAAACCCATACCTTGTCTTTGCAAACAATCTTGTTCTGGATACACGACTTCACCCCCTTGTGCCTTTGGGCAAATGCGTTCGTCCCTCACCATCAATGCCCCAAAACTTCACGAAGAGTGGTCCGCCTTATCCAGAGGAAGACTAGGCTACTTGCCGCACTCCCTCTTCCCAAGAAACCTCCAAGACCAAACAGTACTTCGATTCGAATCGCGAGATTATGCGGGTATAAATCTGATGGAATACCGCGCCCCATATCATCATAAAAATCCCCTCGGGGTATCAAAATAAAGGTCCCCTTTTCAGCTATATGGTCGCTACTCGTACCGGTTATATATTAATTGTTGTTTGTATTATGGTATAAAATTTAATCAAGAAATTGACTAAAACAACACCTGATGCACTGACAAATATAATACATTTTCATACCCGTAGTATCATATTTGATACACACATTTTCAGCACGTTTTTCTATAAAATATTTCATGATATATTAAGTTATTATTAGTTAGTTCACACTAATAAAGACTCATTTTGAAATATAATTAATTTTCGCTACATTGCGCTTACTGTAACTGTTCCCAAAATAGGACTTCTTATCCCATGAAAATCCTGCCGGCTACAACGTGTTTGCAGCCGTCAGTGATTCTTGAAAAAAAAAAGACGTTTTCCATCTGAACTACATAGGTCATCCACCAGAGGGCAGAATACAGGTATATCATTATAT
The DNA here is from genome assembly GCF_023856365.1 of Brienomyrus brachyistius. NCBI lineage: Eukaryota > Metazoa > Chordata > Actinopteri > Osteoglossiformes > Mormyridae > Brienomyrus > Brienomyrus brachyistius. Next base: position 20,950,560 of record NC_064549.1, read on the forward strand.
ACACCAGGTTTTTGAGGAAAGGGATAATCGTATTACTGACGTAGAGGTCTTAAATATGATACATGTGGCGTTATAGGGAGTTAATGTAATTTTCTATTCACTCATGCAAATAAATAATTGTTTGATAACAAAAAAATACATTTGTTTTAATTCTTTTTTCCTGTAAACATATCACTTGTCCCCCCCCCCCATGCTCCCACATTCAAAAATGAAACTTTTGATAGCACTTTATTGCCATCGGTTCCACGGGAATGCAGACCTCTATTCTTTTCTTCTACCTGGCAAGTCCACCATTATAATAGCAATTCACCAAGGTGCAAGCGCATGTAGCTCTTAAAGAAATTGTTTGAAAAAATTAGTTTATAGCATGTTTACACCCTAAATACACCAGTGACTGAGTACAACCCTTGTGGACCAGGCGCCTGGCTTTGACTATTTTTCTGCCATTAAACTAGCAAACATGGGTTGGCCATGAAGTAAAATAACTTGTGCCTTTAAATTGTTAAAAAAAAAGTCCTGTGTGTTGTAAAGTGAGGTATGAAACAGATACCAGGCTGCTTCAGTGAGGGTCAGCGTAAGTTTTATTCATGTGATTTTGCGGTTTCAACTGTTTCATTGGAATCAATCCAAGCAGCAGCATGAAGACTGTAAACCAAAGAAGTGGGACGATGCCTGAGAAGAACAACTCAGTCAATCCTCACATCTCCTCTCTCCTCAGGCGATTGATGGACTCTGAGCATGACACATGTACAAAAGATGAGGACTCTTCTCCACTATTCGAATGGAAATTGTTCTTAATCTTTTATTTATACCTTTTGCTTATACCGTAAGATTTAGGAACACACTGAAAAAGATCAACTTTAATACATTTGAAGGTTGAAGTTATTGGAATTTGTTACGGCTGATTTGGTGGAATATGTTTTTGGACAGAACTGTCAAAAAATGTGGAATGAAAATGCAGTTTAATGGTTGAATCTGTAGCTTGCCTAACTTGCTATAAATTACACACACATGCAGCATTAAAGTAACAGGGAGCTATTAGAACAGAGTTGTTGTATTACATTAACACAGACCAGCAAAAAATATAACATTATTCTAACATTAATGTAATGTTGTTCTGAATAGATTTCTATGTCCAGTCCTGATTTCAAATTGGGCCTTTAAGCCTAGAATATGGTCAGTTTTAAAAACACTTGACTTTGTTGCAACTCATTTTCATGTTAATGTCATCTTTCCTGTTAATGTGAGTTTGTTCTGTGTGGGTCTCTGTCTCAGGCTGTCATTTTATTCATAGTTATTCATAAAATACTTGACTTTGTTGCAACTCTGACTAAGTTGAATTCCATCAAGTGGTTAACGGGTGTGAAGATAAATGTAAGGTACTCCATCTAGGGAGCAGAAATATAAAGTACAGGTATTTCATGGGTGTCACTGAAATAAAGGTAGCTGATCATGAGAAAGACCTTGGTGTGTATGTTGATGCTTCCATGTCCCATTCTCGCCAGTGTGAGGAAGCAATAAAAAAGGCCAATAGGATGTTGGGGTATATCTCCAGGTGTGTGGAGTTTAAGTCAAGGGAGGTAATGCTAAGATTATACAATTCCTTGGTGAGACCTCACCTAGAATATTGTGTGCAGGTTTGGTCACCATATCTTAAAAAGGACATTGTGGCCTTAGAAAAGGTGCAGCGTAGGGCCACAAAAATGATTCCTGGTCTTAGAGGAATGTCATACGAGGAACGGTTACTTGAGCTAAATCTGTTCAGTCTCAAGCAAAGGAGACTGAGGGGGGACATGATCCAGGTATATAAGATTCTAACAGGTTTGGATGCTGTTCAACCAAACAGTTACTTCAGCATTAGTTTAAATACACGAATTCGTGGCCATAGGTGGAAATTAGCGGGAGAACATTTCAAGCTGGATTTAAGGAAGCACTTCTTTACACAGCGTGTAGTCAGAGTATGGAATAGCCTTCCTGATAATGTAGTGCAAGCTGAATCCTTGGGTTCCTTTAAATCAGAGCTAGATAAGATTTTAACAACTCTGAGCTATTAGTTTAGTTCTCCCCAAGCGAGCTTGATGGGCCGAATGGCCTCCTCTCGTTTGTATAGTTCTTATGTTCTTATGTTCTTAAGATTATCCTGAAATTTTCAAGTTAATGTCATTCCAGTTAATGTGAGTATGCTCTGTGTGGGTCTCTGTCTCAGGCTGTCATTTTCGTCTTAGTCTCATTTAAACCACTTAACAATATGCATAGATTGCATAGCTGCAAATGTAAAATACAAAAATTAACTTGGAAAGCATTCTACAACAACATTCAGTATTGTGGAGTATTAATAGCATTTATTGCCAATTCCAGTTGCTAGGTAACTTCTATATTTTGAATAGAATACAAGATAATATTTTAAACTAGATTACAGTTAATTGTTATTTTTCTGTTTAAAAAAGACAATTGCTGTAATTTACATAGGACAAAACCTGTAAAAGACATTTTGTAATTATTTTCTAAATGAAATGAAGATGCTTTGTTACTCCCCTTGGGGAAATTCTCTTTTCACCTACCCCATCTTGCTCTACTTGACACACGGGCACAGACAAAGGTAACAGCAAACCTGGCAGCAAAGGGCAGCCACCTGTAGGGACACCCATGGAGCTGGGGGTTTTACAGTGATTAACAGCAATTTTGCAATACCTTTCTGGCAGCTTTTTTTTTTTGCTAGGTATTTACAGTAAATTCCACATTCAATTCTACACCAAAACAGACGTCATTCCTAAGCGCAGCATGGACTGCTTCCAGACACAGTATCATATGCAATTTCCAGAGTCACTTGAGTAAGCTGGAGATGCCTCATCCCCGGGTAAGAGAGCCTGCAGTAGGCAGCCTACCAAAAGAGGGCCTTTCCTGTTCCCTTCGTGAATTATGAAACCAGTGGAGAGAGCTCTCCTGTTGCAGTTTCAAAGAGAAGACCAACATGGAGAATTTTGGACTGAGGTTTTGCAGTATGAGGGTGCTGAAGGAAAAAGGAGTTTCAAAGACATTGGTCTGCCTGTACTGCTGATTTTGTCTCTGGCAATTTCAGATGTTCATGTAGAACGTGAATTTACTAATGTGACATTCCTTAAATCTGACCACCAAACAGAATGGTTGTAAATTGACCGTATTTGCCGTGTGTGATGGTGTCTGCATATCGACCCTTTCGAGCCAAACAAACCAGTTCAAAGTACTGTGCGTTAATATATCATATGAATAAATCCACTCAAGAACTAAACTCAATATCGTATCCTCATCATTCAACGCGTCCGACTTTTCCACCTCTTACCACAAGGCAGTGTATTACATGGGGAAATTACAAACAAGGAGAATTTAATCTGTTTTTCCTCTACATTGTCGTTATTCAGAATATTACAGACTATGAACAAAAACGGACAATGTAAGAAAATAAAAAAATGTGTATGAAAGCTAGAGTATTTTTGCAGTGGTGAACACTAGCTGGTTTATGTACTAGCTCACACTCAAGAAACAGCATAAATGCTACTCATACACAGTTGGGGGGCAGGGGTCAGTCCTTGTGCCTGTAATGAGAAGGTCACCAGTTGAAACTAACCCAGCCACAGCACGTCTGTGGGTCCTTGAGCAAGGCCCTTAACCCCCAGCTCCCTGGGCGCCCCAACAGGCAGCTGCACTTCGCGGACAATTTACTCCACAAAGAGTAAGTTGAGGGAGACATAAAAAACAATTTCCCCACAGGGATTAATAAAGTCCATCCATCTATGGAATATTATTTAGCACTATCTAACGTAGAATATAAGAATTATGATTTTATAAAAAGTATGCCAAATATCCATGATATAATCATTACAATGTAAACATTGTAATGTAATCAACACAATGGAACCAACTGAGTATGTATTTGCACCTTTTGTTAGTCTAAGTTTCTGTTAGCTACTTTATGTTAGTCATGAATCTATGAATATTCACTTTTATTAGCGTATATTTCATCATTATGTAAAAGGACAAATATATTATCAACCTTTTAGTGAGACAATGTGTAAACGGCTGAAAATACCAAGGTTTACTACTGAAGGAAGGGATTCACCTGAGTTCACCAGAAGTTCATGGCTGAGTATTTTTAAAAAACCAAGTGGAGCTGCTCGCGCCACTATTATGTTCAACCGAGAGACCAAACGGTAAAAGAAATGACTATCAAACTTATCACCTAGAGGTGAACATAAATCTATACAAATATCACCTGCATGCACATTACTTCTTTTACAATAACCAACTCCTGATCCATACTGTTAGTCGTGAAAAAAATAACTATTGTGTACATAGAGGCCCTGTGTAAAAAGATAACTGCCAAGGAAAAGATCAAAAACATTTATTTCAAGGATTCAAAGTTTTTATGGTCATGTACAGTGTACAGTGCAGTTCTTATTTGATTAACTTGAATGTCTTCACAGACAAGACGATTAAACAAATAAAGCAGCGCAACATTACAGTAACTAACAACAAACAAACAAAGTTCACGAGTACTATTACAGTATTCATATCATTTATTTTAATTTAATTTTACCAAGTAAATTAATTGAAAAGCAGTTACCACTGCTTTACCTGCTTCTCGGGAGAAATAGCAGATATACAAACGTCATGTATGTAACTAAAATCTTAAGCCAATAAGGGCAAAGTTGTGTCGTAATGCCCACGCTCGCCTCTCCTGCTCCTGTTTCTCTCCCTCTTTTCTCCACTTTCCCCGTTGTAACACCCTCGCTTTCACTAGCTCGCGTCCTGCCTCGTCTTTCAGGCCGCTATGCTCCTTTACCTTACGCCATAAAAGTGCTCCTAATGATTGCCTATCCTCCGGTTTGTATCCTGCACATTTCACTGCAATCCCCATACGCTTCCACGCATCTGCCGTCTCTCTCTCTCGGCCCTTTTCCTGAGCTGTTTTTCCCACTGCTATTTTTAACAGCTGTATCTGTTCACACAGAGGCTTCCACCGCCCGCGCACTGGTGGACCCCAGCCCCCGTCATCCAATTCTCTATCAAATTCGTGATCCATGTTTTAGCTTATCTGACCTACACTTCTCCTGATCCAACAACCCCTGTGCCTCAGGGGATGGATTTATCCACCCACACTTAGTACACCTCTTAGTTGTCTCTGAGTGCCCCACTAACAAACACCACCAAAACCTAAACCCACACTCACACACAATCACCGAACCACGCAAAACAGTAAATAGTAAATGGTAAACCCACTCACACTGGAATAGTGAATAGTAAACACGCACTTACACACGCGAAATAGTAAATAGCGCTGTGTACACTTTTTGGTACCTTGGGACCCCACGTCTCGGGACTTTTTAGCCCGATGCTTTGAGTACTCTAATCTCGGGACTTTAACCCAATACTTTGAGGACTTTCACCTCGGGACTTCAACCCGTTTTAAGGAGGATGAACCTTACTCCTCCGACCAATTTAGCTGTTCGGGGGTCCTGAATTTCCCGGGACGCTCAATCCCAGCTGTCCTACTGCTCATCAGCAGTAGGTGGGTTGCCAAACCAAGGACACGACAGTGGACTTAAATCCTCCGCCAATAGGTTCTACTACGGGGTCCCGTACCCTCTGTTCACAGGCCGTCAGAGCTACGCACAACAGGCCCTCGCCACAATATTGGTCGACAGATCCTGAGACACTTCCAGCCACTTTATTTAGCAATCGCCAATATGCAGAATTCGATAAAACAGGCTCTGCTCACCTAATTGCTGGGCGCCCGTGGCTCTCTGCGTCCCCAAGACCTCGTCTCTGGTTCCAATCCAAACAACCTTCTCCTCATCCCGGACGAGCCCCCAAATTGTTGGAGTTAGACTCCACCGAGTCCGTTGATGAGGAAAAGATGCATTCGTGAGGCAAAGGATGGTTGTAAGTCAGCTCTCTTTATTTGTTGTACAGATCGATCCGGGAGCCACTCTCAGATGCACAAAAGTACACACCAAGGGAAGCTCAGCTCCCTGTTGTCTGTGTCTAACTTTTATACCCCGTTTAGGGCGTCTACTGTTCTTGTTGGTATCTTTCCAGTTGACGTAACATATAACTATTGTTTGGACATTGCTGGCGTTAGTCCCCACACCCGTTCCCTTTGATCTTATCTTGTTATGTTGCAATTTAGCAGCGTCAGCGACCCCCTCCCTTGTTATGTCCCCGCAGGTCAAGCGTAAGCTTAATGTCACCACGAGCCTGTCAATGTACCTTCTGCTTTCCGGAATTTACTTACACAACGAGGAGGGCTGGAGCCCCCCTTCTCTTCCTGCCTGTGTTCCAGTTTGTTCCCCTTTCTCAGTGTGACAAAGTTTAGCACGCAACCTAGCCCCCCTTCATTCGCCATTTATATTTTCCGCCGGGCACCCGAAATGCTGCCACACAAAAGATTTAAAAGTGTCTGGGGTATCTACTATAGTAATTTAGTCAGATGCCAACATATTCACAGCAGCTAATTTGCAGCGCATTCGTGAAACCGCTTTTCGCTCCAACGAGAAACTCATGTTGTAATATCGCGAGATCTCGTGACACGCGTTTCACTCCCACTTCTTAGTAACAGTCATGATTTGATAAAGTGACAACCTGCGTAATAATTGGTAATACATAGAGTTTGCTATTGTTCAGGCTAGCAGACTGTTATGGCTTGAGGTTAATGGTGCCTGTTACTTGTGAATTTTCACATTTGCAGGGATCTTCTGCCTCGTGAACGTGAAACGGATAATTATGCTAAAAGAAGAAAAAAGCAGAACTGCAATGTGTGTAAGGCTGGTGCTGATTTTTCAGTCTGAACACAGTAAAATTTATACAAATTACCTGTATTCAAACTTGTATTCTTTATATAGTTTGGTTAATTACTATTTAAAAGTTTTATCTGCGCTCCATTGTATAACTTGTACTGGAGATTTGTATGTACTTTTTGATTGGAAATGGTTAGTTGTATATACATTGAATATTTTTATGATTAATTTCTTTGTTTATTTAATTTGGCAACAGATTTGCACTTTTAGAAGTATTGCTGTTCATTTTTGTGAAAGTTGTTACTAAAAAAAACAAAAGAAGCAGACTTGTGTAAATCCTATATTGGCTGTGTATTCTTCCTGTAGCGTAGTGACAGCTTTTTGTACGGAAGCCGTGAACGGCTGTGCTTGCAAATATATTTTCTTCTGAATAATTAGAAGGATAAGCATATTTTGTCGCCGCCGCGAGATAGTCATGCCATACACAGCTCTGCTCGTTTTTGTACTGTTACTGTGTTACTTAATTTGCGCATCCATGAATTTAACGTTGACATTAAGTCAACATTGACATTGACAACGTTGACATTAAGTGTTGCACCTATCTAGTGTTTTACTGTGAAGGGCATGTTATATCTCGTCTCTAAGTCGCACTATGGTCCAGGGGAATGCTATGTCATATCAGAACATGTGTCGATTATGTGGCAATATAAATATTTTATATTACTGTCAGTTTTAGTTTCAGAAATCCATCATTTGAGAAAAAAGGCCAGTCACGACAAATATATATGGAATATAACAACAGAGTTTAGGCAGCTGTATTTGTTTAAGTGTAAAGATGCACATAGAAACATGCATGAGCTCATCTGAGAATAAACTGAATGCAATGAAGATTTGTGACTCCTGCTGGAAAATGCGAATAGTGGCAGGGTCTTCAAGTAGTACATTTGTCTGAGAGTCAATTAATATTAGGAAAGGCACAGTTTTTTTTCAATGGCGCTAATTATCAAGAAGGAAATGGAGTACCCCAGCACCTGGTTTACGGGCACTGGAAGCTCCAGTATCAGTCAGACTTTCATGTAAGTATATGTGTGTTTAATGACTTAGCAGTTGGTTAAAAAGTAGACTTGTGCATGTTTCATCTTTACCAGGGGCAGAGGGGAAACTCAATAAATAGCCTTCTCTCACACTTCCAGACCTGCAGAACTGAGCATGTCCCCTGGTTTTGTGCATATGTCTGTAGGCTTTGAGTTTTTCCTATGGGGGCTTCAATTTCCTCCCAGAGTACAAATACGTGCAGATCAGTTGCATTGGGGAGTCCATACTGTGATGCTGAGTGGGTGTAGGAGGAGATTGAGAGATGAAACTCCGGATGATTTACTCCCTCGGCTAACTAACCAGAACAGGATCGTACCAATACCAAAATGATAAGTTTATAAATGTTTTTCACTACCCTGATTCATTCAGTTATTTATGTTTGTTAATTCCACCTCCCAAGCAAATACATAAATAAACAAACAAACAAATATTCAGGGGGAATGTGTCATAGGTGATAGAATCAGTGGATGAATCTAAAGAAAAAAAGTTATGATTTCTTTCTCTCCAAAACACAATGCAAAAAACTCTTAAGTTAGGTAAGACATTGAAATTTTATGACAGTAGCATGATGCAGAGGAACAACAGAAGGAAAAATCTAACTAAACTAGGACTAATTACACTAAATTAAGTGGAACACACAAAATACCTAAAACCACTTAATAAACAAGCAAGAAATATTACATTTGATTAACTATACTGATGCCTGAGGGAAGTTCTTGTGCTTAATGCAGCAAGTATGTACAGCTGCAGAGACACTACACATAGTGCAAATAAATTAAAAAGTATACAGTACACACACTGATTCCTGAAAAATCAAAATACCATGGAATACTAATGAAATACTGATGATGATGATAATAATAGAAATAATAATGAATTAGTTTAGGGTATTATGCAATTGACATGTACAATTAAAAAAGAAATTGCACCAGACATTTCCTGTGGCAAAGAAGGGTTGCTTTGTGCCACATTACTCAAGTCAATTCACTTTATTTTGTATAGTACATTTTCATAGCCTTACATTGTCTCAAAGCACTTTACTTTGTCCCTGCCCAATTGTCCCAGTGAGCAAGATCTAGCCTGAAAAATTAGAAAGCGACATTGGCAAGGATAAACTCAGTCATAGTAAGAAACCTTTGGAGGAACCAGAGTGAAAGGGGGAGCCCATCCTCCACAGGGCAGAAGTCAGGTTAACAAAGTCCTGATTTATATGGTTTATATGGTTCAATTAGTTAAGTCCGGATGTAAATACAGAATAACTGGCAGCAGGACACACAGGAAAGACGTAAACAGGCAGGAGGGCAGGCAGGAGGGTGGCACAGGCAGGACGTAATGGGCAGGAGGGCGGGCAGGCAGGGCAGCACAGGCAGCCAGAACTGTTTTGCCACTGCAGTTTGTTTTACAATTTCATCTGCATTTGTTCCCCCAAGGTATAACAGCAGCTAATTTATGAACATGCTGCTTTTCAGAAAAGTTTCATTTCCAGGAGCATGACCAGTGCATACATTTAGTGTTGATGGTTCTTTGTAAAATGGATGTTCTGTACTTTTATTGATCTGTCCATCCATCCATCCATCCATCCATCCATCCATCCATTCATCCATTTTCTAACTACTTCTGATGAAGTTCCGGGTTATGAGGTATCCTGAAGCCCAGGCAATATGGGACAAACACACACATGCACACACATAGGGTATACCTATCCTTATGGGGCCCGCTCATTGACTTCTATTGGATAAATGCTAACGCTAACTATGACAATCTTAACCCCCACCCTGCCCTAACCATAACCATAAGTAACCAAGCAAAATAAAAGAGGTTTTGCATTTTTAGTTTTTCCACAGCAGTCACAGATTTTTATAAAATAGAGTTTTCCTGGTTTTCAGTTTCGTGGTCCCCATAAGGGAAAAAAAAAACAGGTATTTATCACGCTATGGGGTAGGATAGGTATACCCGCTCGCACACACACACACAGACATGCACACAAATGGATAGATCACCACAGTTGCTATGGATGTCGATCCTGCAATAATGAGACAGAACTATCATACTTAACAGGATCATATCCCTAGTTCTACATATGCATAATTATATTTAAAAAAGATCCCACGCACCTAGCACATGAGATGTTTGAACTTCTGCCCTCTGGTAAACGTTACCGCAGTATGCATTGCAGAACAACCAGATTTAATAAGAGCTTCTAACCCCAAAGCCATCAGAATACTAAATGCTAATGAACATACGTTTATGTGAAACCCTACTCTCTCTTACTCTCTGTGCACTTTATTACCACAACTGGTATTAAGTTTACTTTTTATTTATACAGTATAGTGCAATAATATAATCACGATTTGTGTGTGAGTGTGCCCTGTGATGGGCTGCCCCCCATCCTGGATTGTTCCCTGCCTCGTGCCCATTCCACATTCCGGGATAGGTTCCGGACCACCCGCGACCCAGTAGGATAAGCAGTTTGGAAAATGGATGGATGGATATAACTAACATAAGACAGACATTACACCTAACAAACAATAAACACGAAATAAAGGAGTGGATACAAAAAAAATGTAATGCAATGACCAGATTTAACACCTGGATTATGTCCCCCCTTAGTCTCCTTTGCTCGAGGCTAAACAGATTCAGCTCAGCTAACCTCTCCTCATTAAACATTCCTCTAAGACCAGGAATCATTCTCCCAGCCAAGCAAGCCTGAGTCCGGCTTCCACTCCCCCGATCCCCAGCAATGTTTACTTGGAAGGGCGTATTCTGTATGCACAACTGAGACAACCCAGGTGGAGCTCAGCTTATCGGCTGGCAAAATTGCCTTCAGGTATCACCCACCCTAGTGAGAGTCCAAGCTAGGGCCGTTCTCAGAACTCACCCTAAACGAAGTCCTGCTCAAAAGTTGTAATGACCGCCTGAGGTACCTGTCAGCCTTGCCCGTAATGAGTCAGTGGGTGTAGCCGGGCTGACACGCTTTTGGGCATCCAATTGCTGAGAACTCCCCTTCGGTTCTGACAAACTGTACGATCACAAGCAGTGACAGCAGAGCCACAGACAAGCTCAACCAACAGAGAGCGAATGGTAAGCACCCAGCACCCGAAGGGCTCAACTGATCACATCCAAACGACTTCCTGATGGGATTGTGTACGTAACTGGTTTACTGTTGTTAATAGTGGTTGAACTTCTATGCAAGTCCCCTTGTTGGGGGAGAGGGAATGAATGAAAGCATGAGGTGAAATAAAACCTAAAATAAATCAAAAAGGTTAAACGGGAATCAAACCAAATGAATTGTGTTTCTTATTCAATTGTAAACATCAATTAGTTATGCAACAATAACCTAATTGGATGTTAATGTATTGTGATCAAACTGATTTAGTCCGTGAAGTTGATTCCTGCTTTCAGGCAAGAACCTGTGTGTCCAATTATGCGTGTTGTATCACCGCAGTTGACCACCAGAGACCCAACTCAGATGTTGTTAACCTACTATGGCGGACCACTAGAGGTGCAATTTCAATGGAGTGGCACTGCTATGGCTTGCCACTAGAAGCGCAATTTCAAAATTGAGTGGTAGTTCTATGCCTGACCACTAAAAGCGCAATTTCGAAATGGAGTGGTAGTTCTATGCCTGACCACCGGGGGCGCAATATCGAAATGGAGTTGTAGTTCTATGCCTGACCACTGGAGGCGCGATTTTGAAATGGAGTGGTAGTTCTATGCCTGACCACTGGAGGCGCAATTTCGAACTGGAGTGGTAGTTCTATGCCTGACCACCGGGGGCGCAATATCGAAATGGAGTGGTACTTCTATGCCTGACCACCGGGGGCGCAATATCGAAATGGAGTGGTAGTTCTATGCCTGACCACCGGGGGCGCAATTTCGAAATGGAGTGGTAGTTCTATGCCTGACCACTAGAGGCACGATTTCGAAATGGAATAGTAGTTCTATGCCTGACCACTAGAGGCGCGATTTCGAAATGGAGTAGTAGTTCTATGGCTTGTCACTAGAAGCGCAATTTCAAAATTGAGTGGTAGTTCTATGCCTGACCACTAGAAGCGCAATTTCGAAATGGAGTGGTAGTTCTATGCCTGACCACCGGGGGCGCAATATCGAAATGGAGTGGTAGTTCTATGCCTGACCACTAGAGGCGCGATTTCGAAATGGAGTAGTACTTCTATGGCTTGCCACTAGAAGCGCAATTTCAAAATTGAGTGGTAGTTCTATGCCTGACCACTAGAAGCCCAATTTCGAAATGGAGTGGTAGTTCTATGCCTGACCACCGGGGGCGCAATATCGAAATGGAGTGGTAGTTCTATGCCTGACCACTAGAGGCGCGATTTCGAAATGGAGTGGTAGTTCTATGCCTGACCACTAGAGGCGCAATTTCGAACTGGAGTGGTAGTTCTATGCCTGACCACCGGGGGCGCAATATTGAAATGGAGTGGTAGTTCTATGCCTGACCACCGGGGGCGCAATATCAAAATGGAGTGGTAGTTCTATGCCTGGCCACTAGAGGCGCAATATCGAAATTGAGTGGTAGTTCTATGCCGGGCCACTAGAGGCGCAATTTCGAAATGGAGTGGTAGTTCTATGCCTGACCACTAGAGGTAACCAAAGATATAGCTAGGCGGTTGCCGACGCTAGATGAGTGACACACACATTTAATGCATGCGCATGCTGCTTGTGGCCTTCTTCTGTGCCTTGCACAGTATAAAACCCCTTAAAACAATTACTGAAGCGAGACGGCGCACGCGTTACGGCGACAGATTTAAATTGTGAGTGCACTATATCTCGTCGCAAATGGTGCTTAACCACGGCGGGTCTCAAGCACAGGAGACTCCCAATTTCTAAATGACACACACTTGGCTCACAGCGCAAAGTTGTGTTAAACTTGCTTTGTCTAAAGCAGGCACACACATACGAGTATGATCCTGATAGGTAACTAAGCTATCGGTCTTATGTCCAAGCGCAACATAATTTAGGTTAGAACCTCATAACAAGTATTCCCGTTCGCTAATAGAGAGATCTCTCCCAGGATATATAGAAACGGAGACACTCGTCCGAATTGAACCTGGAAACAAAGCGCTACATCTGAGAATCTCGTCAGACATAGGGTTAAAGTTTACTGCAGTTTAATACGAAAGAACTACAATGAAATCACCGAAAATAAAACAAAATAATATAACTACTAATAATAGAAATAAAAATAACTATAATAAGCCCATATGATCCCGCTTAAATGCCTTCAGATTGCCATGAGTGCGACTTTTGCAACCAGTTCACAGTAGCGCTTCTTCACTGCACGTTCGGTCATAAAAAGTTTAAATTGTGTGCTCAGAATAAGTTTAAACCTTGTGCCTTGTGATTATTAACCAATTTTTATGCTGAATGGTCGGCTCAAACTCAATTGCGAAACACCGTGAGTCTGTTAATGTGTGACTTAAATGGAACTCATTAATAACCAGTATCACGTAATAACCTGGGTTAGAATAGAAGGCTTGTCCAACGAGCTGCGTCACCAGGTAATGTAAACGATCGGTAGCGAAGCTCCCCTCACGGCCAATGAGAGAGAGTCTCGCGATATTTCAGGCGAATTTGAGGTTTCAGAGCGTAGATCGCACAGGCAGGGATTCTTGTGAGCACTCAATGAACGGAGGCTGAAGTTGTGTAAAAGACATGCATTTATTCCTATAACTAACATAAGACAGACATTACACCTAACAAACAATAAACACGAAATAACGGAGTGGACACAAACAATGTAATCATGAAAATGCAATGACCAGATTTAAAATGAGTAACCTTAAAAGGGAAAATACTGTTCTGCAAAGCAAGCAATTTGTGGAAATACTGTCCTAAAGTAATATAGCAGGTGAATAGGAGTTTAGGTTGTTATAAATGAAAGGAAGTTTGCTTACTTGGTTGCAGAGTGGGGGGGGGGGGGTCTTGGCAGTTGGTTGCGGAGGCTGATGAGCTGATGGGTGATGGCACTCAGGGAGGCGCGGTGTTTGCAGCGGTTGTTGGAGTGGAGCCCCTCTGATTCCCTCTCCTGGTGAAGCTTGGGCTTGGTTGCAGTTCTCTGTCCAGCTGGGTCTTCACTGATAGGCTTCAGGAGGGCTTCTTGTGGGCTTCTCTTCTCTTGGGCTGATGTTCTCTGCCTCTCTTCGTGCTGATGGTCTTTTGTTTTCTCCTCCCTTCTGTTTCTCCTCTCCTGGCTTTGTTCTGAGGTGCCAGGTTTTATAGTGTAAAGTTCGTGAATAGGAGTGACCAGGAATTCGACTCCTGGACCAATGGCTGACCATCCATTTGGCGGGCTTTCGGAAGGGGGTCTGTATCAGTCCTTTTGAGATTTATGACCAGAGTGATTTCCCTTGTATTGATGATTTTCGTTAGGCTGGTGTAACTTTTGATATATTCACTTTCGTGGTAACCACTGACCAGATTTGGAAACTGGAGTGATTTTCCATCGGTTTGATACCAAACATGCCATAGCAGCCTAGCGGTTCACACCTCATACCATCTGTAATGATTAATTAATGATTACTTATATTATGTCGTTATGTTATATTACTCACACCTTATTTTATGCCTCACAATCTATATAATTGTAAATATACTGTGTAGCTGCTGGCGCGTTCCAAACTAAATCTCATTGTACTTACAATGTCAATAAAAACATCCATCCATCCATCTAGGCAGGCCAGTGTCGCCTCCATCCTTCCTGAAGTCAGTGATTCCTTTGTCTTTGTGCTGTTTAGTGCCAAATTGTTTGCTGAACTCCAACCTATCAGTTTCTGGACCTCATCTCTGTAAGCTGACTCATAAGAACCAAAGAGATTTACAAATGAGAGGAGGCCATTCGGCCCATCAAGCTCCTTTGAGGAGAACTTAGCTAATAGCTCAAAAATCTTATCTAGCTCTGATTTAAAAGAACCCAAGGTTTTAGCTTGTGTTACAATAACAGGAAGACTATTCCATACTCTAACTACACGCTGTGTACAGAAATGCTTCATCAAATTCGTTTTAAAATGTTCTCCAGCTAATTTCCACTTATGGCCACGAGTTCTGGTATTTAAACTAACATTGAAATAGCCATTTGGCTGAACAGCATCCAGACCTGTTAGAATCTTAAACACCTGGATTATGTCCCCCCTTAGTCTCCTTTGCTCGAGGCTAAACAGATTCAGCTCAGCTAACCTCTCCTCATTAGACATTCCTCTAAGACCAGGAATCATTCTCGTTGCCCTACGTTGCACCTTTTCCAAGGCAGCAATGTCCTTCTTAAGGTATGGTAACCAAACCCGCACACAATATTCTAGGTGGGGTCTTACCAAGGAATTATATTATCGTAGCATCACTTGCCTTGTCTTAAACTCCACACACCTAGAGATGCAATGTGCCTTCTCGCGTGGTGTTCCTGCAGAGGGAGTCTGTGAGTGCTGGAGATTGGGGGAGGGGGCAGTGTGGCTATGTCTGCTCTGTGTTCCTCCAGACGAGCAAAGAAGCTGTTTAGCTCCTTTGCTAAAAGGGCGTTGCTGTTAACAGTGACGGTGTTGTTGCCTTTGAAGTTTGTAATGTGTTGTATTCCCTGCCACACCCACTGTGGGTTGTTGTATGTGAAGTAGACCTCTATTTTCTGTTTCTCTGCCTGCCTGGCAACCTTGATGCCCCTATTCAGGTTAGCTCTGGCTGCACTCTGTGTTCTTGACTGCGCTGTCTTGTCCTGTAGTATTGTATTGTTGCTCTTGTGTTTATCTTGCACTTTCTCCCTCTGTTTGTGCTCCTTTCACTCTGTATAGTTCTATCTTGCCCGCACTTGTGTCATCTTGTGTTGTTTCTGTTTTTCTTCTTTGTGTTGCACCGTGGTCCAGGAGGAACAATGTTTCCTTTCACTGTGTACTGTGTATATTGCTGAAATAACAATAAACCCACTTGACCACCTGCCTCAATTCATCCTGAAGAGTTTTCCAATGTTGTTCAAAGGTCTGTTTGTTTCGAGTGAAGGACACGCCCCTGGACGTGCTGGATAAGGGGACCACAGATCAGTGTCCTCAGTCCTGCTTCTCCCTTCAAAGCTGAGAGGAAGATGACCCGCCTGCTGGTTCTGGTTTTGGCTTATGGAGCTCTGCTTATCTCCACAGAGGCCCAGCAAGATTACCACAGTCTCCCTGCACTCACAAGACGGCCATTAAACTCGCAGTCGAAAATGCTCATCAAGGAACCCGTCAGCACATGAATTTCTATAACATCCAGGGCCGTCCGAAGGTAACTGCTGAGAAAGTGTTTACAAAAGTGTGAAACTTTCATCATCTGCAAGCTGAACTAATGAGTATCACATTGATTTTGATGTTTTAATTTCAATGCATATGATGCTTAATGTCTCTTCACAATGAAAGTGATGGTTGTATATCTCAGCCCTGGTCAATTTTACCTTCTCACAGTTTCTCTCTGAATCTGCTGCAGTCAAGTCTGTGACAGTTTGCCATTTTTTGGGTGATTATTGTTTGTTATATTGCCTTTAAAACAGTTGTAGGCAATTTTGTATATAACGTGTTTATGTGATTTAGATCAGCAGTGAATACATTGACATTGAGATTCTCTTGAGAGCAACAAAATGTCCAAAGTCAACTGCAACAGACCATCGGGCTGACTGTATTTTCATGGACAAGAGGGTAAGTAAAGAGTCACTGTGACTGTGAGCATTGGACATATCAGTTAGCAAATTAATTTAGGTTCATGTTAACTTTTTTGATGCCCTGCGGGGGAAAGTTAGCCAACAATAAAGTAACAAATACATAGGTGGCCTCAAAGAGCCAGTTCCTTCACCTTATTCTCAAATTTTAGTAGGTTTACAGGCTTAAAGGCTGGATTACCAGGCAGAAGCAAATGCTAATCATCTGAGGGGTGACCTGTAGATTATGCTTCGAGCTATGAACCCTAGCTGGCCTTATTTAAAGACCTGTGGGCTGTACTACAAAGCGGGTTTTACATACCCAGAGTTAACTCAATCGAGCCAGGTTAACTAAAACTCATTGTTGAAATCAGCCTTAAATGGCAGTGTGGTGTTTTGTGGTGAAAGGGCAGGACTTAACTCTTGTTTTAATTAGAAAGCCAGTAATTAAACCTGGTCAGAGCAGGGTAGATGTGCAGTGTGAATTACCCTTTAAATTTACCTCTTTAAATAGTGAACTACAGGACCACTTAGCTTGATCGGAGGACAGTATTTTAATACAGAGCAGTGTTCAGTTAAACGGGATTTGTTGTTCATACTTTTAGATGAACTTGCTTTGTATAATATAGCCTTATGGTGACCCTGCTTTGGAAGCTCTTTCCTCTAAAATTGTTCTGTGTCATTAAACCCTGCACTCCAGCAGCTCTGCCTTAAATCATTAGATATATCTTTACTACACCTTCTCTCACTGTATTTATTGCCCACCACTCTTTAAATACTGTTTTTGTGTGTCTGTGTGTTTTTGCAGCCATTCATTAACTGTAGAGTTTGCAGCAGACGGTCTGGTAATGATCTTACACATCCATCAAATGACTGTGTACCAAACAAGAAAGTGGATGAAGTAAGTGTAGAGAGTCTTAGCATTATGGAAATGTAACAGGTGTGTGAATTGTGTCTAAACATGTGGTTAAACTTTGATTGTGTTTGTACATGCAAAAATTTGATCAGAGTACTGTTTATTAATGACAAGGTTACTTTTAATCTGAACAACAGTGGCAGCACCAGGGAAAAGCTTGGGGGGGGGGGGCTCTAGCTCCTCCTCCAATGACCATAGTACCCCCACAGCACCCCCAAAATATTGGTTTCATTTTTTCTTTAACTATCTGTAAAATCTGTATATTGTGTAAGACATTTTTGCGGTTTTTACAGCATACTTGTAGTGTATTTTTTCTTCAAAGTACACATAGAGGCTCTGTGAGCTAGACGTTAGAATTTCATATTTTATCCTATTTTATCCATGCTGTAGCTTATCGTGCTGTGTGCTTCTATACACCATCTACATAAGCTGAAAAGCTAAAGCACCCGGTCTAAATAATCTCACTCCCCTATAGCACCTGTAGCATTAAGTCACTGGCGCTGCCACTGCTGAATAAACGACTCCAATCTGACTAAACCGCTTAACTTTTCCTCCCCATGTTACATTTCAGGACAAACGACGTAATATGTGTCCTTCTGATAAACCTCTTCTCAGACCTAAAACTGCCTTGGCTTCCAAGGACACTAAAGAAGCTGAAGGAGACCGTCTGGCTGTTTCTGATGGCTGATGGTCCTGCAATGTGGACCAGAGGAGGAAACTGGGAGGGAAAATGCTTTGCTTTATATCATGCCCACCCAAAGCCCCCAGTGAGTAAGCCATAGGCGCCGATAGCATGGAAAAACTCCCAAGAAGGAAGAAACCTTGGGAGGGACCAAACTCAAAGGGGGAGCCCATCCTCCTGGGGCCGGCAAAGTGTAGGTGCAGGATCACAAAAAAACTTGACGAGAGAAACGAGAGAATTCGACTGTCCCTCACAAAAACTGTAAAGTTTTAGTGGCTAAATTGCTTTTTCTATGCCTTTTCAAACAGGAGGAGATTTGTTTGGCTATACGTAGAAATTTTCTATACAATTTAGACAGCACAGAATCATTAACCTACTTTAATGCATTTATTAATACAACCACATATTTCACACATTTTGACATCAGTCATGCAGTGAAGATACAGTCTCTTTATTTCTTGAAGCCAACCCTCCCCATTAATCCGGGCTTGGGACCGACACCTAGTTGAGCTGGCTTTCTCCCTTAAGTGGCTGGGTTAGGCTAAACTATGCACATATTTATGAAGACTACTATAAATTTATAAAGACCTCCCTAAATATGTAGTCTAACAAAACGCAGTTTAAAGAAGGTAGCCTACCTGGTAAACAAAGAAATTAAAAGGCCCACAGCATATAATCGGGCTATATCCAAGCAGTTTTTAAGAACGTAACCTACATGGCGAAATTGAATTACTTTCTGGACCAACAAACGCAACCAGACATGAACATTATGCACCTTCCTAGTCTTGATGTATGTCGTCATACAGATGAGGACGTTAAGGCAGCCTTTAGGTCCGACCCATCATGCACTGCAGTTTTTTGCAAATTCCTCAGATGGAAAACCATTAAATACCTCTTCTATTACCTTATATTACCTTATATTCATGTAATAAATATACAAATATCAATTAGTTGGAAATCAGCCAGACAGACGTAATTACTACAAATGGTTTCCACTGTATTTGTGACTCTGAGTGCCGCAGGCTTGGATGCAGTGCCGCACCATTTTGTAAGGCATGCACTGGCCAATCATGTAGCACTTCTCTCATAAATATTAATGAGACATCACCTACCACCCTGCAAAAAAGAAATTTGCCGCTCGTCCCCCTGCACATGAACCAACATGGCTGTGTCAACCAGCGGAGCTCCGGAGCCTCTGGAGAAACACGCTGCAAAAAAGGCTCGCATACGGTCTTCCAGAGTTTGGGAATACTTCAGTCATGACACCTTTTCTGCGCCTCTACTGTAGCTGGCGTTAATGACGCTGTTTCAGCCATTTTATATTTTCTGTTTACTTATTCTGTCATGTAAGACTGAGACAAATTATCGTTTACGACTATTCTTACACACTGTAGCCTGACTTGCTGACTTAAGTAAGCTTAACTATAAGCTACCTTTGCTAGTGTTTGTGAATAACATGTTTCTCTAGTTATGAAATTATTCCATGTTTTAGCATCTGTTTCAACATTAAAGTCAAATTGGTATATTGAAATATGTAAAAACTATTGAACTATTAGCTTAAGTCTAACATAGAAAATCCTACTGAATCTCTTAAGATTTTCCTTTTTTGTTAATGCACTAATGTTTAAGAAGTGTCTTAAATTGAATTTCAGATTTGTGTGTGGGTGGGAGTGGGTGAATTGTATTAAATTCATACATTCATTCTTTTGGCTCAGACATTACTGACCTAAAACAAATTGAGGCATTGGGTAAGTGCTTAAATTAGCTACTAAATGGCAAAAAATATTCTAAATATCACATTTTCCATTCTTCGGTATAATTTTAATGAATCACCTATGCTGCCAAACATTAACGCATAGATTGTCACAACACTCTATGTTTTAGTTCTTCTTTATGTGTATAGGACGGTGTGATGGTTCTGGTGGTGGGTGTGGCCGACGCTGCTCGCGATGTTTGGCTATGCTGCAGTCCCAGGGACCAAGTTGGAACACATTTCCACCTTCAAGCTTAGGTGGAAAAACGGCACCGAGACCCAGCAGCAGGACAACTTCTTGTCCAGACAACCAGCCCTGCTTCATCATTGAAGTAAGCCCTGTGAACAGGAGCGAGATGTACTTCTGCAGTGGATGTTATAGCGGAAAGAACATCCCCATCCTCACGTCTGCCGGAGTGCCCCCTCAAGTGGGTGTGTGACTTAACTCGATGGATGAATTGGACAGAATGTACTGTTACTAGAGGTCGACCGATATGGGTTTTTCAAGTCAAGGGTCAGGCGATGGCCGATATATGCTGCTGATTTTTTTTGGCCGATAATTGGACGTTTTCCCCTCTATTTGCATGGTAAAATATCACACTAATAATAACAAACGATTTCTCAATTTAGCATTTATTGAATACTCGAATACTTGAATACTGGAAACAATAACACATTTATAAACAATAAAAATAGCAGCATCAGAATCTCTGTTAGTGCACAATATAGCAGCAAACTCCTCATGTTTGACGGAAGGAAATTTGTAAACAATACAAAAAGGAATAAGCATGTTATCTTTAGTTGTAATCCCACTTCCAGTCCCTGAGTCTTACTCACCACACTCATACTTCACAGCAAACAGACAGCAGTTAATTAACCAGAAGAGAAAAATGCAAAAACACAACAGAACTTGTAAATAATAACAAACTAATAGACAATAAAAATAGCAGCATCAGAATCTCTATTAGTGCCAAATATAGCAGCAAACTCCTCATGTCTGACGGAAGGAAAATTTGTAAATATACAAAGGAATGAGCACATCTTCAGTTTTAATCCCATTTCCAGTCCCTGAGTCTTCCTCATCCCACAAGCAGGCAAGGCATGTCACCCCGGTTGTGTGACAATTATTTTATATAAATGTATATATGTATATATATATTCCATCCACCATCCCTCCTTTACGGAGAACTGCGTTATTTTTATTGTCCATTACGAAAAAAATAAAAAAACTATATATATATATATATATATATATATATATATATATATATATATACATATATATTTATGGATGTATCGAGACTAGATGGTCATTATGGATAACTAAGGTGCACTAAAACTGGGTGAGCAGGCAAGGCATGTCACCCAGGTTGTGTGACAATTATTTTATATAAATGTATATATATATATATATATATATTCCATCCACCATCCCTCCTTTACGGAGAACTGCGTTATTTTTCTTTTCTATTGCTAATAAAAAAACTATATATATGTACATATATATATATATATATATATATATATATATGGGTGTATCGAGACTAGATGGTCAGTATGGATAACTAAGGTACACTAAAATTGGGTGAGCAGGCAAGGCATGTCACCCAGGTTGTGTGACAATTATTTTATATATATGCATATACATATTCCATCCACCATCCCTCCTTTATGGAGAACTGCGTTATTTTTATTGTCTATTGCAAAAAAAAAACTATATATATGTACATATATATATATATATATATATATATATATATATATATATATATATATATATATATATATGTATATATATATATATATATATATATGGGTGTATCGAGACTAGATGGTCAGTATGGATAACTAAGGTGCACTAAAATTGGGTGAGCAGGCAAGGCATGTCACCCAGGTTGTGTGATAATTATTTTATATATATGCATATATATATATTCCATCCACCATCCCTCCTTTACGGAGAACTGCGTTATTTTTATTGTCTATTGCAAAAAAAAAACAGAAAAACTATATATATATATATATATATATATATATATATATATATATATATATATATATATATATATATATATACATATATATTCATGGGTGTATCGAGACTAGATGGTCATTCTGGATAACTAAAGTGCACTAAAATTGGGTGAGCAGGCAAGGCATGTCACCCAGGTTGTGTGACAATTATTTTATATAAATGTATATATATATATATATATATATATATATATATATATATATATATATATATATATATATATATATTCCATCCACCATCCCTCCTTTACGGAGAACTGCGTTATTTTTCTTTTTTATTGCTAATAAAAAAACTATATATATATACATATATATTTATGGGTGTATCGAGACTAGATGGTCATTATGAATAACTAAGGTGCACTAAAATTTGGTGAGCAGGCAAGGCATGTCACCCCGGTTGTGTGACAATTATTTTATATATATATTCCATCCACCATCCCTCCTTTACGGAGGACTGCTTTATTTTTAATATCCATTGCGAAAAAAAAAAAACTATATATATACATATATATTTATGGGTGTATCGAGACTAGTTGGTCATTATGGATAACTAAGTTGCACTAAAATTGGTTGAGCAGGCAAGGCATGTCACCCAGGTTGTGTGACAATTATTTTATATATATGTATGTATATATTCCATCCACCATCCCTCCTTTACGGAGAACTGCGTTATTTTTCTTTTCTATTGCTAATAAAAAAACTATATATATGTACATATATATATATATATATATATATATATGGGTGTATCGAGACTAGATGGTCAGTATGGATAACTAAGGTGCACTAAAATTGGGTGAGCAGGCAAGGCATGTCACCCAGGTTGTGTGACAATTATTTTATATATATGTATATATATATTCCATCCACTATCCCTCCTTTATGGAGAACTGCGTTATTTTTATTGTCTATTGCAAAAAAAAAACACAAAAAAACTATATATATATATATATATATATACACATATATATTTATGGGTGTATCGAGACTAGTTGGTCATTATGGATAACTAAGGTGCACTAAAATTGGGTGAGCAGGCAAGGCATGTCACCCCAGTTGTGTGACAATTATTTTATATAAATGTATATACATATTCCATCCACCATCCCTCCTTTACGGAGAACTGCGTTATTTTTATTGTCTATTGCAAAAAAAGAACAGAAAAACTATATATATATATATATATATATATATATATATATATATATATATATATATATATATATACATATATATTCATGGGTGTATCGAGACTAGATGGTCATTATGGATAACTAAAGTGCACTAAAATTGGGTGAGCAGGCAAGGCATGTCACCCAGGTTGTGTGACAATTATTTTATATAAATGTATATATATATATATATATATTCCATCCACCATCCCTCCTTTACGGAGAACTGCGTTATTTTTCTTTTCTATTGCTAATAAAAAAACTATATATATATACATATATATTTATGGGTGTATCGAGACTAGATGGTCATTATGAATAACTAAGGTGCACTAAAACTGGGTGAGAAGGCAAGGCATGTCACCCCGGTTGTGTGACAATTATTTTATATATATATTCCATCCACCATCCCTCCTTTACGGAGGACTGCTTTATTTTTAATATCCATTGCGAAAAAAAAACACAAGAAAAAGAAAAAATATCTATATATATATACATATACATATATATATATATATATATATATATATATATATATATGGGTGTGTCGAGACTAGATGGTCAGTATGGATAACTAAAGTGCACTAAAATTGGGTGAGCAGGCAAGGCATGTCACCCAGGTTGTGTGACAATTATTTTATATATATATGTATATATATATTCCCTCCACCACCCCTCCTTTACGGAGGACTGCTTTATTTTTAATATCCATTGCGAAAAAAAAACACAAGAAAAAGAAAAAATATCTATATATATACATATATATATATATATATATATATATATATATATATATATATATATATATATATGGGTGTGTCGAGACTAGATGGTCAGTATGGATAACTAAGGTGCACTAAAATTGGGTGAGCAGGCAAGGCATGTCACCCAGGTTGTGTGACAATTATTTTATATATATGTATATATATATTCCATCCACCATCCCTCCTTTATGGAGAACTGCGTTATTTTTATTGTCTATTGCAAAAAAAAAAAAAAAAAACAATACATATATACATATATATTTATGGGTGTATCGAGACTAGATGGTCATTATGAATAACTAAGGTGCACTAAAATTGGGTGAGCAGGCAAGGCATGTCACCCCGGTTGTGTGACAATTATTTTATATATATATTCCATCCACCATCCCTCCTTTACGGAGAACTGCGTTATTTTTATTGTCCATTGCGAAAAAAAAAAAACTATATATATACATATATATTTATGGGTGTATCGAGACTAGATGGTCATTATGAATAACTAAGGTGCACTAAAATTGGGTGAGCAGGCAAGGCATGTCACCCCGGTTGTGTGACAATTATTTTATATATATATTCCATCCACCATCCCTCCTTTACGGAGGACTGCTTTATTTTTAATATCCATTGCGAAAAAAAAACACAAGAAAAAGAAAAAATATCTATATATATATACATATATACATATATATATATATATATATATATATGGGTGTATCGAGACTAGAAGGTCATTATGCATAACTAAAGTGCACTAAAATTGGGTGAGCAGGAAAGGCATGTCACCCCGGTTGTGTGACAATTATTTTATATATATGTATATATATATATATATTCCCTCCACCACCCCTCCTCTACGGAGGACTGCTTTATTTTTATTTCCATTGCAAAAATAAAAAATTTTAAAACACAAAAAAAAAAAAAAACGAAAATAATAATAATAAAAATAATTTTGAATGTGTATTCAAATAAGTTTGAATGTGTGTGAACTATATATAAATATATATATACACATGCATATACAGAAATATATACACACACACACATATATATATATACACACACACACACACACAGACACACACTCACATAAACACATACACACACTGTGTACAGTCTTATGCAAAGGTTTGGCACCCCTTGACAAATAACATCTTTTCAATTACAAAAGCAACAATATCAGTTAATACAGTCTCTTTAGGAACTGGGGGGAAAATACACAATATTTTCAGCAAACATTGATGAATAGTTACTTTTTATGCCATAAATTGAACAAAATTACAAAATAAAAACATTATTATGGCACTCTGCAAAAGTTTGGGCACCCTACGTAATCAGTACTTAGTAACACCTCCTCTGCCAGATATCACAGCTTACAAGCGCTTCTTATAGCCAGCTGAAAGGCTTTCAGTTCTTGTACTTGGGATTTTCTCACATTCTTCCTTGCAAAAGGCTTCTAGTTCTGTAATATTCTAATATATCAAGGGCTGTATTGTCAAATAGGAGATCGGCAGCATTCTCCCACCTGAGAAAACTGTACTACAATGCCCTTGATAGTGTGTAGAAACACACTCGTCAGCTCTAGTCCTCCTGTAACAACGCAAAAGGACTGGCAACCCTCAGGTATTTATGCGTGCGATTGTATGATAAATTCACCCTGACAGTCTCACACTTCTCTTGGTACCAACAGGTCTCATGGAATATATAAAAGGCAACTGCAACAATTATACTCGGCACTAAACATCGAGGCACGGAAATGCAGCAGAGCTTGTGTATTTCTCAGGATGCATTCTAGTAAAATGCCCGGAAAATGAGCTAAAGACATATTTCAAGGGGCACTATATAAAACCGATGGAAATTTTACTGATTAAATAAAAGGAAAAGCATCGTTTGAAAAATCACAAATGTTTCTAAGATTCAATGCATCGCTTTTTGACCACATCATAGCGATGAACACATCATTGTTCCTGACAATGTCCTAATACAGAAATAAAACTTTATGTTGGTAAACTCAAAAAGCCTTCACCTGTCACACTGGCTAACGATCTCAAACGATTATAAAGCAGCATTTTGAAAAGCGCTGTTTTAAAATAACAGGTACAACACTTACCTTGTCTTCTGGCCAAATGCTTTTCACGGCTTGGCACTCCAACGGTGCTGAAACGAAATTTGTATTTCCTCCTACCTCGTTGGCCCTTCAGTTCTTCTTTTCTCCCTTTGGATGTTTTTTTCCTTCTTCTTTGGATATTGTTTTTTATTTTTGTTTGTTTTTTTTACTTTGCATGTTTTTCCTTCTTCGGATATTATTTTTTTTGGCTTATTTTTTTAGACGATGTTTTTTTCGTCTTCTTTAAAAATTGATTTTTTTCGTCTTCTTTAAATATTGTTTTTTTTTCATCCTTTTGATGTTGTTTTACGGAACAAGAGCCGTACAGTGCTACTCTATCAGGAGGTAGCGCCAACTGAACGCCTTGAAGCAGTACCCAGCTCTTTTATAGGGAGCGTCAACCCGAAGTCAAGTTCTAGAACGTTGCACTCACTTTTCATTGGTTTCCCAGCTATGCTGTCAGAATAATGTTTGCTGATTGGTCGAAAATTTTAAAACGTACCCGAGTACTGTAAAAAAAACTCAAGATCTTGCTACCCTACGGAGCACCCATAAGGTGATTTTTTTTATACGTTATATGCAGCTATTTGTAGCAGGCCGTAATTAGACTAATCCACCCTTTGTCAATAAAGCCAACAAGAGAACAGGTTGCCCAAAGTTTGCTCAGGTACACGCCACAGCACAACCTTAAAAACACTCCAGCACAAATCACACTAGTGAATGACACAGCAAATCACAGCAATAAAAAAGACCCCTATGGGCAATCCAGCACCCAGACTACAGGTGCCAAAAGGCCCAGCCTGCCTAATAATGAACCCAAAATATACATACAACAAAGAAAAAGACACAAACAAAAAAGAAAATAAAACTAGCCAGCTGCTCCCACTAAACCCCGCTCCCGAGGCCACTAAGCCGGCTGGCTTGATAATACACGATACAACCTCAGATAAAACATATTAAAGCAACACCAGGGAGGTTTACAACCTGATCCTTAAAATTATCGACCCGTAATTCCACCTTGAAAACCCCTAAAAAACAGTAGTTTACCCCATGACTCACTGCCCCATTCAAACAAAAAAAAAACAGGTTTTTGGGGTAACCTTTAAGTCAGCTCTTCAAAACCAGGTATGAGGACTCTTCAGCTAATCAGTCCTCTAATTAGAAATCTAATTAGGGAGTTGCAGCGAAAACCTGCATACACACCGGCCCTTTGCGGATAAGATTGTTCACCCCTGAAACAAGCAAACAGAAAGGCTGCTACACTGCAAATTCAATATGCCCGCCGATGCTCCACCAAATCTATCAGGACCCTGCCTGTCTTTCCCGTGCCTGCTCCTTTGCCAATATGCCCTACCATCGGAGCATGCACAGCCATCTCGCCCCGGCTATGCCTCCTGTCCTAACTGCAGTTCCTATACCTGCCTATAATTGCCTGGCTACAATCCATTCCCCAAAATGAAATTGATGACCCAACGATCACAGCTAAGAATTCTATCCCCAAACCACTGGTCTTCCTCCCCAACCGAACGATCATTCACTGACCGTGGTAACTTATAAGGGTTGGTATGATGACCAGTGGTGGACCTCACCGAACGTTTAACTGGTCTCTACACCTCGGGGGGGACATAACCTCCTCCATTATACGAGGCCTACTTGTGGATGCTCTATTGCGACCCCTCCCACCAGCCCTGTCCCCGTAAAATCACAGAGTCCTCATCCGATTCCATTTCTGTTGCCCCTGTGGGCAACCCAGACTCAGGAGACATTACCAGAACATCTTCCCCTGACATAACAACCCCCTGTGGTACTGGACGCAACTCTGTTCGGTGAACTTGACGGACAACCCCGTCCCCCTCCATTGGAGTTGCAGAGTAAACTGCACCCTGATCTTGGGGACACCGAACTACCATATACAAACAGGCATCCCAATGATCCTGTATTTTACCTCGAACATGGTTCCGCAAACACACCAGCTGACCTTCATCAAACCCCTAATCATTAACCAACTCATTGTGTTTCCGATTTCGTGGTGTGGCTTGTTCCTCCAACTAAGCCTTCACATACTCTTGAAGCACCTGCAAACTTTCCTGATGGTTTTGTACCCATTCCTCCAAAGGTCCACCATACTGACTGATCCCGGCAGGAGCCTGAAGATAGTGTATCGGTAATCGAGGCTCACAGCCAGACCTTAAATAAAAAGGCATCATCCAGTCATTTGGTGGGGTGTAGTATTGTAAGCTTCTCTGCTGGAGGAAGTGTGTGAAGCAAATTGTGCAAAAAAAATATTAAAGCAACACCAGGGAGGTTTACATCTAGATCCTTAAAATGATCGACCTGCAATTCCACCTTGAAAATCCAATTACCATATAAAGGATACAAGATGTAAAGATGACAAATGACATGGCACACATTTGTTGTTTAGACTGTTGTGTCAGGTTAATTGAAAGCTGAAGGATCTTAGTGTTTACTAGTCTAAGTAACAGAATGTCTAAACACTGTGCTTGCCTTTATGGGTTTTTAAGCAGAACATATAGGTATAGAAACATATTAACATTACGTTTCACGATTCACTGACTGGAGAATAGGAGAATATACACATCAATATTACTACTTAAGTTAACTAACCCTAATCCCAACCCCTATTGGCACGGAGCCCGCCAGGGTTCAGGTGAGATATAAATCTGTAATCTGTATCAATGGTTTTGCTATCCATACCCACCCTATTAATGTTAGCTTCCCAGGGTTTCTTGTTAGACAAGCTCTGTGTCTCTCTATACCCCCATTTACTGCACGACTGATTGTCCATTTATAAAGAATCAAATAGGGTGAAGATGGTTTTAGTTTACAATTACTCTGGAAGGTGACCAGATTAAAAAAAACTAAATACCATGCCTACGTGTATGTAATCTCCATCACAGTCCCCATTTTCCCCATAATCCTCGTTTTGATAGTGCCAATTTGTGTAATGTGAGTTTTTTTTTTTTTAAAAAAACTGTTATAGAAGAACATACTGGATGCCACATGTGTACAATTACCCCTTTCTAATTAGTGGGGTCCGTTGTGTCAGCTACAGCCTTTACTAACATACACATAAGTATACAGTCTTACAGCACTTTTGTTTTCCTTTTGTATTTAATGGTTTTCCATTTAGGGGGCAGCATGGTGGTGCAGTGGTTAGCACTGTTGCCTCACACCTCTAGGGCCCGGGTTCGAGTCTCCACCTGGGTCACATGTGTGTGGAGTTTGCATGTTCTACCCATGTCATCGTGGGGTTTCCTCCGGGTACTCTGGTTTCCCCCACAGTCCAAAAACATGCTGAGGCTAATTGGAGTTGCTAAATTGCCCATAGGAGTGTATGCGTGAGTGAATAGTGTGTGAGTGTGCCCTGCGATGGGCTGGCCCGCCATCCTGGGTTGTTCCCTGTCTCGTGCCCATTGCTTCCGGGATAGGCTCCAGACCCCCCGCGATCCAGTAGGATAAGCGGTTTGGAAAATGGATGGATGGATGGACAGTTTTCCATTTGAGGAATTAGCAAAAAACTGCAGTGCATGATGGGTAGGATCTAAAGGCTGCCTAACGCCCTTAATTTGTTTGCAATTTCGCCAGGTAGGCTACCTTCTTTAAACTGCGTTTTGCTAGACTACACATTTCGAGACGTTTCATTGTAGTCTTGGTAAATATATATATATAGTTTAGCCTAACCCAGCCACTTAAGGGAGCAAGCCAGCTCAGGTAGGTGCCAGTCCCAAGCCCGGATTAATGGAGAGGGTTGGCGTCAAGAAATAAAGAGAAATAAAGACAACTAATACTCCTAGTTTGCGAGATCTGACTGCAATGGCAGCACTGCTACAAGGGTGTGGATAAATCTATACAAATATCACCTGCATGCACATTACTTCTTTTACAATAACCAACTCCTGATCCATACTGTTAGTCGTGAAAAAAAAAACTATCGTGTACATAGAGGCCCTGTGTAAAAAGATAACTGCCAAGGAAAAGATCAAAAACATTTATTTCAAGGATACAAAGTTTTTATGGTCATGTACAGTGTACAGTGCAATTCTTATTTGATTAACTTGAATGTCTCCACAGACTAGACGATTAAACAAATAAAGCAGCGCAACATTACAGTAACTAATAACAAATAAACAAAGCTCACGAGTACTATTACAGTATTTATATCATTTATTTAAACTTAATTTTACCAGGTAAATTAACTACAAAGCAGTTACCACTGCTTTACCTGCTTCTCGGGAGAAATAGCAGATATACGTCATGTATGTGACTAAATTCTTAAGCCAATAAGGGCAAAGTTGTGTCGTAATGGAGGCGGATCCAGTTTGTGCAGCCGGTTAAAGACACTACGGGCATGTAAATGGAGAACGAAATTATAGTTATACCGAATCTCCTACACACAATACCAAGGTTACCAACTTTGGTCAGCTGACCGGAGTGAGACGTTCAATTCCCGTAAGATTTCTTTGCGCCAGCCTGAGAGTCTGAAAACACGTCACACCAGATGCATGAGAGATGGAAACCTGGGATATTCAGTCGAATCAGATCAAATATGATGCTAAGTTAGTACTAAGTTAAAATATGTTCCGGACTTGTAACATGCACCCATGATTTGGAACAGTCAGCAGGCTGTCTCTGGCCACGCCCCCTACACTCGGTCCGGCCCCTGGCTTTTCCTGAATTCTGATTCCTTTAGATAAACATTGACTTCATTGATATTGTTATTGATTTATCGACAGACCATCATACGTTTTAGACGTTATAATAACAACACTCTATTGATCCCCAAAGAGAGAAATTCTCTCCTTGCCTGCCCCCTCTTACTGTCCATGATACACAAGCACATATGTAGAAAAACGTCAGCTTGGAAGCCAAGGCTGGACTTAACCTACTCCTTAGGGTTCAACTGGAAACTGCCCCATGGCCGAGCGGTCTAAAGCCTCCTGCGCTGCGAAAATGGCCTTTCAAAGTAAGGGGTATTCTGTTCTCCGAAGTAAGGCGTGGGTTCGAATCCAACTTCCGACAAAAGTTCTTCAATCGCTACAGCAGAATTTGAGCCACTGATCGGCTTTAATTGCTTTGTTTTATTTTTGCGTTTCAGGCAAAACTACATAACACTTAAAGACACTACGGGCATGTAAATGGAGAACGAAATTATAGTTATACCGAATCTCCTACACACAATACCAAGGTTACCAACTTTGGTCAGCTGACCGGAGTGAGACGTTCAATTCCCGTAAGATTTCTTTGCGCCAGCCTGAGAGTCTGAAAACACGTCACACCAGATGCATGAGAGATGGAAACCTGGGATATTCAGTCGAATCAGATCAAATATGATGCTAAGTTAGTACTAAGTTAAAATATGTTCCGGACTTGTAACATGCACCCATGATTTGGAACAGTCAGCAGGCTGTCTCTGGCCACGCCCCCTACACTCGGTCCGGCCCCTGGCTTTTCCTGAATTCTGATTCCTTTAGATAAACATTGACTTCATTGATATTGTTATTGATTTATCGACAGACCATCATACGTTTTAGACGTTATAATAACAACACTCTATTGATCCCCAAAGAGAGAAATTCTCTCCTTGCCTGCCCCCTCTTACTGTCCATGATACACAAGCACATATGTAGAAAAACGTCAGCTTGGAAGCCAAGGCTGGACTTAACCTACTCCTTAGTGTTCAACTGGAATCTGCCCCATGGCCGAGCGGTCTAAAGCCTCCTGCGCAGCGAAAATGGCCTTTCAAAGTAAGGGGTATTCTGTTCTCCGAAGTAAGGCGTGGGTTCGAATCCAACTTCCGACAAAAGTTCTTCAATCGCTACAGCAGAATTTGAGCCACTGATCGGCTTTAATTGCTTTGTTTTATTTTTGCGTTTCAGGCAAAACTACATAACACTTAAGAGGTGCAGGATGATCTGTCTTGCTCTCGCGAGGTTTTTGTACGACGTGACATGGTGACATAATGCAGCGGACGATAAAAATCTAACCACAATGCATTGCGTCAGGACCAGAATGTATTGCTTTAAGCCAGCGCTGTATGTGGGTACATGAAGTGGAAAGCACCCAATAACAAACATAACATTTAAAAAAAATCTACAAACTAGTGGGAATATAAAATAAAATAAATGTGTCTGGGCAAATTGGTAAGTTAAATTAAATCGTTTTAAGCAGTGTTAAGCAGTGTGTGGTTTTAAACACGAGTAGCATGTACCGTGTTGACGGCGCATGAACGTATCTTGGCAGCACATGTAAAACTTAGATTTGCAAGCGGGATGTGAAACAGCATTTAGGTGTTTAAAACAGCAATAGAGTGCGTGTTTGTTCACGCAGTTACAATGTTTAGTTGTTATTTCTGTGGAACATCAGTGCAAACCCTTAGGGAACATGTTTTACATGTCAAACTTCACCGTCATGAACCACGATGCGTGTTCAAGTGTGGCGCTACAGATTGCCACAATACGTTTCGTTCATATGGGGAATTTAAGGCTCATTTTTACCGTAAACATAACACAGATTCATATATTGATACTACAAATGCCCTTACGGTGTTTACGTGTAATATGTCTATGTGCCAGCGCCAATGTCGCGATGTCAGATCACTAACAGCTCACTTAAAGGAACATATAGCCGAAGGACGTGTTGTGACATGTCCGGTGACAGGATGCGACCATACGTTCACTGTGAGATCGTCGTTTACAGCCTACATGTCCAGGAAACACAGACAATGTTCTGTGGACAGTATAAGAGATCTTTATAAGGAGACAGTTTCTCAGTTTCTTGAAACTGAACCGTTAGTTACAGGCCCTACAGAGAGATTTAGTGAGACTGATGAAGGTGAAGTCCATCTTACAGAAAATTTCAGTGACCTTTTTCTTAGAAATATTTCTCTTTTCTACTTGAAATTACATGGGCAGTTTCTTCTGCCAGCATCAACTATACAAAATATTATTGAAGAGATGCTAAGCATACATGAACTAGGACAGACATATACTTTGAATAAATTAAGTGCATTCCTGAAAAGTGACTTAACTGAATTAACAGATGAGGTTATTGGTAGTATATGTGATGTTGTGAAGGAATCTGACCTTTTCACCATTAGTCATGAAGGACCAATGAGGACCAATTTTTCAAGAACTAGGGCTTTTAAACAGATGTTTAGATACACAGAACCTGTAAAGTTGTACTTAGGAAGGGATGAAACAAGGTCACAGAGGTTTGCCTACTATGTTCCATTGAAAGACACTTTGAGACATTTACTGGAGTCAGACTTATGGCAGAATTGTGCTGCACAGGGTACATACGTACCATACACTGATGTGCTTTGTGATGTCAGTGATGGTCAGGTATATAAAAACAATGAGTTCTTTTCTCAAAACCCATCATGTCTAAAACTAATTCTATATCAAGATTCTTTTGAGGCGGTGAACCCATTAGGTTCAGCAAAAAGCAGCACAAAGTAGTAGCTGTATATTTGTCTCTGGCTAATTTACCACCTCATCAAGTACAGACCACATGTCACTTGTAATGCTGTGTCAGGAAAAAGACTTCAAACACTTTGGCCATGACAAAGTTTTCTCAAGGCTCATTGCAGACTTAAAAGACCTGGAAGACAATGGAATAACGGTGGCAGAGGAAAAAGTTAAAGGGACTGTTTTGTGCATTGCAGGGGACAATTTGGGGTCTCATAATATCGGTGGATTTACAGAAAATTTTAGTTTTTCTGAATATTTCTGCAGGTATTGCCGGACAACCCGAACAGATTTTCAAACAGATCCAAATGCATTTTACAGTCTGAGGAACAACAAAACGTTGAAGGTATAATATCTGAGTTTTAATTCATTGAATTACTTCGATGTTTGTATGCCTGGCCTGCCACCTTGTTTAGGCCATGACATTTTTGAGGGTATCCTTTCCTATGATTTAGCCCTTTACCTGAAGTACTTCATCAAGCAGAAAAAGTGGTTCACTTATTCAATTCTGAATAGACGCATTAAGAAATTTAAGTACAGTGGCTCTGATGTGTTGAGTAAGCCATGTGCAGTAAACTCCAATGGAGTAAAGCTTTATGGTCAGGCTGTTCAGAACTGGAATTTTCTAAGACTTCTTCCTGTGATCATGTGTGACAAGGTGAAAGAGCCCACAGATGATGATTGGCAGTTGACCCTTCAGCTAAAAGACATTGTGGAGCTGATTTGTGCACAGAAAATTTTATTGCCAGAGGTTGCATACCTTGACGTTCTTATCCAAGAATATCTTGCTTGTAGATTTTCTTTCTTTCCAGGACATAGGTTAAAGCCTAAGCATCACTACTTGCGACACTACCCTGCACTGATTTTAAAGTTTGGTCCTTTGATCAGGTTGTGGACAATGCGATTTGAAAGTAAATAAGGCACCATGGCAACAACAGTCAGAACAGCATCCAGTTCACAGCTAGTTTTAAAAATTGCTTTAACGCAGAGTGATTACAGGAAATAGGTGTACTGCTTAATATTAATTAAATTATTAAAATGTGCTAATAATAGACATATTTGTCAGTCAGACATTGTGCTTTTTAAAGAGCAGAAGGGATACATTAAATTACGATTATATTGTCCTTACTGTATATATTTTTACATTTTTCCCCTCAATGATATAAATATTTTCCCCCCTGACATATAATCAGTGTAAGCACACAAACACATTGGCCGGTTATCCTATTCATTCAGTTCCACGGACAGTGACCTGTGTTACTGTGCTGTGACATCTGGTTCCTTCATTGGCTCTGTATATTTCTATAAATGACTAAATGGCTCTGTTGTAGAAATTTCCAGCCAGAGACTTGGTTCCTATATAACGAGAAGATTTTATTTTTACTCGGACTGAGAAGCTACAGAAAATCATCTCTGCATGTGATCTCCCCTTTACTGCTCAAGCAGAGCACACGCACATCAGCAAGTGTCAAGGCAGCAAGTGCATACAAACAACTTCTCAGGACAGTTATAGGGCCTTCAGGAGGAACCAAACTGCTGCCTCATTCAGAGATACCATTGTCTAAGACTTGCACTAAAACATTCTGAGCACTTGGGCATATTTAAACAAAGTAGTATGGCACCTGTGTCAGAATCCATCCCTGCCTTGTCCTGTTCACATGTCACTGGCCATCCTATTCTCTCCTCTGTCTTGTACCCCTTAGCCCATAGTGTGTTTGCCTGCTCATAAGGCCACCATGTGGCTTAACGGGTCAAGTGGTTCCTGACTCCCCTTTTAGTTGTGGGTTTTGAGGATATCACAGGGTCTGTGTTTTCATGATTGTCCCCCAGGCCACCATGCAGCTCAGCCCAGGATTCTCCACCCATTCTACCTTTACTCCTTCAGCCGCATACACGAGTCAGGCCTAGGTTATTCAAATTTCGTCCTGCCAAATTTACTGGACAGGAAGTGGACACTGCAAATGAATATGTGAATACTCCAATACCTACATCTTTACAAGTTACATTAAGGGGTTTGGTACAGTAAATGGTTGTGAGGTGGGATTTCTTCTTGATGTCTGTTTGTAGCCCGTCCACCAGCAGCTGCTGCTGTATTTATCACACCAAGCAGGGAACGTATATTGCTAAGTTTTTCTTAGTTCAATTACACTTGACTAAGCTAATTAAGCTGGCTATGTTGTTTACATTCAGAAGGATGCCGCCATATTGGGTTATACACAGATGCCACAATAGCTCACACTCACATTCCCTCTTCATTATTTTTCTAAATACACTCTATCCTGCCTTGTCACCTGCAACAAGATCTCACTCCCTGTATCGAGTAAAGTCTTTCTAATGGTTGAGCAGATTTCTGCTTCTCTCCTAACCATGGACATCCAAAGTAAGATGAAGCAAAATGTTAGGGAATTTGACAACACATGGTTACTCTTTTGGTAACAGTGACTTTGGTTTTATTTTGATAGATGTAAACCACATAATATGGTCTTAACCTTGTTTTCTGTCCTAAAAGCAAACTTTTGTGTTACAGGAGAAAAGTGCACAGCTGCTCGGATCAACCCCAGCTAATCAGCGCATATGGGAATCTTTTCAAAATACCATGTGAGTCTAAATACCATCTAAAGTAATATAAGCTCTTTAGATGACGCTCAAATAATCAATTCCCATCAACTTGGTGTCAGAACACAAACTCGGTGGCAAAAAAGTGAAGCACAACAGACTAAGTTGTGAAAATGAAATCTGCATGTGATGAAAGGGCATGTGACAGTATCTCGATGATTATAATATCAGATCAAACGGAGTTGGCGGTATGGCCACACTGCTGGTCCCATGTCAGTAGGGTATAGCACACCCCTGGGCCCGGATACCACTAGGATGTCACTGGTGTACCACTGTGCCGTCAGAGTGTGGTGTGTCACTCCACAGTGTTGGCAGGATTGCTCTTCTCCCTGCGGCGCCACCATACGCACACGACGGTCATCTGTGGTACTGCAGAACTGAGATGTATCGCTGAACATGGTAGGACGCCAGTCGTCATCAGTCCATGCCTCCCAGTGACTACACCACTCCAAACGCAACCGTTTCTGTGCTATTGTGAACGGCAGCCTATGCATGGGACGGTGAACCCGTAGTCCAGCTGATGCCAGTCATCGCGACACGATGATATAGGGTGTTGTAGAGAGTCCAGTAGCTGTGTCCATATATCAGGCGCAGGTGTCATGGGGATCTGTGATGCTTGGAGCACAATCCAATGATCCTTCCTTGGCGTGGTCTGTCTTGGATGACCAGAAACTTCACGACGTGTGTGGATGCCTCACGTGCCCATTGGTTTCAATATCAGGCGACTGATATCCGCATGGCCCACATGCAGTTGCACCATATGACCACCTGGCTTCATGCAAACCCGCAATGCAACCCTATCAAACTCCGTCAAGTGCTGTTAACTGGCTAATGTGACTACGAGGCATCCTGTGTCTGGTAATTAAACATGCCAACTCCTTGCAATTCTAATCATTTACATATCCATCACTGGTCTGCACGTGTACCAAATTACATCTAAATTGGATAGTTCTGGGTTTTCAACTTTTTTTTCCCTGAGTGTATATGCCCTTCACTGATGAGAAATTCATCAACATCTAAGTCCTACATTCATGTACAATGCATATTAAATGAATATTTTGTCACTATTAGTCTTGATGTATCATTCTTTGAATGCACTCAATTGAATCATGGACAGTGGTTCCACATGGTAAAAAAATGAATATTCTGAAAAGGAAACATCCTTCTTCGGTTGATACATTCACTTTGTATTCTGAGAAGGTTTTTCCCTTGATTGCCTTGTACAGTATGTCTAGTGTGTTTTTTGGTATGAATGTGGCATTAATCATACAATGAAAAAAACACTGACTTGTAGTGAACATGTAAAACAAAAACATGCAGTGTCATCTATCCATTTTTCAAACCGCTTATCCTATTGGGTCACGGGGGGTCCGGAGGCAGGGAACAACCCAGGATGGGGGGCCAGCCCATCACAGGGCTCACTCACACATGCACACCTATGGTTAATTTAGCGACTCCAATTAGTCTCAGCATGTTTTTGGACTGTGGGGGGAAACCGGAGTACCTGGAGGAAACCCCACGACGACATGGGGAGAACATGCAAACTCCGCACACATGTGATCCAGGCGGAGACACGAACCCGGGTCCCAGAGGTGTGAGGCAACAGTGCTAACCACTACACCACCATGCCGCCCCCATGCAGTGTCATATATAACTGAAATAAGAAATGCTGGATTGCCTGAGTTGCATGCGTGTGTGTTTTTTAATATGGGCAACATGGTTCCCTGAGATGCCTCAGTGTTGCTCACCTCCATCTCTAACACACAGCCTCAGAAATGATTTTAAAACTACTGAAAGAAATAATTGGCTACACTGCAGCTCCACTGTTTTGTTTGGCACCCCTGCATGTCCTGCATTGTGTGGGGAAAAAAGTTGAAGGCTGTGTTACATACTGTAACACAGCTAGAATGCAAAAACACTTTATACTTCACATAAGATGGTGGACCTTATTGACAAAGGCAAATTTGTGTTGACCCCAGCAAGGCAGCTAGCGTACTTTGCATTTCTCACTTACCCGGATGTGACAATAAAGCGCTCCACTACAGTAAACCCTGCAGACAGCATTCCCCTGGAGGATGAGGGGCAGCCACATGAGTGTGTGGCAGAGTGTTTGGTTTACACTAAACTGAGAGCAGACTTGGAGAGCTCTCCCACTGAAAATAGCGAGATGGTTTTGTTTGTGGATGGCTCATGTTGGAGAGATGGGGATGCCTTGAAGGCTGGGTTTGCTGTAGTCCAGGCACAGGGTGATGATTTTCACACTCTCGTTTCAGAGCCAGTGGCACAACCCTGTTCCGCTCAATTAGTGGAGATAAAGGCTTTGACTACAGCGTGCCGGCGAGGACAACATAAGACAGTTACTATCTACACAGACTCTGCATACGCACACGGTGTATGCCATCTCTTTGGAGCAGTCTGGAAGCAAAGGGGCTTTCGCAAAAGTGACGGCTCCCCCATTCAGCATTATAATCAGATTTTGGAGTTGCTACACACAATGATGCGTCCCAAGCGTTTGGCTATTGTTAAGTGTCAGGCCCACCGCAAAGGTCGTGATTTTGTTATTCAAGGAAATGCAGCCTCTGATGCGGCAGCCAGGGCGGCTGCGCAGGTGAGTACTGCTGATCTTTTACCTATGGTGACTACAGAGCAGGTTTCTGATCTGGTGGCCCTGCAGGAGCGGGCGGGCCCCTATGAGGCCTCAGTGTGGCTAAAAAGGGGGGCCTCTAAGGATGCTAATGGTCTGTATCGCAACCATGAGGGACTTTTGGCTGCACCTCTGTCTCTGGTGAATATTTTGATAACGGATGCGCATGGTCTTGACCATTGCGCACGGGGGGAGGAGTTAAGGAAAATTACACAACAAGCTGCAAGCAATGATGGATGCAAGGTTGTCAGAATGTGAATATGAGGTGTGCATTAAGAACAATGTACGCAAAGCAATCACGGCCCCAGTAGGGCACATTCCAGTGCCTGAGGGACCGTTCAGACACTTGTGGTGGACTATGTGGACATGGGAAAAACAGCATATGGAAAGCGATATATGCTTGTGATTGTGGACAGGTTCAGCAGATGGGTGGAGACAATACCGTCCAAGGACATGGGGGCGATGACAGTGGTGAAATTCCTGATCAGAGAGTCCGAGGTTTGGGATCCCAACTGAAATAAGCTCTGATAATGGAGCTGCCTTTGTGGGGAAAGTTAAAAGTTAGTGGTTTAACAGCTGAGAATAAAACAAAAGTTGGCATGTGTGTATCACCCTCAGTTGCAGGGTATGGTGGAGAGAGTGAATGGCACACTTAAGCAGAAGCTGAATAAGATTTGCACCACCATGAAAATGAACTGGGTGGATGCCCTGTCAACAGCCTTGATGGCATATCGGATGGAAACGCACAGGTGATGCATTTGTCTCCGCATGAAATGCTGACTGGGAGACCTATGCCTGGATCGACTTGAGGGGGCGTATAAGGGACCCAGCCTAGATCAGCTGGGGGATGAATTAAAGTTGTACATGAGGACTTTAACCAAAATACACAAAACTATTTCCAAACAGGAAAAGGAGAAAGCACAGAAAGAAGACACAGACCAGGAGGAGCCAGTCATCTTTCCCGGAGATAAAGTCTACCTGCGAGTGTTCCGGTGAAAGTGGCACGAGCCCCGACGAAAGGGACCCTTCAAGGTGACACGAGCCACAGCAACAGCGGTGCAGGTAGAAGGGAGTAATACGTGGTACCATTTGAACCACTGCACTAGAGTACCGCACGAAAGACAGAGTCACTGAAAACTACACAGAGGATGCAGCTGCCCTTGACTCAGATGGCCCTGATGGAGCTCCCAGAGGAGCTCCACAGCTTGGGGTGGAGTCAGTTTCAGGATCAGAGCAGAGTGAGGGCCAAGAGGGAGCATCGCAAGCAGACCAGCCACTCCAGACAGGACACGAAGCTGTGGGTTCTGGTACGGCTGACAGCAACGATGTTAGTGATGCTAATGATTTATCAGGCCCTTCAGGTCTGGGTGCACAGCAGGACCACAGGTCAGGTGAGCACAGGACAACTGACTTCACTGACTCAGCCTGGTCCTTTGATGCTGAATAACCTCTCAGATTACAGTGAGCGAAAGCGGAGAGAAATGGGGGGAGATATGGGAGTGAGGAGAGTGAGCAAATTTTAGAAGGATGCCCAGGATGAAGTAGACCTGGATGGGTTAGCAAAACGTACACTTGGAAATTGGTGGTATAAATGGGCTAAGTATACCGCCACTTCATTAGGGCAGGAGGGGTGTGTGTTGTGTGCAAGTCCTGACCCTTCAGTTAGGGTTGTCCCGTTCCCATACACTAATAAACAGTGTGAAGAATGGGAAATGGAGAGGAGTATGAGATTCTGGAAGAGTCTGTGTCAGGAGGGGCAGGCCCCTAAGAAAGTGCAGGCCCACATCTAACCAGACGGAGCGCATACCGTACTGCCCATATCAGCGTCTGATATATCAGGGAAATACTAAATATGCATAGAGGGTGGAAAAGCATTGTGGGCAGTTTAAGCCCTGGGAAGGAGGTCAGCAAGATATTATGGCGAACAAATTGAGTTTTTTTACAGCAAATTTTCCTCTCTTCATGTTGTCCCTACTGCGCAGATTAATCGTCCCATGTGCCTGCCAGCAAATATTGCTCCTTTACCTGCCGAATGCTGCCTAATTTTAATGCTGCAATTGAAAGGCTTCAAACATGATATGGGTGTGTGGGTTCTTACTAAAAAGTTATAATTCAAGTAGCCTCAATAACAGTCCATTTTGATGGCAGGTAC
This sequence comes from Brienomyrus brachyistius, assembly GCF_023856365.1. Classification (NCBI taxonomy): domain Eukaryota; kingdom Metazoa; phylum Chordata; class Actinopteri; order Osteoglossiformes; family Mormyridae; genus Brienomyrus; species Brienomyrus brachyistius. Next base: position 20,991,423 of record NC_064549.1, read on the forward strand.
CTGAAAGTACAACTCTGGAGGACCTTGAGAAGTGAAAGACACCTCTGCTTGACTTCATGGCCAATGCAGGTTGTCTGAGGCCTATCCGGTCAATAAGAGATGGGAATCTGCTGGAACATGACATTGTCACGTTTCAGGTCATCCACAGGGGTCAGGGTCCATTTCAGAGGTATTCTGTGTTCTGTTTACATGTACGTTAGTTAGGATCAGAATTTTATCCTTTGACCAACATGGATCAAGTTGCTATTATTTCTTTGAATATAAACTAATAAAGTAACCAGTAACACATTGATAATTAATAAGTGAGTTATAAACACTGTCTACATTCTGCGCCACCTGTTCTGCTTTGAGCCAATCACAATTACTGCTGACCAGATGGAAGATCTTTTCAGCATTCATCTGTCTCCAGAAGGTAGCAACAAGAGAGTTGCTGAGGAAATAGACTCTCCAGAAGGTAATGACCATCTCCAGGATGCAGAAGGTACTTTAATTGACCGTATAGTGTAGAAGTAAATGTTGTTTTTGTAAAACAAAATATACCTGTATAACAAAAAACACTGTAGCTAAAGTTAAATCCTCTTACTGGACAATCACCTATTTTAAATCGCTCTTCAGTTTTATCCGTTTTCCAAACCTCTTATCCTTCTGGGTCACGGGGGTCGGGAGCCCATCCCAGAAGCAATGGGCACGAGGCAGGGAACAACCCTGAATGGGGTCAAGCCCATTGCAGGGCACACTCACACACCATTCACTCACACATGCACACTTACGGGCAATTTAGCAACTCCAATTAGTCTCAGCATGTTTTTAGACTGTGGGGGAGAACCGGAAAACCCAGAGGAAACCGCACGATAACATGGGGAGAACATGCAAACTCCACACACATCTGACCCCGGCGGAGACTTGAACCCGGGTCGCAGAGGTGTGAGGCAACAGTGCTAACCACTGCACCAGCATGTCGCCCCATCCTATTAAGCTTATTGTTCAGAATTAAAAATGGGGTTATTAAGAAAGAGTAGCCTCCTATAAAATAGCCCAGCACTCCTCCCTCCAGGCCAAGAATATTTTCTTTATGGTCCAGTTCAAAATAATATCAACTGCAGAAATACGGAGCACATGTAATTTATCTGTATTTTAGATGGTAGACGAGTGGCTGGGTGACGTCGTGGCTGGATGACTTGCAGTGTAGCTTGTTATCTGTGCGTTCTGGACAGGCTGCTGACTTCTGATTACTTTTGCCATTTGGTTCGATGTTACGTCATTTCCAGGTGTGTCGGTGCCCAGTATGAAGCTAATCGGCGCATTATAGTTATGAAAAGAAGACAGAATAGCAAAGAAATTGAGGCAGAATTAATTCAACAAAGTATTAAAAATATTACTCAAGTAGATGAATCGCTTCTTGAGACTGAAGGCGACTGTATTTGCACGAACGAGCGTCGAAAAGAAATGCATTATTGTCGCGTTTAAATGAAATAGTAGTAAGTGTCACATTTGCGACGTATTACAGGAGGATGTTAATCTTAACTTTGACTGTAAAATATCATAATAAACAAGAAATGTGAGTTTTTAGTCTGCTTAAACAAGACTACCGATGTTACAGCGAGCGGACGCTGCTGCCGCGCAGGAGAAGCGAAGCGACATTGCCTTTAAAATGAGAGATTACATTCCGTGGCAGGGGGACAGTTTACAGCACGACACCGGCATTAGGCAGCAGGATGGGTGGGTTAGGTGATCTCCCAGACTGAAAGGGATTCTGGGGACTCAGGGGACAGTGTCGCCCTGAGGGACTGAGGGCCACGTCAGAGGGGGCCTGATGTAGAGGGGCCCAGACAAGGGATGGCTGATGTAGAGGAGCCAGGTGTGGAGGTGCCACATATTGAGGAACCCTGGTGATCACACTACAGGGGGCCAAATGTTGGTGGGCCAAGAGGAAGTGGCTGGGGAGTAGAAAGCATAGATGTCTTGGAGGTGGGTAGACTACAGAGATTTATGCACCCCGGGATTCCCTCAAGTGCCTCTCAGATCTAGGATGGCCAATACTCGGTCCTCCCCAGGAGTGAGAGGATGCAGACTGGCTCCCCCCAGCCCTCCTCACCGGCTCCCTCCAAAGAGCTGTAGCCCTCCTTTTGGTGATGCCGACATCGTCCCTGCACTTCCCCCTCACACCCTCTGCCATGCGGCAGCAGCCATGGCCCACAGAATGTATCTTTTTCTTTGATCTCTTGATATTTTCCTGGCATATTTTTGTGTTTTGCTAACATGCATCATGGTACAGGAAACGTACCCCAGAGCAGGACTGTAGACTAAACCATTTTCAGGAAGGGTAGGTGTGCTTGGGGTGAAAAATAACTTTAAATTAATTGATGAGATATATTAATTTTATCTGTATTATTTTGAATAAATACAGCCCCCCCGCATATTTATGACTGACCCACAAACTCACACACTGTCCACGGATGAGAACAGCGCAGACCCTGCACAGTGAAGGTTGGCAACTCCTTCCAATTTTATAGCCCAAACCACAAGTAAAAGATACCCAAAATCAGACCCTTCATAAACTTTTCTATCTCCAAAAATACTCCATAATGCTGCTTAAAATTAAGCAATGCACGCACAAGTTAAAGCTCTTTTCTTTGTAATGAATGAGGAAAGAAATAGTTTTGGATAAAGAAATGAATTAGTCTTTTTTTTCATGTGAGCATCCTCCTGCAGCATTTAAATATGGAAAAGTGGCTGATGGATGGACCTGTATTAAATTTGGGTGGGCCTGAGTGAAGCTCATTACCCTACATTTTCTTATATAGGCTTAGATATTTACAACATGGTGACTGCAACAATAATACACCCACGACTGTGGTGTTCTACCTAAAGAGCACCACTAGAGGGAGCTCACACATTCTGTCGTACTTGCCACAGTAACAGCAGTGATGTGCAGGAACAGAGTTAGAAGCCGGTAATACATATAAAAAATGTAATTTCATTAATCTGAATGGGTGGGCCCAGCAGAGCTCACCCAGGCCTATCTATAGCTCTGCCTCTGCATCAGTCCATCTCTTTGCAGTCCAAATTGTACATCTACCAAACTGGACAGAAAATTTACAACCATTCTGTTTGGTGGTCAGATTTAAGGAATGTCACATTAGTAAATTCACGTTCTACATGAACATCTGAAATTGCCAGAGACAAAATCGGCAGTACAGGCAGACCAATGTCTTTGAAACTCCTTTTTCCTTCAGCACCCTCATACTGCAAAACCTCAGTCCAAAATTCTCCATGTTGGTCTTCTCTTTGAAACTGCAACAGGAGAGCTCTCTCCACTGGTTTTATAATTCACGAAGGGAACAGGAAAGGCCCTCTTTTGGTAGGCTGCCTACTGCAGGCTCTCTTACCCGGGGATGAGGCATCTCCAGCTTACTCAAGTGACTCTGGAAATTGCATATGATACTGTGTCTGGAAGCAGTCCATGCTGCGCTTAGGAATGACGTCTGTTTTGGTGTAGAATTGAATGTGGAATTTACTGTAAATACCTAGCAAAAAAAAAAAGCTGCCAGAAAGGTATTGCAAAATTGCTGTTAATCACTGTAAAACCCCCAGCTCCATGGGTGTCCCTACAGGTGGCTGCCCTTTGCTGCCAGGTTTGCTGTTACCTTTGTCTGTGCCCGTGTGTCAAGTAGAGCAAGATGGGGTAGGTGAAAAGAGAATTTCCCCAAGGGGAGTAACAAAGCATCTTCATTTCATTTAGAAAATAATTACAAAATGTCTTTTACAGGTTTTGTCCTATGTAAATTACAGCAATTGTCTTTTTTAAACAGAAAAATAACAATTAACTGTAATCTAGTTTAAAATATTATCTTGTATTCTATTCAAAATATAGAAGTTACCTAGCAACTGGAATTGGCAATAAATGCTATTAATACTCCACAATACTGAATGTTGTTGTAGAATGCTTTCCAAGTTAATTTTTGTATTTTACATTTGCAGCTATGCAATCTATGCATATTGTTAAGTGGTTTAAATGAGACTAAGACGAAAATGACAGCCTGAGACAGAGACCCACACAGAGCAAACTCACATTAACTGGAATGACATTAACTTGAAAATTTCAGGATAATCTTAAGAACATAAGAACATAAGAACTATACAAACGAGAGGAGGCCATTCGGCCCATCAAGCTCGCTTGGGGAGAACTAAACTAATAGCTCAGAGTTGTTAAAATCTTATCTAGCTCTGATTTAAAGGAACCCAAGGATTCAGCTTGCACTACATTATCAGGAAGGCTATTCCATACTCTGACTACACGCTGTGTAAAGAAGTGCTTCCTTAAATCCAGCTTGAAATGTTCTCCCGCTAATTTCCACCTATGGCCACGAGTTCGTGTATTTAAACTAATGCTGAAGTAACTGTTTGGTTGAACAGCATCCAAACCTGTTAGAATCTTATATACCTGGATCATGTCCCCCCTCAGTCTCCTTTGCTTGAGACTGAACAGATTTAGCTCAAGTAACCGTTCCTCGTATGACATTCCTCTAAGACCAGGAATCATTTTTGTGGCCCTACGCTGCACCTTTTCTAAGGCCACAATGTCCTTTTTAAGATATGGTGACCAAACCTGCACACAATATTCTAGGTGAGGTCTCACCAAGGAATTGTATAATCTTAGCATTACCTCCCTTGACTTAAACTCCACACACCTGGAGATATACCCCAACATCCTATTGGCCTTTTTTATTGCTTCCTCACACTGGCGAGAATGGGACATGGAAGCATCAACATACACACCAAGGTCTTTCTCATGATCAGCTACCTTTATTTCAGTGACACCCATGAAATACCTGTACTTTATATTTCTGCTCCCTAGATGGAGTACCTTACATTTATCTTCACACCCGTTAACCACTTGATGGAATTCAACTTAGTCAGAGTTGCAACAAAGTCAAGTATTTTATGAATAACTATGAATAAAATGACAGCCTGAGACAGAGACCCACACAGAACAAACTCACATTAACAGGAAAGATGACATTAACATGAAAATGAGTTGCAACAAAGTCAAGTGTTTTTAAAACTGACCATATTCTAGGCTTAAAGGCCCAATTTGAAATCAGGACTGGACATAGAAATCTATTCAGAACAACATTACATTAATGTTAGAATAATGTTATATTTTTTGCTGGTCTGTGTTAATGTAATACAACAACTCTGTTCTAATAGCTCCCTGTTACTTTAATGCTGCATGTGTGTGTAATTTATAGCAAGTTAGGCAAGCTACAGATTCAACCATTAAACTGCATTTTCATTCCACATTTTTTGACAGTTCTGTCCAAAAACATATTCCACCAAATCAGCCGTAACAAATTCCAATAACTTCAACCTTCAAATGTATTAAAGTTGATCTTTTTCAGTGTGTTCCTAAATCTTACGGTATAAGCAAAAGGTATAAATAAAAGATTAAGAACAATTTCCATTCGAATAGTGGAGAAGAGTCCTCATCTTTTGTACATGTGTCATGCTCAGAGTCCATCAATCGCCTGAGGAGAGAGGAGATGTGAGGATTGACTGAGTTGTTCTTCTCAGGCATCGTCCCACTTCTTTGGTTTACAGTCTTCATGCTGCTGCTTGGATTGATTCCAATGAAACAGTTGAAACCGCAAAATCACATGAATAAAACTTACGCTGACCCTCACTGAAGCAGCCTGGTATCTGTTTCATACCTCACTTTACAACACACAGGACTTTTTTTTTAACAATTTAAAGGCACAAGTTATTTTACTTCATGGCCAACCCATGTTTGCTAGTTTAATGGCAGAAAAATAGTCAAAGCCAGGCGCCTGGTCCACAAGGGTTGTACTCAGTCACTGGTGTATTTAGGGTGTAAACATGCTATAAACTAATTTTTTCAAACAATTTCTTTAAGAGCTACATGCGCTTGCACCTTGGTGAATTGCTATTATAATGGTGGACTTGCCAGGTAGAAGAAAAGAATAGAGGTCTGCATTCCCGTGGAACCGATGGCAATAAAGTGCTATCAAAAGTTTCATTTTTGAATGTGGGAGCATGGGGGGGGGGGACAAGTGATATGTTTACAGGAAAAAAGAATTAAAACAAATGTATTTTTTTGTTATCAAACAATTATTTATTTGCATGAGTGAATAGAAAATTACATTAACTCCCTATAACGCCACATGTATCATATTTAAGACCTCTACGTCAGTAATACGATTATCCCTTTCCTCAAAAACCTGGTGTATATAATGATATACCTGTATTCTGCCCTCTGGTGGATGACCTATGTAGTTCAGATGGAAAACGTCTTTTTTTTTTCAAGAATCACTGACGGCTGCAAACACGTTGTAGCCGGCAGGATTTTCATGGGATAAGAAGTCCTATTTTGGGAACAGTTACAGTAAGCGCAATGTAGCGAAAATTAATTATATTTCAAAATGAGTCTTTATTAGTGTGAACTAACTAATAATAACTTAATATATCATGAAATATTTTATAGAAAAACGTGCTGAAAATGTGTGTATCAAATATGATACTACGGGTATGAAAATGTATTATATTTGTCAGTGCATCAGGTGTTGTTTTAGTCAATTTCTTGATTAAATTTTATACCATAATACAAACAACAATTAATATATAACCGGTACGAGTAGCGACCATATAGCTGAAAAGGGGACCTTTATTTTGATACCCCGAGGGGATTTTTATGATGATATGGGGCGCGGTATTCCATCAGATTTATACCCGCATAATCTCGCGATTCGAATCGAAGTACTGTTTGGTCTTGGAGGTTTCTTGGGAAGAGGGAGTGCGGCAAGTAGCCTAGTCTTCCTCTGGATAAGGCGGACCACTCTTCGTGAAGTTTTGGGGCATTGATGGTGAGGGACGAACGCATTTGCCCAAAGGCACAAGGGGGTGAAGTCGTGTATCCAGAACAAGATTGTTTGCAAAGACAAGGTATGGGTTTTATCTTTTTCCTAACATAGTTAATTGCTATTGAGTCGGACATAGTTTTAATTATTGACTGACGCGATGGTAATATATAAAAGAGCGACCGGAGGTGAAAACCTGATCGGCTGGTGTGAGTGCGGGTCCTCTGGAGGTAGATAAACGCTTTTGCTGTGTGGGATACATGTTGGTTTTATGTTTATTATGAGGAATGGAGTGTGGGTTTTGTAATTTCTGTTTTGGCATTTGCAGGAAACCGCAACCTTTGGGGAAAGTTGTACCCACTGTTTCTCTTCCCCTCTTTTAGGGCGCAACGTATATACTGCCTTTGTAAAATTATCTGCGAACGATACACATGTATAACTCCGCTGAGACCGTGGACTTTCTCGGGTGACTCTGTCCGTACCCTCTAGCAGGCTGTCCCTGGGCTTATTAGTTGGAGCCTGGGACCAGTGCTCTGACGACCCCAGTGTGCGTATTGGAGTGGATTTGCTGTGCGCTGTCGGTATTGGTTTTTATTTTGTTCTGCAGTGAGGACTATTTTGTTGTTTTGAGTATATGGTATTTTGATTTGTTTAAACCAGGGGTGCTAATCGAGCAATAGGGTCCCAGCCTGCTGTGAGGATATCTCTGGCTGCCCAGTGGCGCGGGCCGGGGTTTTAAACTACCTACTGGGGGATATACTTCACCAGTGGAAACATCAACCAGGTCACCGGGAGTTATTGAACCCTCCCCTTTTTGTTGCGATTGTTAATAAAACCAATAAATACTTTTATGATCCAGCCCTAATCTCTCCTGTGTGCTCGCTTTGGATACCGCTTGATTAGGGGGGTACTCGCTCAAGGTCACAAATATAATACTCAATTTTAAGCTTGATTATTTCTTCCAGTATTCGTTTTGAGAATTTGACGTTTATGCTGTTTTGTCTTGTTTGTCTGTTTTGTCCATGCGGGGCGACGGAACACCAGCGACGTCCATTGTGTCCGTGTGATTCACTTTTACTCTCGCACCATGTTTTGTCTTGTTTATAAAGAATTACGGCAGGATAGCTGTGCAGAATCTTTATTGAATGACACGGAGTTTATGTTGTACTCCGTACAGGCAGGTAGAACTACTCCGACTGAGTCTCAGCAAGTATGCATAAACAGATCACGTGTGCATTAACCAATCAACATAAAGCTTCTATTTAACACGTACACATCATTTAAATAATCAATTCTGTGTCTAACAAATTATGCAATATTTTCTGCACGAATATTACACACTCTATGCAGGATTTTGTATTGTATTAACTGTAAACTGGAATTTCTAATCAGTTTATAGGTTTTTAAACATATCTTAGACCAGAAATTGTGGTCCCAGCTGACTGATAGATCTTCCACCCATGTTGCAATGAGTCATCCATTTTAGAAAGTGTCCTGTATATTTTAGACAGTAATTTGGGGGGTTTCAGATTAAGGAATTCTGCCACACTTTGCGGTATTTGTAATTTGATTTGATTAGACCTTATTTTTTTTTTTACTATAGATTTAACTTGTTGATATTCTAAAAATCTATTCTTGCTAATCCCATATTGTTTAATATGTCAAAGGGAATAAAGTCTATTCCTTCAAATATATGTTCCAAGTATTTAATACCTTTACAACTCCAATCTGGGAAGTTTATCAATTATTGTTTAGTAGTACATCAGGGTTGTTCCAGATGGGAGTACGCTTGCATGGGATTAATGAAGACTCAGTCATTTTTAGAAACTCCCAGCACGCTGTCAGAAAAGAGCTGATACTGATGCTTTTGAAGCATTCCTGTCGTTTTGATGTTTGAGCTAATGAATGGTAAATCCGAAATCTCTATCTTATTGCATAGTGCCTGTTCTACGTCTGGCCAAGGCTCATCTAAGAGGGTATGTTTTAACCACCCTGAGATGTTTTGGAGCCTGTTGGCAAAGAAATAGTGGTGAAAGTTAGGCCGATCTAGTCCTCCTTTATCCTTAGTCCTTTGCAGTGTTTCTAAGCTAATACGTGGGGGTTCATCTGAATTCCTCTGGAAAGATAGCGGAGTCCAGAGATCTAAACCAGTCAGGTGATGTTTTGCTCGGGATCATTGCAAATAAATAATTAGTTCTTGGCAAAACCATCATTTTTATTGAGGCATCCCTTCCCATAAGTGATATGGGTAGGGACTTCCACCTAACCAGATCATCCGCTACTTTCTTTAAAAGTGGGAAATGGTCTAGTTTAGTTGAATCTGCCAGCCTAGGTGTAACATTAATTCCTAAATATTTAATATCTCCAGACTACAGTGGAGAGGAAGAATTATTCTGGAAGGAGCAATTAATTGGAAGAACTGTAGATTTTAACCAGTTTATCGAATAACCTGAGACTCTTGAGAAAGAGTTTATTAATGTAATTACCTCAGAAAGAGTGGTTTGTGAATGCTGGAGAAAAAGTAACACATCATCCGCATAAAGTCTTACCTTATGTTCTACATTCCTGCATTTAATGCCTTTAATCACTGTAGCCTGTCTAATTGCTGCTGCTAGTGGTTCAATAAAAATCGCAAACAATGAGGGGGATAGAGGACATCCGTGGCTGGTGCCCCTCTTGAGACAGAAACTGGAGGATGTTTAGTCATTCGTCCTGACGCATGCTGTTGGTGAACTATATAATATTTTTAACCAGTTTATGAAAGAGTTTCTGAAACCAAATTTGCATAAAGCTGCAAATAAAAAATTCCAGTTACTGTAACTCTATCGAATGCTTTTTCTGCATTTAGAGACAGTATTGTAATTTGAAGGTTTTTATTGCATGAATAGTCTATGTCTAGATTAAGTAATCTACGTGTATTTGTTGATGAGTGCCTCCCTTATGAAACCAGTTTGGTCAGGATGAATTATGAGAGGGGTTAACTTCTCTATTCTTTTTGAGAGAGCTTTGCAGATTATTTTAAGGTCAACGTTTATAAGGGATATTGGACGATAGCTGGTAGATACTGTAGGATCTTTGCCTGGTTTTAGCAAGAGACTAATGTTTGCAGAATTCATATTTGGTGGTAGCCGACCATTTTCCCTGGTTTCTTGCAACATTCTGCAGAATGTTGATGCCAGAATTGTCCAGAATTCTTTATAGAATTCTGCTGGAAATCCATCTGGACCTGGAGCCGTTTTATTGGGCATACCGTTCAGGGCTTCCTGGAGTTCACCTGGTGTCAGCGGAGAATCCAGTGCCATCGCTTGATTGTCTGATAATTTCGGAAGGGTTATACTATCAAGAAACTGATCAATTTCGTCTTTAGATGGGTTTATCTGTGGTGAATATAAAGATTTGTAAAAGTCCCTGAAAGTGCTGTTTTTTCTGTCAGGGTCATATACTGTATCCCCATTTCAGTCTTTAACAGCACATATAGTTGTTTTTTTCCATATTTATTTTTAACTGATCGTATCTAGCCTCGCTTGTCTCCCGTGTCTCCCTTTCCCGAATAAACCCCGATTACCCCGATCCTGCTCGTCAGCCTGGTTTTCTGAACCACCGCCCGCACGATCGCCTGTCCACCCGAACCTTCCCGTGACACATGGTTTCTTCTAAGTCCTGGATACACTTGTTTTCTCTTCTTTTTATGTGATGAGAATGAGATTATTTTACCTCTCATCACAGCTTTGCCTGCTTCCCAGAGAACAGATGCTGATGTTCCAGGCAGGTCATTATAGTCTAAATATAAAGCCCACTCTTTTTTTAAAATAGTTAATAAAATCTCCATCTTTAAGCAATGATGTATTAAATCTCCAGTTTCTACTTGGTGGAATGGCCTTCTTATTTATTAGGGTTAAAGATACAGGAGCATGATCGCTGACAGCTATAGGGTGTATCTCTGTGTCTGAAATGTCACTCAGCAGAGAGCTACTGACTAGGAAATAATCCAGATGAGAGTAAGAGTGATGGACATGTGAGAAGAAAGTATATTCCCTACGGGTGGGGTGAAGAGAACGCCATGCATCGCAAAGTCCATAGTCGCTCATGTGCTGTTTAACTATGTTTGTGGATTCCCAATTGCGCTGAGCAGCTGTACTGAGCCTGTCCATTTCTTTATTTAGTCCAAAGTTGAGGTCGCCCACAAGAACAAGTGCGCAGTCCTGGTGTTCAGAGAGTGCGGTAAAGAAAACGTGGAAGAATGAGGGGTTATCAACATTTGGACCATATATATTAACAATACATAACTTTTTGTTAAGTATAGATAATTTAATGATTATAAATCTACCCTGTGGATCTATAATTGTGTTGAGTACTGTGAAATTGACATTTTTATGTATTAGAATGGGGAGGCATGGTGATGCAGTGGTTAGCACTGTTGCTCCGGACCCCCTGCGGCCCAGTAGGATTAGCAGTTTGGAAAATGGATGGATGGATGGATATTTTTATTAATTTAATTTTGAGTATTATGGTGTTCCATGGGGGCGGCATGGTGGTGCAGTGGTTAGCACTGTTGCCTCACACCTGGGTGACCCAGGTTCGAGTCTCCGCCTGGGTCACGTGTGTGAAGTTTGAATGTTCTCCCCATGTCATCGTGGGGTTTCCTCCGGGTACTCCGGTTTCCCCCCAGTGTCCAAAAACATGCTGAGGCTAATTGGAGTTGCTAAATTGCCCTTAGGTGTGCGTGTGAGAGTGAATAGTGTGTGAGTGTGCCCTGCGATGGGCTGGCCCCCCATCCTGGGTTGTTCTCTGCCACTTGCCCATTGCTTCTGGGACAGGCTACGGACCCCCCACGACCCAGTAGGATAAGCGCTTTGAAAAATGGATGGGTGGATAGATGTATTAGAATTGCTACCCCTCTTTATTATAATAATAATAATTATTATTATTATTATTATTATTATTATTATTATTATTATTATTATAATAATAATAAATAAATAACTTAATTTCCCTACAGGGGATCAATAATCTTTACGCCTCCTCAACTTGCTCTTTGTGGAGTAAGTTGACCACGAAGGGCTGCCACTCATAGTGGCGCCCAGGGAGCTGGGGGTTAAGGGTCTTGCTCAAGGAGCCGCAGACGTGCTGAGGCTGGGTTCGAACCTGCGACCTTCTGATTACAAGGATACAGGCTTAGCCCACTGAGCCACACGCTGCCCCCTAGTGCCCACTTTGCCTAGAGTTATAGCAGGCTGAGAACACATTGGGAAACTCGGGTGTTTTAAGTTCATCCTTTGGCAGGTCTATGAGTCTCTTGTAATAAAACGTCTGCCTGTAGTTTAAGCTGGCTACCAGGGAGTGGTACTGGGGTCGCCGTACAGCTGCCCATCCACGTAGAGCTGGTCTACGGCGATGAGAGCTCGGGAACCCTTCTAAATAAAGTTGCGTCGGATTGGGAACAGAACTTTGCGTCGCTCCAGGATCTCTTTGGGGAACTGGTCGTTTACGACAAAGTCTGTTCCTTTCAGCTCCCAGCCGCGGCTCTTCACCTGCTCCTTCTGCTTAAAATATCCAAATTTAACCACAATAGGATACGGTCTCAGTGCACCAGGCCTCTTGGCTCCCAGCCGATGGACTCTCTCAAAGCAGATGTTTTTCAGTGTCCTCTGAAAGCTTCAGGTGGTTCTTGATAAAGGTTTTGACGGTAATTCTGGGATGCCTGAAAACACCAGGTTATTTCTCATGCTACAGGCCTGTAGATCGACGACAGTCTCTTTTATTTTTTTATTTTCTTCATTTAGATGGGTCACATTTTCAGTTAGAGACTTAACCGAGTCCCATAGTGAGGTGTTTTCAGCAGCGAGTGTTTCCACCTGCTGCTGGTTGAATTCCAAAGATTCCCTCGGGGATTTGAATTCCTGATGTAGAATCTCGACGAGAGCCAACCTCTCGTCGAAGCTGGACAATCGTTTGTCGATTGAATCCAGGATGTCGGCAAAGTCTTTACCAGTCGGCGATGCTGTGCCAGGGGAGTCTGCCGGGCAACTTCTTTTGGAGGACGGTGTCTCGCTTTTGGCTGGAGAAGATGCATCTGCGTTCTTCTTCATGACTATAATGTTGAAGTACCAGTCGATATATTCCACAAGAGATTCCAAATTCCCCTCGCTGTTCATTCAGATTTTCCGCCAAGTCTCCGGCGTCTGACGTCACCTACAGCATTTCCGCCTCTGACGTGCCCTCCAACGTACTCATACTTGTACTTGCAAGATCTCAATTCTGTATTACAGTAGCGTACATTGTCCTGGAGGATATGGGTGTGAGGCAAGGAACAACCCAGCATGGGCCACCAGCATATCGCAGGGCACAGATACCAGTCACACCTACAGGCAATTTGGTAACTCCAATTAGCCTCAGTATGTTTTTGGACTGGGGGGGGGGGGGGGGGAAACCAGAGAACCTGGAGGAAACCCCACAACAACACAGGAAGAACATGCAAACTTTACACACATGGTGTTATGGCCGTGACTCAAACCCAGCTCCCAGAAGTGTGAGGCAATAGTGCTAACCATTGCACCACCATGCTGGACCATAAGTGGAAATCCAACAAGTGAAACTGATTTATTAGGGTTAAGCTAACAGACACCCAGAAAAATTAAAATGTAAATCACTGCAGTGCCGTGCAAACCTGTGTGAACAGCCAATCAGATCAGCCTGCTCTGTAGCATGTACCTCCCTGTTTCCGGTCCCTTTGTCAGTTTCTCACTGGCTGATTCAAAACAAGTGGAACCACTATGATGTTCAAACCCTTTGCTCTTCTCATTTTCATTAGTAAGCTCCTGATCACCGTAACCAGTCTGCATTTAAGACATTTTTCCCACACCCCATTCTCACAATAAGCTGATAATAATACTAATAATACTACTGTAATAATAGTATTACAGTAGACTTACTCAGCCAGATGGCAGTGGTCACATACTGATGAATGGTTGGGTAGCCAAGTGCTAGAAAGCTAGAAAGCAAATAAACTGATTCACCATTTACTCTCATGTACATCAATTAAAACTGTTTGCTCCAAGATAAAAGATGAAAAATACAAAAGTCATTTTTTCCGTCTAACCTCTGATTACTGCATGACATTTCTGATAATTGATGAGTAGAAGTCTGTTGTCAAATGTCTGTTGCTTGGTGGTAAGATGTTTCCAAAAGGAGAACCACAAAGAGCACAGTCATTTTCAAGGTTATTTCTCACTGGTCAGTGTGAAAGGCTGCAATCATTACTATAACGCCGGGCTCAGCACAGTGACTGCACCTGCGCTGCACTGTAGACCACAAGCCAGGCTGCAGACCATCAGCCCTGAAAGTTAAAACAGGACTCGTATGTGTGTCATGTGTTGTTTAATAAAAATTTACAGGACAGAACATAGTGGATTCAGTTTCCTTTGCTCTTACACTCCCAGTCCAAAGTGTGGCCACAACTGCTGTCAATGCATCTGTCTCTTTTTTCACTGTGTTATTCACCTTAATATCAAAAGGCTCCAAAGCAGTACAGTAATGCAGAACAAATAATGTAACTAACAAGGAAGTGGGGAGGTAATGGACAGAAGTGTTGGTTTTTGGTAACTCCACTCCTCTGACCTCCACTGTAATTTTAGGTTCCTTGGAACAATATTGTAAACCAGTCATCACACACCTAGGGGTTAAAGTCGACACCAACCTTAAGTTTGACACGCAGATAAGATCAGTTGTCAAGTCAAGCTTTTTACAATTGAGGCAGTTGGCCAAAATAAAGCCAATTCTTTCTAGGCAGCACTTTGAGACAGTAATCCACTCTTTTGTCGGTACTAGTTTGGACCACTGTAACGCCCTCTATGTTGGGGTTAGAGGCTCCACTATTGTTCACCTCCAGAAGGTTCAAAATACTGCCGCACATGGAAATATGAGCATGTCTCCCCCATTTTAGACTCACTCCACTGGCTGCCCGTACATTTTAGGATTCATTTTAAAATTCTGTTATTTGCTTTTAAAGCCCTCAAGGGTCTTGCTCCACCTGACCTCTGTGAGCTGCTTCACCCTTACACCCCCACCTGCTCTCTCAGGTCAGCTGATCAGCTGCTCCTGATGGTTCCTAAGACTCAGCGTGAGCTTAGAGGGGATCGAGCTTTTGCATTCGCAGCTCCTAAAATGTGGAATGATTTGCCTTTTCACATTAGAGAGGCCTCTTCTCTTTAAATCTTTAAATCTCTTTTTAAAACTCATCTCTTCTCCTTGGACACCTTGTGAGATATTAACTTTAATAGTAAATTTTATTTCAATCTTAGCCTTTTCTTTATTAATATAAATTTTTATATATTCATAAATAATTATTAATATAATATTTTTATTTTATTAATGGCCATTTACTTACATTTAATGTTTTGGTTTTTATTAAATTTATTTTAATTCGTTTTTAAGTTTGTGAATATTTTTATTTATTCCTTTGTGCAGCACTTTGGTCGATAAGGTTGTTTAAAGTGCTTTTTAAATAAAGCTGGATTGGATTAGATTGGAAGATGGCTCAACAAATCTCTCTCCCAGTATGTAAAATTCGATAGAGGGGCGCAAGGTGACATTCTGTCAGGGGCCCAGAATTTTTAGCTACACCTCTGTGCTACTGTGTTTTTATTTTTACTCTAGCCATCAACAACTCTGGAGCTGCTATATTGCCACCTGGTGGTGAAGAGATCAGACAAAATATGTACACATGTAACCAACAGTGGGGCGGCATGGTGGTGCAGCGGTTAGCACTGTTGCCTCACACTTCTGGGACCCCGGTTTGAGTCTCTGCCTGGGTCACATGTGTGTGGAGTTTGCATGTTCTCTCTTGCTAAATTGGCCGTAGGAGTGCATGTGTGTGTGAATGGTGTGTGAATGTGCCCTCCGATGGGCTGGCCCCCATCCTGGGTTGTTCCCTGCCTTGTGCCCATTGTTTGCAGGATAGGCTCCGGACCCCCCGCGACCCAGTAGGATAAACGGTTTGGACAATGGATGGATGGATGTATGAGGGTGAGTCACAATGACAACAGCTGCTCTGTTGACTTGGTCCCAGGAGTCGTCAGCGTTGGTCTGCCGGGGCCCCCGTCCTGTCTGTGGAAGCACCCCTCTTGTTGGCTGTTCTCTCTGCCTGGGCCCCCTCTCCTGCTGCCTCACCTTTGGGTTGAAGTGGCTCCCCATTGCCTCTGTAAAGCTCTTTGTGTATCTTAGAAAAGGGCTGTATACATGTAACATTCATTCATTTATTCGAGGTCCCAGCCAGAAGAGTGCAGTCCCACACTGTCCCAACAGCCTGAATCAGCTGGATGTTATAGGATTAAGACACTTCCTGCATTAGGCCATTTACCCTCAGTGTATTTCCACATACCCTGACAGGATGGATGACAATACTGTGGCCCTAATTTTCAATACACAGTTTTCACAGGAGTCTCACCCTCATCCACATTCTCTGCATTCCTTATCTCATGCTTTTTTGCCACCCGCATCTCCTCTGCCTGCTTTGTCTCATTTTCCCACAATTGAAACACCTTCCAATTTGTCTCCGTTTTAGTTCTACCACATTAATACCTGAGCAACCAGTCTGATCCTGTTCCTCTAATTTCAAACGCATCTGGCTTATCTGATTGGGACTGAAGCTGCTGTTTCTAGGAAAACCACATTCGTCCCACTGGGGCAGGTCTGACGCCGCGTCCTTCCCATATTTCTCCCATAATTGTTGTAGAGAATTTCAGCTGGAGATCTTTCCCAGAAGCAAGTCACTTCACTTTAGCACCTGTTATCAGTAAAAGTCAAGTCAAGTAGGTCTTTAATGTTATTTTTAACTTTACACAGTTGAGTATAGTACAGTTACAAAAGAAACTGTTTCCCTCGGACCAAGGTGCTACTTAAATTAACACAAGACTAACACATACCAACCTAGCAACATACTGTATGGTGCATAATGAGCAAAAACTGTGCAAACATTGCAGGACAGTGCAAAAAGAGAGGACAACTGACACCAACGAGCACAAACAGCACAGTAAACCCAATACTGATAAGGTGCAGTTTGGTTGTGCAATGAGGTAGCAATAAAAATAAATAAAAGTAACTGTAAACATGGCTACAATAAGATAAAAAAATAGTAGTTAAATAATAAAGTGTGTTAATGAGTGTATGTGTGTGTGGTATCAGATTAGTCCCTGAGAGTTCAGTAGTCTGACGGCATGGGGGATAAAGCTGTTTGAGTCTGGCTGTAAAGGCCCGAATGCTCCGGGACCTATTTCCAGAAGGCAGGAGGGTGAAACGATAATGTGAGGGGTGGGTGGGGTCATCCACAATGGTGGTGGCTTTGCGGATGCAGTGTGTGGTGTGAATATCCGTGATGGAGGGGAGAGATATGTTAGGGTTATCTTCTTCTGAAGATGCGCTGGAAACAAACCAGTCTCTGAACACAGAACAACACAGACAGCTGTGATGACGTTTTACTTGCTGCAAGGTGTAGGGAATCCACTTGCAGAGTCTCCGCAGTTTCAGCAAAATGATGGTTTATTGAACAGCAAAAATAATACAATGTAATACAGTGTAGAGACACACCGGGTACTGAAAGGCAGCTCAGACACAAATTGAAGACAGTTCTTCACCCCCCTTTATACCCAAAAAGGCCCTCCCCACCAAGGTGTTGTGTGTAGGTGTTGTGAGTGAATTTACATATAAAGAGTGACCCCCTGGAGTGTGAGGATCCTGAGACGGGGACAGGACAGAACAGGGTAGAGACTTTTATGATCATTGTAATTAAATTCTTATCACCTTATCTTATCCTTATCACCCTAGTGGTGCCAACTGGAACCCCCATTCTCTCCCTGGCTTCCCCCATGATCATAAATTCCTAACATTGTCTGCATTCAAATGATCAACCAAGAACCTTGGGGCATTTTTACCACTTTTCCTTACAAAGGGAAGCCCGGTCCTGACCTCGAGGTGTCAGCCTCTCAGTCGAACTCGGCCAACTTCGAAAAAGGAACTCCCCTCGCAGTGTCTTTTATTGAGGTACACAAACAGGATATGCAACTGACATTGAACATTGTTTGTCACCATATATGGGGTGGAAATATTCAAGCGACAGTTCTTGAGACGTGTTATTGCTCAATTAAGATCAAGCTGCGGCAGGGTGTTGTTTCCAAGCGTCTAGCAAAATGATAATAAAAAAAGTACATATTTCTCTAACAAGATACTCCAATGATTTTCTCACCTGTCATCACTATCTGTTGTAGGGACTTGCGATCTGAGGCGACACAGTTCCCAAAGCAGACTGTGATGCAGCTGCTCAGGGTGCTTTCAACAGTTCCCCAATAGAGTGTGAGGATGGGAGATGGGCTTTTCTGAGCTTCCGTGGAGAGTAGAGGTGCTGCTGTGCTTTCCTTACTATGGAGCTGATGTTGAAGGACCTGGTGAGATTCTCCGCCAGATGGACAACAAGGAATCTGGTACTCTCTACGATCTCCACAGATGAGCCATCGATGTGCAGCAGAGAGTGGTCACTCTGTGCTTTGTGTTCTTCTAAAGTCAACAACCATTTCTTTGGTCAACATTCAGAGACAGGTTGTTGGCTCTGCAGCAGTCCGATAGTCATCACACTTCCTCTTTGTATGCTGAGTCACCGTTTTTATTGACGAGACCCACAGTCTTGTCATCAGCCTGATGTTGATGATGTGATTCGAAATGTGCATTGCTGCTCAGTTGTGAGTCATCGGAGTTAACAGCAGTGGGCTGAGCATAAAGTCCTGGGTTCCTGCTACAGCGTCTGAGCAGCCGCCTTCGTCGCCCGTAGCTCCTGCGCAGCCCGAGCAGCCGCCTCCGCTGCCCCCTGCGGCCCTAGAGCCCGAGGCGCTCCCTCTGCCTCAAATGACTGTGCCCCCTGGGGCTCTTGTTCCTGGCCCCACTCCTGTCCCTGACCCAGCTCCAGACTTTCCTGCCCTAGTCCCCGAGGAGGTCCCGGACAGTCCGACCACCGTGTGTGCCACGCCCCCTGATTATCCACGTGTGCTTCCCTGATCGTACCCAGCTGTGTCCGATTATTTTCAATCAGTCCTGTCTATTTGAGTCCATGTCTTACTAGAGTTCAGTGTCCGTCATTGAAGTCCGTCTGCGTGAGATGTTTCCTGCACCCCGTGTTCCTAATAAATCCCCGTATTTCCCCGTATCCTGCCTGCCTTGCCTGTTTCCTGCCCGTCCGCCGCTCCCGTTAAACGGCGATCGTGACACAAGGCACACGCACATCAACAAGTACCAATGCAGCAAATACAGATGAACAATTTAGGAGGAATACTAGTCAAAGGAAGGAAGAAAAGCAGCCCACCCTATCTCATGGTCACGGACACAAACATCAGGGAGTGTTATGAAGAAGACACCACACTTAGCACCATTGGTTTTACGCAGTGAATTACACCAGAGAGAGTTTTTACATTCTAGCTGTGTTACATAACATTCCTCAGCCTTCAGGTTTTTTCCACACAATGCAGGACACGCAGGGGTGCCAAACAAAACAGCGGAACTGCAGTGTAGCCAATTATTTGTTTCAGTAGTTTTAAGAAAACTAGAACATAAAATGTTTGTTTTACTTAGGTAAAAGTCCAGTTGAAACAGACTTTATTTTTAAAAAGTTAGATTGGCTTTAAGTGATGAAACATGTTACTTGTGTTAATATTGCTTAATGAAGTGTAGGTGACATAGAAGCATGCAGTTTGATGTTTGGGGGCTGTAGTTTTTAATGGGACTATTTGAATATGGAGTACTAGTGTTGTACTTTTTAAGGGTACAGCACACGAAAAAAATACAGAGTATTAAAAGTGCCTCTCTTTAAAGGAACTGAGTTATCTTAGTGTATTTTACATCACATACACTCTCGGTCCGCTGGGGGAGTCCATCCCGCTGTAGTTGGAGAATGCTGCCATCAGTCGCTCGGTGTAGCACTCGCAGGATTTACCAGGCTCCTGTTTAAACTGATGCATCATGCCCCAGTCCATGCGCAGGAGGACCAGTCTCTGAAGGGCTGTCGCATGGTGAGGTCTGTTCTGCCTGGGATCCAGCAGGTCACTGGCAATGTCCTTCAACTCCTTCATCTACAGTGTCAGATGAGCAAACCTCATCTCCCCCTTGAGGATTTGGACAAACCAACATAGGGGCAAGAATTTCTGCTACCTCGTCCTGCTGCCTGAGTGTTTCGCCACGGCACTTCATCACCGAGAAGGAGGTAGAGTCGGGTGCTGAATGGTTATGATCCTCGTCTGCAGGGGGGAGAGGGGAAGGGGCAGGGGAACCACTTGCTACTCCTCCCTCGGCGGCATAAGGAGGAAGCTGCTGTTTGGGCAGCAATGCTTGGGCAGGAGCCACACAGTTTATTTCTGGGTATCTAATTAGCGGACACCATTAGGTCCCTTCAGGGGCTCCACAGACAAACTCATTGACATAATAGAATTGTCACAGAAAAATTCTTTGTCACATTCTCAGTCGACATAGACTGTGTGCTGTTTACATATTTTTGGCACAAACGAAATCTCATATGCATATTGACATATCTTTGGCACAAGTGGACCTCCATCACTTTAAAGAGGGTAAACTCTGGTCAGGAAATTTACGACGTCAGAATAAACTGATTTTTAACAGAAGTAACTGACATGCCCTAATAAGGAAATGCATACAATCAGAATACAATATCTGTGGTTTTTAACAGTGGTAACAATCTGATAATGAAAGGAATCAGATCAACATTTCTATAGCATGTAACAGAGCTTGCTCCCCTCCAGAACTCATTGTTCCAGTAGTTATCTGAAATCATCTGCAGGAGCTATTCTTTTATTTGTATATTAAGCGTAATTATTCATGAATATTATTGATGATGTTTATTTGTTCAATGTTTTTATTTATTCGTATTTATTGTTTATAATATAATGTTTATATATATATATATATATAGTATTGTAATAGGGGTGGCATGGTGGTGCAGTGGTTAGCACTGTTGCCTCACACCTCTGGGACCTGGGTTCGAGTCTCCGCCTGGGTCACATGTGTGTGGAGTTTGCATGTTCTCCCCGTGTCGTCGTGGGGCTTCCCCCGGGTACTCCGGTTTCCCCCCACAGTCCAAAAACATGCTGAGGCTAACTGGACTTGCTAAATTGCCCGTAGGTGTGCATGTGTGAGTAAATGGTGTGTGAGTGTGCCCTGCGATGGGCTGGCCCCCCATCCTGGGTTGTTCCCTGCCTCGTGCCCATTGCTTCCGGGATAGGCTCCGGACCCCCCGCGACCCAGTAGGATAAGCGGTTTGGAAAATGGATGGATGGATGGATGGATAGTATTGTAATACTTGAAACGAGAGGTACTGCCTGCCTTAGTGATCTTTACTATTGTGTAAGTGTATTCCCACCTGTAGGGGGCAGCAATGGTTGTTATTAGAGGTGCTGAGATTACGCGGCTCAGGGCTGAAGGTGCAAAGTGAAACAGTCATTGACCGTATTTGCCGTGTGTGATGGTGTCTGCATATCGACCCTTTCGAGCCAAACAAACCAGTTCAAAGTACTGTGCGTTAATATATCATATGAATAAATCCACTCAAGAACTAAACTCAATATCGTATCCTCATCATTCAACGCGTCCGACTTTTCCACCTCTTACCACAAGGCAGTGGATTACATGGGGAAATTACAAACAAGGAGAATTTAATCTGTTTTTCCTCTACATTGTCGTTATTCAGAATATTACAGACTATGAACAAAAACGGACAATGTAAGAAAATAAAAAAATGTGTATGAAAGCTAGAGTATTTTTGCAGTGGTGAACACTAGCTGGTTTATGTACTAGCTCACACTCAAGAAACAGCATAAATGCTACTCATACACAGTTGGGGGGCAGGGGTCAGTCCTTGTGCCTGTAATGAGAAGGTCACCAGTTGAAACTAACCCAGCCACAGCACGTCTGTGGGTCCTTGAGCAAGGCCCTTAACCCCCAGCTCCCTGGGCGCCCCAACAGGCAGCTGCACTTCGCGGACAATTTACTCCACAAAGAGTAAGTTGAGGGAGACATAAAAAACAATTTCCCCACAGGGATTAATAAAGTCCATCCATCTATGGAATATTATTTAGCACTATCTAACGTAGAATATAAGAATTATGATTTTATAAAAAGTATGCCAAATATCCATGATATAATCATTACAATGTAAACATTGTAATGTAATCAACACAATGGAACCAACTGAGTATGTATTTGCACCTTTTGTTAGTCTAAGTTTCTGTTAGCTACTTTATGTTAGTCATGAATCTATGAATATTCACTTTTATTAGCGTATATTTCATCATTATGTAAAAGGACAAATATATTATCAACCTTTTAGTGAGACAATGTGTAAACGGCTGAAAATACCAAGGTTTACTACTGAAGGAAGGGATTCACCTGAGTTCACCAGAAGTTCATGGCTGAGTATTTTTAAAAAACCAAGTGGAGCTGCTCGCGCCACTATTATGTTCAACCGAGAGACCAAACGGTAAAAGAAATGACTATCAAACTTATCACCTAGAGGTGAACATAAATCTATACAAATATCACCTGCATGCACATTACTTCTTTTACAATAACCAACTCCTGATCCATACTGTTAGTCGTGAAAAAAATAACTATTGTGTACATAGAGGCCCTGTGTAAAAAGATAACTGCCAAGGAAAAGATCAAAAACATTTATTTCAAGGATTCAAAGTTTTTATGGTCATGTACAGTGTACAGTGCAGTTCTTATTTGATTAACTTGAATGTCTTCACAGACAAGACGATTAAACAAATAAAGCAGCGCAACATTACAGTAACTAACAACAAACAAACAAAGTTCACGAGTACTATTACAGTATTCATATCATTTATTTAAATTTAATTTTACCAAGTAAATTAATTGAAAAGCAGTTACCACTGCTTTACCTGCTTCTCGGGAGAAATAGCAGATATACAAACGTCATGTATGTAACTAAAATCTTAAGCCAATAAGGGCAAAGTTGTGTCGTAATGCCCACGCTCGCCTCTCCTGCTCCTGTTTCTCTCCCTCTTTTCTCCACTTTCCCCGTTGTAACACCCTCGCTTTCACTAGCTCGCGTCCTGCCTCGTCTTTCAGGCCGCTATGCTCCTTTACCTTACGCCATAAAAGTGCTCCTAATGATTGCCTATCCTCCGGTTTGTATCCTGCACATTTCACTGCAATCCCCATACGCTTCCACGCATCTGCCGTCTCTCTCTCTCGGCCCTTTTCCTGAGCTGTTTTTCCCACTGCTATTTTTAACAGCTGTATCTGTTCACACAGAGGCTTCCACCGCCCGCGCACTGGTGGACCCCAGCCCCCGTCATCCAATTCTCTATCAAATTCGTGATCCATGTTTTAGCTTATCTGACCTACACTTCTCCTGATCCAACAACCCCTGTGCCTCAGGGGATGGATTTATCCACCCACACTTAGTACACCTCTTAGTTGTCTCTGAGTGCCCCACTAACAAACACCACCAAAACCTAAACCCACACTCACACACAATCACCGAACCACGCAAAACAGTAAATAGTAAATGGTAAACCCACTCACACTGGAATAGTGAATAGTAAACACGCACTTACACACGCGAAATAGTAAATAGCGCTGTGTACACTTTTTGGTACCTTGGGACCCCACGTCTCGGGACTTTTTAGCCCGATGCTTTGAGTACTCTAATCTCGGGACTTTAACCCAATACTTTGAGGACTTTCACCTCGGGACTTCAACCCGTTTTAAGGAGGATGAACCTTACTCCTCCGACCAATTTAGCTGTTCGGGGGTCCTGAATTTCCCGGGACGCTCAATCCCAGCTGTCCTACTGCTCATCAGCAGTAGGTGGGTTGCCAAACCAAGGACACGACAGTGGACTTAAATCCTCCGCCAATAGGTTCTACTACGGGGTCCCGTACCCTCTGTTCACAGGCCGTCAGAGCTACGCACAACAGGCCCTCGCCACAATATTGGTCGACAGATCCTGAGACACTTCCAGCCACTTTATTTAGCAATCGCCAATATGCAGAATTCGATAAAACAGGCTCTGCTCACCTAATTGCTGGGCGCCCGTGGCTCTCTGCGTCCCCAAGACCTCGTCTCTGGTTCCAATCCAAACAACCTTCTCCTCATCCCGGACGAGCCCCCAAATTGTTGGAGTTAGACTCCACCGAGTCCGTTGATGAGGAAAAGATGCATTCGTGAGGCAAAGGATGGTTGTAAGTCAGCTCTCTTTATTTGTTGTACAGATCGATCCGGGAGCCACTCTCAGATGCACAAAAGTACACACCAAGGGAAGCTCAGCTCCCTGTTGTCTGTGTCTAACTTTTATACCCCGTTTAGGGCGTCTACTGTTCTTGTTGGTATCTTTCCAGTTGACGTAACATATAACTATTGTTTGGACATTGCTGGCGTTAGTCCCCACACCCGTTCCCTTTGATCTTATCTTGTTATGTTGCAATTTAGCAGCGTCAGCGACCCCCTCCCTTGTTATGTCCCCGCAGGTCAAGCGTAAGCTTAATGTCACCACGAGCCTGTCAATGTACCTTCTGCTTTCCGGAATTTACTTACACAACGAGGAGGGCTGGAGCCCCCCTTCTCTTCCTGCCTGTGTTCCAGTTTGTTCCCCTTTCTCAGTGTGACAAAGTTTAGCACGCAACCTAGCCCCCCTTCATTCGCCATTTATATTTTCCGCCGGGCACCCGAAATGCTGCCACACAAAAGATTTAAAAGTGTCTGGGGTATCTACTATAGTAATTTAGTCAGATGCCAACATATTCACAGCAGCTAATTTGCAGCGCATTCGTGAAACCGCTTTTCGCTCCAACGAGAAACTCATGTTGTAATATCGCGAGATCTCGTGACACGCGTTTCACTCCCACTTCTTAGTAACAGTCATGATTTGATAAAGTGACAACCTGCGTAATAATTGGTAATACATAGAGTTTGCTATTGTTCAGGCTAGCAGACTGTTATGGCTTGAGGTTAATGGTGCCTGTTACTTGTGAATTTTCACATTTGCAGGGATCTTCTGCCTCGTGAACGTGAAACGGATAATTATGCTAAAAGAAGAAAAAAGCAGAACTGCAATGTGTGTAAGGCTGGTGCTGATTTTTCAGTCTGAACACAGTAAAATTTATACAAATTACCTGTATTCAAACTTGTATTCTTTATATAGTTTGGTTAATTACTATTTAAAAGTTTTATCTGCGCTCCATTGTATAACTTGTACTGGAGATTTGTATGTACTTTTTGATTGGAAATGGTTAGTTGTATATACATTGAATATTTTTATGATTAATTTCTTTGTTTATTTAATTTGGCAACAGATTTGCACTTTTAGAAGTATTGCTGTTCATTTTTGTGAAAGTTGTTACTAAAAAAAACAAAAGAAGCAGACTTGTGTAAATCCTATATTGGCCGTGTATTCTTCCTGTAGCGTAGTGACAGCTTTTTGTACGGAAGCCGTGAACGGCTGTGCTTGCAAATATATTTTCTTCTGAATAATTAGAAGGATAAGCATATTTTGTCGCCGCCGCGAGATAGTCATGCCATACACAGCTCTGCTCGTTTTTGTACTGTTACTGTGTTACTTAATTTGCGCATCCATGAATTTAACGTTGACATTAAGTCAACATTGACATTGACAACGTTGACATTAAGTGTTGCACCTATCTAGTGTTTTACTGTGAAGGGCATGTTATATCTCGTCTCTAAGTCGCACTATGGTCCAGGGGAATGCTATGTCATATCAGAACATGTGTCGATTATGTGGCAATATAAATATTTGATATTACTGTCAGTTTTAGTTTCAGAAATCCATCATTTGAGAAAAAAGGCCAGTCACGACAAATATATATGGAATATAACAACAGAGTTTAGGCAGCTGTATTTGTTTAAGTGTAAAGATGCACATAGAAACATGCATGAGCTCATCTGAGAATAAACTGAATGCAATGAAGATTTGTGACTCCTGCTGGAAAATGCGAATAGTGGCAGGGTCTTCAAGTAGTACATTTGTCTGAGAGTCAATTAATATTAGGAAAGGCACAGTTTTTTTTCAATGGCGCTAATTATCAAGAAGGAAATGGAGTACCCCAGCACCTGGTTTACGGGCACTGGAAGCTCCAGTATCAGTCAGACTTTCATGTAAGTATATGTGTGTTTAATGACTTAGCAGTTGGTTAAAAAGTAGACTTGTGCATGTTTCATCTTTACCAGGGGCAGAGGGGAAACTCAATAAATAGCCTTCTCTCACACTTCCAGACCTGCAGAACTGAGCATGTCCCCTGGTTTTGTGCATATGTCTGTAGGCTTTGAGTTTTTCCTATGGGGGCTTCAATTTCCTCCCAGAGTACAAATACGTGCAGATCAGTTGCATTGGGGAGTCCATACTGTGATGCTGAGTGGGTGTAGGAGGAGATTGAGAGATGAAACTCCGGATGATTTACTCCCTCGGCTAACTAACCAGAACAGGATCGTACCAATACCAAAATGATAAGTTTATAAATGTTTTTCACTACCCTGATTCATTCAGTTATTTATGTTTGTTAATTCCACCTCCCAAGCAAATACATAAATAAACAAACAAACAAATATTCAGGGGGAATGTGTCATAGGTGATAGAATCAGTGGATGAATCTAAAGAAAAAAAGTTATGATTTCTTTCTCTCCAAAACACAATGCAAAAAACTCTTAAGTTAGGTAAGACATTGAAATTTTATGACAGTAGCATGATGCAGAGGAACAACAGAAGGAAAAATCTAACTAAACCTGAGTCAACTAGGACTAATTACACTAAATTAAGTGGAACACACAAAATACCTAAAACCACTTAATAAACAAGCAAGAAATATTACATTTGATTAACTATACTGATGCCTGAGGGAAGTTCTTGTGCTTAATGCAGCAAGTATGTACAGCTGCAGAGACACTACACATAGTGCAAATAAATTAAAAAGTATACAGTACACACACTGATTCCTGAAAAATCAAAATACCATGGAATACTAATGAAATACTTATCAGGATGATGATGACGATGATGATGATAATAATAGAAATAATAATGAATTAGTTTAGGGTATTATGCAATTGACATGTACAATTAAAAAAGAAATTGCACCAGACATTTCCTGTGGCAAAGAAGGGTTGCTTTGTGCCACGTTACTCAAGTCAATTCACTTTATTTTGTATAGTGCATTTTCACAGCCTTACATAGTCTCAAAGCACTTTACTTTGTCCCTGCCCAATTGTCCCAGTGAGCAATATCAAGCCTGAAAAATTATAAAGCCACATTGGCAAAGATAAACTCAGTCATAGTAAGAAACCTTTGGAGGAACCAGAGTGAAAGGGGGAGCCCATCCTCCACAGGGCAGAAGTCAGGTTAACAAAGTCCTGATCTATATGGTTCAATTAGTTAAGTCCGGATGTAAATACAGAATAACTGGCAGCAGGGCACACAGGAAAGACGTCACAGGCAGGAGGGCAGGCAGGAGGGTGGCACAGGCAGGACGTAATGGGCAGGAGGGCGGGCAGGCAGGGCAGCACAGGCAGAAGGGCTGGCGGGTAGCCAGAACTGTTTTGCCACTGCAGTCTGTTTTACAGTTTCATCTGCATTTGTTCCCACAAGGAATAACAACAGCTAATTTATGAACATGCTGCTTTTCAGAAAAGAAGTTTAATTTCTAGGAACATGACCAGTGCAAACATTTAGTGTTGACGGTTCTTTGTAAAATGGATGTTCTGTACTTTTATTGATCTGTCCGTCCATCCATCCATCCATCCATCCATCCATCCATTTTCTAACTACTTCTGATGAAGTTCCGGGTTATGAGGTATCCTGAAGCCCAGGCAATATGGGACACACACACACACATAGGGTATACCTATCTTTATGGGGCCCGCTCATTCACTTCTATGGGATAAATGCTAACGCTAACTATGACAAGCTTAACCCCCACCCTGCCCTAACCATAACCATAAGTAACCCAGCAAAATACAAGAGGTTTTGCATTTTTAGTTTTTCCATAGCAGTCACAGATTTTTATAAAATAGAGTTTTCCTGGTTTTCGGTTTCGTGGTCCCCATAAGGGAAAAAAAACAGGTATTTATCACGTTATGGGGTAGGATAGGTATACCCGCTCGCACACACACACACACACACACACACATGCACACAAATGGATAGATCAACACAGTTACTATGGATGTCGATCCTGCAATAATGAGACAGAACTATCATACTTAATAGGATCATATCCCTAGTTCTACATATGCATAATTATATTTTAAAAAGATCCCACGCACCCAGCACATGAGATGTTTGAACTTCTGCTCTCTGGTAAACGTTACCGCAGTATGCATTGCAGAACAACCAGATTTAATAAGACCTTCTACCCCCAAAGCCATCAGAATACTAAATGCTAATGAACATAAGTTTATGTGAAACCCTACTCTCTCTTCCTCTCTGTGCACTTTATTACCACAACTGGTATTAAGTTTACTTTTTATTTATACAGTATAGTGCAATAATATAATCACGAATGGTGTGTGAGTGTGCCCTGTGATGGGCTGGCCCCCCATCCTGGGTTGTTCCCTGCCTCGTGCCCATTCCACATTCCGGGATAGGCTCCGGACCACCCGCGACCCAGTAGGATAAGCAGTTTGGAAAATGGATGGATGGATATAACTAACATAAGACAGACATTACACCTAACAAACAATAAACACGAAATAAAGGAGTGGACACAAAAAAAATGTAATGCAATGACCAGATTTAACACCTGGATTATGTCCCCCCTTAGTCTCCTTTGCTCGAGGCTAAACAGATTCAGCTCAGCTAACCTCTCCTCATTAGACATTCCTCTAAGACCAGGAATCATTCTCCCAGCTAAGCAAGCCTGAGTCCGGCTTCCACTCCCCCGATTCCCAGCAATGTTAACTTGGAAGGGCGTGTTCTGTATGCACAACTGAGACAACCAAGGTGGAGCTCAGCTTATCGGCTGGCAAAATTGCCTTCAGGTATCACCCACCCTAGTGAGAGTCCAAGCTAGGGCCGTTCTCAGAACTCACCCTAAACGAGGTCCTGCTCAAAAGTTGTAATGACCGCCTGAGGTACCTGTGAGCCTTGCCCGTAATGAGTCAGTGGGTGTAGCCGAGCTGACACGCTTTTGGGCGTCCAATTGCTGAGAACTCCCCTTCGGTTTTGACAAACTGTACGATCGCAAGCAGTGACAGCAGAGCCACAGACAAGCTCAACCAGCAGAGAGCGAATGGTAAGCACCCAACACCCGAAGGGCTCAACTGATCACATCCAAACGACTTCCTGATGGGATTGTGTACGTAACTGGTTTACTGTTGTTAATAGTGGTTGAACTTCTATGCAAGTCCCCTTGTTGGGGGAGAGGGAATGAATGAAAGCATAAGGTGAAATAAAACCTAAAATAAATCAAAAAGGTTAAACAGAAATCAAACCAAATGAATTGTGTTTCTTCTTCAATTGTAAACATAAATTAGTTATGCAACAATAACCTAATTGGATGTTAATGTATTGTGATCAAATTGATTTAGTCCATGAAGTTAATTCCTGCTTTCAGGCAAGAACCTGTGTGTCCAATTATGCGTGTTGTATCACCGCAGTTGACCACCAGAGACCCAACTCAGATGTTGTTAACCTACTATGGCGGACCACTAGAGGTGCAATTTCAATGGAGTGGCACTGCTATGGCTTGCCACTAGAAGCGCAATTTCAAAATGGAGTGGTAGTTCTATGCCTGACCATCAGGGGAGCAATATCGAAATGGGGTCGTAGTTCTATGCCTGACCACTGGAGGCGCGATTTCGAAATGGAGTGGTAGTTCTATGCCTGACCACTAGAGGCGCAATTTCGAACTGGAGTGGTAGTTCTATGCCTGACCACTAGGGGCGCAATATCGAAATGGAGTGGTAGTTCTATGCCTGACCACCGGGGGCGCAATATCGAAATGGAGTGGTAGTTCTATGCCTGACCACTAGAGGCGCGATTTCGAAATGGAGTGTTAGTTCTATGCCTGACCACTAGAGGCGCAATTTCGAAATGGAGTGGTAGTTCTATGCCTGACCACCGGGGGCGCAATATCGAAATGGAGTGGTAGTTCTATGCCTGACCACCGGGGGCGCAATATCGAAATGGAGTGGTAGTTCTATGCCTGACCACCGGGGGCGCAATATCGAAATGGAGTGGTAGTTCTATGCCTGACCACCGGGGGCGCAATATCGAAATGGAGTGGTAGTTCTATGCCTGGCCACTGGAGGCGCAATTTCGAAATGGAGTGGAAGTTCTATGCCTGACCACTAGAGGTAACCAAACGGTTGCCGACGCAAGATGAGTGACACACACATTTAATGCATGCGCATGCCGCTTGCGGCCTTCTTCTGTGCCTTGCACAGTATAAACCCCCTTAAAACAATTACTGAAGCGAGACGGCGCTCGCGTTACGGCGACGGATTTAAATTGTGAGTGCACTATAATTTGTCGCAAATGGTGCTTAACCACGGTGGGTCTCAAGCACAGGAGACTCCCAATTTCTAAATGACACACTCACAGCGCAAAGTTGTGTTAAACTTGCTTTGTCTACAGCAGGCACACACATACGAGTATGATCCTGATAGGTAACTAAGCTATCGGTCTTATGTCCAAGCGCAACATAATTTAGGTTAGAACCTCGTAACAAGTATTCCCGTTTGCTAATAGAGAGATCTCTCCCAGGATATATAGAAACGGAGAAACTCCGAATCGAACCTGGAAACAAAGCGCTACATCTGAGAATTTCGTCAGACATATGGTTAAGGTTCACTGCAGTTTAATACGAAAGAACTACAATGAAATAACCGAAAATAAAACAAAATAATATAACTACTAATAATAGAAATAAAAATAACTATAATAAGCCCTTATGATCCCGCTTAAATGCCTTCAGATTGCCATGAGTGCGACTTTGGCAACCAGTTCACAGTAGCGCTTCTTCACTGCACGTTCGGTCATAAAAAATTTAAATTGTGTGCTCAGAATAAGTTTAAACCTTCTGCCTTGTGATTATTAACCAATTGTTATGCCGAATGGTCGGCTCCTCCAAACTCAATTGCGAAACACTGTGAGTCTGTTAATGTGTGACTTAAATGGAACTCATTAATAACCAGTATCGCGTAATAACCTGGGTTAGAATAGAAGGCTCATACAACAAGCTGCGTCACCAGGTAATGTAAACGATCGGTAGCGAAGCTCCCCTCACGGCCAACGAGAGAGAGTCTCGCGATATTTCAGGCGAATTTGAGGTTTCAGAGCGTAGATCGCACAGGCAGGGATTCTTGTGAGCACTCAATGAACAGAGGCTGAAGTTGTGTAAAAGACATGCATTTATTCCTATAACTAACATAAGACAGACATTACACCTAACAAACAATAAACACGAAATAACGGAGTGGACACAAACAATGTAATCATGAAAATGCAATGACCAGATTTAAAATGAGTAACCTTAAAAGGGAAAATACTGTTCTGCAATGCAAGCAATTTTGCAAAAAATCTTATCTAGCTCTGATTTAAAAGAACCCAGGGTTTTAGCTTGTGTTACAATAACAGGAAGACTATTCCATACTCTAACTACACGCTGTGTACAGAAATGCTTCATCAAATTCGTTTTAAAATGTTCTCCAGCTAATTTCCACTTATGGCCACGAGTTCTGGTATTTAAACTAACATTGAAATAGTCATTTGGCTGAAAAGCATCCAGACCTGTTAGAATCTTAAACACCTGGATTATGTCCCCCCTTAGTCTCCTTTGCTCGAGGCTAAACAGATTCAGCTCAGCTAACCTCTCCTCATTAGACATTCCTCTAAGACCAGGAATCATTCTCGTTGCCCTACGTTGCACCTTTTCCAAGGCAGCAATGTCCTTCTTAAGGTATGGTAACCAAACCCGCACACAATATTCTAGGTGGGGTCTTACCAAGGAATTATGTTATCGTAGCATCACTTGCCTTGTCTTAAACTCCACACACCTAGAGATGCAATGTGCCTTCTCGCGTGGTGTTCCTGCAGAGGGAGTCTGTGAGTGCTGGAGATTGGGGGAGGGGGCAGTGTGGCTATGTCTGCTCTGTGTTCCTCCAGACGAGCAAAGAAGCTGTTTAGCTCCTTTGCTAAAAGGGCGTTGCTGTTAACAGTGACGGTGTTGTTGCCTTTGAAGTTTGTAATGTGTTGTATTCCCTGCCACACCCACTGTGGGTTGTTGTATGTGAAGTAGACCTCTATTTTCTGTTTCTCTGCCTGCCTGGCAACCTTGATGCCCCTATTCAGGTTAGCTCTGGCTGCACTCTGTGTTCTTGACTGCGCTGTCTTGTCCTGTAGTATTGTATTGTTGCTCTTGTGTTTATCTTGCACTTTCTCCCTCTGTTTGTGCTCCTTTCACTCTGTATAGTTCTATCTTGCCCGCACTTGTGTCATCTTGTGTTGTTTCTGTTTTTCTTCTTTGTCTTGCACCGTGGTCCAGGAGGAACAATGTTTCCTTTCACTGTGTACTGTGTATATTGCTGAAATAACAATAAACCCACTTGACCACCTGCCTCGATTCATCCTGAAGAGTTTTCCAATGTTGTTCAAAGGTCTGTTTGTTTCGGGTGAAGGACACGCCCCTGGACGTGCTGGATAAGGGGACCACAGATCAGTGTCCTCAGTCCTGCTTCTCCCTTCAAAGCTGAGAGGAAGATGACCTGCCTGCTGGTTCTGGTTTTGGCTTATGGAGCTCTGCTTATCTCCACAGAGGCCCAGCAAGATTACCACAGTCTCCCTGCACTCTACAAGACGGCCATTAAACTCGCAGTCGAAAATGCTCATCAAGGAACCCGTCAGCACATGAATTTCTATAACATCCAGGGCCGTCCGAAGGTAACTGCTGAGAAAGTGTTTACAAAAGTGTGAAACTTTCATCATCTGCAAGCTGAACTAATGAGAATCACATTGATTTTGATGTTTTAATTTCAATGCATATGATGCTTAATGTCTCTTCACAATGAAAGTGATGGTTGTATATCTCAGCCCTGGTCAATTTTACCTTCTCACAGTTTCTCTCTGAATCTGCTGCAGTCAAGTCTGTGACAGTTTGCCATTTTTTGGGTGATTATTGTTTGTTATATTGCCTTTAAAACAGTTGTAGGCAATTTTGTATATAACGTGTTTATGTGATTTAGATCAGCAGTGAATACATTGACATTGAGATTCTCTTGAGAGCAACAAAATGTCCAAAGTCAACTGCAACAGACCATCGGGCTGACTGTATTTTCATGGACAAGAGGGTAAGTAAAGAGTCACTGTGACTGTGAGCATTGGACATATCAGTTAGCAAATTAATTTAGGTTCATGTTAACTTTTTTGATGCCCTGCGGAGGAAAGTTAGCCAACAATAAAGTAACAAATAGATAGGTGGCCTCAAACAGCCAGTTCCATCACCTTATTCTCAAATTTTAGTAGGTTTACAGGCTTAAAGGCTGGATTACCAGGCAGTTGAAATCAGCCTTAAATGGCAGTGTGGTGTTTTGTGGTGAAAGGGCAATTAAATCTGGTCAGAGCAGGGTAGATGCGCAGTGTGAATTACCCTTTAAATTTACCTCTTTAAATAGTGAACTACAGGACCACTTAGCTTGATCGGAGGACAGTATTTTAATACAGAGCAGTGTTCAGTTAAACGGGATTTGTTGTTCATACTTTTAGATGAACTTGCTTTGTATAATATAGCCTTAAGGTGACCCTGCTTTGGAAGCTCTTTCCTCTAAAATTGTTCTGTGTCATTAAACCCTGCAGTCCAGCAGCTCTGCCTTAAATCTTTAGATATATCTTTACTACACCTTCTCTCACTGTATTTATTGCCCACCACTCTTTAAATACTGTTTTTGTGTGTCTGTGTGTTTTTGCAGCCATTCATTAACTGTAGAGTTTGCAGCAGACGGTCTGGTAATAATCTTACACATCCATCAATTGACTGTGTACCAAACAAGAAAGTGGATGAAGTAAGTGTAGAGAGTCTTAGCATTATGGAAATGTAACAGGTGTGTGAATTGTGTCTAAACATGTGGTTAAACTTTGATTGTGTTTGTACATGCAAAAATTTGATCAGAGTACTGTTTATTAATGACAAGGTTACTTTTAATCTGAACAACAGTGGCAGCACCAGGGAAAAGCTTGGGGGGGGGGCTCTAGCTCCTCCTCCAATGACCATAGTACCCCCACAGCACCCCCAAAATATTGGTTTCATTTTTTCTTTAACTATCTGTAAAATCTGTATATTGTGTAAGACATTTTTGCGGTTTTTATAGCATACTTGTAGTGTATTTTTTCTTCAAAGTACACATAGAGGCTCTGTGAGCTAGACGTTAGAATTTCATATTTTATCATATTTTATCCATGCTGTAGCTTATCGTGCTGTGTGCTTCTATACAGCATCTACATAAGCTGAAAAGCTAAAGCACCCGCTCTAAATAATCTCACTCCCCTATAGCACCTGTAGCATTAAGTCACTGGCGCTGCCACTGCTGAATAAACGACTCCAATCTGACTAAACCGCTTAACTTTTCCTCCCCATGTTACATTTCAGGACAAACGACGTAATATGTGTCCTTCTGATAAACCTCCTCTCAGATCTAAAACTGCCTTGGCTTCCAAGGACACTAAAGAAGCTGAAGGAGACTGTCTGGGCTGTTTCTGATGGCTGATGGTCCTGCAATGTGGACCAGAGGAGGAAACTGGAAGGGAAAATGCTTTGCTTTATATCATGCCCACCCAAAGCCCCCAGTGAGTAAGCCATAGGCGCCGATAGCATGGAAAAACTCCCAAGAAGGAAGAAACCTTGGGAGGGACCAAACTCAAAGGGGGAGCCCATCCTCCTGGGGCCGGCAAAGTGTAGGTGCAGGATCACAAAAAACTTAACGAGAGAATTCGACTGTCCCTCACAAAAACTGTAAAGTTTTAGTGGCTAAATTGCTTTTTCTATGCCTTTTCAAACAGGAGGAGATTTGTTTGGCTATATGTAGAAATTTTCTATACAATTTAGACAGCACAGAATCATTAACCTACTTTAATGAATTTATTTATACAACCACATATTTCACACATTTTGACATCAGTCATGCAGTGAAGATACAGTCTCTTTATTTCTTGACGCCAACCCTCCCCATTAATCCGGGCTTGGGACCGACACCTAGTTGAGCTGGCTTGCTCCCTTAAGTGGCTGGGTTAGGCTAAACTATGTACATATTTATAAAGACTACAATAAATTTATAAAGACCTCCCTAAATATGTAGTCTAACAAAACGCAGTTTAAAGAAGGTAGCCTACCTGGTAAACAAAGAAATTAAAAGGCCCACAGCATATAATCGGGCTATATTCCAAGCAGTTTTTAAGAACGTAACCTACATGGCGAAATTGAATTACTTTCTGGACCAACAAACGCAACCAGGCATGAACATTATGCACCTTCCTAGTCTTGATGTAAGTCGTCCTACAGATGAGGACGTTAGGCAGCCTTTAGATCCGACCCATCATGCACTGCAGTTTTTTGCAAATTCCTCAGACGGAAAACCATTAAATACCTCTTCTATTACCTTATATTACCTTATATTCATGTAATAAATATACAAATATCAATTAGTTGGAAATCAGCCAGACAGACGTAATTACTACAAATGGTTTCCACTGTATTTGTGACTCTGAGTGCCGCAGGCTTGGATGCAGTGCCGCACCATTTTGTAAGGCATGCACTGGCCAATCATGTAGCACTTCTCTCAGAAATATTAATGAGACATCACCTACCACCCTGCAAAAAAGAAATTTGCCGCTTGTCCCCCTGCACATGAGCCAACTTGGCTGCGTCAACCAGCGGAGCTCCGGAGCCTCTGGAGAAACACGCGGCAAAAAAGGCTCGCATGCGGTCTTCCAAAGTTTGGGAATACTTCAGTCATGACACCTTTTCTGCGCCTCTACTGTAGCTGGCGTTAATGATGCTGTTTCAGCCATTTTATATTTTCTGTTTACTTATTCTGTCATGTAAGACTGAGACAAATTATCGTTTACGACAATTCTTACACACTGTAGCCTGACTTGCTGACTTAAGTAAGTTTAACTATAAGCTACCTTTGCTAGTGTTTGTGAATAACATGTTTCTCTAGTTATGAAATTATTCCATGTTTTAGCATCTGTTTCAACATTAAAGTCAAATTGGTATACTGAAATATATAAAAACTATTGAACTATTAACTTAAGTCTAACATAGAAAATCCTACTGAATCTCTTAAGATTTTCCTTTTTTGTTAATGCACTAATGTTTAAGAAGTGTCTTAATAAATTGAATTTCAGATTTGTGTGTGGGTGGGAGTGGGTGAATTGTATTAAATTCATACATTCATTCTTTTGGCTCAGACATTACTGACCTAAAACAAATTGAGGCATTGGGTAAGTGCTTAAATTAGCTACTAAATGGCAAAAAATATTCTAAATATCACATTTTCCATTCTTCGGTATAATTTTAACGAATCACCTATGCTGCCAAACATTAACGCATAGATTGTCACAACACTCTATGTTTTAGTTCTTCTTTATGTGTATAGGACGGTGTGATGGTTCTGGTGGTGGGTGTGGCCGACGCTGCTCGCGATGTTTGGCTATGCTGCAGTCCCAGGGACCAAGTTGGAACACATTTCCACCTTCAAGCTTAGGTGGAAAAACGGCACCGAGACCCAGCAGCAGGACAACTTCACTTGTCCAGACAACCAGCCCTGCTTCATCATTGAAGTAAGCCCTGTGAACAGGAGCGAGATGTACTTCTGCAGTGGATGTTATAGCGGAAAGAACATCCCCATCCTCACGTCTGCCGGAGTGCCCCCTCAAGTGGGTGTGTGACTTAACTCGATGGATGAATTGGACAGAATGTACTGTTACTAGAGGTCGACCGATATGGGTTTTTCAATAGCCGATGCCGATAT
This sequence comes from Brienomyrus brachyistius, assembly GCF_023856365.1. Lineage (NCBI taxonomy): Eukaryota > Metazoa > Chordata > Actinopteri > Osteoglossiformes > Mormyridae > Brienomyrus > Brienomyrus brachyistius. The sequence goes on from NC_064549.1 coordinate 21,028,346, forward strand.
TTAGGAGTCAGGGTCAGGCGATGGCCGATATATGCTGCTGATTTTTTTTGGCCGATAATTGGACGTTTTCCCCTCTATTTGCATGGTAAAATATCACACTAATAATAACAAACGATACACAAAATTTCTCAATTTAGCATTTATTGAATACTCAACTTGGAAACAATAACACATTTATAAACAATAAAAATAGCAGCATCAGAATCTCTGTTAGTGCACAATATAGCAGCAAACTCCTCATGTTTGACGGAAGGAAATTTGTAAACAATACAAAAAGGAATAAGCATGTTATCTTCAGTTGTAATCCCACTTCCAGTCCCTGAGTCTTACTCACCACACTCATACTTCACAGCAATCAGACAGCAGTTAATTAACCAGAAGAGAAAAATGCAAAAACACAACAGAACTTGTAAATAATAACAAACTAATAGACAATAAAAATAGCAGCATCAGAATCTCTATTAGTGCCAAATATAGCAGCAAACTCCTCATGTCTGACGGAAGGAAAATTTATAAATACACAAAGGAATGAGCACATCTTCAGTTTTAATCCCATTTCCAGTCCCTGAGTCTTCCTCATCCCACAAGCAGGCAAGGCATGTCACCCCGGTTGTGTGACACTTATTTTATATAATAAAATAAGTGCCCCCTGCGGCCCCAGAGCCCGAGCAGCCGTCTCCGCTGCCTGCAGCTACCGCGCCCACGTCCGAGGCGCTTTCCCTGCCTGCAGCTCCCGGGCAGGCGCCCCCTCTGCAGCCTGCAGCTCCAGTCCCTGGCCCCACTCCAGTCCCTTCTCCCCCTGTGACTCTGGTACCCTCACCCCGACGAGCCCGACCCCGGCCACGGGTCCTTATGTCTGTGTCCCATAAGGGGAGAGGACACAGACGCACGGCTGGGGTCCCACCCGCCCAGCCCCCTGGCTCGCCCTCCCTCGCCGGCGCTAGGGCTTGGTCGGCGCCTGCGGGTCCTGGCCCTCCGGGTCGGCTGTCGTCTGCGGGTCCCCCTCCGCGGCCTCGTCGCCCTGCCTCGGTCCCTCCTCCGGCGTCTTATCGGTTGCCTGCGGGCCCCCCGACGGCGGCTCCTCATTCGCCTGCTGGTCCTCCCGCTCTGGCGTCGCCGTCTGCTGCGCCCTCGCCAGGGTCCCTTCCAGCTCCTTCGTCCCCTTCCCTGGTCTCCCCTCCGACTCCCTCCTTCGTCCCTGCGTCTGTCCCTCACCCCGTCTCCTCGGCCCCTCCGGCTCCGGCCTCCCGGCCGCCTGCAGCCCTTCCGGCTGCCTCCCGTCGCCCGCTGGGTCTCCCTCGGGCTCCTCTTGGTTCCCCCTCCTTCTCTCCCTGGCCTCCCGTCTTTGTCCCTCCTGCCTCTGCTCCCCCTCGCTTTGTTCCTCCTGTCTCTGTCCCTCCTCTCTTTGTCCCTCGTCCCTCTGGCTTCTGCTCCTCTTTCCCCGATGTTCCCTTCGTTCACTCCCGGTCCTTTTGTCCTGCCTGTTCCCTCCGTGTCCCCCTTTCTGATCTGTTTCTCTGCCTTTCCTGTCTTATGTCAAGTCTTGTCCTGGCTCCTTCCCCTGTGCCAGTTCTGTCTGTCCGTTCTGTTCCCTGTCCCTCATTAATGAGGTTTTATATAGATATACATATATGCCCGGCTTGTCCGCTCCTCGTGTGTGCTACGCCCCCTGATTACCCACGTGTGCTTCCCTGATCGTCTCCTGCTTTGCCCGATTACTTTGATTAGTCATGACCTATTTTAAGTCCTGGTCTTACCTGTTTGCCCTGTCCGTCATTGTAGTTTGTCAATGCCTGCGTTCCGTCCTGCTCTACCCGCTCCGTTTCCCCGATTAAAGACCCGTTTTCACAAACACAAAAAAAACTATATGTATACATATACATACACTGAACAAAAATATAAACGCAACACTTTTGTTTTTGCTCCCATTTTTCATGAGATGGACTTAAAGATCTACAATTCATTCCAGATACACAATATTACCATTTCTCTCAAACATTTCTCACAAATCAGTCTAAATGTGTGATAGTGAGCACTTCTGCTTTGCTGAGATAATCCATCCCACCTCACAGGTGTGCCACATCAAGATGCTGATCTGACATCATGGGTAGTGCACAGGTGTACCTTATACTGCCCACAATAAAAGGCCACCCTGGAATGTGCCATGAAAAATGGGAGCAGAAACAAGAGTGTTGCGTTTATATTTTTGTTCAGTATATATATTTATGGGTGTATCGAGACTAGATGGTCAGTATGGATAACTAAGGTGCACTAAAACTGGGTGAGCAGGCAAGGCATGTCACCCAGGTTGTCCGTCGTCTATCTGAGCCAATCAGATTGTCCGTCGTCTATCTGAGCCAATCAGATTGTCCGTCGTCTATCTGAGCCAATCAGATTGTCCGTCGTCTATCTGAGCCAATCAGATTGTCCGTCGTCTATCTGAGCCAATCAGATTGTCCGTCGTCTATCTGAGCCAATCAGATTGTCCGTCGTCTATCTGAGCCAATCAGATTGTCCGTCGTCTATCTGAGCCAATCAGATTGTCCGTCGTCTATCTGAGCCAATCAGATTGTCCGTCGTCTATCTGAGCCAATCAGATTGTCCGTCGTCTATCTGAGCCAATCAGATTGTCCGTCGTCTATCTGAGCCAATCAGATTGTCCGTCGTCTATCTGAGCCAATCAGATTGTCCGTCGTCTATCTGAGCCAATCAGATTGTCCGTCGTCTATCTGAGCCAATCAGATTGTCCGTCGTCTATCTGAGCCAATCAGATTGTCCGTCGTCTATCTGAGCCAATCAGATTGTCCGTCGTCTATCTGAGCCAATCAGATTGTCCGTCGTCTATCTGAGCCAATCAGATTGTCCGTCGTCTATCTGAGCCAATCAGATTGTCCGTCGTCTATCTGAGCCAATCAGATTGTCCGTCGTCTATCTGAGCCAATCAGATTGTCCGTCGTCTATCTGAGCCAATCAGATTGTCCGTCGTCTATCTGAGCCAATCAGATTGTCCGTCTATCTGAGCCAATCAGATTGTCCGTCTATCTGAACCAATCAGATTGTCTGTCTATCTGAACCAATCAGATTGTTTTTCTTACACAAAAAATTATTCCGTTTTCAAAACACTTTTGTGCAAGAAATGCTCCCATGAGCCTGTGTTTAGTGCCTACAGAGGTCTTCTTTTTGCCACTGGTACAGGAGAGTACGGGTCCCACCTTGCCACAGCCAGGCACCTCCACGCCATCGACGGGCCGCGGAATCTGTAACGAGCTGTAAGGCACGTTTCCCAAAGCCTTTGTTGCTAATAAGGTTATTTGCTAACAACATTAGATAACAACTGAATGGTTCCAACTATGCAAGTCGATAACATGAGGTTTTGGGAAACGTACCTTTTACATTAGCGGGGTCTCAATATCTTCATAATTTACAGCTGGATAAACAATGAGCGTAATGTAACTGTCAACTCATTACCTACATGTCTAATAAATGTTTAATAAATCCCATGAATATCTTTAAAAAAAAAAAAAAAAAAACTCAAATGTGCGGCTATTTTCAGCAGCTAGCTTTAAACATGATGCTGACATTTGACCCCCCAGTATCTTGTAATGAATTTTAAGCGGTGAGGTAACTTTCACAGGCTTTCTTTTCCTACTAATCAGTTACACAGAGACGAGTGTTTATTTTATGTATGTATGTGCGTGCGCGTGCGTGCGTGCGTGCGTGTGCGTGTGTGTGCATGCCTGCTTGAGTTCCACGTGCAGCAGTGGGACAGAAACACAGGAGGGTTGTGGGTCGGCTCCCCGGCGACAGAGACTGAGGGCGGGGTACCTGATCGTCACTGAGATAGTTGGGCAGGCCTCCGACAAAGAGCTTGTGTGGCGAGTCTGGAACCACGGTGGAGACGACCCCTGCAGACAGAGCGGCACGGCGCCCAAAGCCGGCCGATCACAGCAAACCGACATACGAATAAATAAAAACATTGAACAAATAAACATCATCAATAATATTCATGAATAATTACGCTTAATATACAAATAAAAGAATAGCTCCTGCAGATGATTTCAGATAACTACTGGAACAATGAGTTCTGGAGGGGAGCAAGCTCTGTTACATGCTATAGAAATGTTGATCTGATTCCTTTCATTATCAGATTGTTACCACTGTTAAAAACCACAGATATTGTATTCTGATTGTATGCATTTCCTTATTAGGGCATGTCAGTTACTTCTGTTAAAAATCAGTTTATTCTGACGTCGTAAATTTCCTGACCAGAGTTTACCCTCTTTAAAGTGATGGAGGTCCACTTGTGCCAAAGATATGTCAATATGCATATGAGATTTCGTTTGTGCCAAAAATATGTAAACAGCACACAGTCTATGTCGACTGAGAATGTGACAAAGAATTTTTCTGTGACAATTCTATTATGTCAATGAGTTTGTCTGTGGAGCCCCTGAAGGGACCTAATGGTGTCCGCTAATTAGATACCCAGAAATAAACTGTGTGGCTCCTGCCCAAGCATTGCTGCCCAAACAGCAGCTTCCTCCTTATGCCGCCGAGGGAGGAGTAGCAAGTGGTTCCCCTGCCCCTTCCCCTCTCCCCCCTGCAGACGAGGATCATAACCATTCAGCACCCGACTCTACCTCCTTCTCGGTGATGAAGTGCCGTGGCGAAACACTCAGGCAGCAGGACGAGGTAGCAGAAATTCTTGCCCCTATGTTGGTTTGTCCAAATCCTCAAGGGGGAGATGAGGTTTGCTCATCTGACACTGTAGATGAAGGAGTTGCCAGTGACCTGCTGGATCCCAGGCAGAACAGACCTCACCATGCGACAGCCCTTCAGAGACTGGTCCTCCTGCGCATGGACTGGGGCATGATGCATCAGTTTAAACAGGAGCCTGGTAAATCCTGCGAGTGCTACACCGAGCGACTGATGGCAGCATTCTCCAACTACAGCGGGATGGACTCCCCCAGCGGACCGAGAGTGTATGTGATGTAAAATACACTAAGATAACTCGGTTCCTTTAAAGAGAGGCACTTTTAATACTCTGTATTTTTTTCATGTGCTGTACCCTTAAAAAGTACAACACTAGTACTCCATATTCAAATAGTCCCATTAAAAACTACAGCCCCCAAACATCAAACTGCATGCTTCTATGTCACCTACACTTCATTAAGCAATATTAACACAAGTAACATGTTTCATCACTTAAAGCCAATCTAACTTTTTAAAAATAAAGTCTGTTTCAACTGGACTTTTACCTAAGTAAAACAAACATTTTATGTTCTAGTTTTCTTAAAAACTACTGAAACAAATAATTGGCTACACTGCAGTTCCGCCGTTTTGTTTGGCACCCCTGCGTGTCCTGCATTGTGTGGAAAAAACCTGAAGGCTGAGGAATGTTATGTAACACAGCTAGAATGTAAAAACTCTCTCTGGTGTAATTCACTGCGTAAAACCAATGGTGCTAAGTGTGGTGTCTTCTTCATAACACTCCCTGATGTTTGTGTCCGTGACCATGAGATAGGGTGGGCTGCTTTTCTTCCTTCCTTTGACTAGTATTCCTCCTAAATTGTTCATCTGTATTTGCTGCATTGGTACTTGTTGATGTGCGTGTGCCTTGTGTCACGATCGCCGTTTAACGGGAGCGGCGGACGGGCAGGAAACAGGCAAGGCAGGCAGGATACGGGGAAATACGGGGATTTATTAGGAACACGGGGTGCAGGAAACATCTCACGCAGACGGACTTCAATGACGGACACTGAACTCTAGTAAGACATGGACTCAAATAGACAGGACTGATTGAAAATAATCGGACACAGCTGGGTACGATCAGGGAAGCACGCGTGGATAATCAGGGGGCGTGGCACACACGGTGGTCGGACTGTCCGGGACCTCCTCGGGGACTAGGGCAGGAAAGTCTGGAGCTGGGTCAGGGACAGGAGTGGGGCCAGGAACAAGAGCCCCAGGGGGCACAGTCATTTGAGGCAGAGGGAGCGCCTCGGGCTCTAGGGCCGCAGGGGGCAGCGGAGGTGGCTGCTCGGGCTGCGCAGGAGCTACGGGCGACGAAGGCGGCTGCGCAGACGCTGTAGCAGGAACCCAGGACTTTATGCTCAGCCCACTGCTGTTAACTCCGATGACTCACAACTGAGCAGCAATGCACATTTCGAATCACATCATCAACATCAGGCTGATGACAAGACTGTGGGTCTCGTCAATAAAAACGGTGACTCAGCATACAAAGAGGAAGTGTGATGACTATCGGACTGCTGCAGAGCCAACAACCTGTCTCTGAATGTTGACCAAAGAAATGGTTGTTGACTTTAGAAGAACACAAAGCACAGAGTGACCACTCTCTGCTGCACATCGATGGCTCATCTGTGGAGATCGTAGAGAGTACCAGATTCCTTGTTGTCCATCTGGCGGAGAATCTCACCAGGTCCTTCAACATCAGCTCCATAGTAAGGAAAGCACAGCAGCACCTCTACTCTCCACGGAAGCTCAGAAAAGCCCATCTCCCATCCTCACACTCTATTGGGGAACTGTTGAAAGCACCCTGAGCAGCTGCATCACAGTCTGCTTTGGGAACTATGTCGCCTCAGATCGCAAGTCCCTACAACAGATAGTGATGACAGGTGAGAAAATCATTGGAGTATCTTGTTAGAGAAATATGTACTTTTTTTATTATCATTTTGCTAGACGCTTGGAAACAACACCCTGCCGCAGCTTGATCTTAATTGAGCAATAACACGTCTCAAGAACTGTCGCTTGAATATTTCCACCCCATATATGGTGACAAACAATGTTCAATGTCAGTTGCATATCCTGTTTGTGTACCTCAATAAAAGACACTGCGAGGGGAGTTCCTTTTTCGAAGTTGGCCGAGTTCGACTGAGAGGCTGACACCTCGAGGTCAGGACCGGGCTTCCCTTTGTAAGGAAAAGTGGTAAAAATGCCCCAAGGGCATTTCCATGCTGATTGGGAAAATTAGGCAAAATTTTTCTAACTGTGTTGCACTTGCATTTTCAGTATTTTTGATAGAAAATAAGGTATTTTTTCAGGAAACAAAAGACCTCTGGTGGTTACACGTTTTCTTCATGAAAATTTCATCGTTTGAATATTGCAACTGTTTTCATTAATTTTTTCACCACTTTAGATAGGATTTTATGCTATTCTCTGCAGCCCTATTTTTGAAGAAATCTCAAACTTTCACTGTGATGACATTTTATGTGGGTCTTGTTCTTAATATTTTCTGAGGTAAAAGTTTGTTCTAACATGTACTTTCTGTTTGGCAGTCTTCTTCACTGAGTGTAAAAGATTCTGTAACGCGAGTCACAAAAAAGTACAAGTTTTCTCACAAAAAAGAAGCCTATGCTAGTAGCAAACTGACAGTGATATATCTGCATCCCTAGCCCTTACTGGTTATGGGAAAACCAGCAGCAGGCCTGGTGTCCCCTCTTAGATAAGTTACTGGGCATTGAATATCTGTAACGCGAGTCACATGTAACGCGAGTCACAATGTTTCAACTGCACTACATACTGATTTCTTTAATTGTTTCAATCATAATAGCTTTATAGTAGTTTCTAAGATAAACTACAGATGGAAGCACTTTCTTTTACCCACAATTCATCTCGCTTCCTGTTTGTTCTGAAGCCACACCTCATAAACAAAAGTAAAAGAAATTAAACCCGACTTCATCTTGAATTTCAGGTATGTTTAAGGAATTTTTTACAGTATACTTTTAAGTTTTAAATACTGAAAACTATATAGACTTACTTAATACTAAAGAAAAGAAAATTAAGGTAAACAAAGGCCTGTTATTGAGGTCTCTAAGTATGACTACACATCCATTATCTACATGAACATGAATACAGAGTGATGCATTCTGTTACTGCCTGCAGAATAAGGCTGTGTGTTTTTATCTTATCTTAAACTTATCTTAAACACAGATAAATTTATTTAAAAAACACTGGATTTTCTTTGCTACATCACATGGGAAGGGCCCTGTCGATGGCATTGGTGGGGCAGTGAAACGGGTGGTATGGAATGCAGTGAGAAATACAAAAGCTATTGTCACAAATGCTTCTACCTTCACTGAGGCAGCCAGGGCAAGCAATGTCCAAGTCATTGAAATGAAGACCTCCGACATTGATGGGATCAACAGTGAACTGGGGATAGAAGAGGTATTTACAAATGCTCCCCCAGTTCCTGGCATTGCAAATGTTCACTGCATGAAGTTGGTTAATGGGAAAGCCACCTATTACACCCTCTCTTCAGATGCAGTATTTAATGCTGCTGAACCTTGTGCTGAATCAGATTCAGTACTAAGTGAGAGAGGATTAAATACCGACTCTGGAGAGAAGGCTGACACAAACGTCAGAGAAGCCAGTTCTGAAAATACATGTATATGTTCTAGGTGGGTGACTGGTTTGGTGTAGAATATGATGGGAAGGTTTACCCAGGGGAGGTAAAATGTATTGACAATGGTGAATACCAAGTTTCTGTAATGACACAAGCTGGCAAATTTTGGAAATGGCCTGTGAAACCAGACGAGATATTTTACACCCATGACAAACTGGTGAGAAGACTGAAGCCCCTTTTACTGTTAACAACCGCGGTCACTTTGGTTTTCCTGATTTTAATTCGTAGTCGTCTCTTGCAAGACGTCTGAAGAAAAAGAGTAGACTTCAGCATTGCATAAATACTTATACAAGTATTATATTTAGAAATCAGCGGTACATGTATGACTTGATCTATTTAGTAGGTATGAAAATGCTTTTCATCTGGTGACTCAAGTGAACTTTTCCAGTTACAGGAAAAATGTAACGTGAGTCACGGTAACACGAGTCACACCAATTCTGCAAGTCCCCAAGAATATTTAGAGAGAAGTATTTTATATTCCATCTTAATATAAGAGCCTAATGTGTTTCTAATGCATTACAAATATTCCTTTGTTCCAGTCATTTACCATTGAAGGAGACTTTTTTTTAAATGTTGGCTTAGTTTTTTGCCCTTTCCTTTTCGTGTAACGCGAGTCACACTGTAATTAGAAGTAATTAAAAGACTACTTAAAGACTTCTTACTTTTTGTTTATGTCATTTCACACCCATTGCCAATTGGCACATACATGCAAGAAGTGGTGTATACAAATGTATATGTGTGGGCGGTACACAAAACAATAACATGAAAACAGACCAAAAAATGTAACGCGAGTCACATGGAAATGCCCCCAAGGTTCTTGGTTTATCATTTGAATGCAGACAATGTTAGGAATTTATGATCATGGGGGAAGCCAGGGAGAGAATGGGGGTTCCAGTTGGCACCACTAGGGTGATAAGGATAAGATAAGGTGATAAGAATTTAATTACAATGATCATAAAAGTCTCTACCCTGTTCTGTCCTGTCCCCGTCTCAGGATCCTCACACTCCAGGGGGTCACTCTTTATATGTAAATTCACTCACAACACCTACACACAACACCTTGGTGGGGAGGGCCTTTTTGGGTATAAAGGGGGGTGAAGAACTGTCTTCAATTTGTGTCTGAGCTGCCTTTCAGTACCCGGTGTGTCTCTACACTGTATTACATTGTATTATTTTTGCTGTTCAATAAACCATCATTTTGCTGAAACTGCGGAGACTCTGCAAGTGGATTCCCTACACCTTGCAGCAAGTAAAACGTCATCACAGCTGTCTGTGTTGTTCTGTGTTCAGAGACTGGTTTGTTTCCAGCGCATCTTCAGAAGAAGATAACCCTAACATATCTCTCCCCTCCATCACGGATATTCACACCACACACTGCATCCGCAAAGCCACCACCATTGTGGATGACCCCACCCACCCCTCACATTATCGTTTCACCCTCCTGCCTTCTGGAAATAGGTCCCGGAGCATTCGGGCCTTTACAGCCAGACTCAAACAGCTTTATCCCCCATGCCGTCAGACTACTGAACTCTCAGGGACTAATCTGATACCACACACACATACACTCATTAACACACTTTATTATTTAACTACTATTTTTTTATCTTATTGTAGCCATGTTTACAGTTACTTTTATTTATTTTTATTGCTACCTCATTGCACAACCAAACTGCACCTTATCAGTATTGGGTTTACTGTGCTGTTTGTGCTCGTTGGTGTCAGTTGTCCTCTCTTTTTGCACTGTCCTGCAATGTTTGCACAGTTTTTGCTCATTATGCACCATACAGTATGTTGCTAGGTTGGTATGTGTTAGTCTTGTGTTAATTTAAGTAGCACCTTGGTCCGAGAGAAACAGTTTCTTTTGTAACTGTACTATACTCAACTGTGTAAAGTTAAAAATAACATTAAAGACCTACTTGACTTGACTTTTACTGATAACAGGTGCTAAAGTGAAGTGACTTGCTTCTGGGAAAGATCTCCAGCTGAAATTCTCTACAACAATTATGGGAGAAATATGGGAAGGACGCGGCGTCAGACCTGCCCCAGTGGGACGAATGTGGTTTTCCTAGAAACAGCAGCTTCAGTCCCAATCAGATAAGCCAGATGCGTTTGAAATTAGAGGAACAGGATCAGACTGGTTGCTCAGGTATTAATGTGGTAGAACTAAAACGGAGACAAATTGGAAGGTGTTTCAATTGTGGGAAAATGAGACAAAGCAGGCAGAGGAGATGCGGGTGGCAAAAAAGCATGAGATAAGGAATGCAGAGAATGTGGATGAGGGTGAGACTCCTGTGAAAACTGTGTATTGAAAATTAGGGCCACAGTATTGTCATCCATCCTGTCAGGGTATGTGGAAATACACTGAGGGTAAATGGCCTAATGCAGGAAGTGTCTTAATCCTATAACATCCAGCTGATTCAGGCTGTTGGGACAGTGTGGGACTGCACTCTTCTGGCTGGGACCTCGAATAAATGAATGAATGTTACATGTATACAGCCCTTTTCTAAGATACACAAAGAGCTTTACAGAGGCAATGGGGAGCCACTTCAACCCAAAGGTGAGGCAGCAGGAGAGGGGGCCCAGGCAGAGAGAACAGCCAACAAGAGGGGTGCTTCCACAGACAGGACGGGGGCCCCGGCAGACCAACGCTGACGACTCCTGGGACCAAGTCAACAGAGCAGCTGTTGTCATTGTGACTCACCCTCATACATCCATCCATCCATTGTCCAAACCGTTTATCCTACTGGGTCGCGGGGGGTCCGGAGCCTATCCTGCAAACAATGGGCACAAGGCAGGGAACAACCCAGGATGGGGGCCAGCCCATCGGAGGGCACATTCACACACCATTCACACACCATTCACACACACATGCACTCCTACGGCCAATTTAGCAAGAGAGAACATGCAAACTCCACACACATGTGACCCAGGCAGAGACTCAAACCGGGGTCCCAGAAGTGTGAGGCAACAGTGCTAACCGCTGCACCACCATGCCGCCCCACTGTTGGTTACATGTGTACATATTTTGTCTGATCTCTTCACCACCAGGTGGCAATATAGCAGCTCCAGAGTTGTTGATGGCTAGAGTAAAAATAAAAACACAGTAGCACAGAGGTGTAGCTAAAAATTCTGGGCCCCTGACAGAATGTCACCTTGCGCCCCTCTATCGAATTTTACATACTGGGAGAGAGATTTGTTGAGCCATCTTCCAATCTAATCCAATCCAGCTTTATTTAAAAAGCACTTTAAACAACCTTATCGACCAAAGTGCTGCACAAAGGAATAAATAAAAATATTCACAAACTTAAAAACGAATTAAAATAAATTTTATAAAAACCAAAACATTAAATGTAAGTAAATGGCCATTAATAAAATAAAAATATTATATTAATAATTATTTATGAATATATAAAAATTTATATTAATAAAGAAAAGGCTAAGATTGAAATAAAATTTACTATTAAAGTTAATATCTCACAAGGTGTCCAAGGAGAAGAGATGAGTTTTAAAAAGAGATTTAAAGATTTAAAGAGAAGAGGCCTCTCTAATGTGAAAAGGCAAATCATTCCACATTTTAGGAGCTGCGAATGCAAAAGCTCGATCCCCTCTAAGCTCACGCTGAGTCTTAGGAACCATCAGGAGCAGCTGATCAGCTGACCTGAGAGAGCAGGTGGGGGTGTAAGGGTGAAGCAGCTCACAGAGGTCAGGTGGAGCAAGACCCTTGAGGGCTTTAAAAGCAAATAACAGAATTTTTAAATGAATCCTAAAATGTACGGGCAGCCAGTGGAGTGAGTCTAAAATGGGGGAGACATGCTCATATTTCCATGTGCGGCAGTATTTTGAACCTTCTGGAGGTGAACAATAGTGGAGCCTCTAACCCCAACATAGAGGGCGTTACAGTGGTCCAAACTAGTACCGACAAAAGAGTGGATTACTGTCTCAAAGTGCTGCCTAGAAAGAATTGGCTTTATTTTGGCCAACTGCCTCAATTGTAAAAAGCTTGACTTGACAACTGATCTTATCTGCGTGTCAAACTTAAGGTTGGTGTCGACTTTAACCCCTAGGTGTGTGATGACTGGTTTACAATATTGTTCCAAGGAACCTAAAATTACAGTGGAGGTCAGAGGAGTGGAGTTACCAAAAACCAACACTTCTGTCCATTACCTCCCCACTTCCTTGTTAGTTACATTATTTGTTCTGCATTACTGTACTGCTTTGGAGCCTTTTGATATTAAGGTGAATAACACAGTGAAAAAAGAGACAGATGCATTGACAGCAGTTGTGGCCACACTTTGGACTGGGAGTGTAAGAGCAAAGGAAACTGAATCCACTATGTTCTGTCCTGTAAATTTTTATTAAACAACACATGACACACATACGAGTCCTGTTTTAACTTTCAGGGCTGATGGTCTGCAGCCTGGCTTGTGGTCTACAGTGCAGCGCAGGTGCAGTCACTGTGCTGAGCCCGGCGTTATAGTAATGATTGCAGCCTTTCACACTGACCAGTGAGAAATAACCTTGAAAATGACTGTGCTCTTTGTGGTTCTCCTTTTGGAAACATCTTACCACCAAGCAACAGACATTTGACAACAGACTTCTACTCATCAATTATCAGAAATGTCATGCAGTAATCAGAGGTTAGACGGAAAAAATGACTTTTGTATTTTTCATCTTTTATCTTGGAGCAAACAGTTTTAATTGATGTACATGAGAGTAAATGGTGAATCAGTTTATTTGCTTTCTAGCTTTCTAGCACTTGGCTACCCAACCATTCATCAGTATGTGACCACTGCCATCTGGCTGAGTAAGTCTACTGTAATACTATTATTACAGTAGTATTATTAGTATTATTATCAGCTTATTGTGAGAATGGGGTGTGGGAAAAATGTCTTAAATGCAGACTGGTTACGGTGATCAGGAGCTTACTAATGAAAATGAGAAGAGCAAAGGGTTTGAACATCATAGTGGTTCCACTTGTTTTGAATCAGCCAGTGAGAAACTGACAAAGGGACCGGAAACAGGGAGGTACATGCTACAGAGCAGGCTGATCTGATTGGCTGTTCACACAGGTTTGCACGGCACTGCAGTGATTTACATTTTAATTTTTCTGGGTGTCTGTTAGCTTAACCCTAATAAATCAGTTTCACTTGTTGGATTTCCACTTATGGTCCAGCATGGTGGTGCAATGGTTAGCACTATTGCCTCACACTTCTGGGAGCTGGGTTTGAGTCACGGCCATAACACCATGTGTGTAAAGTTTGCATGTTCTTCCTGTGTTGTTGTGGGGTTTCCTCCAGGTTCTCTGGTTTCCCCCCCCCCCCCCAGTCCAAAAACATACTGAGGCTAATTGGAGTTACCAAATTGCCTGTAGGTGTGACTGGTATCTGTGCCCTGTGATATGCTGGTGGCCCATGCTGGGTTGTTCCTTGCCTCACACCCATATCCTCCAGGACAATGTACGCTACTGTAATACAGAATTGAGATCTTGCAAGTACAAGTATGAGTACGTTGGAGGGCACGTCAGAGGCGGAAATGCTGTAGGTGACGTCAGACGCCGGAGACTTGGCGGAAAATCTGAATGAACAGCGAGGGGAATTTGGAATCTCTTGTGGAATATATCGACTGGTACTTCAACATTATAGTCATGAAGAAGAACGCAGATGCATCTTCTCCAGCCAAAAGCGAGACACCGTCCTCCAAAAGAAGTTGCCCGGCAGACTCCCCTGGCACAGCATCGCCGACTGGTAAAGACTTTGCCGACATCCTGGATTCAATCGACAAACGATTGTCCAGCTTCGACGAGAGGTTGGCTCTCGTCGAGATTCTACATCAGGAATTCAAATCCCCGAGGGAATCTTTGGAATTCAACCAGCAGCAGGTGGAAACACTCGCTGCTGAAAACACCTCACTATGGGACTCGGTTAAGTCTCTAACTGAAAATGTGACCCATCTAAATGAAGAAAATAAAAAAATAAAAGAGACTGTCGTCGATCTACAGGCCTGTAGCATGAGAAATAACCTGGTGTTTTCAGGCATCCCAGAATTACCGTCAAAACCTTTATCAAGAACCACCTGAAGCTTTCAGAGGACACTGAAAAACATCTGCTTTGAGAGAGTCCATCGGCTGGGAGCCAAGAGGCCTGGTGCACTGAGACCGTATCCTATTGTGGTTAAATTTGGATATTTTAAGCAGAAGGAGCAGGTGAAGAGCCGCGGCTGGGAGCTGAAAGGAACAGACTTTGTCGTAAACGACCAGTTCCCCAAAGAGATCCTGGAGCGACGCAAAGTTCTGTTCCCAATCCGACGCAACTTTATTTAGAAGGGTTCCCGAGCTCTCATCGCCGTAGACCAGCTCTACGTGGATGGGCAGCTGTACGGCGACCCCAGTACCACTCCCTGGTAGCCAGCTTAAACTACAGGCAGACGTTTTATTACAAGAGACTCATAGACCTGCCAAAGGATGAACTTAAAACACCCGAGTTTCCCAATGTGTTCTCAGCCTGCTATAACTCTAGGCAAAGTGGGCACTAGGGGGCAGCGTGTGGCTCAGTGGGCTAAGCCTGTGTCCTTGTAATCAGAAGGTCGCAGGTTCGAACCCAGCCTCAGCACGTCTGCGGCTCCTTGAGCAAGACCCTTAACCCCCAGCTCCCTGGGCGCCACTATGAGTGGCAGCCCTTCGTGGTCAACTTACTCCACAAAGAGCAAGTTGAGGAGGCGTAAAGATTATTGATCCCCTGTAGGGAAATTAAGTTATTTATTTATTGTTATTATTATTATTATTATTATTATTATTATAATAAAGAGGGGTAGCAATTCTAAAACATCTATCCACCCATCCATTTTTCAAAGCGCTTATCCTACTGGGTCGTGGGGGGTCCGTAGCCTGTCCCAGAAGCAATGGGCAAGTGGCAGAGAACAACCCAGGATGGGGGGCCAGCCCATCGCAGGGCACACTCACACACTATTCACTCTCACACGCACACCTAAGGGCAATTTAGCAACTCCAATTAGCCTCAGCATGTTTTTGGACACTGGGGGGAAACCGGAGTACCCGGAGGAAACCCCACGATGACATGGGGAGAACATTCAAACTTCACACACGTGACCCAGGCGGAGACTCGAACCTGGGTCACCCAGGTGTGAGGCAACAGTGCTAACCACTGCACCACCATGCCGCCCCCATGGAACACCATAATACTCAAAATTAAATTAATAAAAATATCCATCCATCCATCCATTTTCCAAACTGCTAATCCTACTGGGCCGCAGGGGGTCCGGAGCAACAGTGCTAACCACTGCATCACCATGCCTCCCCATTCTAATACATAAAAATGTCAATTTCACAGTACTCAACACAATTATAGATCCACAGGGTAGATTTATAATCATTAAATTATCTATACTTAACAAAAAGTTATGTATTGTTAATATATATGGTCCAAATGTTGATAACCCCTCATTCTTCCACGTTTTCTTTACCGCACTCTCTGAACACCAGGACTGCGCACTTGTTCTTGTGGGCGACCTCAACTTTGGACCAAATAAAGAAATGGACAGGCTCAGTACAGCTGCTCAGCGCAATTGGGAATCCACAAACATAGTTAAACAGCACATGAGCGACTATGGACTTTGCGATGCATGGCGTTCTCTTCACCCCACCCGTAGGGAATATACTTTCTTCTCACATGTCCATCACTCTTACTCTCATCTGGATTATTTCCTAGTCAGTAGCTCTCTGCTGAGTGACATTTCAGACACAGAGATACACCCTATAGCTGTCAGCGATCATGCTCCTGTATCTTTAACCCTAATAAATAAGAAGGCCATTCCACCAAGTAGAAACTGGAGATTTAATACATCATTGCTTAAAGATGGAGATTTTATTAACTATTTTAAAAAAAGAGTGGGCTTTATATTTAGACTATAATGACCTGCCTGGAACATCAGCATCTGTTCTCTGGGAAGCAGGCAAAGCTGTGATGAGAGGTAAAATAATCTCATTCTCATCACATAAAAAGAGAAAACAAGTGTATCCAGGACTTAGAAGAAACCATGTGTCACGGGAAGGTTCGGGTGGACAGGCGATCGTGCGGGCGGTGGTTCAGAAAACCAGGCTGACGAGCAGGATCGGGGTAATCGGGGTTTATTCGGGAAAGGGAGACACGGGAGACAAGCGAGGCTAGATACGATCAGTTAAAAATAAATATGGAAAAAAACAACTATATGTGCTGTTAAAGACTGAAATGGGGATACAGTATATGACCCTGACAGAAAAAACAGCACTTTCAGGGACTTTTACAAATCTTTATATTCACCACAGATAAACCCATCTAAAGACGAAATTGATCAGTTTCTTGATAGTATAACCCTTCCGAAATTATCAGACAATCAAGCGATGGCACTGGATTCTCCGCTGACACCAGGTGAACTCCAGGAAGCCCTGAACGGTATGCCCAATAAAACGGCTCCAGGTCCAGATGGATTTCCAGCAGAATTCTATAAAGAATTCTGGACAATTCTGGCATCAACATTCTGCAGAATGTTGCAAGAAACCAGGGAAAATGGTCGGCTACCACCAAATATGAATTCTGCAAACATTAGTCTCTTGCTAAAACCAGGCAAAGATCCTACAGTATCTACCAGCTATCGTCCAATATCCCTTATAAACGTTGACCTTAAAATAATCTGCAAAGCTCTCTCAAAAAGAATAGAGAAGTTAACCCCTCTCATAATTCATCCTGACCAAACTGGTTTCATAAGGGAGGCACTCATCAACAAATACACGTAGATTACTTAATCTAGACATAGACTATTCATGCAATAAAAACCTTCAAATTACAATACTGTCTCTAAATGCAGAAAAAGCATTCGATAGAGTTACAGTAACTGGAATTTTTTATTTGCAGCTTTATGCAAATTTGGTTTCAGAAACTCTTTCATAAACTGGTTAAAAATATTATATAGTTCACCAACAGCATGCGTCAGGACGAATGACTAAACATCCTCCAGTTTCTGTCTCAAGAGGGGCACCAGCCACGGATGTCCTCTATCCCCCTCATTGTTTGCGATTTTTATTGAACCACTAGCAGCAGCAATTAGACAGGCTACAGTGATTAAAGGCATTAAATGCAGGAATGTAGAACATAAGGTAAGACTTTATGCGGATGATGTGTTACTTTTTCTCCAGCATTCACAAACCACTCTTTCTGAGGTAATTACATTAATAAACTCTTTCTCAAGAGTCTCAGGTTATTCGATAAACTGGTTAAAATCTACAGTTCTTCCAATTAATTGCTCCTTCCAGAATAATTCTTCCTCTCCACTGTAGTCTGGAGATATTAAATATTTAGGAATTAATGTTACACCTAGGCTGGCAGATTCAACTAAACTAGACCATTTCCCACTTTTAAAGAAAGTAGCGGATGATCTGGTTAGGTGGAAGTCCCTACCCATATCACTTATGGGAAGGGATGCCTCAATAAAAATGATGGTTTTGCCAAGAACTAATTATTTATTTGCAATGATCCCGAGCAAAACATCACCTGACTGGTTTAGATCTCTGGACTCCGCTATCTTTCCAGAGGAATTCAGATGAACCCCCACGTATTAGCTTAGAAACACTGCAAAGGACTAAGGATAAAGGAGGACTAGATCGGCCTAACTTTCACCACTATTTCTTTGCCAACAGGCTCCAAAACATCTCAGGGTGGTTAAAACATACCCTCTTAGATGAGCCTTGGCCAGACGTAGAACAGGCACTATGCAATAAGATAGAGATTTCGGATCTACCATTCATTAGCTCAAACATCAAAACGACAGGAATGCTTCAAAAGCATCAGTATCAGCTCTTTTCTGACAGCGTGCTGGGAGTTTCTAAAAATGACTGAGTCTTCATTAATCCCATGCAAGCGTACTCCCATCTGGAACAACCCTGATGTACTACTAAACAATAATTGATAAACTTCCCAGATTGGAGTTGTAAAGGTATTAAATACTTGGAACATATATTTGAAGGAATAGACTTTATTCCCTTTGACATATTAAACAATATGGGATTAGCAAGAATAGATTTTTAGAATATCAACAAGTTAAATCTATAGTAAAAAAAAAAAATAAGGTCTAATCAAATCAAATTACAAATACCGCAAAGTGTGGCAGAATTCCTTAATCTGAAACCCCCCAAATTACTGTCTAAAATATACAGGACACTTTCTAAAATGGATGACTCATTGCAACATGGGTGGAAGATCTATCAGTCAGCTGGGACCACAATTTCTGGTCTAAGATATGTTTAAAAACCTATAAACTGATTAGAAATTCCAGTTTACAGTTAATACAATACAAAATCCTGCATAGAGTGTGTAATATTCGTGCAGAAAATATTGCATAATTTGTTAGACACAGAATTGATTATTTAAATGATGTGTACGTGTTAAATAGAAGCTTTATGTTGATTGGTTAATGCACACGTGATCTGTTTATGCATACTCGCTGAGACTCAGTCGGAGTAGTTCTACCTGCCTGTACGGAGTACAACATAAACTCCGTGTCATTCAATAAAGATTCTGCACAGCTATCCTGCCGTAATTCTTTATAAACAAGACAAAACATGGTGCGAGAGTAAAAGTGAATCACACGGACACAATGGACGTCGCTGGTGTTCCGTCGCCCCGCATGGACAAAACAGACAAACAAGACAAAACAGCATAAACGTCAAATTCTCAAAACGAATACTGGAAGAAATAATCAAGCTTAAAATTGAGTATTATATTTGTGACCTTGAGCGAGTACCCCCCTAATCAAGCGGTATCCAAAGCGAGCACACAGGAGAGATTAGGGCTGGATCATAAAAGTATTTATTGGTTTTATTAACAATCGCAACAAAAAGGGGAGGGTTCAATAACTCCCGGTGACCTGGTTGATGTTTCCACTGGTGAAGTATATCCCCCAGTAGGTAGTTTAAAACCCCGGCCCGCGCCACTGGGCAGCCAGAGATATCCTCACAGCAGGCTGGGACCCTATTGCTCGATTAGCACCCCTGGTTTAAACAAATCAAAATACCATATACTCAAAACAACAAAATAGTCCTCACTGCAGAACAAAATAAAAACCAATACCGACAGCGCACAGCAAATCCACTCCAATACGCACACTGGGGTCGTCAGAGCACTGGTCCCAGGCTCCAACTAATAAGCCCAGGGACAGCCTGCTAGAGGGTACGGACAGAGTCACCCGAGAAAGTCCACGGTCTCAGCGGAGTTATACATGTGTATCGTTCGCAGATAATTTTACAAAGGCAGTATATACGTTGCGCCCTAAAAGAGGGGAAGAGAAACAGTGGGTACAACTTTCCCCAAAGGTTGCGGTTTCCTGCAAATGCCAAAACAGAAATTACAAAACCCACACTCCATTCCTCATAATAAACATAAAACCAACATGTATCCCACACAGCAAAAGCGTTTATCTACCTCCAGAGGACCCGCACTCACACCAGCCGATCAGGTTTTCACCTCCGGTCGCTCTTTTATATATTACCATCGCGTCAGTCAATAATTAAAACTATGTCCGACTCAATAGCAATTAACTATGTTAGGAAAAAGATAAAACCCATACCTTGTCTTTGCAAACAATCTTGTTCTGGATACACGACTTCACCCCCTTGTGCCTTTGGGCAAATGCGTTCGTCCCTCACCATCAATGCCCCAAAACTTCACGAAGAGTGGTCCGCCTTATCCAGAGGAAGACTAGGCTACTTGCCGCACTCCCTCTTCCCAAGAAACCTCCAAGACCAAACAGTACTTCGATTCGAATCGCGAGATTATGCGGGTATAAATCTGATGGAATACCGCGCCCCATATCATCATAAAAATCCCCTCGGGGTATCAAAATAAAGGTCCCCTTTTCAGCTATATGGTCGCTACTCGTACCGGTTATATATTAATTGTTGTTTGTATTATGGTATAAAATTTAATCAAGAAATTGACTAAAACAACACCTGATGCACTGACAAATATAATACATTTTCATACCCGTAGTATCATATTTGATACACACATTTTCAGCACGTTTTTCTATAAAATATTTCATGATATATTAAGTTATTATTAGTTAGTTCACACTAATAAAGACTCATTTTGAAATATAATTAATTTTCGCTACATTGCGCTTACTGTAACTGTTCCCAAAATAGGACTTCTTATCCCATGAAAATCCTGCCGGCTACAACGTGTTTGCAGCCGTCAGTGATTCTTGAAAAAAAAAAGACGTTTTCCATCTGAACTACATAGGTCATCCACCAGAGGGCAGAATACAGGTATATCATTATATACACCAGGTTTTTGAGGAAAGGGATAATCGTATTACTGACGTAGAGGTCTTAAATATGATACATGTGGCGTTATAGGGAGTTAATGTAATTTTCTATTCACTCATGCAAATAAATAATTGTTTGATAACAAAAAAATACATTTGTTTTAATTCTTTTTTCCTGTAAACATATCACTTGTCCCCCCCCCCCCCATGCTCCCACATTCAAAAATGAAACTTTTGATAGCACTTTATTGCCATCGGTTCCACGGGAATGCAGACCTCTATTCTTTTCTTCTACCTGGCAAGTCCACCATTATAATAGCAATTCACCAAGGTGCAAGCGCATGTAGCTCTTAAAGAAATTGTTTGAAAAAATTAGTTTATAGCATGTTTACACCCTAAATACACCAGTGACTGAGTACAACCCTTGTGGACCAGGCGCCTGGCTTTGACTATTTTTCTGCCATTAAACTAGCAAACATGGGTTGGCCATGAAGTAAAATAACTTGTGCCTTTAAATTGTTAAAAAAAAAGTCCTGTGTGTTGTAAAGTGAGGTATGAAACAGATACCAGGCTGCTTCAGTGAGGGTCAGCGTAAGTTTTATTCATGTGATTTTGCGGTTTCAACTGTTTCATTGGAATCAATCCAAGCAGCAGCATGAAGACTGTAAACCAAAGAAGTGGGACGATGCCTGAGAAGAACAACTCAGTCAATCCTCACATCTCCTCTCTCCTCAGGCGATTGATGGACTCTGAGCATGACACATGTACAAAAGATGAGGACTCTTCTCCACTATTCGAATGGAAATTGTTCTTAATCTTTTATTTATACCTTTTGCTTATACCGTAAGATTTAGGAACACACTGAAAAAGATCAACTTTAATACATTTGAAGGTTGAAGTTATTGGAATTTGTTACGGCTGATTTGGTGGAATATGTTTTTGGACAGAACTGTCAAAAAATGTGGAATGAAAATGCAGTTTAATGGTTGAATCTGTAGCTTGCCTAACTTGCTATAAATTACACACACATGCAGCATTAAAGTAACAGGGAGCTATTAGAACAGAGTTGTTGTATTACATTAACACAGACCAGCAAAAAATATTGTAACAAGTGGGCTACCAGGGCGCACTTGTCGAAGTTCGCTGCCACCACCTTTTTAATTTAAAGAGGCTGGGAAGGTCCAACCAAATAAGGACACCAAAATATAGGAAGATCTTTATTAAATATTCCCCGGATTACAACCCCTTCCCGAGGGCTAACTTCATCTCACTAGGAATGATACAACCACAGTTCCCCCCACGCCACTCAGAATCCAAATATACAGCACAGCAAACTTAAATCACAACGCCCGTGCAAACCCTTACACACAGCAAACAAATCATTCCCGATGCACCTTCTAACCCCGCCCTCCTACTCACGACCGCAATCCGGGGATAAAATTCATACACAAACATACGCTCATTCATTCCAAAATTACACCATTAAAAGCGGTTACTCCCCTGGAAAGAGGCACACCTGGCCTCCCCCGCTTTCTCCAGGGAAAAGAAGTTGAGGTCTCTCAGTCCACGGGGTTCGTCTCCCCGCTGTACTTCGCTGCCAGCCCTTTAAACCGCTATCTTTCTAAAAGCATTATCCCCCCCCCATAACTAACTATAACTTCATCCACGGCCAGTCTACCACCGGCGACGGACACACCACGGTTCCTTTTCCCACAGACTGACAGCTACTCCAACTCCCCCAGTTTCCCTACAAGACCAAAGAAAGACCTTTTCTCTTCCCCCCCTCCCACATAGGCATCCTCTTTATAACTCTCCCTCCCCCACCCCAATCCTAATCACCGGTGTTCCCCATTAACATGGCAGCGAATGACCACGCCCAGATTCGTTCATTACACTATCCCCCCCTTCAACCGGAGAGGACTCGTCCTCGAGTCACTGCATGTCATAATCCTTGGTCCAGACAGGCAACCGTCTCTCTCGCCTCAGTTGCCATCTCTGAGGTCGAGGACCACCCCCTGTGTCAACCAAATCCCCTTGCACAATCACAGCAGTAGGGCCACTAGACCCCACTTGCACAGCCAACTCTTCCCGGGCTTCACTCTCCAGCTCCATCATACAGCTTGATGCTGCAATATCCTCTGTTGCTCCTGGATCTTCTAACTGGGAACCAGCCGCAGGAGCGGTTCCTCTGAGACTCTTCCTTGGGGAGTTCCAGACTGGAGGTAAATCCAACTAGCCGGGGAATGAACCTCTGGAGGTCCTGTACGACCTTTACCTCGCCGCCTCCACTCCTTCCACACAGGCCCAGACCCCCTGGAAGATGGAGACACCTCAAAAGAGGAAGGCACACAAGGTTTTAGTCGGTTGACATGAACGATAGTGTCCCCCCCCCCTTTTTCTGGACACACCCTATACAGCACCTCAGAGATCCTCTCTTTAACCTTAAATGGTCCCTTAAACCGCCGCTGTAACTTAGGACAAACACCCCTCCTTCTAGCCTTATCCCGCATCCATACCAACTCACCCACAGAATAGAACTGTGGCTGTGCTCTAAAATCGTAACACCGTTTCTGTCTATGTGATGCCTCCCCCTGATGCTTTTTCACAGCCTCCACCACAGTCGCTAATGTCTGAGACACACTAGACACATACTCTGACATGGGTTTTAATCTTTCACCATGATCCAAATTCAACATGACATCCACCGGTAAAATCATTTCCCGGGCAAACAAAACTTTATACGGGGTAAATCCTGTACTGGCATGTACACTGCTTCGATATGCCATCATCACAAAGGGCAACAAAGTGTCCCAATTCGACTGATTCTGATTAACAAACAGTGATAACATTGTTACAAGAGTACGATTAAACCTTTCAACCAGGCCATCCGACTGTGGTGAATATGGGGATGTACGAGTCTTATTTATTTCTAGTAGTTGGCACAATTCTTGAAATACCAGTGACTCAAAATTTCTCCCCTGATCTGAATGTAAACTACGAGGGCAGCCATAGCGACACACCCATTCCTCCACCAATACCTTTGCTACCGTCACTGCCTCTTGATTCCCTAGGGGAAAAGCTTCGGTCCACTTCGAAAAGTAGTCACCAATCACTAAAATGTATTTATTTCCCCTCTCAGTCTCTGGAAGAGGACCCAATATGTCCAAAGCCACCCTTTCATAAGGGCGTGCAGTCACTGTGGAAACTAATGGAGCTCGTATGGCCACACCTGTCTCCTTCCGTGATGCACACTCCCTACATTCCCTGCACCACCGACGGACGTCCCCCGACCACCCTGGCCAAAAAAAACGTTCCCGGACCTTAGCCTGTACCTTCTGTATCCCCAAATGCCCCCCAGTCATAGTGTTATGCAGCCAGTACAGAATACACGGCACCATGTTCCCAGGGACTACTAACTGCACCAGGGGTTCCCCACTAACCCCTTTCAGATCTCCCACCTGCCTCACCAGCACCCCATCATGGACCACTAATTCATCCCATACAGGTAAATAACACTCTAAACATAGATGCTTTGCAGCTTCAGCCCGACTAACCCCACCTTGTTTCAGACTAATCATTAACTGGATGTCACTGTCTCCCTGCTGTGCTTCCTGCAGCTCATCAACATTATTCGCTTCCTCCGGCCTCTGGGCTGCAGTTTGGAGGACACAGACTTGCGGGTCTCCCACCTGCTCACCAAAAGATGGTAACCTCGATAACACATCCGCATTCACATGCAACCTGCCTACCCTATGTACAATTGTATAATGAAAACTGGCCAATTGTTCCATCCACCGAGCTAGTTGACCCTCCAGGCCCTGGAAATTATTCAGCCACCGCAGTGAGTTATGGTCAGTCCTCAACACAAATTCTCTCCCTAGGAGATAATGTCGAAAATGCTTCATAAAGGTGACCATACTTAGGAGCTCCTTCTTCGTTGTAGCATACCTCCGCTCTGCCTTAGTTAATGCCCGGCTGGCATAAGCTACCACTCTCTCACCTCCCTCAGTTGTCTGAGAAAGCACCGCGCCTATGCCCACATCACTGGCATCTGTGTCCAACACAAACTGTTTACCTGGATCTGGGTAAGCCAGCACCGGGGATGTAATTAAACATGCTTTTAGGGTTAAAAAAGCTTTATCACAATCAGGAGTCCACTTAAATCTCCGCCCTTTCTCCGTCAACTGGTGGAGGGGCCGTGCAATCTCCGCAAAACCTTTAATAAACCTCCTATAATACGAGGCTAAACCCACAAAACTGCGCACCTCAGTTTGATTTCTAGGTACTGGCCATTCTTGGACCGCCTTAATTTTTGCAGGGTCAGCTGTAATTCCCTCATCTGAGATAACATGCCCTAAGTAATGTACCTGTTTAGCAAACAGGTCACACTTAGCTGGTTTCACTTTTAAAGTTGCCCCCTGCAGCTTCCCCAATACCTCATCCAATCGCTGAAGATGTTCCTCGAATGATCGACCAAACACAATAATATCATCAAGGTACACCAAACATGTGGACCACTGTAGGTCAGCAAGGACTAAATCCATCAACCTCTGAAATGTCGAGGGGGCATTACATAAACCAAAACTAAGCACGTTAAATTCATACAAGCCCTGCCTAGTAACAAATGCAGTCTTGGGTTTATCCCGCGGGTGCATCTCTACCTGCCAGTACCCACTGGCAAGATCTAATGTAGAGAACCATGATGCATTAGACAAACTATCCAGCGCATCATCAATGCGCGGCAGTGGATAGGCGTCCTTACGAGTGACCTCATTTAGCTGGCGATAATCAACACAGAGCCGTAGGCCCCCATCCTTCTTTCGCACAGGTACAATCGGCGCTGCCCATGGACTACGGGATGGCTGAATAACATCCGCCTCCAACATCTGCTTTATCTGGTCATCCACTTCTCTCTGTAAATGTAAAGGGACTCGCCGAGCCGGCATTTTAATAGGCCGGGCCTCCCCAGTGTCAACCGTGTGCATCGCCAGCTGCGTTCTACCCAAATCAGCCTGCCCCATGCTGAAAACATCTGCTCGTCGGTGCAACATCGCCTGGACTGCACACGATTCTGCTAAACTGAGTCCCTTTTTATCCAGACCTAGATGTTGGAAAAGTTCCTCACCCGTCCAGCACTGCTCGGGCCCCCCACCATCTGTGAGGACAGCTGTCTGCCCCACTTCGATGTCTGTGACCAATGAACCCACCTTCATTCCCCGCTTGAGTTTACACTCTTCTTCGGTCACATTAATCACTCTTACAGGCACAGCTCCTTGGGTTACACGACAAACAACCCGTGCCACCAAAACATCATGTCGGCTGGCTAATAATGGAGCAGGTTCCAGCATCCCCACTAAGGGGTGGGCAGACACCACTTTAACTGTTCCCGGAATGACCACCTCACTCCGTGGGGGGACTATAACATCAGTACTCAGGGTCACTATCCAGGGCTGTTTACTAGAGGCATGTGCCACTAGGGGCACCATCTTCCCCATCACCTGACAACTCTGCCCCTTTAAATCAATCACTGCCCCATATTGGGTTAAAAAGTCATTCCCCAACAACAGATCTCGCATATCCCCATCAGTCACTAAAAATTCCACCCCCAAGGCTAAAGACTCAAATTGGCACACAGTGCACCATTTACCCAAGATTTTAAGCTCAGCCCCATTCGCTACAGCCACAGCGCCAACATAGGGCACCAACCCCGGTCTCCCCCCTGTGGCAGACTCCCAAAAACTCCTTGGCACTACTGAAACCTGAGCCCCTGTATCAACCAATAAATATGCCTCAACCCCCCCAACCTGGGCACCTATATATAGCCCTTGACCACACAGACTCGCCATTGGAGGAATTTCTACCTCAGGGCCTTCCTGCTTCAGGGCGGGCACACGACCTACCGTGCCCGCCCTCGAAAGTTTCCCGACACATAGGGACAATCCTTTTTTAGATGTCTGTCACATCCACACTCCCAACACACCATTCGCTCCGGCCGAAGTGCCTCAGACACTGCTACCCGGGATGACTGCAAAGGAGCTACTATGCTCTCACCAGCAGTAGGGGGACTATTGCGGGCCTTTAACGTAACCACTTCTGCACGCAGGGCCTGCACCTCCTGTCGCAAACCCTCCACCACCCCCAACAATGTCTCCATCTGATCCTTATTCCACCCTGATCCACTTATACCACGTACCGCCGAGGGGCCAGCATGTCCCTCCAACCGTCTAATAGACTCAATTTCAGTTGCAAGGCTGATGGCGTCCTCCAAAGTGGAGGGTTTGGCACTACGTAGCTGAATATGCAAATCTCCAGCCCCCACAGTAACCACAAAATGGTCCCGTGCCAACATATCTTGAGTAGCATAATCAACCAGTGGATAAGCTCGCATAACAAGCCTTCGCAACGCTGTGCCAAATTCTCTAGCTGATTCTTGAGGTAAACGAATGCGAGATGAGAATTCTGCACGATACCAATCAGTACTCCCACTGGGTTCCATGCATCCCTGCATGGCCCCCTTTAAAGCCCCATAAGTAATACGAGCCTGCGGAGGCAGCCCCGTATAGCACTTACTCCCGATAACTCACGCTGTCCGAGTTGAGGGAACTCTAATGTGGAACTGGCGGATGCCGACGCTGCCTGCTCACTTTGTGACATGATAAAAATTCAAGTCGTTTAATACACAGGGGAAAAGGACACGAAAAAAAACTTGTTCTCTCTCTTTTCACTCTCCTCCCCCTTTGCAGGATCCCACCGCTGCCACCTGTGTAACAAGTGGGCTACCAGGGCGCACTTGTCGAAGTTCGCTGCCACCACCTTTTTAATTTAAAGAGGCTGGGAAGGTCCAACCAAATAAGGACACCAAAATATAGGAAGATCTTTATTAAATATTCCCCAGATTACAACCCCTTCCCGAGGGCTAACTTCATCTCACTAGGAATGATACAACCACAGTTCCCCCCACGCCACTCAGAATCCAAATATACAGCACAGCAAGCTTAAATCACAACGCCCGTGCAAACCCTTACACACAGCAAACAAATCATTCCCGATGCACCTTCTAACCCCGCCCTCCTACTCACGACCGCAATCCGGGGATAAAATTCATACACAAACATACGCTCATTCATTCCAAAATTACACCATTAAAAGCGGTTACTCCCCTGGAAAGAGGCACACCTGGCCCCCCCCCGCTTTCTCCAGGGAAAAGAAGTTGAGGTCTCTCAGTCCACGGGGTTCGTCTCCCCGCTGTACTTCGCTGCCAGCCCTTTAAACCGCTATCTTTCTAAAAGCATTACCCCCCCCCCATAACTAACTATAACTTCATCCACGGCCAGTCTACCACCGGCGACGGACACACCACGGTTCCTTTTCCCACAGACTGACAGCTACTCCAACTCCCCCAGTTTCCCTACAAGACCAAAGAAAGACCTTTTCTTTCCCCCCCTCCCACATAGGCATCCTCTTTATAACTCTCCCTCCCCCACCCCAATCCTAATCACCGGTGTTCCCCATTAACATGGCAGCGAATGACCACGCCCAGATTCGTTCATTACAATATCATAACATTATTCTAACATTAATGTCATGTTGTTCTTAATAGATTTCTGTCTCAGGTCCTGATTTCAGATTGAGCCTTTAATCTAGAATATGGTCAGTTTTAAAAACACTTGACTTTGTTGCAACTCATTTTTGTCATGCCCTGCCCGTCGGCTCCTCCTGTGTGCCACGCCCCCTGCCTACCCACGTGTGTTTCCCGGATTGTACCCAGCTGTGTCTGATTATTTTCAATCAGTCCTGTGTATTTCAGTCCGTGTCTTACCCGAGTCCTGCGTCCGTCATTGATGTTCATTGATGTTTGTTCGCGTGAGATCCCCGTTCTTGATTAAAACCCCGTTTTCCCCTTATCCCGCTTGCCTGCCTGCTCCTTCCGCACGATCGCCGCTCTGCCCGCGATCGCTCACCTCGACCCGTGACAATTTTCATGTTAATGTCATCTTTCCTGTTAATGTGAGTTTGTTCTGTGTGGGTCTCTGTCTCAGGCTGTCATTTTATTCATAGTCTCATTTAAACCACTTAACAATATGCATAGATTGCATAGTTGCTAATGTAAAAAATAAAAATTAACTTCTATTCTACAACAACATACAGTATTGTGAAGTATTAATAGTACTTATTGCCAATTCCAGTTGAAAGGGTAACTTCTGTAATTTGAGTAAAATGCAAGATAAATTTTTAAACCAGATTACAGTAAATTTTTATTTTTCTGTTTAAAAAGATAGTTGCTGTAATTTACATAGGACAAAACCTGTAAAAGACATTTTGTAATTATTTTCTAAATGAAATGAAGATACTTTGTTACTCTCCTTGCGGAAATTCTCTTTTCACCTACCCCATCTTGCTCTACTTGACACACGGGCACAGACAAAGGTGACAGCAAGCCTGGCAGCAAAGGGCAGCCACCTGTAGGGACACCCATGGAGCTGGGGGTTTTACAGTGATTAACAGCAATTTTGCAATACCTTTCTGGCAGCTTTTTTTTTTTGCTAGGTATTTACAGTAAATTCCACATTCAATTCTACACCAAAACAGACGTCATTCCTAAGCGCAGCATGGACTGCTTCCAGACACAGTATCATATGCAATTTCCAGAGTCACTTGAGTAAGCTGGAGATGCCTCATCCCCGGGTAAGAGAGCCTGCAGTAGGCAGCCTACCAAAAGAGGGCCTTTCCTGTTCCCTTCGTGAATTATAAAACCAGTGGAGAGAGCTCTCCTGTTGCAGTTTCAAAGAGAAGACCAACATGGAGAATTTTGGACTGAGGTTTTGCAGTATGAGGGTGCTGAAGGAAAAAGGAGTTTCAAAGACATTGGTCTGCCTGTACTGCCGATTTTGTCTCTGGCAATTTCAGATGTTCATGTAGAACGTGAATTTACTAATGTGACATTCCTTAAATCTGACCACCAAACAGAATGGTTGTAAATTTTCTGTCCAGTTTGGTAGATGTACAATTTGGACTGCAAAGAGATGGACTGATGCAGAGGCAGAGCTATAGATAGGCCTGGGTGAGCTCTGCTGGGCCCACCCATTCAGATTAATGAAATTACATTTTTTATATGTATTACCGGCTTCTAACTCTGTTCCTGCACATCACTGCTGTTACTGTGGCAAGTACGACAGAATGTGTGAGCTCCCTCTAGTGGTGCTCTTTAGGTAGAACACCACAGTCGTGGGTGTATTATTGTTGCAGTCACCATGTTGTAAATATCTAAGCCTATATAAGAAAATGTAGGGTAATGAGCTTCACTCAGGCCCACCCAAATTTAATACAGGTCCATCCATCAGCCACTTTTCCATATTTAAATGCTGCAGGAGGATGCTCACATGAAAAAAAAGACTAATTCATTTCTTTATCCAAAACTATTTCTTTCCTCATTCATTACAAAGAAAAGAGCTTTAACTTGTGCGTGCATTGCTTAATTTTAAGCAGCATTATGGAGTATTTTTGGAGATAGAAAAGTTTATGAAGGGTCTGATTTTGGGTATCTTTTACTTGTGGTTTGGGCTATAAAATTGGAAGGAGTTGCCAACCTTCACTGTGCAGGGTCTGCGCTGTTCTCATCCGTGGACAGTGTGTGAGTTTGTGGGTCAGTCATAAATATGCGGGGGGGCTGTATTTATTCAAAATAATACAGATAAAATTAATATATCTCATCAATTAATTTAAAGTTATTTTTCACCCCAAGCACACCTACCCTTCCTGAAAATGGTTTAGTCTACAGTCCTGCTCTGGGGTACGTTTCCTGTACCATGATGCATGTTAGCAAAACACAAAAATATGCCAGGAAAATAGCAAGAGATCAAAGAAAAAGATACATTCTGTGGGCCATGGCTGCTGCCGCATGGCAGAGCATGTGAGCGGGAAGTGCAGGGACGATGTCAGCATCACCAAAAGGAGGGCTGCAGCTCTCTGGAGGGAGCAGGAGAAGAGGACTGAGGGAGCACCAGTTTACCTCCTCTCACTCCTGGGGAGGACCGAGTATTGGCCATCCTAGATCTGAGAGGCACTTGAGGGAATCCCGGGGTGCATAAATCTCTGTAGTCTACCCACCTCCAAGACATCTATGCTTTCTACTCCCCAGCCACTTCCTCTTGGCCCACCAACATTTGGCCCCCTGTAGTGTGATCACCAGGGTTCCTCAATATGTGGCACCTCCACACCTGGCTCCTCTACATCAGCCATCCCTTGTCTGGGCCCCTCTACATCAGGCCCCCTCTGACGTGGCCCTCAGTCCCTCAGGGCGACACTGTCCCCTGAGTCCCCAGAATCCCTTTCAGTCTGGGAGATCACCTAACCCACCCATCCTGCTGCCTAATGCCGGTGTCGTGCTGTAAACTGTCCCCCTGCCACGGAATGTAATCTCTCATTTTAAAGGCAATGTCGCTTCGCTTCTCCTGCGCGGCAGCAGCGTCCGCTCGCTGTAACATCAGTTGTCTTGTTTAAGCAGACTAAAAACTCATATTTCTTGTTTATTATGATATTTTACAGTCAAAGTTAAGATAAACATCCTCCTGTAAAATATCGCAAATGTGACACTTACTACTATTTCATTTAAACACGACAGTAATGCATTTCTTTTTGACGAGGCTCGTTTGTGCAAACACAGGCGCCTATAGTCTCAAGAGGTGATTCATTTTCTTGAATAATATTTTTGATACTTTGTTGAATTAATTCTGCCTCAATATTTTTGCTATTCTGTCTTCTTTTCATACCTATAATGCAGCGATTAGCTTCATACTGGGCACCGACACACATAGAAATGACGTAACATCGAATCAAATGCCAAAAGTAATCAGAAGTCAGCAGCCTGCCCAGAATGCACAGATAACAAGCTACACTGCAAGTCGTCCAGCCACGACGTCACCCAGCCCATCATCTACCATCTAAAATACAGATAAATTACAAGTGCTCCGTATTTCTGCAGATGACATTATTTTGAATTGGGCCATAAAGAAAAAAACATTCTTGGCCTGGAGGGAGGGGGGCTTGAGCAGGCTATTCTTATTTAATAACCCAATTTTTAATTCAGAATAATAAGATTAATAGGATGTTGGTGGCTGTCAGTCAATTACAAGTTGTGGTCGAGACTAAGTAAAAGATAAAAAGTAGTGATAATATAGCAAAGCAGTGGCAATACTACATTGCCAAAGCAGGTTATATGCACTAAAATACAACTGCAGCTTCACTAAGCACATCACAGTGCAGTCTGACCAGACACACAGTTCTCAGTCAATTATCTGCATTGTGGGAAGATATGAAAGGATTTACAAACTACCATTACTAGTTACCACACTGCAAAATGCTGCTTTACGTGGAGTTATATTACGAAAGGCCGTCAAGGCCACGATGTCTTAAACTCTTTGCTTAGAGGCGGCATTATTTCATGCCTACAGTTATATTTTTACCTCTATAGACAGCCGTGTAACTGCGCTTACAGGCAGCATTTTGCAACGTGTCTTGATGTCAACAAATTATCTTTCAGAATAAAAGCACCATTAATATTGAATCACAAACACCATAACAAAACCAAATTCTGCACAGTTTGCTTATTATTCTGGGTGCGGGCTGCTAACATCCTGCCTTACGGTTTGGTTTGCGGGCTGCTGGTGGCCTCCTACCGCTCTGCCATGGAGAGCATCCTAACATACGGCCTTACGGTGTGGTATGCGGGCTGCTGGTGGCCTCCTACCGCTCTGCCATAGAGAGCATCCTAACATACGGCCTTAGGGTGTGGTATGCGGGCTGCTGGTGGCCTCCTACCGCTCTGCCATAGAGAGCATCCTAACATACGGCCTTACGGTGTGGTATGCGGGCTGCTGGTGGCCTCCTACTGCTCTGCCATAGAGAGCATCCTAACATACGGCCTTACGGTGTGGTATGCGGGCTGCTGGTGGCCTCCTACTGCTCTGCCATAGAGAGCATCCTAACATATGGCCTTACGGTGTGGTATGCGGGCTGCTGGTGGCCTCTATGACTTTTTTGTAGACAGTCCATCTGTGTGGTGCTGTTTGCATGAATTGTTTTGGGAAATGCACTTACAGTTTTGCAGATGTTAAGGGTGATTCCAGAAATCCATCAAAGCAACTGAGGAACTGCAATGTCGCTGTACAGTTCCTTATAATGGATGTAATGTAATGTAATGTGTAGAGTGGCAAATAAACTGATTCACCATTTACTCTCATGTACATCACTTATCAAAATGTTGCTCTAAATGCAAATGTGTGAATGTAAATGTAAGCAGTAAAGCTACAATTTACGTTCGGTTTGCATGGTGGAAAGAACATTTAATCTGCCTTTTAAGTGTGATTAGAAGATCTAATGCCTGTGTGTTTGTAATCAGATGGTCGCTGGTTCAAACCCAGCCACAGCACGTCTCTGGGTCCTTGAGCGAGGCCCTTAACCCCCAGCTCACTGGGCATCACTACAGGTGGCCGCCCTTCGCAGACAACTTACTCTGTTTACTCTAAAAAAAAAGACAGCAATTTGAGGGAGAAATTAAAACAATTTCTCCACAGGGACCAGTAAAGTATCAATTATTATTACTGTATGAGAGACTGTCTAATATCAGATTGATAACAGACTCATACTGTGCTGCGCTTGTCTGAGAGAGATGATTAGCAAATGCTCTCCCACAGTGTCTCAGCACTCTGTACAAAGAACTTTATATGCTCAGTATCTGCTCCTGTTTATCTAATTGTTCTCATTTTAACTGGATGTTAAGGAGTAAATTAATAAACGTCATGCAAGTGCACATTAGAATGCTTTTTCACTGTTACTTAAGTTCCCTATCAGATCAGCCTGATGTGTGTCTGTGTTTCCTCTCTGTTCCCTGCCCTTTCATCCCGACCACGACCATGATCTCTCACTTAGCAGCAGAGCAGTTTATTCTAAACAGTGGAACCACGAAGATGTTCAGACTCTTTGGTCTTCTCATTTTCATTAGTAAGGCCCTAAAATATAAATTATTTTTGGATTTTAATATTTTCATTTCTGGTATGATGTTATCATTGGAATGTGGCCATTTAATCTTCATCATAGTTAATAGTTATTTAGATTACTATTATATGTCTTATTTGATTATGATTTTTTTGTTTTTCTGTTTTTGCAGACACTGCACTGACTACAGATGTTGTTCAGCCCAGTCACCTGACGAGGGTTCAGCTTGGAGACAGTGTGAACCTGACATGCTTCTATCCAGAAGAAACAACATCTGTTGCTTGGTTTAAGCAAGCTGCTGGTCAGAAGCCCCAGCCCATGGCGAAAGCACTTCTCTACGTACCTGGTGAATTTTACAAGGAATATAAAAGCATAAAACGTTACTCCTTACTGAATGCAGAGGGGAGTTTTAACCTCACTATTTCTAACGTGGAGCCGTCAGATTCTGCAGTGTATTATTGTGCTGCTGTGTTTCTTCATGAGGTCACCTTTGGGAATGGAACCTTTGTCATAATCACAGGTAAATGAGATTCCAGCTATTTTCATATTTGATTTATTATAATGTCAGTAAGATTATTCCCTGTAAAATATTTTTGACAGTTGAGTTGTTTCTCAATATAAAATTAGCAAAGATACCTTATTGTCTGCTTTGTTCCATAAATGTTTTTCTAAACAAACAAAAATCATTTATTATTATTTTTGTTGTTATTATTATTATTATTATACAATTTGTTGCATTTTGCTTGCTGTCAGTAATCTTCAGCCAAAAGCCTAACCTTCTCTTTATAGAGATGTTAATGTTACACATTGCAGCCTCTTTAAAACAAATAACATAAAAAAATGTATAGGACTGTGCAAATATCTTAAGCAACAAAAGAAAATTATTTTTGACGTTATTTATCTGAGCAGTCAGTGTGTATTCACTCTGAACAAAAAAGACGAACGAAAAAGGGTTTGGATTCAAATTCAAGTTCATATACGTGCTGTAGGTGTAGCTTTTAACTATACAGTCTATTATTTAAATATGAATTATACATAAACACATTAACATTGTTGTCATTTTGTGCACCATGGTGGATCTGCTCATAGGAAGAACTGAGTGTCTCTCCTTAAACGTCAGTGTTGGCTGCAGTGACTGCAGTTTCTAACCTAAGAAACGTCCCAAACACTTTTCCTGCATCAAAAGTCAAACTAGTCCCTATTCCTGCCATGAAAGCTTCACATAATGTCACTGATACCTGAGCCAATGTTTATCAAAGGATGCCAACCCTTTGGCTGCAGCTTTCTCTGCACAGGCTGAGAGAGTCTTCAGTGTAGCAGGAAAATATTTCAGGCCAGATTGCAAATTAAATCCTAAATAAGATATTATTCTGACTAAATGTAATAATAATGAAAAATTGGACGACACACAATGTCGACACAATGAGATTTCATTCCCATTACTGCAACGTATGAAGAGGATTATGACTTATTACTTTAGGTTATCGGACTGAGTGAGTTTTGGAAATTTGCTCTTCGATAACTTAAGCAGTGCTGTGAATGCAGAGGTTATATGCGTCGCATATCAACAGAACTGTATGTTTATCTCTTGTCTTAATTATTTTGATTAAATGTCTGACTATTCCCAATATGTGTGAACATACTTGGCCAAATAAAGCTGATTCTGATTCAGTCATTTTGAAAAACAAATGATTTCTTGCCGAAATTGCAATACCTACTTTTGGCAGCAAGAAAATAGAAAAATTATTTTCCCACGGTCTACTAGCAGCTTTGTGTGGTAATTGTTTGTATTAAAAATACATTGGACCAAGTCAAATTATTAGAATGAAGAATTAACATCTAAAAGCTGCTAGTAGACCGTGGGAAAATAATTTTTCTATTTTCTTGCTGCCATCTCGTGGCCAAAAATAGGTATTGCAATTTCCATCATGTGTAAGAGGGCCTGCCCATCAGAGTAATGTACATCCTGTGACATGTATTGACTATCAAGACAAATTGAAACACGGTGTATTAGGCTGTCAATGAGTACTGGACTAGGGCGAAAATCTGTCTGATAATCTACCTATTAACTAGAAGAGTACAAACTGGAGACGGATCCCCTAATACAGAGGGATTAACGTCTGTGCCACATCCAGAACCATTCAGTGTAGGAGTCTGGTGGTTCTACTGGATACTGACAAGTACCCAGCCCCTTTGTTCCCTCTGATAATCATCAGTCCTCCTCTGAATGCCTTCACCACTCTATTCCTGAATAGGTACACATTTAAATATGTTAGCAAGATCAAGGTATTGGGATAACCGTTAGGTTCGCTGTTCAGAGAGTTGCAGTGAAAACCATCATACACAGTGGCCCTTTCTGGATAAGATTACCTCCCTCTGATCTAACGGGTCAAGATCAAAGCAAGGTGCATTGCAATGTCTGACACCCAGCACACTACAGCATATAAAATACAGGTATCCATCGCATTTGGAACCAGGACCACTTGTTGCAAGTCAATTTGGGCGTATCTCAAGTTATACGAGAGAGGCAAGACATTAAGGACAGTATACACAGTACTAAAATAATAATGCACATATTAAACCACAGCACTTAATAAACAGATACTGCAGTTACATTTCACGAAAAAAATAAAGCACAAATTGCACTGTGAAGAAATCAAAAGAGGCATGTGCTAGCAAACAGTGGGAGCTGAGGAAGAAGCAGTGGTGAAATACTTTATTGTACAGTACAGTAAGTTTCTTTTTATACAATGAAATAGCATACAGGGGGCGGCATGGTGGTGCAGTGGTTAGCACTGTTGCCTCACACGTCTGGGACCCGGGTTCGAGTCTCTGCCTGGGTCACATGGGTGTGGAGTTTGCATGTTCTCCCCATGTCGTCGTGGGGTTTCCTCCCGCAGTCCAAGAATATGCTGAGAATATGCTGAGGCTAACTGGAGTTACTAAATTGCCCGTAGGTATGCATGTGTGAGTTTACATTTACAGCATTTGGCAGATGCCCTTAGCCAGAGCGACTTACATAAGTGCTTTGAGACTCTGCGATGAATTTCCGATGCTAGCTCAATAAGGACCCAGGCTATGAATACCATCTGTCTGAAAACTCCGTTAAGAAAGTGCAGAAATTTTATTTTATTTTTTTTTTATTTAAACACACACACCAGAAAAAGAGCCGAGTGTGAATGGTGAATGGTGTGTGAGTGTGCCCTGTGATGGGCTGGCTCCCCATCCTGGGTTGTTCCCTGCCTCGTGCCCATTGCTTCCGGGATAGGCTCCAGACCCCCCGCGACCCAGTAGGATAAGCGGTTAGGACAATGGATGGATGGATACACCTGGGTCTATTAAAAGAAGGTGATGCTGCCTGAACCACCAACCAAGGCTGGGAGGAAAGGGAGGAACACTAGTCAAATGAAGGAAGAAAAGGCCACCCTATCTCATGGTCACGAATACAAAAGTCAGGGAGTGTTATGAAGAAGACACCACACTTAAGACCATTGGTTTTATGCAGTGAATTACACCAGAGAGAGTTTTTGCATTTTAGCTGTGTTATGTAACATTCCTCAGACTTCATTTTAATGTTTTCTTCAACACAAAAAGTCCCATGGTAACAAAAGCGCTGAGGTCTGGATCGTTAATTGCAATGTGGGGAGTGCAGACCAGCTGGGGTGGGGGATCGTGCTCAGTCACGATAAAAGGCAAACGGGTAAATTGTGAATACGCTCTTAATCTAACTACAGCTTCTTGAATTGTGGGAGGCGTGTGTAACATAACGTTGTTCCACATACCAATATCACTACGTATCGGTATCGGTATTTAAGACATTATGTTCCATAGCGATTTGTGGAGATAAATACCCTCGGACAGTAGTGTTCATTTCACAATTAAGTCTCTTTAAGTCATTGTTTTATGTTAAGCAGGATGAATGTGTGATTTTTAATTAATAAACGTTTAAGGGATATATGCTTATGCTGTCGCATACTGTTCTCGATATACAACTTAACTTATAAAAGTCTGTTAATCTTATTATAGAATAATATAGAGAATAATTATACAAGAACTATAATTATTATGATGTTATTATTTAATGTGTGTGGGCCGTGTTGCTTGATTACATTTGACTCCTCGGCACGTGGGACGCTGCCGGTTTGAAAGACGCGGCTTCACTTGTTTTCTGCACCAAGGTGGGTTGCCATTCTGCTCCCATTTTATCGGATAATTTATCTTATTATTTAGTATTTGTCAAATTTGCATGTATATTAAAATATGTTTGATGAGTAAAGTCAGTATATTGCTTTTAAATAAAGTGATTTTGTTCCGGGCTACTATGTTAATTATATTTAAATTTTATGCGCAAAGTGTAGTTGACATTTAACTTTTCCGCGTGCGCTTTCCTGCGTTTAAGTACATTATTGCGCTTGCTAGTGAGTAAATTAGTTCATTTCCTTTAAATAAAGTGAACATTGTTGTGGGGTGCTGTGTTGGTTAAATTTAAATTTCATGTGCAAGTCGGCTAGTTTCCTGTGCCGCAAAGTCTAGGTGATATTTCACTTTTCCGCGTGTGCTTTCATGTTGCATTCTACTGCGGATGCGGGTGGTTTCGCTCGGTGCTGCCTACAGCAATGATATTCCACCAGACCAGGAGAGGGCAGATGTATTGCAAGAAACACGAATAAAAGTAGTGAAGCAAGTCCTGTAAAGTTTGTTTGGTGACTAAAATCAGTATATTGCCATTTAGTAAAATTTAAAATTGTTCCAGGCTTCTGTTTTGATTATATCTAAATTTTATGTGAAAGTTAACTAGTTTCCTATGCTATAATGCAATTGTTCATTGCGGAGGTGTCAGTGCAGAACTGTATTCCATGTGCCAGGAGTGACTGACAGCTCCATTGTATTGCCTGTATGTTGTTTTTCCTCATTCAGATACAGATGAATTGCAAAAGCTGTCAGCTGGAGCAACGCTGAACAGGAGAAGCGGTTTCAGAAAATGGATGAATATCCCCAGAGGTGTGAGTTAAGTTTTAACCACTGCATCACTGTACCATGCCCATGTATAGGATATGTAGAAGAACCTGTTGCAGTTATCTGATGTGTGTGTTTTTGACTTTCCCTGCCGGCCCCTGGAGGTTTGGGCTTCCCCTTTGAGTCTGGTGCCTCCCAAGGTTTCTTCCTTCTAGGGAGTTTTTCCTTGCCACTGTCGCCTATGGCTTACTCACTGGGGGCTTTGGGTGGGGATGCTGTAAAGCGCTTTCACACAATGTAATGTTGTGATAACGTGCTATACTTTGTTGTGTAATTTTGTATTTACTCACGCAAATAAAAAATTGTTTGATAACAAAAAACACTTGTTTAATTCTTTTTCCCTGCGAACATATCAGTCACTTCCCTCCTGCTCCTGCATTCAAAAATGAAAGTTTGTCCTGCACTGCACTTTATTGCCGTGGGTTCCACAGGAATGCAGACCTCTACTTTGGTGTAATCCTGCTGCTGTTGTAGATGGTCTGCTCGCACGCTTTCACATTGTGCACAAGCAGATTTTTTGTATCTCTGCAGAGAAGCACTCTTTTCTTCTGCCTGGCAAATCCATCATTATAATAGCAATCCACCTAGCGCACCTAGCTCTTAAAGAAAATGTTTGAAAAAATTAGTTTATAGCATGTTTACACCATAAAAACAGCAGTGACTGAGTACACCCTTGTGGACCAGGTGCCTGGCTTTGACTATTTTTCTGCCATTAAACTAGCAAACGTGGGTTGGCCATGACGTAAAATAACTTGTGCCTTTAAATTGTTAAAAAAAAGTCCTGTGTGTTGTAAAGTGAGGTATGAAACAGATACCAGGCCGCTTCAGTGAGGGTCAGCGTAAGTTTTATTCATGTGATTTTGCGGTTTAAACTGTTTCATTGGAATCAATCCAACCAGCAGCATGAAGACTGCAAGCCAAAGAAGTGGGACGATGCCTGAGAAGAACAACTCAGTCAATCCTCACGTCTCCTCTCTCCTCAGGCGATTGATGGACTCTGAGCATGAGACATGTACAAAAGATGAGGACTCTTCTCCACTATTCAAATGGAAATTGTTCTTAATCTTTTATTTATACCTTTTGCTTATACCGTAAGATTTAGGAACACACTGAAAAAGATCAACTTTAATACATTTGAAGGTTGAAGTTATTGGAATTTGTTACGGCTGATTTGGTGGAATATGATTTTGGACAGAACTGTCAAAAAATGTGGAATGAAAATGCAGTTTAATGGTTGAATCCGTGGCTTGCCTAACTTGTTATAAATTGCACACACATCCAGCATTAAAGTGACAGGGAGGTATTAGACCAGAGTTGTTGCATTACATTAACACAGACCAGCAAAAAATATAACATTATTCTAACATTAATGTAATGTTGTTCTGAATAGATTTCTATGTCCAGTCCTGATTTCAAATTGGGCCTTTAAGCCTAGAATATGGTCAGTTTTAAAAATACTTGACTTTGTTGCAACTCTGACTAAGTTGAATTCCATCAAGTGGTTAACGGGTGTGAAGATAAATGTAAGGTACTCCATCTAGGGAGCAGAAATATAAAGTACAGGTATTTCATGGGTGTCACTGAAATAAAGGTAGCTGATCATGAGAAAGACCTTGGTGTGTATGTTGATGCTTCCATGTCCCATTCTCGCCAGTGTGAGGAAGCAATAAAAAAGGCCAATAGGATGTTGGGGTATATCTCCAGGTGTGTGGAGTTTAAGTCAAGGGAGGTAATGCTAAGATTATACAATTCCTTGGTGAGACCTCACCTAGAATATTGTGTGCAGGTTTGGTCACCATATCTTAAAAAGGACATTGTGGCCTTAGAAAAGGTGCAGCGTAGGGCCACAAAAATGATTCCTGGTCTTAGAGGAATGTCATACGAGGAACGGTTACTTGAGCTAAATCTGTTCAGTCTCAAGCAAAGGAGACTGAGGGGGGACATGATCCAGGTATATAAGATTCTAACAGGTTTGGATGCTGTTCAACCAAACAGTTACTTCAGCATTAGTTTAAATACACGAACTCGTGGCCATAGGTGGAAATTAGCGGGAGAACATTTCAAGCTGGATTTAAGGAAGCACTTCTTTACACAGCGTGTAGTCAGAGTATGGAATAGCCTTCCTGATAATGTAGTGCAAGCTGAATCCTTGGGTTCCTTTAAATCAGAGCTAGATAAGATTTTAACAACTCTGAGCTATTAGTTTAGTTCTCCCCAAGCGAGCTTGATGGGCCGAATGGCCTCCTCTCGTTTGTATAGTTCTTATGTTCTTATGTTCTTAAGATTATCCTGAAATTTTCAAGTTAATGTCATTCCAGTTAATGTGAGTTTGCTCTGTGTGGGTCTCTGTCTCAGGCTGTCATTTTCGTCTTAGTCTCATTTAAACCACTTAACAATATGCATAGATTGCATAGCTGCAAATGTAAAATACAAAAATTAACTTGGAAAGCATTCTACAACAACATTCAGTATTGTGGAGTATTAATAGCATTTATTGCCAATTCCAGTTGCTAGGTAACTTCTATATTTTGAATAGAATACAAGATAATATTTTAAACTAGATTACAGTTAATTGTTATTTTTCTGTTTAAAAAAGACAATTGCTGTAATTTACATAGGACAAAACCTGTAAAAGACATTTTGTAATTATTTTCTAAATGAAATGAAGATGCTTTGTTACTCCCCTTGGGGAAATTCTCTTTTCACCTACCCCATCTTGCTCTACTTGACACACGGGCACAGACAAAGGTAACAGCAAACCTGGCAGCAAAGGGCAGCCACCTGTAGGGACACCCATGGAGCTGGGGGTTTTACAGTGATTAACAGCAATTTTGCAATACTTTTCTGGCAGCTTTTTTTTTTGCTAGGAATTTACAGTAAATTCCACAGTCAGTTCTACACTAGAAGAGACATCATTCCTAAGCGCAGCATGGACTGCTTCCGGACACAGTATCTAATGCGACTTCCAGAGTCACTTGAGTAAGCTGGAGATGATTCATCCCCGGGAAAGAGAGCCTGCAGTAGGCAGTCTACCAAAAGAGGGCCTTTCCTGTTCCCTTGCTGAATTAGAACACCAGTGGAGAGAGCTCTCCTGTTGCAGTTTCACAGAGATGAACAACATGGAGAACTTTGGATTGAGGTTTTGCAGTAAGAGGGTGCTGAAGGAAAAAGGAGTTTCAAAGACATTGGACTGCCTGTACTGCCGATTTTGTCTCTGCCCATTTCAGATGTCCAGATGTTTACTAATGTGACATTCCTTAAATACAACCACCGAAACAGAACGGTTCTCAATTTGTTGCCAAGTTTGGTAGATGTACAATTTGGACTGCAAAGAGATGGACTGATGCAGAGGCGGAGCTGAGGATAGGCCTGGGTGGGATTGACAGCTGGACCTACCCAGTCAGATTAATGAAATGACATTTTTTATATATAAATTACCGGCTTCTAACTCTGTTCCTATACATCACTGTTGTTACTGTGGCAAGTACGACAGAATGTGTGAGCTCCCTCTAGTGGTGCTCTAGGTAGAACACCACAGTCGTGGGTGTATTATTGTTGCAGTCACCATGTTGTAAATATATAAGCCAATTTAAGAAAATTTGGGGTAATGAGCTTCATTCAGACCCTCCCAAATTTAATACAAGTCCATCCATCAGCCACTTTACCGTATTTCAATGTTGCAGGAGGATGCTCACATGAAAAAAATAAGACTAATTCATTTCTTTATCCAAAACTATTTCTTTCCTCATTCATTAAAACGAAAAGAGCTTTAACTTGTGCATGCATTGCTTCATTTTAAGCAGCATTATGGAGTGTCGTTGAACATAAATTTTTCTATGAAGGGTCTGATTTTCTGCATCTTTTACTCCTGGTTTGGGCTATAAAATTGGAAGGAGTTGCCAAACCTGACTGTGCAGGGTCTGCGCTGTTCTCATCTGTGGACAGTGTGTGGGTTTGTGGGTCAGGCATAAATTTGGGGGGGGGAGGGGGGCTCCCTCTAGCATTAAAATAGGGAGATATCCACTAAAATAATTCTTCATATTCAAAAAAGTACAGATAAAATGAATCAATCTCAACAGTTCATTTAAAGTGTTTTCACCCCAAGCACACCTATCCTTACTGAAAATGGTTTAGTCTAAAGTCCTGCTCTGGGGTACGTTTCCTATACCACAATGCACATTGGCAAAAGACAAATATATGTCAGGAAAATATATAGCAAGAGATCAAAGAAAATTGATACATTCTGTGGGCCATGTCTGCTGCCGCATGGCAGAGGGTGTGAGGGGGAAGTGCAGGGACGATGTCGGCATCACCAAAAGGAGGGCTACAGCTCTTTGGAGGGAGCCGGTGAGGAGGGCTGGGGGGAGCCAGTCTGCATCCTCTCACTCCTGGGGAGGACCGAGTATTGGCCATCCTAGATCTGAGAGGCACTTGAGGGAATCCCGGGGTGCATAAATCTCTGTAGTCTACCCACCTCCAAGACATCTATGCTTTCTACTCCCCAGCCACTTCCTCTTGGCCCACCAACATTTGGCCCCCTGTAGTGTGATCACCAGGGTTCCTCAATATGTGGCACCTCCACACCTGGCTCCTCTACATCAGCCATCCCTTGTCTGGGCCCCTCTACATCAGGCCCCCTCTGACGTGGCCCTCAGTCCCTCAGGGCAACACTGTCCCCCGAGTCCCCAGAATCCCTTTCAGTCTGGGAGATCACCTAACCCCACCCATCCTGCTGCCTAATGCCGGTGTCATGCTGTAAACTGTCCCCCTGCCACGGAATGTAATCTCTCATTTTAAAGGCAATGTCGCTTCGCTTCTCCTGCGCGGCAGCAGCGTCCGCTCGCTGTAACATCGGTAGTCTTGTTTAAGCAGACTAAAAACTCACATTTCTTGTTTATTATGATATTTTACAGTCAAAGTTAAGATTAACATCCTCCTGTAATACGTCGCAAATGTGACACTTACTACTATTTCATTTAAACGCGACAATAATGCATTTCTTTTCGACGCTCGTTCGTGCAAATACAGTCGCCTTCAGTCTCAAGAAGCGATTCATCTACTTGAGTAATATTTTTAATACTTTGTTGAATTAATTCTGCCTCAATTTCTTTGCTATTCTGTCTTCTTTTCATAACTATAATGCGGCGATTAGCTTCATACTGGGCACCGACACACCTGGAAATGACGTAACATCGAACCAAATGCCAAAAGTAATCAGAAGTCAGCAGCCTGTCCAGAACGCACAGATAACAAGCTACACTGCAAGTCATCCAGCCACGACGTCACCCAGCCACTCGTCTACCATC
This sequence comes from Brienomyrus brachyistius, assembly GCF_023856365.1. Taxonomy (NCBI): domain Eukaryota; kingdom Metazoa; phylum Chordata; class Actinopteri; order Osteoglossiformes; family Mormyridae; genus Brienomyrus; species Brienomyrus brachyistius. The sequence continues at coordinate 21,072,389 of NC_064549.1, forward strand.
TAAAATACAGATAAATTACATGTGCTCCGTATTTCTGCAGTTGATATTATTTTGAACTGGACCATAAAGAAAATATTCTTGGCCTGGAGGGAGGAGTGCTGGGCTATTTTATAGGAGGCTACTCTTTCTTAATAACCCCATTTTTAATTCTGAACAATAAGCTTAATAGGATGGGGCGACATGCTGGTGCAGTGGTTAGCACTGTTGCCTCACACCTCTGCGACCCGGGTTCAAGTCTCCGCCGGGGTCAGATGTGTGTGGAGTTTGCATGTTCTCCCCATGGTATCGTGCGGTTTCCTCTGGGTTTTCCGGTTCTCCCCCACAGTCTAAAAACATGCTGAGACTAATTGGAGTTGCTAAATTGCCCGTAAGTGTGCATGTGTGAGTGAATGGTGTGTGAGTGTGCCCTGCAATGGGCTTGACCCCATTCAGGGTTGTTCCCTGCCTCGTGCCCATTGCTTCTGGGATGGGCTCCCGACCCCCGTGACCCAGAAGGATAAGAGGTTTGGAAAATGGATAAAACTGAAGAGCGATTTAAAATAGGTGATTGTCCAGTAAGAGGATTTAACTTTAGCTACAGTGTTTTTTGTTATACAGGTATATTTTGTTTTACAAAAACAACATTTACTTCTACACTATACGGTCAATTAAAGTACCTTCTGCATCCTGGAGATGGTCATTACCTTCTGGAGAGTCTATTTCCTCAGCAACTCTCTTGTTGCTACCTTCTGGAGACAGATGAATGCTGAAAAGATCTTCCATCTGGTCAGCAGTAATTGTGATTGGCTCAAAGCAGAACAGGTGGCGCAGAATGTAGACAGTGTTTATAACTCACTTATTAATTATCAATGTGTTACTGGTTACTTTATTAGTTTATATTCAAAGAAATAATAGCAACTTGATCCATGTTGGTCAAAGGATAAAATTCTGATCCTAACTAACGTACATGTAAACAGAACACAGAATACCTCTGAAATGGACCCTGACCCCTGTGGATGACCTGAAACGTGACAATGTCATGTTCCAGCAGATTCCCATCTCTTATTGACCGGATAGGCCTCAGACAACCTGCATTGGCCATGAAGTCAAGCAGAGGTGTCTTTCACTTCTCAAGGTCCTCCAGAGTTGTACTTTCAGGTACCTGCCATCAAAATGGACTGTTATTGAGGCTACTTGAATTATAACTTTTTAGTAAGAACCCACACACCCATATCATGTTTGAAGCCTTTCAATTGCAGCATTAAAATTAGGCAGCATTCGGCAGGTAAAGGAGCAATATTTGCTGGCAGGCACATGGGACGATTAATCTGCGCAGTAGGGACAACATGAAGAGAGGAAAATTTGCTGTAAAAAAACTCAATTTGTTCGCCATAATATCTTGCTGACCTCCTTCCCAGGGCTTAAACTGCCCACAATGCTTTTCCACCCTCTATGCATATTTAGTATTTCCCTGATATATCAGACGCTGATATGGGCAGTACGGTATGCGCTCCGTCTGGTTAGATGTGGGCCTGCACTTTCTTAGGGGCCTGCCCCTCCTGACACAGACTCTTCCAGAATCTCATACTCCTCTCCATTTCCCATTCTTCACACTGTTTATTAGTGTATGGGAACGGGACAACCCTAACTGAAGGGTCAGGACTTGCACACAACACACACCCCTCCTGCCCTAATGAAGTGGCGGTATACTTAGCCCATTTATACCACCAATTTCCAAGTGTACGTTTTGCTAACCCATCCAGGTCTACTTCATCCTGGGCATCCTTCTAAAATTTGCTCACTCTCCTCACTCCCATATCTCCCCCCATTTCTCTCCGCTTTCGCTCACTGTAATCTGAGAGGTTATTCAGCATCAAAGGACCAGGCTGAGTCAGTGAAGTCAGTTGTCCTGTGCTCACCTGACCTGTGGTCCTGCTGTGCACCCAGACCTGAAGGGCCTGATAAATCATTAGCATCACTAACATCGTTGCTGTCAGCCGTACCAGAACCTACAGCTTCGTGTCCTGTCTGGAGTGGCTGGTCTGCTTGCGATGCTCCCTCTTGGCCCTCACTCTGCTCTGATCCTGAAACTGACTCCACCCCAAGCTGTGGAGCTCCTCTGGGAGCTCCATCAGGGCCATCTGAGTCAAGGGCAGCTGCATCCTCTGTGTAGTTTTCAGTGACTCTGTCTTTCGTGCGGTACTCTAGTGCAGTGGTTCAAATGGTACCACGTATTACTCCCTTCTACCTGCACCGCTGTTGCTGTGGCTCGTGTCACCTTGAAGGGTCCCTTTCGTCGGGGCTCGTGCCACTTTCACCGGAACACTCGCAGGTAGACTTTATCTCCGGGAAAGATGACTGGCTCCTCCTGGTCTGTGTCTTCTTTCTGTGCTTTCTCCTTTTCCTGTTTGGAAATAGTTTTGTGTATTTTGGTTAAAGTCCTCATGTACAACTTTAATTCATCCCCCAGCTGATCTAGGCTGGGTCCCTTATACGCCCCCTCAAGTCGATCCAGGCATAGGTCTCCCAGTCAGCATTTCATGCGGAGACAAATGCATCACCTGTGCGTTTCCATCCGATATGCCATCAAGGCTGTTGACAGGGCATCCACCCAGTTCATTTTCATGGTGGTGCAAATCTTATTCAGCTTCTGCTTAAGTGTGCCATTCACTCTCTCCACCATACCCTGCAACTGAGGGTGATACACACATGCCAACTTTTGTTTTATTCTCAGCTGTTAAACCACTAACTTTTAACTTTCCCCACAAAGGCAGCTCCATTATCAGAGCTTATTTCAGTTGGGATCCCAAACCTCGGACTCTCTGATCAGGAATTTCACCACTGTCATCGCCCCCATGTCCTTGGACGGTATTGTCTCCACCCATCTGCTGAACCTGTCCACAATCACAAGCATATATCGCTTTCCATATGCTGTTTTTCCCATGTCCACATAGTCCACCACAAGTGTCTGAACGGTCCCTCAGGCACTGGAATGTGCCCTACTGGGGCCGTGATTGCTTTGCGTACATTGTTCTTAATGCACACCTCATATTCACATTCTGACAACCTTGCATCCATCATTGCTTGCAGCTTGTTGTGTAATTTTCCTTAACTCCTCCCCCCGTGCGCAATGGTCAAGACCATGCGCATCCGTTATCAAAATATTCACCAGAGACAGAGGTGCAGCCAAAAGTCCCTCATGGTTGCGATACAGACCATTAGCATCCTTAGAGGCCCCCCTTTTTAGCCACACTGAGGCCTCATAGGGGCCCGCCCGCTCCTGCAGGGCCACCAGATCAGAAACCTGCTCTGTAGTCACCATAGGTAAAAGATCAGCAGTACTCACCTGCGCAGCCGCCCTGGCTGCCGCATCAGAGGCTGCATTTCCTTGAATAACAAAATCACGACCTTTGCGGTGGGCCTGACACTTAACAATAGCCAAACGCTTGGGACGCATCATTGTGTGTAGCAACTCCAAAATCTGATTATAATGCTGAATGGGGGAGCCGTCACTTTTGCGAAAGCCCCTTTGCTTCCAGACTGCTCCAAAGAGATGGCATACACCGTGTGCGTATGCAGAGTCTGTGTAGATAGTAACTGTCTTATGTTGTCCTCGCCGGCACGCTGTAGTCAAAGCCTTTATCTCCACTAATTGAGCGGAACAGGGTTGTGCCACTGGCTCTGAAACGAGAGTGTGAAAATCATCACCCTGTGCCTGGACTACAGCAAACCCAGCCTTCAAGGCATCCCCATCTCTCCAACATGAGCCATCCACAAACAAAACCATCTCGCTATTTTCAGTGGGAGAGCTCTCCAAGTCTGCTCTCAGTTTAGTGTAAACCAAAGACTCTGCCACACACTCATGTGGCTGCCCCTCATCCTCCAGGGGAATGCTGTCTGCAGGGTTTACTGTAGTGGAGCGCTTTATTGTCACATCCGGGTAAGTGAGAAATGCAAAGTACGCTAGCTGCCTTGCTGGGGTCAACACAAATTTGCCTTTGTCAATAAGGTCCACCATCTTATGTGAAGTATAAAGTGTTTTTGCATTCTAGCTGTGTTACAGTATGTAACACAGCCTTCAACTTTTTTCCCCACACAATGCAGGACATGCAGGGGTGCCAAACAAAACAGTGGAGCTGCAGTGTAGCCAATTATTTCTTTCAGTAGTTTTAAAATCATTTCTGAGGCTGTGTGTTAGAGATGGAGGTGAGCAACACTGAGGCATCTCAGGGAACCATGTTGCCCATATTAAAAAACACACACGCATGCAACTCAGGCAATCCAGCATTTCTTATTTCAGTTATATATGACACTGCATGGGGGTGGCATGGTGGTGTAGTGGTTAGCACTGTTGCCTCACACCTCTGGGACCCGGGTTCGTGTCTCCGCCTGGATCACATGTGTGCGGAGTTTGCATGTTCTCCCCATGTCGTCGTGGGGTTTCCTCCAGGTACTCCGGTTTCCCCCCACAGTCCAAAAACATGCTGAGACTAATTGGAGTCGCTAAATTAACCATAGGTGTGCATGTGTGAGTGAGCCCTGTGATGGGCTGGCCCCCCATCCTGGGTTGTTCCCTGCCTCCGGACCCCCCGTGACCCAATAGGATAAGCGGTTTGAAAAATGGATAGATGACACTGCATGTTGTTGTTTTACATGTTCACTACAAGTCAGTGTTTTTTTCATTGTATGATTAATGCCACATTCATACCAAAAAACACACTAGACATACTGTACAAGGCAATCAAGGGAAAAACCTTCTCAGAATACAAAGTGAATGTATCAACCGAAGAAGGATGTTTCCTTTTCAGAATATTCATTTTTTTACCATGTGGAACCACTGTCCATGATTCAATTGAGTGCATTCAAAGAATGATACATCAAGACTAATAGTGACAAAATATTCATTTAATGTGCATTGTACATGAATGTAGGACTTAGATGTTGATGAATTTCTCATCAGTGAAGGGCATATACACTCAGGGAAAAAAAAGTTGAAAACCCAGAACTATCCAATTTAGATGTAATTTGGTACACGTGCAGACCAGTGATGGATATGTAAATGATTAGAATTGCAAGGAGTTGGCATGTTTAATTACCAGACACAGGATGCCTCGTAGTCACATTAGACAGTGTTAACAGCACTTGACGGAGTTTGATAGGGTTGCATTGCGGGTTTGCATGAAGCCAGGTGGTCATATGGTGCAACTGCATGTGGGCCATGCGGATATCAGTCGCCTGATATTGAAACCAATGGGCACGTGAGGCATCCACACACGTCGTGAAGTTTCTGGTCATCCAAGACAGACCACGCCAAGGAAGGATCGTTGGATTGTGCTCCAAGCATCACAGATCCCCATGACACCTGCGCCTGATATATGGACACAGCTACTGGACTCTCTACAACACCCTATATCATCGTGTCGCGATGACTGGCATCAGCTGGACTACGGGTTCACCGTCCCATGCATAGGCTGCCGTTCACAATAGCACAGAAACGGTTGCGTTTGGAGTGGTGTAGTCACTGGGAGGCATGGACTGATGACGACTGGCGTCCTACCATGTTCAGCGATACATCTCAGTTCTGCAGTACCACAGATGACCGTCGTGTGCGTATGGTGGCGCCGCAGGGAGAAGAGCAATCCTGCCAACACTGTGGAGTGACACACCACACTCTGACGGCACAGTGGTACACCAGTGACATCCTAGTGGTATCCGGGCCCAGGGGTGTGCTATACCCTACTGACATGGGACCAGCAGTGTGGCCATACCGCCAACTCCGTTTGATCTGATATTATAGTCATCGAGATACTGTCACATGCCCTTTCATCACATGCAGATTTCATTTTCACAACTTAGTCTGTTGTGCTTCACTTTTTTGCCACCGAGTTTGTGTTCTGACACCAAGTTGATGGGAATTGATTATTTGAGCGTCATCTAAAGAGCTTATATTACTTTAGATGGTATTTAGACTCACATGGTATTTTGAAAAGATTCCCATATGCGCTGATTAGCTGGGGTTGATCCGAGCAGCTGTGCACTTTTCTCCTGTAACACAAAAGTTTGCTTTTAGGACAGAAAACAAGGTTAAGACCATATTATGTGGTTTACATCTATCAAAATAAAACCAAAGTCACTGTTACCAAAAGAGTAACCATGTGTTGTCAAATTCCCTAACATTTTGCTTCATCTTACTTTGGATGTCCATGGTTAGGAGAGAAGCAGAAATCTGCTCAACCATTAGAAAGACTTTACTCGATACAGGGAGTGAGATCTTGTTGCAGGTGACAAGGCAGGATAGAGTGTATTTAGAAAAATAATGAAGAGGGAATGTGAGTGTGAGCTATTGTGGCATCTGTGTATAACCCAATATGGCGGCATCCTTCTGAATGTAAACAACATAGCCAGCTTAATTAGCTTAGTCAAGTGTAATTGAACTAAGAAAAACTTAGCAATATACGTTCCCTGCTTGGTGTGATAAATACAGCAGCAGCTGCTGGTGGACGGGCTACAAACAGACATCAAGAAGAAATCCCACCTCACAACCATTTACTGTACCAAACCCCTTAATGTAACTTGTAAAGATGTAGGTATTGGAGTATTCACATATTCATTTGCAGTGTCCACTTCCTGTCCAGTAAATTTGGCAGGACGAAATTTGAATAACCTAGGCCTGACTCGTGTATGCGGCTGAAGGAGTAAAGGTAGAATGGGTGGAGAATCCTGGGCTGAGCTGCATGGTGGCCTGGGGGACAATCATGAAAACACAGACCCTGTGATATCCTCAAAACCCACAACTAAAAGGGGAGTCAGGAACCACTTGACCCGTTAAGCCACATGGTGGCCCTATGAGCAGGCAAACACACTATGGGCTAAGGGGTACAAGACAGAGGAGAGAATAGGATGGCCAGTGACATGTGAACAGGACAAGGCAGGGATGGATTCTGACACAGGTGCCATACTACTTTGTTTAAATATGCCCAAGTGCTCAGAATGTTTTAGTGCAAGTCTTAGACAATGGTATCTCTGAATGAGGCAGCAGTTTGGTTCCTCCTGAAGGCCCTATAACTGTCCTGAGAAGTTGTTTGTATGCACTTACTGCCTTGACACTTGTTGATGTACATGTGCTCTGCTCAAGCAGTAAAGGGGAGATCACATGCAGAGATGATTTTCTGTAGCCTCTCAGTCCGAGTAAAAATAAAATATCCTTGTCATATAGGAACCAAGTCTCTGGCTGGAAATTTCTACAACAGAACCAATTAGTCATCTCTATAAATATATACAGATGTAGCCGCTTGAATTTTCCCCAGTTTCCATGATGGGACCTTGGCTGGTCCTTGGCTGATCCTTGGCTGGCCCCTGCTGGGTTCTGGGTGGGACCTTGACTGTAATGAGATCCCCCACTATGATGTAATGAATAAGTGGGCCGGCTCTTGCTGACACCCACTGTTCGAGAAATATGTACTTTTACTATTGTCATTTTGCTAGATGCCATTTCTTAGACATAACACCCTGCAGCAGCTTGATCTTAATTTAGCAATCACCCTTCTTAAGAACTGTCGCTTGAATATTTCCACCCCATACATGGTGATAAACAATGTTAAATGTTATTCGCATATCCTGTTTGTGTACCTCAGTAAAAGATACTGCGAGGGGAGTTACTCTTTCGAAGTTGGCTGAGTTCGACCGAGAGGCTGGCACCTCGAAGTCAGGACCGGACTTCCCTTGCAGCAAGTAAAAAGTCATCACAGCTGTCTGTGTTGTTCTGTGTTCAGAGATTGGTTGGTTTTCAGCGTATATTTAGGGGAAAAAACCCAACACCCAACAGAACAAAAACAACACAGTAACACAGAGGTGTAGCTAAAAATTCTGGGCCCCTGACAGAAGGTCACCTTGCGCCCCTCTGTCGAATTTTACATACTGTGAAAGAGATTTGTTGAGCCATCTTCTAATCCAGTGCAATCCAGCTTTATTTGAAAAGCACTTTAAACAATCATATGGACCAAAGTGCTGCACAGAGGAATAAATAAAAACATTCACATACTTAAAAACGAAGTAAAATAAATTTAATAAAAACCAGAACACAAATTAAATGAGAGTAAAAGGCCATTAATAAAATAAAAACAAAAAATTACATTAATTAATAAAGAAAAGGCTAAGATTAAAATAAAATTTACTATTAAAGTCAACATCTCACAACATGCCAAAGGCCAAAGAGAAAGGATGAGTTTTAAGAAGAGATTTAAAAACGGACAGAGAAGAGGCCTCCCAAATGTGAAAAGGCAAGTCATTCCACATTTTAGGAGCTGCGACTGCAAAAGCTCGATCCCCTCTAAGCTCACGCTGAGTCTTAGGAACTGTCAGGAACAGCTGATCAGTTGACCTGAGAGAGCGGGTGGGGGTGTAAGGGTGAAGCAGCTCACAGAGGTCAGGTGGAGCAAGACCCTTGAGGGCTTTAAAAGCAAATAACAGAATTTTAAAATGAATCCTAAAATGTACGGGCAGCCAGTGGAGTGAGGCTAAAATGGGGGAGACATGCTCATATTTCCATGTGCGGCAGCATTTTGAACCTTCTGGAGGTGAACAATAGTGGAGCCTCTAACCCCAACATAGAGGGCGTTACAGTGGTCCAGACTAGTAGTGACAAAAGAGTGGATTACTGTCTCAAAGTGCTGCCTAGAAAGAATTGGCTTTATTTTGGCCAACTGCTTCAATTGTAAAAAGCTTGACTTGACAACTGACCTTATCTGAGTGTAAGAGCAAAGGAAAATGAATCCACTACTGTATGTTCTGTCCTGTACATTTTTATTACAGTTTTTCTCAATTGCTTTGGCTCAGTTCTCAAATGATTTTTTTATTTCCCAAAACATTAAGTTCAGATCTCTGAACAATTCGCATCTTTTTCACATCAGATTGGAATTTCTTATTGATTTGAGCAAATTGCAAATGTTTTGGCACATGTGTGCAAAGAGTACATACAACTGTCTGCAGTTTGGACAACAAATAATTGCAAATGGCTTGTTGATCAAAACTGATGACTCGATTCTCACTTACACTGTCAAACACTTCAGAACTTCTCAGACATTTTTTATTGTGTAAGCCATCACATTCAAAACGATCTATTCAATTATCATAATTAGTATTCATGAATGTATATTCTAAAATATATCTAACATTGACATTGTTTGTAATGTCTGCTACATTGGCACATGCCCTGTAATTGCAATCGCAATCTAATTGCAAAGTACCTCTAATATGACTCAACCATTTAACCATTTAACCAATCACTTTGGGAGTATATATATGTAGATTGCCCACAGCACAATCACTGCTGTAGAATGTTTTGAGAATGGAGGACGTTCACAACGCTGAACTGCAGCAACATGCTCGTGGAAGAGCAATTGGAAGGCGTGTAAGAATACGTGGTGGTGGTAGAGGAAGAAATAATCGAGGAAGAGGTGGAAATAGAAGAGTCAGAGTCTCTGATGAAATCAGAGCCACACTTGTGGATCATGTCATAAATCATGGTTTTACAATGGAAGAGGCTGGTCGAAGAGTACAGCCTAATGTAAACAGGTCCACAGTGTCATCAATTGTGCAAACCTTTCGTAGGGAAAACAGGTACATATGTATTTTTTTGTTTTACAGTATGTAAAGTATTTTTACAGTATAAACAACAATATTGTAAAGGTAAATGCAAGTCTATTTGTTCATTCTATAGAACTGCACGACAACCTCGCGCTGGTGGCAGAGCAGCAGTATTTAACCAACTGCAAGAACAAGAAATTTGCAACATGGTCATAGCCAACAATTCCATCAGGCTAAGAGAGATCCAAAGTGCAATCATAAATGACAATGAGGTCTTTGCAAATATTAATTCTGTCAGCATTTCCACCATAGTAGTTTTAGAAAGACATCAGATGACTATGAAACAGCTCTATAAGGTGCCATTTGAGAGGAACAGTGAAAGAGTCAAGGCATCGCGCTACCAGTATGTCCAGGTAAACCACTGGTGTGCACTTAGTGAGTTTTCCTGTATTTCTAAGATGCCTGTATTACTTTACTGTAAGTTTCAGAAACCCATAAGAAAATACGTTTACTGTTACATTTTTTCCTGTGTTCCTTCATAGAGAATCATGGAGTTAGAACTACATGAAACGACCCACATTCTTGTTTTTGTGGACGAGGCTGGGTTTAATCTGTCCAAAGGCCGGAGACGTGGTCGCAATCTCATTGGACAGCGAGCCACAATTGACACACCAGGCCAACGTGGGGCCAATATTACAATGTGTGCTGCCATTTCAGAGAACGGTGTGAGCACACATATTCCACACATTGGGCCCTATAATACCCAACTTCTCCTGGCCTTCCTAAATGCACTTTACAGAGACCTGATTCCAGAACAAGAAAGAGGTTTGGTTAGACCACATTTGCCTAATTATGTTGTTGTCTGGGATAATGTCAGCTTCCACCGAACCAACAGTGTTAGTGACTGGTTTGCTGCACATGAAAGGATAACAGTGGAATTCCTTCCACCATACTCTCCGTTCCTAAATCCAATAGAAGAGTTTTTTTCAGCATGGAGGTGGAAAGTGTATGATCATAGACCACAATATCTCAAAAATTTGACCGTATTTCTCTCTGACCATTTAAAACATTTAAATTATTTTTGTGATGCATCAGTATCAATAGCTACAACGTCATAACAGATATAGATATAATGCGGTTCATACTTTTGAAGTTGATGCGTATCTCCCGAAAAAAATCAACTCCAGAAGAGTCCGCGTCTGTAAATGCCTGAACTTCGGAATCGATCCTACCTTTGTTAGGCGCGGCATCTGTGTCTTGCAGCTGTTCCCTTGGATAAAGATGTTAATTGTCATGCTTACAGCATCTCGATCTCCGGCGTTTGTGAAGTTGGGATTGATGCTGTCCTGTGTTTTTTTTTTTCCTTCCACACTTAAGCTCTGCTTGTTACTGCCCCATAGCAGAGCGCAAGTGAAACGGACTACCGGAGATTTGCACTGTTTTTCTGTTAGTGTGTATAATCAAAATATGACTCAGTTTGGCCAGTTAGAAAAATATGATAATAGAAAAGTATTCTTTTCCTCTCACTTTTTTTTCTTGATTTAATTACCGACTTCACGTACTTACACTGTGTCCCGTTGCACGATGTAATATTGCGAAACTATGATTTTGTGGCAGTGTTTTGTAAAGGAATTTTCCGTTTAATCATCGTCTTAGTATAAAGCTATATGGTTGTTCTGGTATCAGTGGACGTACATTATGTATTTTTTCTTCTCTTGAGCACCATGGTCATGACATGAAGCTCAGTCATTGATTACTCGCAAATGTTAGTAGTCATCCGCTGTTTATCTTGAAGATGTAAAAGTAGTGCGCGTACATCTCCTCGTTAGTATAGTGGTGAGTATCCCCGCCTGTCACGCGGGAGACCGGGGTTCGATTCCCCGACGGGGAGAGTCTGCATCTTTTTGCCTCGGTCTCAAAAGGCACCAAGCTAGAACCGGCCCCGTGTTAGTGGAAACGGGGCTTGTGACTTGTACTCATGCATAATATTCTGCGGGTCGCTCAGCAGCGCAGCATATGAAACTAGACTCGGATTGTAAGTGTGTGGTTTTGATAATTGATGTATGGATGGATGGATCCTTAATAAGAGATATAAACAATAAGGTCCAGTCGCCAACTAATCATGTAAAATACGTCATAAACTCATGGTTGTTAAACCCAGAATAAAAATGAAGACGTATAACTAGGAAAGTCAACTTGCACATTTCAATTTTGGTTCGATATAATCACGTTGTCCTTAACCCTCCAGTGCAGGAGGGGACGGTAATGCGCATCGAATGTTTCCGAACCTGTGTGTGATACAACCGAGGAAGAGCCGATGACTTCGGGGGAGGAGGGGCAGGCGACTCGGAAGAAAAAGCAGCAGAACCCAATGCAGCCTGTAGCCCATTCAAAGGCCTACTGTTGGACCTCTGCTTATTTTGCAATACGTCTTTAGTACGGACTGAAAAATGTCCGATTTCGATGAGTTTGAGAAGCAGTTAAGCGAAAATCGGCAAGGTAAGTTTGGCTTTGAAGATCGGTGTATGCTCCCTGTTTTAGGGTAATAAAGTGGCCGGCGTGTCCTAGCGCCGAGGATGGTGCGGAGGGCACTTCTGCTGGTTCCGAAAAGAAAAGCGCGGCTGGGAAATCGGTGCCTTTTATCCGAGCGCTCGCCGATTCTGAAACCTGCCCGATTCTTCTTCTCCCAGCTGCCGCAGGATCCCCGAAAACTGACCGCTTTGGTAAATCAGTGACATTCTTTGCTTGGCATTGTTATAGAGATCGCTAGGCCTGCATCCATCAGTGCCCGGCGTACATAACATGGACATTTCAATGAAACGTTATTGGGGTGCACTCGATGTGAAAGCCTGCGGTTTTATTTATTTAATTATTTACCATTATACACTTGGATCATAAATTGCGACCCGCGTATTTTCATTCGCAGTAACACACTATGCATGGATGTTTGTTGCAAGCGTTATATTTTCAAGATCACGTTTAAAGTTTTATGCAAATAAAAACGACCGCGACCACTTGATTTAAAGTCCGCACTTAATAACAGTGTTAGTTACTTGGTTTTTAAATACTACGACGAGTTTTCTATATAATGATATGATTTTGTCTCTTTCCGATGCACAATAGCCTTTCCCTTGGGTCCGAAATGCTGGCCCTGTCATCCGTACAGAATAAGTCTTTCTCACACGATCGCCGTTTCTTCATGATGTATAGACTCTAAAAATCAGCCGCGTTCCCTGGAATCATAACAACTGCTTTTAGGTCGTTATTGCAAAGTCTTGCACCTGTATCTACCTTTACAGCGGATAGCAGTAACTAACAATGATGTACAGTTATATAACAATACACATATAACTTCATTAAAGTGCAGAGAATCCAGTAAACTGAATAAACTTAAGCCATACTAACGCAACTGAAATATACAACATGCGTTACAACGGAGTCGAAAGTAGGATTGATTTATGTACCTATCAAATGGCAATCTTGTCATATCAGCTCCTTATCACTAAATCACTAAAATGTCATTCGAAACGACCTGATTCGGCTAGACGAGCACTAAGTGCCGCCGTGTTTGATAAACTAGCAGTTCCAGTCATTCATATCTGCGCTCTGACTATGCCTGCGATTGCGGTAATTGGTTATTACCGATTTACGTAAGATGCATTGGCCGCTCCGTGTCTGTACTTTTGCAGCGGTGCATTACCGTAACGCTGTTATAACTGATGCATGAAGCTGATTCCTCGAGCAGCACCTGCGTTTAAATGCTTCACTGAAAACTGCACCTTCAGGGATTTATTTAAGCTTCTATATGAAGGACCTGCTGGGATAGAAAGGTGATATTTTATTGCTAGTTTAATAAAGTGCTGTCTGTCAGATTGAAACGATATTAATTACCCATCCATCGTCCAACCAGTTATCTTAGTCAGGCTCCCCTGGAGCCTATTCCAGGCAAATTCCCCATACAGAGAGCAGAGGCAAAATTCAGGCCTCCAGACTCGGAGGCGTGAGGCAACTGTACTCACCACTGTGCTCCTATATCATTAATTAGTCTGGTTATGTTTTTATTGTTTCACAACAGACTGACATTCAAGGGGATGTCCTTGTGCCCTTGAAATTATTAGCCATTGAGAGATGGGTGTGTTTGTTTCAGGAGGGTGTGATTGAATATGTGAATTGAATGGAGGTGCTTCATTCTGGTGAGGAAACTGGGGAGTTAGACCCCGTACCACATCTTGGTCTCCGTAAGTGACTTTTAAGGCATAGCGCTGGGTCAGTCAGCATCCAGCACCCCAGGGAAGTTGGTAATATGATTACTCTGTGACTCATGGGCTTCAAACCCACAACCATCCGGACACACATTCATAATCCCTCTGAGTTACACATCTTGGATTTATCGAAATGGATGGTAGGGGGGCAGTCATGTCGCTCCGCCCACCGTCTCACTGGTACCACGGTGTCGTCCCCCAGAGCGGGAGAAGGAGCGACACAAGAAGCGTAGCCGCAGCCGGTCTCTGAGCCGTGGCGAGAAGCACCGCCGCTGGAGCAAGGACTCCAGGGGGCGGAGTCACGAGAAGCGCAGCAGCAGCCGCGACCGCAAGGGTCGTGACCGACGGAGCAGCTCACGCGAGCACAAGAAGCACAGGTACCCCCCCTCACGGTCCCGGTTACAGGCACTGAAGCTGATATCTAGCATGGTTTGAGGCCTCTTAACAAGTTTCTTTCACAATCAACCAATTGGTTTCTTCGTGGTGGGAAGGGGGACTGTACCCATATTAAATTTTAACTGGCGTTTATAAGTAGCCCCCGCCATAGCGATGGGACCTCAAAGCCAGCCTAAAAAGTGGCGCATGGTCACACCCTCATGACCTTAAACTGCCTGCGATCCAAAGTTAAATGTAAACATTCTGCCATCTGTTTGTTTTTGCCAGATTCTGAGTGTTTACACTGTATTGTTTGGGGAAAACAACCTTCTGTTTTGTGTTTGGGCAGCTACTCTCCTCGGAGAAGCCGTAAGAAAAGGACATACAAGTACTGGGATGTTCCCCCTCCGGGATTCGAGCACATCACCCCCATGCAGTACAAGGCAATGCAAGGTTTGGATGCGACGCTTCCATGTGTGCTAGTTCAGTATTGCAAGGTTATGGTATATTGGTTGCAATGAAAGCATTTATTCTGGAGTGCCCTCCTCCCCCCTGCTGGTCAAAGAGGGAATAACACTTGGGATGATTTCAGACAGTGTGAAGAGAGCTTAAACCTAGGGGTTAGAAGCAAATGAAGGCGACGATCCGGATGTTCTGGCCGTCCCTGGTTGGGGTCTTGAAGCCCTTTCTCCTCCCCACAGCTGCAGGGCAGATCCCCACGATAGCTTTACTGGCAACATCCACCACCAGCGGCGTGGCAGTGACGCCCACCCAGGTGCCGATGGTCGGCAGCCAGATGACCCGGCAGGCCAGGCGGCTTTATGTCGGCAACATCCCCTTCGGCCTGACGGAGGTGAGTCCAGGCAAAGTCCCGCGTTGCCTTCTGTCATGCATACTGGTGTCATGTGTAGCTCAGTGAGTTAGGACACTGAGCCGGTCACAAGAAGGTTGTTGGTTCAAATCCCTTGGGCAGCAGAGTGATTTCACCATTGGGCCCCCGAG
The DNA here is from genome assembly GCF_023856365.1 of Brienomyrus brachyistius. NCBI lineage: Eukaryota > Metazoa > Chordata > Actinopteri > Osteoglossiformes > Mormyridae > Brienomyrus > Brienomyrus brachyistius. The sequence continues at coordinate 21,087,592 of NC_064549.1, forward strand.
CGCAGCCCTTAAGCACTATTTGCTCTAGGAACTGTCTGGTCCTGCTTCTTCAATGAAATGTATGTTGCTTTGGATGAAAGTGTCCGCAAAATAAATAGATAAATGTACTAGACTTGTCAGTCATTTTTTTTCTCGTTTGCCTGTTTTGATGTCTTCAGACGTCTGCCTGTCTTCATTCAGTGTGTCTGCCTGTCTTTTTAGGAGGCCATGGCGGATTTCTTCAATACCCAGATGCGATTGGCTGGCTTATGTCAAGGTCCCACCAATCCCGTCCTCGCTGTTCAGATAAACCAGGACAAGAACTTTGCCTTCCTTGAAGTAAGAGTCTTTCCTGCCTAATGGCTGCTGTGTCCAGGCGGAGACCGCAGCCTTCCCTGATTAACGACGTTCTTCGTTCTGCCCTAGTTTCGGTCCGTGGATGAGACCACGCAGGCAATGGCCTTCGACGGCATCATTTTCCAGGGTCAGTCGTTAAAAATCAGGCGGCCCCACGACTATCGCCCCCTGCCTGGCATCTCAGAGCAGCCCGCCTTCCACGTACCAGGTCCGTTTTGCTTGTCGCCGTCATAACCTTAATCTTTATTTACCTTTGAAGAGCCGATCGGCAAGGCCAGTTTTTTGTACTCGTTACGGACTGACTGTCCTTCGCAAGCTGCGGATGTCTTGTCATATAAAGAGGGAGACTTTCACTTTTATTTACTTAATGTTGTAAATATTTAGCAGACAGTTTTATCCAAAGTGAAGAATGTTTTTTTTTTTTTTTTTTTTTGAGAAATCAGGGTCAGCCTGTCCCTAGAGCAAACTCGCCGGCCCAGTGGTGTGATCACCAGTGATGTGAACCAGTGATCTTCTGATGATAACGCTGGCATCCTAACCAGCTGAGCCACACACACACACACACAGCTCAGTCACTCACTTCTTACTGTTAACATAGGGGTGTTGTGTGGCTCTGTGATGTTTGCCCATGAAAAGAAGGTTGCTGGTTCAAATACCAGGGTTGGCAGAGTGATTTCACCACTGGGCCCTTGAGCAAGGACCCTAACCCCCAAATTGTTCTAGGGTTGCTGGCTCCTATTCTAGTTAAAAATTCTGGACACACCTACTGAAAATGACTTGTTTTTCAGCAAGATAATGACCCAAAGCCCACCTTGAAGGTTATGCAAGTAGCTTATTACCTTGTGAACTAGGAAAGAGATGGTCCCCACAGCCCCCCAACCTAAACTCTATAGAGCTGGTTTGGGATCAGTTGGATGAGAGTAAGAGTAAGGTAGCCAGCTTGCGCGCAGAACTTGTGGAAACTCGAGGACTGTTGGAGAAACGGTCCAGGTGGGTACATATGTTAGCTGGTTGAGTCCGCAATGCTGTCATCGAAGCCAATGGCTCCTATTTTGAAGAGACAAAAATTTTGTCTTTGCAGTACTTCATATGCATAACTTCCATGCCCAAAGGCCTTTTACTATAAGGTGAATAACAGCTAAAATAGAGACAAATGCATTAAGAGCAGGTGTGTCCATACTTTTGACTGGTGCTGCATGTGTCAGCATCTCCCATGGAGAGCAAGATGGGAGAGACAAAAAACAGTCGTCAAACTGCCCCAGTATTTAGGTATTTTTTTGCTGGAGTTACATTTATCTGATATTATATAGGAGATAACGACGTCATACTGATTTGAAGTTGGCTTATTTCACTCGCGCCGTTTGCTCGTGGTCATTATCCGGCATGTTGACGGTTTGCTGTGATCGGCCGGCTTTGGGCGCCGTGCCGCTCTGTCTGCAGGGGTCGTCTCCACCGTGGTTCCAGACTCGCCACACAAGCTCTTTGTCGGAGGCCTGCCCAACTATCTCAGTGACGATCAGGTACCCCGCCCTCAGTCTCTGTCGCCGGGGAGCCGACCCACAACCCTCCTGTGTTTCTGTCCCACTGCTGCACGTGGAACTCAAGCAGGCATGCACACACACGCACACGCACGCACGCACGCACGCGCACGCACATACATACATAAAATAAACACTCGTCTCTGTGTAACTGATTAGTAGGAAAAGAAAGCCTGTCAAAGTTACCTCACCGCTTAAAATTCATTACAAGATACTGGGGGGTCAAATGTCAGCATCATGTTTAAAGCTAGCTGCTGAAAATAGCCGCACATTTGAGGTTTTTTTTTTTTTTTTAAAGATATTCATGGGATTTATTAAACATTTATTAGACATGTAGGTAATGAGTTGACAGTTACATTACGCTCATTGTTTATCCAGCTGTAAATTATGAAGATATTGAGACCCCGCTAATGTAAAAGGTACGTTTCCCAAAACCTCATGTTATCGACTTGCATAGTTGGAACCATTCAGTTGTTATCTAATGTTGTTAGCAAATAACCTTATTAGCAACAAAGGCTTTGGGAAACGTGCCTTACAGCTGGCGGCTTGCCAAACCAGTCACGTAGCCAGTCCCTGTGCTGCCTGTTGCTGGGTACCCTGGAATATTTGTATATCGGGTTAATTGCTGAGTGTTAGTCGGATGAATCAGCCGCGTCGTTTTGCTGCATGAAAATTTAAAATCGAGTCATCTGCGCGTCACCTAACTGACGAATACCTCCACATTGCCGTACACCTGTGTTTGCCCAATCCCAGTCCTCGGGGAACCGCCGACTGTCCACATTTTCGCTCCCTCCTAGCTCCCAGCCAATCAGGAACACCGAATACCTGGTACAGGTGTGCTGAGAGGAAGCAAAAACGTGGACTGACCGGGGGGGTACCCCCGAGGACTGGGCTGGGAAACACTACCATAGACTGTGCTTGAAATGTGGGGGAGATCGACCAAGTCCCCAAACGCTTCAGTATTCGCAGACGTGCCGTGTCTCACGTCCATGTCCGCACACTGAGAACGATGACTTCACATCCCGTTAACAGCGATGGGGAGCTGCGGAAGAATCGTTCCCTACATTGCTGTGTCGCTCGAAAGGCAGAAAATACTTCGGACCTTTTTCCCGGTGAACGATTATCAGCTTCACTGGAGTTTTCACATCGTGCCCCATGCCCTATTCTGTTATGACGTCAGTGATGGATAATATTACCATAACAACATGCACAGATGAGGTCGTCTTACTCTGAAAGTGTTGAAAGGGTCACATTTTAGACATTTTCTACTTCTCATTAGCATCTTTTATGATTTTTTTTTTTTCTTCCTATATCGCCACCCCACTGAAATCGGCCCATTATAGACATAATCCATACAGGCATTTAATAGTTTACCTATTTATTTTGCAAAAGTTAATCGCAAAACGTTTTGCGTCCACCCCTGCATTGTAACATTTTGAGCTCCGGTGTCCCACTCACTTTAGCCTAAACTGTTAAAAATGGCAAGACTCAGCCCACAAGATAGTGATCGCGGTTTCAGTGAAAGGTAAGTGAGAAGTGCAGTCAGTTTGTTTTTCTTTGATTTTTTTCCTCCTTTTCGGATTGTCATCGTAATCTTTCTTATCCAGTGTGAGTCACATGTAATCCAAGTCAAGAGGAAGGCTGTACCAAAGCAGCACTGGGGGGAGAGAGTTTGAATCCAGCAGAACTGTTAATGTATTTCACGTCAAAGCCAGTAAATGTGCCATAGACAGGTGAAATGGAAACCGCTGCTTGTATCCTGGTGTTTACATTTTTTTTGCAGTCCCTGCTACCGCTTTGATACTTACAGCTCTTTCATTTTTGTTCCCCACTTTGTCCCCAGCTAGGGGCCTGTAAGATCGTTAAGTCTTCGCTCATAATTTGTTCAGTAGTACTGACCTACTGCTGCCATGCCAACATGTAACACAAGGCAAGTAAGACATTCCGTCCCTCGCACGGATATCCTCCCTGTCGACGGCCTGCCCCTGTGGGGGGGCTCTGTCCTGGAGTGCTCTTAAGCATATGGGGTCCTTTTTTTGGGGGTTGAAGGCTGGGGAGAGACTTATTATGCTGATCACAGGGTATAAATTTGATTTTTTTTTTTTTTTGCCCCTAAGAGAAGGTAGGAGGTAGCGCCCTCTTGTGGCTGCCAGTGTCCCAGGTGACTCCTTTCTGAAGTCAGTGGTTAATGCGGCTTTACAGTAGATTCCTGTAGAATAAGTGAGGAATGATGTTAGCAGAGCTATTTCGTCCTGTTTGGCTTCAAGCCGTGGCCCCTTTAGCAGGACCCTGTGGCGGCTCTTAGCTTTACCTGTGAGTTTATCTCCTGTAGGCTTTGTCCCTCTAATTAACTGCACCAATGTGGTTCTTGGTTTTAAGAACAGGAAGTCAGTGATTCGGCTGGGTTTGTGTTCTGCCGAGTCGCCCCCCCCCCCTCCACATTGTATACATGGAACACTTAACATATAATTAGCTGTTTTTATTTAGTTTTTTTTTTATATACCATCTAGCTTAATTATTGTGGCCCTTAAAATCAGATGCAACTCGGTCCATATTTCAAAATTCGTAGTTGGAATTATCAGAGAACTTGATTAGGAATTCAGTTGTGTTGTATATGCTGTAGGATGGGGGGGGGGAATCTGTGTTATCATTCATTGACAAGAATCAAAATAGTTACTTTTGTACGCTCCCAGTAAGTAAGTCATGCAGAAAGGGCACAGGGGGCTTTGAGCTCTAGTGTTGCACCGTAATGTCGAGCCACTTGTCATAAAGCCATTTTCCTGATGTCTTCACTGTTTCCTCATGTCGTTTTGCAAAGTTTAACATGCTGCTTCTCCCACAGTTAAGATTAGCATTTCTAGCGAGGCGCCGTGCCTGGACTGTCGGGCTAATCGCCCCCCCGCGTCTCCTCCTCTTGCCCAGGTGAAGGAACTCTTGACGTCGTTCGGACCTCTTAAGGCCTTCAACCTTGTGAAGGACAGTGCCACGTCACTGTCTAAGGGTTATGCTTTCTGTGAATACGTGGACATCAGTGCCACTGACCAGGTGCGTGAGGTGGGGCAGCAGCTGGAAGGTCTGGGGTGACTCGGGGCTTCCGGATGGAATTGCTGACGCTTGTGTGGGATGCATCCCGCAGGCCGTGGCTGGACTCAATGGCATGCAGCTCGGAGACAAGAAGCTCATCGTCCAGCGGGCAAGCGTGGGGGCTAAGAATGCCAACGCTGTGAGTATTTGCCCTCGGCTGCCGCCTTTCTGATGTCCTAAACCCAACTTGGTTCCTGGGTGCCTCCCAGGAAGCTTAATGCCCCTATTTCTTGGGTTTATTTGGGTCCATGTAAATTTCTCGCTGTTACTCGAGACGATTGGACGATCAGGGGGTATCTGACACTCTTGTCGCCCCCCGGGACAGACGGCCATCATCGAGACGCCGGTGACGCTGCAGGTTCCAGGGCTGCAGCGGCTGCAGAGCTCCGGCATGCCCACGGAGGTGCTGTGCCTCCTCAACATGGTCATGCCCGAGGAGCTGGTGGACGACGAGGACTACGAGGAGATCCTGGAGGACATCCGGGAGGAGTGTTGCAAGTACGGCAACGTGCGCTCCATCGAGATTCCGCGGCCCGTCGATGGCGTGGAGGTGCCTGGCTGTGGCAAGGTGGGACCCGTACTCTCCTGTACCAGTGGCAAAAAGAAGACCTCTGTAGGCACTAAACACAGGCTCATGGGAGCATTTCTTGCACAAAAGTGTTTTGAAAACGGAATAATTTTTTGTGTAAGAAAAACAATCTGATTGGTTCAGATAGACGACGGACAATCTGATTGGCTCAGATAGACGACGGACAATCTGATTGGCTCAGATAGACGACGGACAATCTGATTGGCTCAGATAGACGACGGACAATCTGATTGGCTCAGATAGACGACGGACAATCTGATTGGCTCAGATAGACGACGGACAATCTGATTGGCTCAGATAGACGACGGACAATCTGATTGGCTCAGATAGACGACGGACAATCTGATTGGCTCAGATAGACGACGGACAATCTGATTGGCTCAGATAGACGACGGACAATCTGATTGGCTCAGATAGACGACGGACAATCTGATTGGCTCAGATAGACGACGGACAATCTGATTGGCTCAGATAGACGACGGACAATCTGATTGGCTCAGATAGACGACGGACAATCTGATTGGCTCAGATAGACGACGGACAATCTGATTGGCTCAGATAGACGACGGACAATCTGATTGGCTCAGATAGACGACGGACAATCTGATTGGCTCAGATAGACGACGGACAATCTGATTGGCTCAGATAGACGACGGACAATCTGATTGGCTCAGATAGACGACGGACAATCTGATTGGCTCAGATAGACGACGGACAATCTGATTGGCTCAGATAGACGACGGACAATCTGATTGGCTCAGATAGACGACGGACAATCTGATTGGCTCAGATAGACGACGGACAATCTGATTGGCTCAGATAGACGACGGACAATCTGATTGGCTCAGATAGACGACGGACAATCTGATTGGCTCAGATAGACGACGGACAATCTGATTGGCTCAGATAGACGACGGACAATCTGATTGGCTCAGATAGACGACGGACAATCTGATTGGCTCAGATAGACGACGGACAATCTGATTGGCTCAGATAGACGACGGACAATCTGATTGGCTCAGATAGACGACGGACAATCTGATTGGCTCAGATAGACGACGGACAATCTGATTGGCTCAGATAGACGACGGACAATCTGATTGGCTCAGATAGACGACGGACAATCTGATTGGCTCAGATAGACGACGGACAATCTGATTGGCTCAGATAGACGACGGACAATCTGATTGGCTCAGATAGACGACGGACAATCTGATTGGCTCAGATAGACGACGGACAATCTGATTGGCTCAGATAGACGACGGACAATCTGATTGGCTCAGATAGACGACGGACAATCTGATTGGCTCAGATAGACGACGGACAATCTGATTGGCTCAGATAGACGACGGACAATCTGATTGGCTCAGATAGACGACGGACAATCTGATTGGCTCAGATAGACGACGGACAATCTGATTGGCTCAGATAGACGACGGACAATCTGATTGGCTCAGATAGACGACGGACAATCTGATTGGCTCAGATAGACGACGGACAATCTGATTGGCTCAGATAGACGACGGACAATCTGATTGGCTCAGATAGACGACGGACAATCTGATTGGCTCAGATAGACGACGGACAATCTGATTGGCTCAGATAGACGACGGACAATCTGATTGGCTCAGATAGACGACGGACAATCTGATTGGCTCAGATAGACGACGGACAATCTGATTGGCTCAGATAGACGACGGACAATCTGATTGGCTCAGATAGACGACGGACAATCTGATTGGCTCAGATAGACGACGGACAATCTGATTGGCTCAGATAGACGACGGACAATCTGATTGGCTCAGATAGACGACGGACAATCTGATTGGCTCAGATAGACGACGGACAATCTGATTGGCTCAGATAGACGACGGACAATCTGATTGGGTCAGATAGACGACGGACAATCTGATTGGCTCAGATAGACGACGGACAATCTGATTGGCTCAGATAGACGACGGACAATCTGATTGGCTCAGATAGACGACGGACAATCTGATTGGCTCAGATAGACGACGGACAATCTGATTGGCTCAGATAGACGACGGACAATCTGATTGGCTCAGATAGACGACGGACAATCTGATTGGCTCAGATAGACGACGGACAATCTGATTGGCTCAGATAGACGACGGACAATCTGATTGGTTCAGATAGACGACGGACAATCTGATTGGTTCAGATAGACGACGGACAATCTGATTGGTTCAGATAGACGACGGACAATCTGATTGGTTCAGATAGACGACGGACAATCTGATTGGTTCAGATAGACGACGGACAATCTGATTGGTTCAGATAGACGACGGACAATCTGATTGGTTCAGATAGACGACGGACAATCTGATTGGTTCAGATAGACGACGGACAATCTGATTGGTTCAGATAGACGACGGACAATCTGATTGGTTCAGATAGACGACGGACAATCTGATTGGTTCAGATAGACGACGGACAATCTGATTGGTTCAGATAGACGACGGACAATCTGATTGGTTCAGATAGACGACGGACAATCTGATTGGTTCAGATAGACGACGGACAATCTGACTGGTTCAGATAGACGACGGACAATCTGACTGGTTCAGATAGACGACGGACAATCTGACTGGTTCAGATAGACGACGGACAATCTGACTGGTTCAGATAGACGACGGACAATCTGACTGGTTCAGATAGACGACGGACAATCTGATTGGTTCAGATAGACGACGGACAATCTGACTGGTTCAGATAGACGACGGACAATCTGACTGGTTCAGATAGACGACGGACAATCTGACTGGTTCAGATAGACGACGGACAATCTGATTGGTTCAGATAGACGACGGACAATCTGATTGGTTCAGATAGACGACGGACAATCTGATTGGTTCAGATAGACGACGGACAACCTGGGTGACATGCCTTGCCTGCTCACCCAGTTTTAGTGCACCTTAGTTATCCATACTGACCATCTAGTCTCGATACACCCATAAATATATATACTGAACAAAAATATAAACGCAACACTCTTGTTTCTGCTCCCATTTTTCATGGCACATTCCAGGGTGGCCTTTTATTGTGGGCAGTATAAGGTACACCTGTGCACTACCCATGATGTCAGATCAGCATCTTGATGTGGCACACCTGTGAGGTGGGATGGATTATCTCAGCAAAGCAGAAGTGCTCACTATCACACATTTAGACTGATTTGTGAGAAATGTTTGAGAGAAATGGTAATATTGTGTATCTGGAATGAATTGTAGATCTTTAAGTCCATCTCATGAAAAATGGGAGCAAAAACAAAAGTGTTGCGTTTATATTTTTGTTCAGTGTATGTATATGTATACATATAGTTTTTTTTGTGTTTGTGAAAACGGGTCTTTAATCGGGGAAACGGAGCGGGTAGAGCAGGACGGAACGCAGGCATTGACAAACTACAATGACGGACAGGGCAAACAGGTAAGACCAGGACTTAAAATAGGTCATGACTAATCAAAGTAATCGGGCAAAGCAGGAGACGATCAGGGAAGCACACGTGGGTAATCAGGGGGCGTGGCACACACGAGGAGCGGACAAGCCGGGCATATATGTATATCTATATAAAACCTCATTAATGAGGGACAGGGAACAGAACGGACAGACAGAACTGGCACAGGGGAAGGAGCCAGGACAAGACTTGACATAAGACAGGAAAGGCAGAGAAACAGATCAGAAAGGGGGACACGGAGGGAACAGGCAGGACAAAAGGACCGGGAGTGAACGAAGGGAACATCGGGGAAAGAGGAGCAGAAGCCAGAGGGACGAGGGACAAAGAGAGGAGGGACAGAGACAGGAGGAACAAAGCGAGGGGGAGCAGAGGCAGGAGGGACAAAGACGGGAGGCCAGGGAGAGAAGGAGGGGGAACCAAGAGGAGCCCGAGGGAGACCCAGCGGGCGACGGGAGGCAGCCGGAAGGGCTGCAGGCGGCCGGGAGGCCGGAGCCGGAGGGGCCGAGGAGACGGGGTGAGGGACAGACGCAGGGACGAAGGAGGGAGTCGGAGGGGAGACCAGGGAAGGGGACGAAGGAGCTGGAAGGGACCCTGGCGAGGGCGCAGCAGACGGCGACGCCAGAGCGGGAGGACCAGCAGGCGAATGAGGAGCCGCCGTCGGGGGGCCCGCAGGCAACCGATAAGACGCCGGAGGAGGGACCGAGGCAGGGCGACGAGGCCGCGGAGGGGGACCCGCAGACGACAGCCGACCCGGAGGGCCAGGACCCGCAGGCGCCGACCAAGCCCTAGCGCCGGCGAGGGAGGGCGAGCCAGGGGGCTGGGCGGGTGGGACCCCAGCCGTGCGTCTGTGTCCTCTCCCCTTATGGGACACAGACATAAGGACCCGTGGCCGGGGTCGGGCTCGTCGGGGTGAGGGTACCAGAGTCACAGGGGGAGAAGGGACTGGAGTGGGGCCAGGGACTGGAGCTGCAGGCTGCAGAGGGGGCGCCTGCCCGGGAGCTGCAGGCAGGGAAAGCGCCTCGGACGTGGGCGCGGTAGCTGCAGGCAGCGGAGACGGCTGCTCGGGCTCTGGGGCCGCAGGGGGCACTTATTTTATTATATAAAATAAGTGTCACACAACCGGGGTGACATGCCTTGCCTGCTTGTGGGATGAGGAAGACTCAGGGACTGGAAATGGGATTAAAACTGAAGATGTGCTCATTCCTTTGTGTATTTACAAATTTTCCTTCCGTCAGACATGAGGAGTTTGCTGCTATATTTGGCACTAATAGAGATTCTGATGCTGCTATTTTTATTGTCTATTAGTTTGTTATTATTTACAAGTTCTGTTGTGTTTTTGCATTTTTCTCTTCTGGTTAATTAACTGCTGTCTGATTGCTGTGAAGTATGAGTGTGGTGAGTAAGACTCAGGGACTGGAAGTGGGATTACAACTGAAGATAACATGCTTATTCCTTTTTGTATTGTTTACAAATTTCCTTCCGTCAAACATGAGGAGTTTGCTGCTATATTGTGCACTAACAGAGATTCTGATGCTGCTATTTTTATTGTTTATAAATGTGTTATTGTTTCCAAGTTGAGTATTCAATAAATGCTAAATTGAGAAATTTTGTGTATCGTTTGTTATTATTAGTGTGATATTTTACCATGCAAATAGAGGGGAAAACGTCCAATTATCGGCCAAAAAAAATCAGCAGCATATATCGGCCATCGCCTGACCCTGACTCCTAAATATCGGCATCGGCTATTGAAAAACCCATATCGGTCGACCTCTAGTAACAGTACATTCTGTCCAATTCATCCATCGAGTTAAGTCACACACCCACTTGAGGGGGCACTCCGGCAGACGTGAGGATGGGGATGTTCTTTCCGCTATAACATCCACTGCAGAAGTACATCTCGCTCCTGTTCACAGGGCTTACTTCAATGATGAAGCAGGGCTGGTTGTCTGGACAAGTGAAGTTGTCCTGCTGCTGGGTCTCGGTGCCGTTTTTCCACCTAAGCTTGAAGGTGGAAATGTGTTCCAACTTGGTCCCTGGGACTGCAGCATAGCCAAACATCGCGAGCAGCGTCGGCCACACCCACCACCAGAACCATCACACCGTCCTATACACATAAAGAAGAACTAAAACATAGAGTGTTGTGACAATCTATGCGTTAATGTTTGGCAGCATAGGTGATTCGTTAAAATTATACCGAAGAATGGAAAATGTGATATTTAGAATATTTTTTGCCATTTAGTAGCTAATTTAAGCACTTACCCAATGCCTCAATTTGTTTTAGGTCAGTAATGTCTGAGCCAAAAGAATGAATGTATGAATTTAATACAATTCACCCACTCCCACCCACACACAAATCTGAAATTCAATTTATTAAGACACTTCTTAAACATTAGTGCATTAACAAAAAAGGAAAATCTTAAGAGATTCAGTAGGATTTTCTATGTTAGACTTAAGTTAATAGTTCAATAGTTTTTATATATTTCAGTATACCAATTTGACTTTAATGTTGAAACAGATGCTAAAACATGGAATAATTTCATAACTAGAGAAACATGTTATTCACAAACACTAGCAAAGGTAGCTTATAGTTAAACTTACTTAAGTCAGCAAGTCAGGCTACAGTGTGTAAGAATTGTCGTAAACGATAATTTGTCTCAGTCTTACATGACAGAATAAGTAAACAGAAAATATAAAATGGCTGAAACAGCATCATTAACGCCAGCTACAGTAGAGGCGCAGAAAAGGTGTCATGACTGAAGTATTCCCAAACTTTGGAAGACCGCATGCGAGCCTTTTTTGCCGCGTGTTTCTCCAGAGGCTCCGGAGCTCCGCTGGTTGACGCAGCCAAGTTGGCTCATGTGCAGGGGGACAAGCGGCAAATTTCTTTTTTGCAGGGTGGTAGGTGATGTCTCATTAATATTTCTGAGAGAAGTGCTACATGATTGGCCAGTGCATGCCTTACAAAATGGTGCGGCACTGCATCCAAGCCTGCGGCACTCAGAGTCACAAATACAGTGGAAACCATTTGTAGTAATTACGTCTGTCTGGCTGATTTCCAACTAATTGATATTTGTATATTTATTACATGAATATAAGGTAATATAAGGTAATAGAAGAGGTATTTAATGGTTTTCCGTCTGAGGAATTTGCAAAAAACTGCAGTGCATGATGGGTCGGATCTAAAGGCTGCCTAACGTCCTCATCTGTAGGACGACTTACATCAAGACTAGGAAGGTGCATAATGTTCATGCCTGGTTGCGTTTGTTGGTCCAGAAAGTAATTCAATTTCGCCATGTAGGTTACGTTCTTAAAAACTGCTTGGAATATAGCCCGATTATATGCTGTGGGCCTTTTAATTTCTTTGTTTACCAGGTAGGCTACCTTCTTTAAACTGCGTTTTGTTAGACTACATATTTAGGGAGGTCTTTATAAATTTATTGTAGTCTTTATAAATATGTACATAGTTTAGCCTAACCCAGCCACTTAAGGGAGCAAGCCAGCTCAACTAGGTGTCGGTCCCAAGCCCGGATTAATGGGGAGGGTTGGCGTCAAGAAATAAAGAGACTGTATCTTCACTGCATGACTGATGTCAAAATGTGTGAAATATGTGGTTGTATAAATAAATTCATTAAAGTAGGTTAATGATTCTGTGCTGTCTAAATTGTATAGAAAATTTCTACATATAGCCAAACAAATCTCCTCCTGTTTGAAAAGGCATAGAAAAAGCAATTTAGCCACTAAAACTTTACAGTTTTTGTGAGGGACAGTCGAATTCTCTCGTTAAGTTTTTTGTGATCCTGCACCTACACTTTGCCGGCCCCAGGAGGATGGGCTCCCCCTTTGAGTTTGGTCCCTCCCAAGGTTTCTTCCTTCTTGGGAGTTTTTCCATGCTATCGGCGCCTATGGCTTACTCACTGGGGGCTTTGGGTGGGCATGATATAAAGCAAAGCATTTTCCCTTCCAGTTTCCTCCTCTGGTCCACATTGCAGGACCATCAGCCATCAGAAACAGCCCAGACAGTCTCCTTCAGCTTCTTTAGTGTCCTTGGAAGCCAAGGCAGTTTTAGATCTGAGAGGAGGTTTATCAGAAGGACACATATTACGTCGTTTGTCCTGAAATGTAACATGGGGAGGAAAAGTTAAGCGGTTTAGTCAGATTGGAGTCGTTTATTCAGCAGTGGCAGCGCCAGTGACTTAATGCTACAGGTGCATTAGGGGAGTGAGATTATTTAGAGCGGGTGCTTTAGCTTTTCAGCTTATGTAGATGCTGTATAGAAGCACACAGCACGATAAGCTACAGCATGGATAAAATATGATAAAATATGAAATTCTAACGTCTAGCTCACAGAGCCTCTATGTGTACTTTGAAGAAAAAATACACTACAAGTATGCTATAAAAACCGCAAAAATGTCTTACACAATATACAGATTTTACAGATAGTTAAAGAAAAAATGAAACCAATATTTTGGGGGTGCTGTGGGGGTACTATGGTCATTGGAGGAGGAGCTAGAGCCCCCCCCCCAAGCTTTTCCCTGGTGCTGCCACTGTTGTTCAGATTAAAAGTAACCTTGTCATTAATAAACAGTACTCTGATCAAATTTTTGCATGTACAAACACAATCAAAGTTTAACCACATGTTTAGACACAATTCACACACCTGTTACATTTCCATAATGCTAAGACTCTCTACACTTACTTCATCCACTTTCTTGTTTGGTACACAGTCAATTGATGGATGTGTAAGATTATTACCAGACCGTCTGCTGCAAACTCTACAGTTAATGAATGGCTGCAAAAACACACAGACACACAAAAACAGTATTTAAAGAGTGGTGGGCAATAAATACAGTGAGAGAAGGTGTAGTAAAGATATATCTAAAGATTTAAGGCAGAGCTGCTGGACTGCAGGGTTTAATGACACAGAACAATTTTAGAGGAAAGAGCTTCCAAAGCAGGGTCACCTTAAGGCTATATTATACAAAGCAAGTTCATCTAAAAGTATGAACAACAAATCCCGTTTAACTGAACACTGCTCTGTATTAAAATACTGTCCTCCGATCAAGCTAAGTGGTCCTGTAGTTCACTATTTAAAGAGGTAAATTTAAAGGGTAATTCACACTGCGCATCTACCCTGCTCTGACCAGATTTAATTGCCCTTTCACCACAAAACACCACACTGCCATTTAAGGCTGATTTCAACTGCCTGGTAATCCAGCCTTTAAGCCTGTAAACCTACTAAAATTTGAGAATAAGGTGATGGAACTGGCTGTTTGAGGCCACCTATCTATTTGTTACTTTATTGTTGGCTAACTTTCCTCCGCAGGGCATCAAAAAAGTTAACATGAACCTAAATTAATTTGCTAACTGATATGTCCAATGCTCACAGTCACAGTGACTCTTTACTTACCCTCTTGTCCATGAAAATACAGTCAGCCCGATGGTCTGTTGCAGTTGACTTTGGACATTTTGTTGCTCTCAAGAGAATCTCAATGTCAATGTATTCACTGCTGATCTAAATCACATAAACACGTTATATACAAAATTGCCTACAACTGTTTTAAAGGCAATATAACAAACAATAATCACCCAAAAAATGGCAAACTGTCACAGACTTGACTGCAGCAGATTCAGAGAGAAACTGTGAGAAGGTAAAATTGACCAGGGCTGAGATATACAACCATCACTTTCATTGTGAAGAGACATTAAGCATCATATGCATTGAAATTAAAACATCAAAATCAATGTGATTCTCATTAATTCAGCTTGCAGATGATGAAAGTTTCACACTTTTGTAAACACTTTCTCAGCAGTTACCTTCGGACGGCCCTGGATGTTATAGAAATTCATGTGCTGACGGGTTCCTTGATGAGCATTTTCGACTGCGAGTTTAATGGCCGTCTTGTAGAGTGCAGGGAGACTGTGGTAATCTTGCTGGGCCTCTGTGGAGATAAGCAGAGCTCCATAAGCCAAAACCAGAACCAGCAGGCGGGTCATCTTCCTCTCAGCTTTGAAGGGAGAAGCAGGACTGAGGACACTGATCTGTGGTCCCCTTATCCAGCACGTCCAGGGGCGTGTCCTTCACCCGAAACAAACAGACCTTTGAACAACATTGGAAAACTCTTCAGGATGAATCGAGGCAGGTGGTCAAGTGGGTTTATTGTTATTTCAGCAATATACACAGTACACAGTGAAAGGAAACATTGTTCCTCCTGGACCACGGTGCAAGACAAAGAAGAAAAACAGAAACAACACAAGATGACACAAGTGCGGGCAAGATAGAACTATACAGAGTGAAAGGAGCACAAACAGAGGGAGAAAGTGCAAGATAAACACAAGAGCAACAATACAATACTACAGGACAAGACAGCGCAGTCAAGAACACAGAGTGCAGCCAGAGCTAACCTGAATAGGGGCATCAAGGTTGCCAGGCAGGCAGAGAAACAGAAAATAGAGGTCTACTTCACATACAACAACCCACAGTGGGTGTGGCAGGGAATACAACACATTACAAACTTCAAAGGCAACAACACCGTCACTGTTAACAGCAACGCCCTTTTAGCAAAGGAGCTAAACAGCTTCTTTGCTCGTCTGGAGGAACACAGAGCAGACATAGCCACACTGCCCCCTCCCCCAATCTCCAGCACTCACAGACTCCCTCTGCAGGAACACCACGCGAGAAGGCACATTGCATCTCTAGGTGTGTGGAGTTTAAGACAAGGCAAGTGATGCTACGATAACATAATTCCTTGGTAAGACCCCACCTAGAATATTGTGTGCGGGTTTGGTTACCATACCTTAAGAAGGACATTGCTGCCTTGGAAAAGGTGCAACGTAGGGCAACGAGAATGATTCCTGGTCTTAGAGGAATGTCTAATGAGGAGAGGTTAGCTGAGCTGAATCTGTTTAGCCTCGAGCAAAGGAGACTAAGGGGGGACATAATCCAGGTGTTTAAGATTCTAACAGGTCTGGATGCTTTTCAGCCAAATGACTATTTCAATGTTAGTTTAAATACCAGAACTCGTGGCCATAAGTGGAAATTAGCTGGAGAACATTTTAAAACGAATTTGATGAAGCATTTCTGTACACAGCGTGTAGTTAGAGTATGGAATAGTCTTCCTGTTATTGTAACACAAGCTAAAACCCTGGGTTCTTTTAAATCAGAGCTAGATAAGATTTTTTGCAAAATTGCTTGCATTGCAGAACAGTATTTTCCCTTTTAAGGTTACTCATTTTAAATCTGGTCATTGCATTTTCATGATTACATTGTTTGTGTCCACTCCGTTATTTCGTGTTTATTGTTTGTTAGGTGTAATGTCTGTCTTATGTTAGTTATAGGAATAAATGCATGTCTTTTACACAACTTCAGCCTCTGTTCATTGAGTGCTCACAAGAATCCCTGCCTGTGCGATCTACGCTCTGAAACCTCAAATTCGCCTGAAATATCGCGAGACTCTCTCTCGTTGGCCGTGAGGGGAGCTTCGCTACCGATCGTTTACATTACCTGGTGACGCAGCTTGTTGTATGAGCCTTCTATTCTAACCCAGGTTATTACGCGATACTGGTTATTAATGAGTTCCATTTAAGTCACACATTAACAGACTCACAGTGTTTCGCAATTGAGTTTGGAGGAGCCGACCATTCGGCATAACAATTGGTTAATAATCACAAGGCAGAAGGTTTAAACTTATTCTGAGCACACAATTTAAATTTTTTATGACCGAACGTGCAGTGAAGAAGCGCTACTGTGAACTGGTTGCCAAAGTCGCACTCATGGCAATCTGAAGGCATTTAAGCGGGATCATAAGGGCTTATTATAGTTATTTTTATTTCTATTATTAGTAGTTATATTATTTTGTTTTATTTTCGGTTATTTCATTGTAGTTCTTTCGTATTAAACTGCAGTGAACCTTAACCATATGTCTGACGAAATTCTCAGATGTAGCGCTTTGTTTCCAGGTTCGATTCGGAGTTTCTCCGTTTCTATATATCCTGGGAGAGATCTCTCTATTAGCAAACGGGAATACTTGTTACGAGGTTCTAACCTAAATTATGTTGCGCTTGGACATAAGACCGATAGCTTAGTTACCTATCAGGATCATACTCGTATGTGTGTGCCTGCTGTAGACAAAGCAAGTTTAACACAACTTTGCGCTGTGAGTGTGTCATTTAGAAATTGGGAGTCTCCTGTGCTTGAGACCCACCGTGGTTAAGCACCATTTGCGACAAATTATAGTGCACTCACAATTTAAATCCGTCGCCGTAACGCGAGCGCCGTCTCGCTTCAGTAATTGTTTTAAGGGGGTTTATACTGTGCAAGGCACAGAAGAAGGCCGCAAGCGGCATGCGCATGCATTAAATGTGTGTGTCACTCATCTTGCGTCGGCAACCGTTTGGTTACCTCTAGTGGTCAGGCATAGAACTTCCACTCCATTTCGAAATTGCGCCTCCAGTGGCCAGGCATAGAACTACCACTCCATTTCGATATTGCGCCCCCGGTGGTCAGGCATAGAACTACCACTCCATTTCGATATTGCGCCCCCGGTGGTCAGGCATAGAACTACCACTCCATTTCGATATTGCGCCCCCGGTGGTCAGGCATAGAACTACCACTCCATTTCGATATTGCGCCCCCGGTGGTCAGGCATAGAACTACCACTCCATTTCGAAATTGCGCCTCTAGTGGTCAGGCATAGAACTAACACTCCATTTCGAAATCGCGCCTCTAGTGGTCAGGCATAGAACTACCACTCCATTTCGATATTGCGCCCCCGGTGGTCAGGCATAGAACTACCACTCCATTTCGATATTGCGCCCCTAGTGGTCAGGCATAGAACTACCACTCCAGTTCGAAATTGCGCCTCTAGTGGTCAGGCATAGAACTACCACTCCATTTCGAAATCGCGCCTCCAGTGGTCAGGCATAGAACTACGACCCCATTTCGATATTGCTCCCCTGATGGTCAGGCATAGAACTACCACTCCATTTTGAAATTGCGCTTCTAGTGGCAAGCCATAGCAGTGCCACTCCATTGAAATTGCACCTCTAGTGGTCCGCCATAGTAGGTTAACAACATCTGAGTTGGGTCTCTGGTGGTCAACTGCGGTGATACAACACGCATAATTGGACACACAGGTTCTTGCCTGAAAGCAGGAATTAACTTCATGGACTAAATCAATTTGATCACAATACATTAACATCCAATTAGGTTATTGTTGCATAACTAATTTATGTTTACAATTGAAGAAGAAACACAATTCATTTGGTTTGATTTCTGTTTAACCTTTTTGATTTATTTTAGGTTTTATTTCACCTTATGCTTTCATTCATTCCCTCTCCCCCAACAAGGGGACTTGCATAGAAGTTCAACCACTATTAACAACAGTAAACCAGTTACGTACACAATCCCATCAGGAAGTCGTTTGGATGTGATCAGTTGAGCCCTTCGGGTGTTGGGTGCTTACCATTCGCTCTCTGCTGGTTGAGCTTGTCTGTGGCTCTGCTGTCACTGCTTGCGATCGTACAGTTTGTCAAAACCGAAGGGGAGTTCTCAGCAATTGGACGCCCAAAAGCGTGTCAGCTCGGCTACACCCACTGACTCATTACGGGCAAGGCTCACAGGTACCTCAGGCGGTCATTACAACTTTTGAGCAGGACCTCGTTTAGGGTGAGTTCTGAGAACGGCCCTAGCTTGGACTCTCACTAGGGTGGGTGATACCTGAAGGCAATTTTGCCAGCCGATAAGCTGAGCTCCACCTGGGTTGTCTCAGTTGTGCATACAGAACACGCCCTTCCAAGTTAACATTGCTGGGAATCGGGGGAGTGGAAGCCGGACTCAGGCTTGCTTAGCTGGGAGAATGATTCCTGGTCTTAGAGGAATGTCTAATGAGGAGAGGTTAGCTGAGCTGAATCTGTTTAGCCTCGAGCAAAGGAGACTAAGGGGGGACATAATCCAGGTGTTAAATCTGGTCATTGCATTACATTTTTTTTGTGTCCACTCCTTTATTTCGTGTTTATTGTTTGTTAGGTGTAATGTCTGTCTTATGTTAGTTATATCCATCCATCCATTTTCCAAACTGCTTATCCTACTGGGTCGCGGGTGGTCCGGAGCCTATCCCGGAATGTGGAATGGGCACGAGGCAGGGAACAACCCAGGATGGGGGGCCAGCCCATCACAGGGCACACTCACACACCATTCGTGATTATATTATTGCACTATACTGTATAAATAAAAAGTAAACTTAATACCAGTTGTGGTAATAAAGTGCACAGAGAGGAAGAGAGAGTAGGGTTTCACATAAACTTATGTTCATTAGCATTTAGTATTCTGATGGCTTTGGGGGTAGAAGGTCTTATTAAATCTGGTTGTTCTGCAATGCATACTGCGGTAACGTTTACCAGAGAGCAGAAGTTCAAACATCTCATGTGCTGGGTGCGTGGGATCTTTTTAAAATATAATTATGCATATGTAGAACTAGGGATATGATCCTATTAAGTATGATAGTTCTGTCTCATTATTGCAGGATCGACATCCATAGTAACTGTGTTGATCTATCCATTTGTGTGCATGTGTGTGTGTGTGTGTGTGTGTGTGTGTGCGAGCGGGTATACCTATCCTACCCCATAACGTGATAAATACCTGTTTTTTTTCCCTTATGGGGACCACGAAACCGAAAACCAGGAAAACTCTATTTTATAAAAATCTGTGACTGCTATGGAAAAACTAAAAATGCAAAACCTCTTGTATTTTGCTGGGTTACTTATGGTTATGGTTAGGGCAGGGTGGGGGTTAAGCTTGTCATAGTTAGCGTTAGCATTTATCCCATAGAAGTGAATGAGCGGGCCCCATAAAGATAGGTATACCCTATGTGTGTGTGTGTGTCCCATATTGCCTGGGCTTCAGGATACCTCATAACCCGGAACTTCATCAGAAGTAGTTAGAAAATGGATGGATGGATGGATGGATGGATGGACGGACAGATCAATAAAAGTACAGAACATCCATTTTACAAAGAACCGTCAACACTAAATGTTTGCACTGGTCATGTTCCTAGAAATTAAACTTCTTTTCTGAAAAGCAGCATGTTCATAAATTAGCTGTTGTTATTCCTTGTGGGAACAAATGCAGATGAAACTGTAAAACAGACTGCAGTGGCAAAACAGTTCTGGCTACCCGCCAGCCCTTCTGCCTGTGCTGCCCTGCCTGCCCGCCCTCCTGCCCATTACGTCCTGCCTGTGCCACCCTCCTGCCTGCCCTCCTGCCTGTGACGTCTTTCCTGTGTGCCCTGCTGCCAGTTATTCTGTATTTACATCCGGACTTAACTAATTGAACCATATAGATCAGGACTTTGTTAACCTGACTTCTGCCCTGTGGAGGATGGGCTCCCCCTTTCACTCTGGTTCCTCCAAAGGTTTCTTACTATGACTGAGTTTATCCTTGCCAATGTGGCTTTATAATTTTTCAGGCTTGATATTGCTCACTGGGACAATTGGGCAGGGACAAAGTAAAGTGCTTTGAGACTATGTAAGGCTGTGAAAATGCACTATACAAAATAAAGTGAATTGACTTGAGTAACGTGGCACAAAGCAACCCTTCTTTGCCACAGGAAATGTCTGGTGCAATTTCTTTTTTAATTGTACATGTCAATTGCATAATACCCTAAACTAATTCATTATTATTTCTATTATTATCATCATCATCGTCATCATCATCCTGATAAGTATTTCATTAGTATTCCATGGTATTTTGATTTTTCAGGAATCAGTGTGTGTACTGTATACTTTTTAATTTATTTGCACTATGTGTAGTGTCTCTGCAGCTGTACATACTTGCTGCATTAAGCACAAGAACTTCCCTCAGGCATCAGTATAGTTAATCAAATGTAATATTTCTTGCTTGTTTATTAAGTGGTTTTAGGTATTTTGTGTGTTCCACTTAATTTAGTGTAATTAGTCCTAGTTGACTCAGGTTTAGTTAGATTTTTCCTTCTGTTGTTCCTCTGCATCATGCTACTGTCATAAAATTTCAATGTCTTACCTAACTTAAGAGTTTTTTGCATTGTGTTTTGGAGAGAAAGAAATCATAACTTTTTTTCTTTAGATTCATCCACTGATTCTATCACCTATGACACATTCCCCCTGAATATTTGTTTGTTTGTTTATTTATGTATTTGCTTGGGAGGTGGAATTAACAAACATAAATAACTGAATGAATCAGGGTAGTGAAAAACATTTATAAACTTATCATTTTGGTATTGGTACGATCCTGTTCTGGTTAGTTAGCCGAGGGAGTAAATCATCCGGAGTTTCATCTCTCAATCTCCTCCTACACCCACTCAGCATCACAGTATGGACTCCCCAATGCAACTGATCTGCACGTATTTGTACTCTGGGAGGAAATTGAAGCCCCCATAGGAAAAACTCAAAGCCTACAGACATATGCACAAAACCAGGGGACATGCTCAGTTCTGCAGGTCTGGAAGTGTGAGAGAAGGCTATTTATTGAGTTTCCCCTCTGCCCCTGGTAAAGATGAAACATGCACAAGTCTACTTTTTAACCAACTGCTAAGTCATTAAACACACATATACTTACATGAAAGTCTGACTGATACTGGAGCTTCCAGTGCCCGTAAACCAGGTGCTGGGGTACTCCATTTCCTTCTTGATAATTAGCGCCATTGAAAAAAAACTGTGCCTTTCCTAATATTAATTGACTCTCAGACAAATGTACTACTTGAAGACCCTGCCACTATTCGCATTTTCCAGCAGGAGTCACAAATCTTCATTGCATTCAGTTTATTCTCAGATGAGCTCATGCATGTTTCTATGTGCATCTTTACACTTAAACAAATACAGCTGCCTAAACTCTGTTGTTATATTCCATATATATTTGTCGTGACTGGCCTTTTTTCTCAAATGATGGATTTCTGAAACTAAAACTGACAGTAATATAAAATATTTATATTGCCACATAATCGACACATGTTCTGATATGACATAGCATTCCCCTGGACCATAGTGCGACTTAGAGACGAGATATAACATGCCCTTCACAGTAAAACACTAGATAGGTGCAACACTTAATGTCAACGTTGTCAATGTCAATGTTGACTTAATGTCAACGTTAAATTCATGGATGCGCAAATTAAGTAACACAGTAACAGTACAAAAACGAGCAGAGCTGTGTATGGCATGACTATCTCGCGGCGGCGACAAAATATGCTTATCCTTCTAATTATTCAGAAGAAAATATATTTGCAAGCACAGCCGTTCACGGCTTCCGTACAAAAAGCTGTCACTACGCTACAGGAAGAATACACGGCCAATATAGGATTTACACAAGTCTGCTTCTTTTGTTTTTTTTAGTAACAACTTTCACAAAAATGAACAGCAATACTTCTAAAAGTGCAAATCTGTTGCCAAATTAAATAAACAAAGAAATTAATCATAAAAATATTCAATGTATATACAACTAACCATTTCCAATCAAAAAGTACATACAAATCTCCAGTACAAGTTATACAATGGAGCGCAGATAAAACTTTTAAATAGTAATTAACCAAACTATATAAAGAATACAAGTTTGAATACAGGTAATTTGTATAAATTTTACTGTGTTCAGACTGAAAAATCAGCACCAGCCTTACACACATTGCAGTTCTGCTTTTTTCTTCTTTTAGCATAATTATCCGTTTCACGTTCACGAGGCAGAAGATCCCTGCAAATGTGAAAATTCACAAGTAACAGGCACCATTAACCTCAAGCCATAACAGTCTGCTAGCCTGAACAATAGCAAACTCTATGTATTACCAATTATTACGCAGGTTGTCACTTTATCAAATCATGACTGTTACTAAGAAGTGGGAGTGAAACGCGTGTCACGAGATCTCGCGATATTACAACATGAGTTTCTCGTTGGAGCGAAAAGCGGTTTCACGAATGCGCTGCAAATTAGCTGCTGTGAATATGTTGGCATCTGACTAAATTACTATAGTAGATACCCCAGACACTTTTAAATCTTTTGTGTGGCAGCATTTCGGGTGCCCGGCGGAAAATATAAATGGCGAATGAAGGGGGGCTAGGTTGCGTGCTAAACTTTGTCACACTGAGAAAGGGGAACAAACTGGAACACAGGCAGGAAGAGAAGGGGGGCTCCAGCCCTCCTCGTTGTGTAAGTAAATTCCGGAAAGCAGAAGGTACATTGACAGGCTCGTGGTGACATTAAGCTTACGCTTGACCTGCGGGGACATAACAAGGGAGGGGGTCGCTGACGCTGCTAAATTGCAACATAACAAGATAAGATCAAAGGGAATGGGTGTGGGGACTAACGCCAGCAATGTCCAAACAATAGTTATATGTTACGTCAACTGGAAAGATACCAACAAGAACAGTAGACGCCCTAAACGGGGTATAAAAGTTAGACACAGACAACAGGGAGCTGAGCTTCCCTTGGTGTGTACTTTTGTGCATCTGAGAGTGGCTCCCGGATCGATCTGTACAACAAATAAAGAGAGCTGACTTACAACCATCCTTTGCCTCACGAATGCATCTTTTCCTCATCAACGGACTCGGTGGAGTCTAACTCCAACAATTTGGGGGCTCGTCCGGGATGAGGAGAAGGTTGTTTGGATTGGAACCAGAGACGAGGTCTTGGGGACGCAGAGAGCCACGGGCGCCCAGCAATTAGGTGAGCAGAGCCTGTTTTATCGAATTCTGCATATTGGCGATTGCTAAATAAAGTGGCTGGAAGTGTCTCAGGATCTGTCGACCAATATTGTGGCGAGGGCCTGTTGTGCGTAGCTCTGACGGCCTGTGAACAGAGGGTACGGGACCCCGTAGTAGAACCTATTGGCGGAGGATTTAAGTCCACTGTCGTGTCCTTGGTTTGGCAACCCACCTACTGCTGATGAGCAGTAGGACAGCTGGGATTGAGCGTCCCGGGAAATTCAGGACCCCCGAACAGCTAAATTGGTCGGAGGAGTAAGGTTCATCCTCCTTAAAACGGGTTGAAGTCCCAAGGTGAAAGTCCTCAAAGTATTGGGTTAAAGTCCCGAGATTAGAGTACTCAAAGCATCGGGCTAAAAAGTCCCGAGACGTGGGGTCCCAAGGTACCAAAAAGTGTACACAGCGCTATTTACTATTTCGCGTGTGTAAGTGCGTGTTTACTATTCACTATTCCAGTGTGAGTGGGTTTACCATTTACTATTTACTGTTTTGCGTGGTTCGGTGATTGTGTGTGAGTGTGGGTTTAGGTTTTGGTGGTGTTTGTTAGTGGGGCACTCAGAGACAACTAAGAGGTGTACTAAGTGTGGGTGGATAAATCCATCCCCTGAGGCACAGGGGTTGTTGGATCAGGAGAAGTGTAGGTCAGATAAGCTAAAACATGGATCACGAATTTGATAGAGAATTGGATGACGGGGGCTGGGGTCCACCAGTGCGCGGGCGGTGGAAGCCTCTGTGTGAACAGATACAGCTGTTAAAAATAGCAGTGGGAAAAACAGCTCAGGAAAAGGGCCGAGAGAGAGAGACGGCAGATGCGTGGAAGCGTATGGGGATTGCAGTGAAATGTGCAGGATACAAACCGGAGGATAGGCAATCATTAGGAGCACTTTTATGGCGTAAGGTAAAGGAGCATAGCGGCCTGAAAGACGAGGCAGGACGCGAGCTAGTGAAAGCGAGGGTGTTACAACGGGGAAAGTGGAGAAAAGAGGGAGAGAAACAGGAGCAGGAGAGGCGAGCGTGGGCATTACGACACAACTTTGCCCTTATTGGCTTAAGATTTTAGTTACATACATGACGTTTGTATATCTGCTATTTCTCCCGAGAAGCAGGTAAAGCAGTGGTAACTGCTTTTCAATTAATTTACTTGGTAAAATTAAATTTAAATAAATGATATGAATACTGTAATAGTACTCGTGAACTTTGTTTGTTAGTTGTTAGTTACTGTAATGTTGCGCTGCTTTATTTGTTTAATCGTCTTGTCTGTGAAGACATTCAAGTTAATCAAATAAGAACTGCACTGTACACTGTACATGACCATAAAAACTTTGAATCCTTGAAATAAATGTTTTTGATCTTTTCCTTGGCAGTTATCTTTTTACACAGGGCCTCTATGTACACAATAGTTATTTTTTTCACGACTAACAGTATGGATCAGGAGTTGGTTATTGTAAAAGAAGTAATGTGCATGCAGGTGATATTTGTATAGATTTATGTTCACCTCTAGGTGATAAGTTTGATAGTCATTTCTTTTACCGTTTGGTCTCTCGGTTGAACATAATAGTGGCGCGAGCAGCTCCACTTGGTTTTTTAAAAATACTCAGCCATGAACTTCTGGTGAACTCAGGTGAATCCCTTCCTTCAGTAGTAAACCTTGGTATTTTCAGCCGTTTACACATTGTCTCACTAAAAGGTTGATAATATATTTGTCCTTTTACATAATGATGAAATATACGCTAATAAAAGTGAATATTCATAGATTCATGACTAACATAAAGTAGCTAACAGAAACTTAGACTAACAAAAGGTGCAAATACATACTCAGTTGGTTCCATTGTGTTGATTACATTACAATGTTTACATTGTAATGATTATATCATGGATATTTGGCATACTTTTTATAAAATCATAATTCTTATATTCTACGTTAGATAGTGCTAAATAATATTCCATAGATGGATGGACTTTATTAATCCCTGTGGGGAAATTGTTTTTTATGTCTCCCTCAACTTACTCTTTGTGGAGTAAATTGTCCGCGAAGTGCAGCTGCCTGTTGGGGCGCCCAGGGAGCTGGGGGTTAAGGGCCTTGCTCAAGGACCCACAGACGTGCTGTGGCTGGGTTAGTTTCAACTGGTGACCTTCTCATTACAGGCACAAGGACTGACCCCTGCCCCCCAACTGTGTATGAGTAGCATTTATGCTGTTTCTTGAGTGTGAGCTAGTACATAAACCAGCTAGTGTTCACCACTGCAAAAATACTCTAGCTTTCATACACATTTTTTTATTTTCTTACATTGTCCGTTTTTGTTCATAGTCTGTAATATTCTGAATAACGACAATGTAGAGGAAAAACAGATTAAATTCTCCTTGTTTGTAATTTCCCCATGTAATCCACTGCCTTGTGGTAAGAGGTGGAAAAGTCGGACGCGTTGAATGATGAGGATACGATATTGAGTTTAGTTCTTGAGTGGATTTATTCATATGATATATTAACGCACAGTACTTTGAACTGGTTTGTTTGGCTCGAAAGGGTCGATATGCAGACACCATCACACACGGCAAATACGGTCAATGACTGTTTCACTTTGCACCTTCAGCCCTGAGCCGCGTAATCTCAGCACCTCTAATAACAACCATTGCTGCCCCCTACAGGTGGGAATACACTTACACAATAGTAAAGATCACTAAGGCAGGCAGTACCTCTCGTTTCAAGTATTACAATACTATCCATCCATCCATCCATCCATCCATTTTCCAAACCGCTTATCCTACTGGGTCGCGGGGGGTCCGGAGCCTATCCCGGAAGCAATGGGCACGAGGCAGGGAACAACCCAGGATGGGGGGCCAGCCCATCGCAGGGCACACTCACACACCATTCACTCACACATGCACACCTATGGGCAATTCAGTGATTCCAATTAGCCTCAGCATGTTTTTGGACTGTGGGGGGAAACCGGAGTACCCGGAGGAAACCCCACGACGACACGGGGAGAACATGCAAACTCCACACACATGTGACCCAGGCGGAGACTCGAACCCAGGTCCCAGAAGTGTGAGGCAACAGTGCTAACCACTGCACCACCATGCCACCCCTATTACAATACTATATATATATATATATATATATATATATATATATATATATATATATATATAACATTATATTATAAACAATAAATACGAATAAATAAAAACATTGAACAAATAAACATCATCAATAATATTCATGAATAATTACGCTTAATATACAAATAAAAGAATAGCTCCTGCAGATGATTTCAGATAACTACTGGAACAATGAGTTCTGGAGGGGAGCAAGCTCTGTTACATGCTATAGAAATGTTGATCTGATTCCTTTCATTATCAGATTGTTACCACTGTTAAAAACCACAGATATTGTATTCTGATTGTATGCATTTCCTTATTAGGGCATGTCAGTTACTTCTGTTAAAAATCAGTTTATTCTGACGTCGTAAATTTCCTGACCAGAGTTTACCCTCTTTAAAGTGATGGAGGTCCACTTGTGCCAAAGATATGTCAATATGCATATGAGATTTCGTTTGTGCCAAAAATATGTAAACAGCACACAGTCTATGTCGACTGAGAATGTGACAAAGAATTTTTCTGTGACAATTCTATTATGTCAATGAGTTTGTCTGTGGAGCCCCTGAAGGGACCTAATGGTGTCCGCTAATTAGATACCCAGAAATAAACTGTGTGGCTCCTGCCCAAGCATTGCTGCCCAAACAGCAGCTTCCTCCTTATGCCGCCGAGGGAGGAGTAGCAAGTGGTTCCCCTGCCCCTTCCCCTCTCCCCCCTGCAGACGAGGATCATAACCATTCAGCACCCGACTCTACCTCCTTCTCGGTGATGAAGTGCCGTGGCGAAACACTCAGGCAGCAGGACGAGGTAGCAGAAATTCTTGCCCCTATGTTGGTTTGTCCAAATCCTCAAGGGGGAGATGAGGTTTGCTCATCTGACACTGTAGATGAAGGAGTTGAAGGACATTGCCAGTGACCTGCTGGATCCCAGGCAGAACAGACCTCACCATGCGACAGCCCTTCAGAGACTGGTCCTCCTGCGCATGGACTGGGGCATGATGCATCAGTTTAAACAGGAGCCTGGTAAATCCTGCGAGTGCTACACCGAGCGACTGATGGCAGCATTCTCCAACTACAGCGGGATGGACTCCCCCAGCGGACCGAGAGTGTATGTGATGTAAAATACACTAAGATAACTCAGTTCCTTTAAAGAGAGGCACTTTTAATACTCTGTATTTTTTTCGTGTGCTGTACCCTTAAAAAGTACAACACTAGTACTCCATATTCAAATAGTCCCATTAAAAACTACAGCCCCCAAACATCAAACTGCATGCTTCTATGTCACCTACACTTCATTAAGCAATATTAACACAAGTAACATGTTTCATCACTTAAAGCCAATCTAACTTTTTAAAAATAAAGTCTGTTTCAACTGGACTTTTACCTAAGTAAAACAAACATTTTATGTTCTAGTTTTCTTAAAACTACTGAAACAAATAATTGGCTACACTGCAGTTCCGCTGTTTTGTTTGGCACCCCTGCGTGTCCTGCATTGTGTGGAAAAAACCTGAAGGCTGAGGAATGTTATGTAACACAGCTAGAATGTAAAAACTCTCTCTGGTGTAATTCACTGCGTAAAACCAATGGTGCTAAGTGTGGTGTCTTCTTCATAACACTCCCTGATGTTTGTGTCCGTGACCATGAGATAGGGTGGGCTGCTTTTCTTCCTTCCTTTGACTAGTATTCCTCCTAAATTGTTCATCTGTATTTGCTGCATTGGTACTTGTTGATGTGCGTGTGCCTTGTGTCACGATCGCCGTTTAACGGGAGCGGCGGACGGGCAGGAAACAGGCAAGGCAGGCAGGATACGGGGAAATACGGGGATTTATTAGGAACACGGGGTGCAGGAAACATCTCACGCAGACGGACTTCAATGACGGACACTGAACTCTAGTAAGACATGGACTCAAATAGACAGGACTGATTGAAAATAATCGGACACAGCTGGGTACGATCAGGGAAGCACACGTGGATAATCAGGGGGCGTGGCACACACGGTGGTCGGACTGTCCGGGACCTCCTCGGGGACTAGGGCAGGAAAGTCTGGAGCTGGGTCAGGGACAGGAGTGGGGCCAGGAACAAGAGCCCCAGGGGGCACAGTCATTTGAGGCAGAGGGAGCGCCTCGGGTTCTAGGGCCGCAGGGGGCAGCGGAGGCGGCTGCTCGGGCTGCGCAGGAGCTACGGGCGACGAAGGCGGCTGCTCAGACGCTGTAGCAGGAACCCAGGACTTTATGCTCAGCCCACTGCTGTTAACTCCGATGACTCACAACTGAGCAGCAATGCACATTTCGAATCACATCATCAACATCAGGCTGATGACAAGACTGTGGGTCTCGTCAATAAAAACGGTGACTCAGCATACAAAGAGGAAGTGTGATGACTATCGGACTGCTGCAGAGCCAACAACCTGTCTCTGAATGTTGACCAAAGAAATGGTTGTTGACTTTAGAAGAACACAAAGCACAGAGTGACCACTCTCTGCTGCACATCGATGGCTCATCTGTGGAGATCGTAGAGAGTACCAGATTCCTTGTTGTCCATCTGGCGGAGAATCTCACCAGGTCCTTCAACATCAGCTCCATAGTAAGGAAAGCACAGCAGCACCTCTACTCTCCACGGAAGCTCAGAAAAGCCCATCTCCCATCCTCACACTCTATTGGGGAACTGTTGAAAGCACCCTGAGCAGCTGCATCACAGTCTGCTTTGGGAACTATGTCGCCTCAGATCGCAAGTCCCTACAACAGATAGTGATGACAGGTGAGAAAATCATTGGAGTATCTTGTTAGAGAAATATGTACTTTTTTTATTATCATTTTGCTAGACGCTTGGAAACAACACCCTGCCGCAGCTTGATCTTAATTGAGCAATAACACGTCTCAAGAACTGTCGCTTGAATATTTCCACCCCATATATGGTGACAAACAATGTTCAATGTCAGTTGCATATCCTGTTTGTGTACCTCAATAAAAGACACTGCGAGGGGAGTTCCTTTTTCGAAGTTGGCCGAGTTCGACTGAGAGGCTGACACCTCGAGGTCAGGACCGGGCTTCCCTTTGTAAGGAAAAGTGGTAAAAATGCCCCAAGGTTCTTGGTTGATCATTTGAATGCAGACAATGTTAGGAATTTATGATCATGGGGGAAGCCAGGGAGAGAATGGGGGTTCCAGTTGGCACCACTAGGGTGATAAGGATAAGATAAGGTGATAAGAATTTAATTACAATGATCATAAAAGTCTCTACCCTGTTCTGTCCTGTCCCCGTCTCAGGATCCTCACACTCCAGGGGGTCACTCTTTATATGTAAATTCACTCACAACACCTACACACAACACCTTGGTGGGGAGGGCCTTTTTGGGTATAAAGGGGGGTGAAGAACTGTCTTCAATTTGTGTCTGAGCTGCCTTTCAGTACCCGGTGTGTCTCTACACTGTATTACATTGTATTATTTTTGCTGTTCAATAAACCATCATTTTGCTGAAACTGCGGAGACTCTGCAAGTGGATTCCCTACACCTTGCAGCAAGTAAAACGTCATCACAGCTGTCTGTGTTGTTCTGTGTTCAGAGACTGGTTTGTTTCCAGCGCATCTTCAGAAGAAGATAACCCTAACATATCTCTCCCCTCCATCACGGATATTCACACCACACACTGCATCCGCAAAGCCACCACCATTGTGGATGACCCCACCCACCCCTCACATTATCGTTTCACCCTCCTGCCTTCTGGAAATAGGTCCCGGAGCATTCGGGCCTTTACAGCCAGACTCAAACAGCTTTATCCCCCATGCCGTCAGACTACTGAACTCTCAGGGACTAATCTGATACCACACACACATACACTCATTAACACACTTTATTATTTAACTACTATTTTTTTATCTTATTGTAGCCATGTTTACAGTTACTTTTATTTATTTTTATTGCTACCTCATTGCACAACCAAACTGCACCTTATCAGTATTGGGTTTACTGTGCTGTTTGTGCTCGTTGGTGTCAGTTGTCCTCTCTTTTTGCACTGTCCTGCAATGTTTGCACAGTTTTTGCTCATTATGCACCATACAGTATGTTGCTAGGTTGGTATGTGTTAGTCTTGTGTTAATTTAAGTAGCACCTTGGTCCGAGGGAAACAGTTTCTTTTGTAACTGTACTATACTCAACTGTGTAAAGTTAAAAATAACATTAAAGACCTACTTGACTTGACTTTTACTGATAACAGGTGCTAAAGTGAAGTGACTTGCTTCTGGGAAAGATCTCCAGCTGAAATTCTCTACAACAATTATGGGAGAAATATGGGAAGGACGCGGCGTCAGACCTGCCCCAGTGGGACGAATGTGGTTTTCCTAGAAACAGCAGCTTCAGTCCCAATCAGATAAGCCAGATGCGTTTGAAATTAGAGGAACAGGATCAGACTGGTTGCTCAGGTATTAATGTGGTAGAACTAAAACGGAGACAAATTGGAAGGTGTTTCAATTGTGGGAAAATGAGACAAAGCAGGCAGAGGAGATGCGGGTGGCAAAAAAGCATGAGATAAGGAATGCAGAGAATGTGGATGAGGGTGAGACTCCTGTGAAAACTGTGTATTGAAAATTAGGGCCACAGTATTGTCATCCATCCTGTCAGGGTATGTGGAAATACACTGAGGGTAAATGGCCTAATGCAGGAAGTGTCTTAATCCTATAACATCCAGCTGATTCAGGCTGTTGGGACAGTGTGGGACTGCACTCTTCTGGCTGGGACCTCGAATAAATGAATGAATGTTACATGTATACAGCCCTTTTCTAAGATACACAAAGAGCTTTACAGAGGCAATGGGGAGCCACTTCAACCCAAAGGTGAGGCAGCAGGAGAGGGGGCCCAGGCAGAGAGAACAGCCAACAAGAGGGGTGCTTCCACAGACAGGACGGGGGCCCCGGCAGACCAACGCTGACGACTCCTGGGACCAAGTCAACAGAGCAGCTGTTGTCATTGTGACTCACCCTCATACATCCATCCATCCATTGTCCAAACCGTTTATCCTACTGGGTCGCGGGGGGTCCGGAGCCTATCCTGCAAACAATGGGCACAAGGCAGGGAACAACCCAGGATGGGGGCCAGCCCATCGGAGGGCACATTCACACACCATTCACACACACATGCACTCCTACGGCCAATTTAGCAAGAGAGAACATGCAAACTCCACACACATGTGACCCAGGCAGAGACTCAAACCGGGGTCCCAGAAGTGTGAGGCAACAGTGCTAACCGCTGCACCACCATGCCGCCCCACTGTTGGTTACATGTGTACATATTTTGTCTGATCTCTTCACCACCAGGTGGCAATATAGCAGCTCCAGAGTTGTTGATGGCTAGAGTAAAAATAAAAACACAGTAGCACAGAGGTGTAGCTAAAAATTCTGGGCCCCTGACAGAATGTCACCTTGCGCCCCTCTATCGAATTTTACATACTGGGAGAGAGATTTGTTGAGCCATCTTCCAATCTAATCCAATCCAGCTTTATTTAAAAAGCACTTTAAACAACCTTATCGACCAAAGTGCTGCACAAAGGAATAAATAAAAATATTCACAAACTTAAAAACGAATTAAAATAAATTTAATAAAAACCAAAACATTAAATGTAAGTAAATGGCCATTAATAAAATAAAAATATTATATTAATAATTATTTATGAATATATAAAAATTTATATTAATAAAGAAAAGGCTAAGATTGAAATAAAATTTACTATTAAAGTTAATATCTCACAAGGTGTCCAAGGAGAAGAGATGAGTTTTAAAAAGAGATTTAAAGATTTAAAGAGAAGAGGCCTCTCTAATGTGAAAAGGCAAATCATTCCACATTTTAGGAGCTGCGAATGCAAAAGCTCGATCCCCTCTAAGCTCACGCTGAGTCTTAGGAACCATCAGGAGCAGCTGATCAGCTGACCTGAGAGAGCAGGTGGGGGTGTAAGGGTGAAGCAGCTCACAGAGGTCAGGTGGAGCAAGACCCTTGAGGGCTTTAAAAGCAAATAACAGAATTTTAAAATGAATCCTAAAATGTACGGGCAGCCAGTGGAGTGAGTCTAAAATGGGGGAGACATGCTCATATTTCCATGTGCGGCAGTATTTTGAACCTTCTGGAGGTGAACAATAGTGGAGCCTCTAACCCCAACATAGAGGGCGTTACAGTGGTCCAAACTAGTACCGACAAAAGAGTGGATTACTGTCTCAAAGTGCTGCCTAGAAAGAATTGGCTTTATTTTGGCCAACTGCCTCAATTGTAAAAAGCTTGACTTGACAACTGATCTTATCTGCGTGTCAAACTTAAGGTTGGTGTCGACTTTAACCCCTAGGTGTGTGATGACTGGTTTACAATATTGTTCCAAGGAACCTAAAATTACAGTGGAGGTCAGAGGAGTGGAGTTACCAAAAACCAACACTTCTGTCCATTACCTCCCCACTTCCTTGTTAGTTACATTATTTGTTCTGCATTACTGTACTGCTTTGGAGCCTTTTGATATTAAGGTGAATAACACAGTGAAAAAAGAGACAGATGCATTGACAGCAGTTGTGGCCACACTTTGGACTGGGAGTGTAAGAGCAAAGGAAACTGAATCCACTATGTTCTGTCCTGTAAATTTTTATTAAACAACACATGACACACATACGAGTCCTGTTTTAACTTTCAGGGCTGATGGTCTGCAGCCTGGCTTGTGGTCTACAGTGCAGCGCAGGTGCAGTCACTGTGCTGAGCCCGGCGTTATAGTAATGATTGCAGCCTTTCACACTGACCAGTGAGAAATAACCTTGAAAATGACTGTGCTCTTTGTGGTTCTCCTTTTGGAAACATCTTACCACCAAGCAACAGACATTTGACAACAGACTTCTACTCATCAATTATCAGAAATGTCATGCAGTAATCAGAGGTTAGACGGAAAAAATGACTTTTGTATTTTTCATCTTTTATCTTGGAGCAAACAGTTTTAATTGATGTACATGAGAGTAAATGGTGAATCAGTTTATTTGCTTTCTAGCTTTCTAGCACTTGGCTACCCAACCATTCATCAGTATGTGACCACTGCCATCTGGCTGAGTAAGTCTACTGTAATACTATTATTACAGTAGTATTATTAGTATTATTATCAGCTTATTGTGAGAATGGGGTGTGGGAAAAATGTCTTAAATGCAGACTGGTTACGGTGATCAGGAGCTTACTAATGAAAATGAGAAGAGCAAAGGGTTTGAACATCATAGTGGTTCCACTTGTTTTGAATCAGCCAGTGAGAAACTGACAAAGGGACCGGAAACAGGGAGGTACATGCTACAGAGCAGGCTGATCTGATTGGCTGTTCACACAGGTTTGCACGGCACTGCAGTGATTTACATTTTAATTTTTCTGGGTGTCTGTTAGCTTAACCCTAATAAATCAGTTTCACTTGTTGGATTTCCACTTATGGTCCAGCATGGTGGTGCAATGGTTAGCACTATTGCCTCACACTTCTGGGAGCTGGGTTTGAGTCACGGCCATAACACCATGTGTGTAAAGTTTGCATGTTCTTCCTGTGTTGTTGTGGGGTTTCCTCCAGGTTCTCTGGTTTCCCCCCCCCCCCCCCCAGTCCAAAAACATACTGAGGCTAATTGGAGTTACCAAATTGCCTGTAGGTGTGACTGGTATCTGTGCCCTGTGATATGCTGGTGGCCCATGCTGGGTTGTTCCTTGCCTCACACCCATATCCTCCAGGACAATGTACGCTACTGTAATACAGAATTGAGATCTTGCAAGTACAAGTATGAGTACGTTGGAGGGCACGTCAGAGGCGGAAATGCTGTAGGTGACGTCAGACGCCGGAGACTTGGCGGAAAATCTGAATGAACAGCGAGGGGAATTTGGAATCTCTTGTGGAATATATCGACTGGTACTTCAACATTATAGTCATGAAGAAGAACGCAGATGCATCTTCTCCAGCCAAAAGCGAGACACCGTCCTCCAAAAGAAGTTGCCCGGCAGACTCCCCTGGCACAGCATCGCCGACTGGTAAAGACTTTGCCGACATCCTGGATTCAATCGACAAACGATTGTCCAGCTTCGACGAGAGGTTGGCTCTCGTCGAGATTCTACATCAGGAATTCAAATCCCCGAGGGAATCTTTGGAATTCAACCAGCAGCAGGTGGAAACACTCGCTGCTGAAAACACCTCACTATGGGACTCGGTTAAGTCTCTAACTGAAAATGTGACCCATCTAAATGAAGAAAATAAAAAAATAAAAGAGACTGTCGTCGATCTACAGGCCTGTAGCATGAGAAATAACCTGGTGTTTTCAGGCATCCCAGAATTACCGTCAAAACCTTTATCAAGAACCACCTGAAGCTTTCAGAGGACACTGAAAAACATCTGCTTTGAGAGAGTCCATCGGCTGGGAGCCAAGAGGCCTGGTGCACTGAGACCGTATCCTATTGTGGTTAAATTTGGATATTTTAAGCAGAAGGAGCAGGTGAAGAGCCGCGGCTGGGAGCTGAAAGGAACAGACTTTGTCGTAAACGACCAGTTCCCCAAAGAGATCCTGGAGCGACGCAAAGTTCTGTTCCCAATCCGACGCAACTTTATTTAGAAGGGTTCCCGAGCTCTCATCGCCGTAGACCAGCTCTACGTGGATGGGCAGCTGTACGGCGACCCCAGTACCACTCCCTGGTAGCCAGCTTAAACTACAGGCAGACGTTTTATTACAAGAGACTCATAGACCTGCCAAAGGATGAACTTAAAACACCCGAGTTTCCCAATGTGTTCTCAGCCTGCTATAACTCTAGGCAAAGTGGGCACTAGGGGGCAGCGTGTGGCTCAGTGGGCTAAGCCTGTGTCCTTGTAATCAGAAGGTCGCAGGTTCGAACCCAGCCTCAGCACGTCTGCGGCTCCTTGAGCAAGACCCTTAACCCCCAGCTCCCTGGGCGCCACTATGAGTGGCAGCCCTTCGTGGTCAACTTACTCCACAAAGAGCAAGTTGAGGAGGCGTAAAGATTATTGATCCCCTGTAGGGAAATTAAGTTATTTATTTATTATTATTATTATTATTATTATTATTATAATAAAGAGGGGTAGCAATTCTAATACATCTATCCACCCATCCATTTTTCAAAGCGCTTATCCTACTGGGTCGTGGGGGGTCCGTAGCCTGTCCCAGAAGCAATGGGCAAGTGGCAGAGAACAACCCAGGATGGGGGGCCAGCCCATCGCAGGGCACACTCACACACTATTCACTCTCACACGCACACCTAAGGGCAATTTAGCAACTCCAATTAGCCTCAGCATGTTTTTGGACACTGGGGGGAAACCGGAGTACCCGGAGGAAACCCCACGATGACATGGGGAGAACATTCAAACTTCACACACGTGACCCAGGCGGAGACTCGAACCTGGGTCACCCAGGTGTGAGGCAACAGTGCTAACCACTGCACCACCATGCCGCCCCCATGGAACACCATAATACTCAAAATTAAATTAATAAAAATATCCATCCATCCATCCATTTTCCAAACTGCTAATCCTACTGGGCCGCAGGGGGTCCGGAGCAACAGTGCTAACCACTGCATCACCATGCCTCCCCATTCTAATACATAAAAATGTCAATTTCACAGTACTCAACACAATTATAGATCCACAGGGTAGATTTATAATCATTAAATTATCTATACTTAACAAAAAGTTATGTATTGTTAATATATATGGTCCAAATGTTGATAACCCCTCATTCTTCCACGTTTTCTTTACCGCACTCTCTGAACACCAGGACTGCGCACTTGTTCTTGTGGGCGACCTCAACTTTGGACCAAATAAAGAAATGGACAGGCTCAGTACAGCTGCTCAGCGCAATTGGGAATCCACAAACATAGTTAAACAGCACATGAGCGACTATGGACTTTGCGATGCATGGCGTTCTCTTCACCCCACCCGTAGGGAATATACTTTCTTCTCACATGTCCATCACTCTTACTCTCATCTGGATTATTTCCTAGTCAGTAGCTCTCTGCTGAGTGACATTTCAGACACAGAGATACACCCTATAGCTGTCAGCGATCATGCTCCTGTATCTTTAACCCTAATAAATAAGAAGGCCATTCCACCAAGTAGAAACTGGAGATTTAATACATCATTGCTTAAAGATGGAGATTTTATTAACTATTTTAAAAAAAGAGTGGGCTTTATATTTAGACTATAATGACCTGCCTGGAACATCAGCATCTGTTCTCTGGGAAGCAGGCAAAGCTGTGATGAGAGGTAAAATAATCTCATTCTCATCACATAAAAAGAGAAAACAAGTGTATCCAGGACTTAGAAGAAACCATGTGTCACGGGAAGGTTCGGGTGGACAGGCGATCGTGCAGGCGGTGGTTCAGAAAACCAGGCTGACGAGCAGGATCGGGGTAATCGGGGTTTATTCGGGAAAGGGAGACACGGGAGACAAGCGAGGCTAGATACGATCAGTTAAAAATAAATATGGAAAAAAACAACTATATGTGCTGTTAAAGACTGAAATGGGGATACAGTATATGACCCTGACAGAAAAAACAGCACTTTCAGGGACTTTTACAAATCTTTATATTCACCACAGATAAACCCATCTAAAGACGAAATTGATCAGTTTCTTGATAGTATAACCCTTCCGAAATTATCAGACAATCAAGCGATGGCACTGGATTCTCCGCTGACACCAGGTGAACTCCAGGAAGCCCTGAACGGTATGCCCAATAAAACGGCTCCAGGTCCAGATGGATTTCCAGCAGAATTCTATAAAGAATTCTGGACAATTCTGGCATCAACATTCTGCAGAATGTTGCAAGAAACCAGGGAAAATGGTCGGCTACCACCAAATATGAATTCTGCAAACATTAGTCTCTTGCTAAAACCAGGCAAAGATCCTACAGTATCTACCAGCTATCGTCCAATATCCCTTATAAACGTTGACCTTAAAATAATCTGCAAAGCTCTCTCAAAAAGAATAGAGAAGTTAACCCCTCTCATAATTCATCCTGACCAAACTGGTTTCATAAGGGAGGCACTCATCAACAAATACACGTAGATTACTTAATCTAGACATAGACTATTCATGCAATAAAAACCTTCAAATTACAATACTGTCTCTAAATGCAGAAAAAGCATTCGATAGAGTTACAGTAACTGGAATTTTTTATTTGCAGCTTTATGCAAATTTGGTTTCAGAAACTCTTTCATAAACTGGTTAAAAATATTATATAGTTCACCAACAGCATGCGTCAGGACGAATGACTAAACATCCTCCAGTTTCTGTCTCAAGAGGGGCACCAGCCACGGATGTCCTCTATCCCCCTCATTGTTTGCGATTTTTATTGAACCACTAGCAGCAGCAATTAGACAGGCTACAGTGATTAAAGGCATTAAATGCAGGAATGTAGAACATAAGGTAAGACTTTATGCGGATGATGTGTTACTTTTTCTCCAGCATTCACAAACCACTCTTTCTGAGGTAATTACATTAATAAACTCTTTCTCAAGAGTCTCAGGTTATTCGATAAACTGGTTAAAATCTACAGTTCTTCCAATTAATTGCTCCTTCCAGAATAATTCTTCCTCTCCACTGTAGTCTGGAGATATTAAATATTTAGGAATTAATGTTACACCTAGGCTGGCAGATTCAACTAAACTAGACCATTTCCCACTTTTAAAGAAAGTAGCGGATGATCTGGTTAGGTGGAAGTCCCTACCCATATCACTTATGGGAAGGGATGCCTCAATAAAAATGATGGTTTTGCCAAGAACTAATTATTTATTTGCAATGATCCCGAGCAAAACATCACCTGACTGGTTTAGATCTCTGGACTCCGCTATCTTTCCAGAGGAATTCAGATGAACCCCCACGTATTAGCTTAGAAACACTGCAAAGGACTAAGGATAAAGGAGGACTAGATCGGCCTAACTTTCACCACTATTTCTTTGCCAACAGGCTCCAAAACATCTCAGGGTGGTTAAAACATACCCTCTTAGATGAGCCTTGGCCAGACGTAGAACAGGCACTATGCAATAAGATAGAGATTTCGGATCTACCATTCATTAGCTCAAACATCAAAACGACAGGAATGCTTCAAAAGCATCAGTATCAGCTCTTTTCTGACAGCGTGCTGGGAGTTTCTAAAAATGACTGAGTCTTCATTAATCCCATGCAAGCGTACTCCCATCTGGAACAACCCTGATGTACTACTAAACAATAATTGATAAACTTCCCAGATTGGAGTTGTAAAGGTATTAAATACTTGGAACATATATTTGAAGGAATAGACTTTATTCCCTTTGACATATTAAACAATATGGGATTAGCAAGAATAGATTTTTAGAATATCAACAAGTTAAATCTATAGTAAAAAAAAAAATAAGGTCTAATCAAATCAAATTACAAATACCGCAAAGTGTGGCAGAATTCCTTAATCTGAAACCCCCCAAATTACTGTCTAAAATATACAGGACACTTTCTAAAATGGATGACTCATTGCAACATGGGTGGAAGATCTATCAGTCAGCTGGGACCACAATTTCTGGTCTAAGATATGTTTAAAAACCTATAAACTGATTAGAAATTCCAGTTTACAGTTAATACAATACAAAATCCTGCATAGAGTGTGTAATATTCGTGCAGAAAATATTGCATAATTTGTTAGACACAGAATTGATTATTTAAATGATGTGTACGTGTTAAATAGAAGCTTTATGTTGATTGGTTAATGCACACGTGATCTGTTTATGCATACTCGCTGAGACTCAGTCGGAGTAGTTCTACCTGCCTGTACGGAGTACAACATAAACTCCGTGTCATTCAATAAAGATTCTGCACAGCTATCCTGCCGTAATTCTTTATAAACAAGACAAAACATGGTGCGAGAGTAAAAGTGAATCACACGGACACAATGGACGTCGCTGGTGTTCCGTCGCCCCGCATGGACAAAACAGACAAACAAGACAAAACAGCATAAACGTCAAATTCTCAAAACGAATACTGGAAGAAATAATCAAGCTTAAAATTGAGTATTATATTTGTGACCTTGAGCGAGTACCCCCCTAATCAAGCGGTATCCAAAGCGAGCACACAGGAGAGATTAGGGCTGGATCATAAAAGTATTTATTGGTTTTATTAACAATCGCAACAAAAAGGGGAGGGTTCAATAACTCCCGGTGACCTGGTTGATGTTTCCACTGGTGAAGTATATCCCCCAGTAGGTAGTTTAAAACCCCGGCCCGCGCCACTGGGCAGCCAGAGATATCCTCACAGCAGGCTGGGACCCTATTGCTCGATTAGCACCCCTGGTTTAAACAAATCAAAATACCATATACTCAAAACAACAAAATAGTCCTCACTGCAGAACAAAATAAAAACCAATACCGACAGCGCACAGCAAATCCACTCCAATACGCACACTGGGGTCGTCAGAGCACTGGTCCCAGGCTCCAACTAATAAGCCCAGGGACAGCCTGCTAGAGGGTACGGACAGAGTCACCCGAGAAAGTCCACGGTCTCAGCGGAGTTATACATGTGTATCGTTCGCAGATAATTTTACAAAGGCAGTATATACGTTGCGCCCTAAAAGAGGGGAAGAGAAACAGTGGGTACAACTTTCCCCAAAGGTTGCGGTTTCCTGCAAATGCCAAAACAGAAATTACAAAACCCACACTCCATTCCTCATAATAAACATAAAACCAACATGTATCCCACACAGCAAAAGCGTTTATCTACCTCCAGAGGACCCGCACTCACACCAGCCGATCAGGTTTTCACCTCCGGTCGCTCTTTTATATATTACCATCGCGTCAGTCAATAATTAAAACTATGTCCGACTCAATAGCAATTAACTATGTTAGGAAAAAGATAAAACCCATACCTTGTCTTTGCAAACAATCTTGTTCTGGATACACGACTTCACCCCCTTGTGCCTTTGGGCAAATACGTTCGTCCCTCACCATCAATGCCCCAAAACTTCACGAAGAGTGGTCCGCCTTATCCAGAGGAAGACTAGGCTACTTGCCGCACTCCCTCTTCCCAAGAAACCTCCAAGACCAAACAGTACTTCGATTCGAATCGCGAGATTATGCGGGTATAAATCTGATGGAATACCGCGCCCCATATCATCATAAAAATCCCCTCGGGGTATCAAAATAAAGGTCCCCTTTTCAGCTATATGGTCGCTACTCGTACCGGTTATATATTAATTGTTGTTTGTATTATGGTATAAAATTTAATCAAG
This sequence comes from Brienomyrus brachyistius, assembly GCF_023856365.1. Lineage (NCBI taxonomy): Eukaryota > Metazoa > Chordata > Actinopteri > Osteoglossiformes > Mormyridae > Brienomyrus > Brienomyrus brachyistius. The sequence continues at coordinate 21,128,658 of NC_064549.1, forward strand.
AAATTGACTAAAACAACACCTGATGCACTGACAAATATAATACATTTTCATACCCGTAGTATCATATTTGATACACACATTTTCAGCACGTTTTTCTATAAAATATTTCATGATATATTAAGTTATTATTAGTTAGTTCACACTAATAAAGACTCATTTTGAAATATAATTAATTTTCGCTACATTGCGCTTACTGTAACTGTTCCCAAAATAGGACTTCTTATCCCATGAAAATCCTGCCGGCTACAACGTGTTTGCAGCCGTCAGTGATTCTTGAAAAAAAAAAGACGTTTTCCATCTGAACTACATAGGTCATCCACCAGAGGGCAGAATACAGGTATATCATTATATACACCAGGTTTTTGAGGAAAGGGATAATCGTATTACTGACGTAGAGGTCTTAAATATGATACATGTGGCGTTATAGGGAGTTAATGTAATTTTCTATTCACTCATGCAAATAAATAATTGTTTGATAACAAAAAAATACATTTGTTTTAATTCTTTTTTCCTGTAAACATATCACTTGTCCCCCCCCCCATGCTCCCACATTCAAAAATGAAACTTTTGATAGCACTTTATTGCCATCGGTTCCACGGGAATGCAGACCTCTATTCTTTTCTTCTACCTGGCAAGTCCACCATTATAATAGCAATTCACCAAGGTGCAAGCGCATGTAGCTCTTAAAGAAATTGTTTGAAAAAATTAGTTTATAGCATGTTTACACCCTAAATACACCAGTGACTGAGTACAACCCTTGTGGACCAGGCGCCTGGCTTTGACAATTTTTCTGCCATTAAACTAGCAAACATGGGTTGGCCATGAAGTAAAATAACTTGTGCCTTTAAATTGTTAAAAAAAAAGTCCTGTGTGTTGTAAAGTGAGGTATGAAACAGATACCAGGCTGCTTCCGTGAGGGTCAGCGTAAGTTTTATTCATGTGATTTTGCGGTTTCAACTGTTTCATTGGAATCAATCCAAGCAGCAGCATGAAGACTGTAAACCAAAGAAGTGGGACGATGCCTGAGAAGAACAACTCAGTCAATCCTCACATCTCCTCTCTCCTCAGGCGATTGATGGACTCTGAGCATGACACATGTACAAAAGATGAGGACTCTTCTCCACTATTCGAATGGAAATTGTTCTTAATCTTTTATTTATACCTTTTGCTTATACCGTAAGATTTAGGAACACACTGAAAAAGATCAACTTTAATACATTTGAAGGTTGAAGTTATTGGAATTTGTTACGGCTGATTTGGTGGAATATGTTTTTGGACAGAACTGTCAAAAAATGTGGAATGAAAATGCAGTTTAATGGTTGAATCTGTAGCTTGCCTAACTTGCTATAAATTACACACACATGCAGCATTAAAGTAACAGGGAGCTATTAGAACAGAGTTGTTGTATTACATTAACACAGACCAGCAAAAAATATTGTAACAAGTGGGCTACCAGGGCGCACTTGTCGAAGTTCGCTGCCACCACCTTTTTAATTTAAAGAGGCTGGGAAGGTCCAACCAAATAAGGACACCAAAATATAGGAAGATCTTTATTAAATATTCCCCGGATTACAACCCCTTCCCGAGGGCTAACTTCATCTCACTAGGAATGATACAACCACAGTTCCCCCCACGCCACTCAGAATCCAAATATACAGCACAGCAAACTTAAATCACAACGCCCGTGCAAACCCTTACACACAGCAAACAAATCATTCCCGATGCACCTTCTAACCCCGCCCTCCTACTCACGACCGCAATCCGGGGATAAAATTCATACACAAACATACGCTCATTCATTCCAAAATTACACCATTAAAAGCGGTTACTCCCCTGGAAAGAGGCACACCTGGCCTCCCCCGCTTTCTCCAGGGAAAAGAAGTTGAGGTCTCTCAGTCCACGGGGTTCGTCTCCCCGCTGTACTTCGCTGCCAGCCCTTTAAACCGCTATCTTTCTAAAAGCATTATCCCCCCCCCATAACTAACTATAACTTCATCCACGGCCAGTCTACCACCGGCGACGGACACACCACGGTTCCTTTTCCCACAGACTGACAGCTACTCCAACTCCCCCAGTTTCCCTACAAGACCAAAGAAAGACCTTTTCTCTTCCCCCCCTCCCACATAGGCATCCTCTTTATAACTCTCCCTCCCCCACCCCAATCCTAATCACCGGTGTTCCCCATTAACATGGCAGCGAATGACCACGCCCAGATTCGTTCATTACACTATCCCCCCCTTCAACCGGAGAGGACTCGTCCTCGAGTCACTGCATGTCATAATCCTTGGTCCAGACAGGCAACCGTCTCTCTCGCCTCAGTTGCCATCTCTGAGGTCGAGGACCACCCCCTGTGTCAACCAAATCCCCTTGCACAATCACAGCAGTAGGGCCACTAGACCCCACTTGCACAGCCAACTCTTCCCGGGCTTCACTCTCCAGCTCCATCATACAGCTTGATGCTGCAATATCCTCTGTTGCTCCTGGATCTTCTAACTGGGAACCAGCCGCAGGAGCGGTTCCTCTGAGACTCTTCCTTGGGGAGTTCCAGACTGGAGGTAAATCCAACTAGCCGGGGAATGAACCTCTGGAGGTCCTGTACGACCTTTACCTCGCCGCCTCCACTCCTTCCACACAGGCCCAGACCCCCTGGAAGATGGAGACACCTCAAAAGAGGAAGGCACACAAGGTTTTAGTCGGTTGACATGAACGATAGTGTCCCCCCCCCCTTTTTCTGGACACACCCTATACAGCACCTCAGAGATCCTCTCTTTAACCTTAAATGGTCCCTTAAACCGCCGCTGTAACTTAGGACAAACACCCCTCCTTCTAGCCTTATCCCGCATCCATACCAACTCACCCACAGAATAGAACTGTGGCTGTGCTCTAAAATCGTAACACCGTTTCTGTCTATGTGATGCCTCCCCCTGATGCTTTTTCACAGCCTCCACCACAGTCGCTAATGTCTGAGACACACTAGACACATACTCTGACATGGGTTTTAATCTTTCACCATGATCCAAATTCAACATGACATCCACCGGTAAAATCATTTCCCGGGCAAACAAAACTTTATACGGGGTAAATCCTGTACTGGCATGTACACTGCTTCGATATGCCATCATCACAAAGGGCAACAAAGTGTCCCAATTCGACTGATTCTGATTAACAAACAGTGATAACATTGTTACAAGAGTACGATTAAACCTTTCAACCAGGCCATCCGACTGTGGTGAATATGGGGATGTACGAGTCTTATTTATTTCTAGTAGTTGGCACAATTCTTGAAATACCAGTGACTCAAAATTTCTCCCCTGATCTGAATGTAAACTACGAGGGCAGCCATAGCGACACACCCATTCCTCCACCAATACCTTTGCTACCGTCACTGCCTCTTGATTCCCTAGGGGAAAAGCTTCGGTCCACTTCGAAAAGTAGTCACCAATCACTAAAATGTATTTATTTCCCCTCTCAGTCTCTGGAAGAGGACCCAATATGTCCAAAGCCACCCTTTCATAAGGGCGTGCAGTCACTGTGGAAACTAATGGAGCTCGTATGGCCACACCTGTCTCCTTCCGTGATGCACACTCCCTACATTCCCTGCACCACCGACGGACGTCCCCCGACCACCCTGGCCAAAAAAAACGTTCCCGGACCTTAGCCTGTACCTTCTGTATCCCCAAATGCCCCCCAGTCATAGTGTTATGCAGCCAGTACAGAATACACGGCACCATGTTCCCAGGGACTACTAACTGCACCAGGGGTTCCCCACTAACCCCTTTCAGATCTCCCACCTGCCTCACCAGCACCCCATCATGGACCACTAATTCATCCCATACAGGTAAATAACACTCTAAACATAGATGCTTTGCAGCTTCAGCCCGACTAACCCCACCTTGTTTCAGACTAATCATTAACTGGATGTCACTGTCTCCCTGCTGTGCTTCCTGCAGCTCATCAACATTATTCGCTTCCTCCGGCCTCTGGGCTGCAGTTTGGAGGACACAGACTTGCGGGTCTCCCACCTGCTCACCAAAAGATGGTAACCTCGATAACACATCCGCATTCACATGCAACCTGCCTACCCTATGTACAATTGTATAATGAAAACTGGCCAATTGTTCCATCCACCGAGCTAGTTGACCCTCCAGGCCCTGGAAATTATTCAGCCACCGCAGTGAGTTATGGTCAGTCCTCAACACAAATTCTCTCCCTAGGAGATAATGTCGAAAATGCTTCATAAAGGTGACCATACTTAGGAGCTCCTTCTTCGTTGTAGCATACCTCCGCTCTGCCTTAGTTAATGCCCGGCTGGCATAAGCTACCACTCTCTCACCTCCCTCAGTTGTCTGAGAAAGCACCGCGCCTATGCCCACATCACTGGCATCTGTGTCCAACACAAACTGTTTACCTGGATCTGGGTAAGCCAGCACCGGGGATGTAATTAAACATGCTTTTAGGGTTAAAAAAGCTTTATCACAATCAGGAGTCCACTTAAATCTCCGCCCTTTCTCCGTCAACTGGTGGAGGGGCCGTGCAATCTCCGCAAAACCTTTAATAAACCTCCTATAATACGAGGCTAAACCCACAAAACTGCGCACCTCAGTTTGATTTCTAGGTACTGGCCATTCTTGGACCGCCTTAATTTTTGCAGGGTCAGCTGTAATTCCCTCATCTGAGATAACATGCCCTAAGTAATGTACCTGTTTAGCAAACAGGTCACACTTAGCTGGTTTCACTTTTAAAGTTGCCCCCTGCAGCTTCCCCAATACCTCATCCAATCGCTGAAGATGTTCCTCGAATGATCGACCAAACACAATAATATCATCAAGGTACACCAAACATGTGGACCACTGTAGGTCAGCAAGGACTAAATCCATCAACCTCTGAAATGTCGAGGGGGCATACATAAACCAAAACTAAGCACGTTAAATTCATACAAGCCCTGCCTAGTAACAAATGCAGTCTTGGGTTTATCCCGCGGGTGCATCTCTACCTGCCAGTACCCACTGGCAAGATCTAATGTAGAGAACCATGATGCATTAGACAAACTATCCAGCGCATCATCAATGCGCGGCAGTGGATAGGCGTCCTTACGAGTGACCTCATTTAGCTGGCGATAATCAACACAGAGCCGTAGGCCCCCATCCTTCTTTCGCACAGGTACAATCGGCGCTGCCCATGGACTACGGGATGGCTGAATAACATCCGCCTCCAACATCTGCTTTATCTGGTCATCCACTTCTCTCTGTAAATGTAAAGGGACTCGCCGAGCCGGCATTTTAATAGGCCGGGCCTCCCCAGTGTCAACCGTGTGCATCGCCAGCTGCGTTCTACCCAAATCAGCCTGCCCCATGCTGAAAACATCTGCTCGTCGGTGCAACATCGCCTGGACTGCACACGATTCTGCTAAACTGAGTCCCTTTTTATCCAGACCTAGATGTTGGAAAAGTTCCTCACCCGTCCAGCACTGCTCGGGCCCCCCACCATCTGTGAGGACAGCTGTCTGCCCCACTTCGATGTCTGTGACCAATGAACCCACCTTCATTCCCCGCTTGAGTTTACACTCATCTTCGGTCACATTAATCACTCTTACAGGCACAGCTCCTTGGGTTACACGACAAACAACCCGTGCCACCAAAACATCATGTCGGCTGGCTAATAATGGAGCAGGTTCCAGCATCCCCACTAAGGGGTGGGCAGACACCACTTTAACTGTTCCCGGAATGACCACCTCACTCCGTGGGGGGACTATAACATCAGTACTCAGGGTCACTATCCAGGGCTGTTTACTAGAGGCATGTGCCACTAGGGGCACCATCTTCCCCATCACCTGACAACTCTGCCCCTTTAAATCAATCACTGCCCCATATTGGGTTAAAAAGTCATTCCCCAACAACAGATCTCGCATATCCCCATCAGTCACTAAAAATTCCACCCCCAAGGCTAAAGACTCAAATTGGCACACAGTGCACCATTTACCCAAGATTTTAAGCTCAGCCCCATTCGCTACAGCCACAGCGCCAACATAGGGCACCAACCCCGGTCTCCCCCCTGTGGCAGACTCCCAAAAACTCCTTGGCACTACTGAAACCTGAGCCCCTGTATCAACCAATAAATATGCCTCAACCCCCCCAACCTGGGCACCTATATATAGCCCTTGACCACACAGACTCGCCATTGGAGGAATTTCTACCTCAGGGCCTTCCTGCTTCAGGGCGGGCACACGACCTACCGTGCCCGCCCTCGAAAGTTTCCCGACACATAGGGACAATCCTTTTTTAGATGTCTGTCACATCCACACTCCCAACACACCATTCGCTCCGGCCGAAGTGCCTCAGACACTGCTACCCGGGATGACTGCAAAGGAGCTACTATGCTCTCACCAGCAGTAGGGGGACTATTGCGGGCCTTTAACGTAACCACTTCTGCACGCAGGGCCTGCACCTCCTGTCGCAAACCCTCCACCACCCCCAACAATGTCTCCATCTGATCCTTATTCCACCCTGATCCACTTATACCACGTACCGCCGAGGGGCCAGCATGTCCCTCCAACCGTCTAATAGACTCAATTTCAGTTGCAAGGCTGATGGCGTCCTCCAAAGTGGAGGGTTTGGCACTACGTAGCTGAATATGCAAATCTCCAGCCCCCACAGTAACCACAAAATGGTCCCGTGCCAACATATCTTGAGTAGCATAATCAACCAGTGGATAAGCTCGCATAACAAGCCTTCGCAACGCTGTGCCAAATTCTCTAGCTGATTCTTGAGGTAAACGAATGCGAGATGAGAATTCTGCACGATACCAATCAGTACTCCCACTGGGTTCCATGCATCCCTGCATGGCCCCCTTTAAAGCCCCATAAGTAATACGAGCCTGCGGAGGCAGCCCCGTATAGCACTTACTCCCGATAACTCACGCTGTCCGAGTTGAGGGAACTCTAATGTGGAACTGGCGGATGCCGACGCTGCCTGCTCACTTTGTGACATGATAAAAATTCAAGTCGTTTAATACACAGGGGAAAAGGACACGAAAAAAAACTTGTTCTCTCTCTTTTCACTCTCCTCCCCCTTTGCAGGATCCCACCGCTGCCACCTGTGTAACAAGTGGGCTACCAGGGCGCACTTGTCGAAGTTCGCTGCCACCACCTTTTTAATTTAAAGAGGCTGGGAAGGTCCAACCAAATAAGGACACCAAAATATAGGAAGATCTTTATTAAATATTCCCCGGATTACAACCCCTTCCCGAGGGCTAACTTCATCTCACTAGGAATGATACAACCACAGTTCCCCCCACGCCACTCAGAATCCAAATATACAGCACAGCAAGCTTAAATCACAACGCCCGTGCAAACCCTTACACACAGCAAACAAATCATTCCCGATGCACCTTCTAACCCCGCCCTCCTACTCACGACCGCAATCCGGGGATAAAATTCATACACAAACATACGCTCATTCATTCCAAAATTACACCATTAAAAGCGGTTACTCCCCTGGAAAGAGGCACACCTGCCCCCCCCCGCTTTCTCCAGGGAAAAGAAGTTGAGGTCTCTCAGTCCACGGGGTTCGTCTCCCCGCTGTACTTCGCTGCCAGCCCTTTAAACCGCTATCTTTCTAAAAGCATTATCCCCCCCCCATAACTAACTATAACTTCATCCACGGCCAGTCTACCACCGGCGACGGACACACCACGGTTCCTTTTCCCACAGACTGACAGCTACTCCAACTCCCCCAGTTTCCCTACAAGACCAAAGAAAGACCTTTTCTTCCCCCCCCTCCCACATAGGCATCCTCTTTATAACTCTCCCTCCCCCACCCCAATCCTAATCACCGGTGTTCCCCATTAACATGGCAGCGAATGACCACGCCCAGATTCGTTCATTACAATATCATAACATTATTCTAACATTAATGTCATGTTGTTCTTAATAGATTTCTGTCTCAGGTCCTGATTTCAGATTGAGCCTTTAATCTAGAATATGGTCAGTTTTAAAAACACTTGACTTTGTTGCAACTCATTTTTGTCATGCCCTGCCCGTCGGCTCCTCCTGTGTGCCACGCCCCCTGCCTACCCACGTGTGTTTCCCGGATTGTACCCAGCTGTGTCTGATTATTTTCAATCAGTCCTGTGTATTTCAGTCCGTGTCTTACCCGAGTCCTGCGTCCGTCATTGATGTTCATTGATGTTTGTTCGCGTGAGATCCCCGTTCTTGATTAAAACCCCGTTTTCCCCTTATCCCGCTTGCCTGCCTGCTCCTTCCGCACGATCGCCGCTCTGCCCGCGATCGCTCACCTCGACCCGTGACAATTTTCATGTTAATGTCATCTTTCCTGTTAATGTGAGTTTGTTCTGTGTGGGTCTCTGTCTCAGGCTGTCATTTTATTCATAGTCTCATTTAAACCACTTAACAATATGCATAGATTGCATAGTTGCTAATGTAAAAAATAAAAATTAACTTCTATTCTACAACAACATACAGTATTGTGAAGTATTAATAGTACTTATTGCCAATTCCAGTTGAAAGGGTAACTTCTGTAATTTGAGTAAAATGCAAGATAAATTTTTAAACCAGATTACAGTAAATTTTTATTTTTCTGTTTAAAAAGATAGTTGCTGTAATTTACATAGGACAAAACCTGTAAAAGACATTTTGTAATTATTTTCTAAATGAAATGAAGATACTTTGTTACTCTCCTTGCGGAAATTCTCTTTTCACCTACCCCATCTTGCTCTACTTGACACACGGGCACAGACAAAGGTGACAGCAAGCCTGGCAGCAAAGGGCAGCCACCTGTAGGGACACCCATGGAGCTGGGGGTTTTACAGTGATTAACAGCAATTTTGCAATACCTTTCTGGCAGCTTTTTTTTTTTGCTAGGTATTTACAGTAAATTCCACATTCAATTCTACACCAAAACAGACGTCATTCCTAAGCGCAGCATGGACTGCTTCCAGACACAGTATCATATGCAATTTCCAGAGTCACTTGAGTAAGCTGGAGATGCCTCATCCCCGGGTAAGAGAGCCTGCAGTAGGCAGCCTACCAAAAGAGGGCCTTTCCTGTTCCCTTCGTGAATTATAAAACCAGTGGAGAGAGCTCTCCTGTTGCAGTTTCAAAGAGAAGACCAACATGGAGAATTTTGGACTGAGGTTTTGCAGTATGAGGGTGCTGAAGGAAAAAGGAGTTTCAAAGACATTGGTCTGCCTGTACTGCCGATTTTGTCTCTGGCAATTTCAGATGTTCATGTAGAACGTGAATTTACTAATGTGACATTCCTTAAATCTGACCACCAAACAGAATGGTTGTAAATTTTCTGTCCAGTTTGGTAGATGTACAATTTGGACTGCAAAGAGATGGACTGATGCAGAGGCAGAGCTATAGATAGGCCTGGGTGAGCTCTGCTGGGCCCACCCATTCAGATTAATGAAATTACATTTTTTATATGTATTACCGGCTTCTAACTCTGTTCCTGCACATCACTGCTGTTACTGTGGCAAGTACGACAGAATGTGTGAGCTCCCTCTAGTGGTGCTCTTTAGGTAGAACACCACAGTCGTGGGTGTATTATTGTTGCAGTCACCATGTTGTAAATATCTAAGCCTATATAAGAAAATGTAGGGTAATGAGCTTCACTCAGGCCCACCCAAATTTAATACAGGTCCATCCATCAGCCACTTTTCCATATTTAAATGCTGCAGGAGGATGCTCACATGAAAAAAAAGACTAATTCATTTCTTTATCCAAAACTATTTCTTTCCTCATTCATTACAAAGAAAAGAGCTTTAACTTGTGCGTGCATTGCTTAATTTTAAGCAGCATTATGGAGTATTTTTGGAGATAGAAAAGTTTATGAAGGGTCTGATTTTGGGTATCTTTTACTTGTGGTTTGGGCTATAAAATTGGAAGGAGTTGCCAACCTTCACTGTGCAGGGTCTGCGCTGTTCTCATCCGTGGACAGTGTGTGAGTTTGTGGGTCAGTCATAAATATGCGGGGGGGCTGTATTTATTCAAAATAATACAGATAAAATTAATATATCTCATCAATTAATTTAAAGTTATTTTTCACCCCAAGCACACCTACCCTTCCTGAAAATGGTTTAGTCTACAGTCCTGCTCTGGGGTACGTTTCCTGTACCATGATGCATGTTAGCAAAACACAAAAATATGCCAGGAAAATAGCAAGAGATCAAAGAAAAAGATACATTCTGTGGGCCATGGCTGCTGCCGCATGGCAGAGCATGTGAGCGGGAAGTGCAGGGACGATGTCAGCATCACCAAAAGGAGGGCTGCAGCTCTCTGGAGGGAGCAGGAGAAGAGGACTGAGGGAGCACCAGTTTACCTCCTCTCACTCCTGGGGAGGACCGAGTATTGGCCATCCTAGATCTGAGAGGCACTTGAGGGAATCCCGGGGTGCATAAATCTCTGTAGTCTACCCACCTCCAAGACATCTATGCTTTCTACTCCCCAGCCACTTCCTCTTGGCCCACCAACATTTGGCCCCCTGTAGTGTGATCACCAGGGTTCCTCAATATGTGGCACCTCCACACCTGGCTCCTCTACATCAGCCATCCCTTGTCTGGGCCCCTCTACATCAGGCCCCCTCTGACGTGGCCCTCAGTCCCTCAGGGCGACACTGTCCCCTGAGTCCCCAGAATCCCTTTCAGTCTGGGAGATCACCTAACCCACCCATCCTGCTGCCTAATGCCGGTGTCGTGCTGTAAACTGTCCCCCTGCCACGGAATGTAATCTCTCATTTTAAAGGCAATGTCGCTTCGCTTCTCCTGCGCGGCAGCAGCGTCCGCTCGCTGTAACATCAGTTGTCTTGTTTAAGCAGACTAAAAACTCATATTTCTTGTTTATTATGATATTTTACAGTCAAAGTTAAGATAAACATCCTCCTGTAAAATATCGCAAATGTGACACTTACTACTATTTCATTTAAACACGACAGTAATGCATTTCTTTTTGACGAGGCTCGTTTGTGCAAACACAGGCGCCTATAGTCTCAAGAGGTGATTCATTTTCTTGAATAATATTTTTGATACTTTGTTGAATTAATTCTGCCTCAATATTTTTGCTATTCTGTCTTCTTTTCATACCTATAATGCAGCGATTAGCTTCATACTGGGCACCGACACACATAGAAATGACGTAACATCGAATCAAATGCCAAAAGTAATCAGAAGTCAGCAGCCTGCCCAGAATGCACAGATAACAAGCTACACTGCAAGTCGTCCAGCCACGACGTCACCCAGCCCATCATCTACCATCTAAAATACAGATAAATTACAAGTGCTCCGTATTTCTGCAGATGACATTATTTTGAATTGGGCCATAAAGAAAAAAACATTCTTGGCCTGGAGGGAGGGGGGCTTGAGCAGGCTATTCTTATTTAATAACCCAATTTTTAATTCAGAATAATAAGATTAATAGGATGTTGGTGGCTGTCAGTCAATTACAAGTTGTGGTCGAGACTAAGTAAAAGATAAAAAGTAGTGATAATATAGCAAAGCAGTGGCAATACTACATTGCCAAAGCAGGTTATATGCACTAAAATACAACTGCAGCTTCACTAAGCACATCACAGTGCAGTCTGACCAGACACACAGTTCTCAGTCAATTATCTGCATTGTGGGAAGATATGAAAGGATTTACAAACTACCATTACTAGTTACCACACTGCAAAATGCTGCTTTACGTGGAGTTATATTACGAAAGGCCGTCAAGGCCACGATGTCTTAAACTCTTTGCTTAGAGGCGGCATTATTTCATGCCTACAGTTATATTTTTACCTCTATAGACAGCCGTGTAACTGCGCTTACAGGCAGCATTTTGCAACGTGTCTTGATGTCAACAAATTATCTTTCAGAATAAAAGCACCATTAATATTGAATCACAAACACCATAACAAAACCAAATTCTGCACAGTTTGCTTATTATTCTGGGTGCGGGCTGCTAACATCCTGCCTTACGGTTTGGTTTGCGGGCTGCTGGTGGCCTCCTACCGCTCTGCCATGGAGAGCATCCTAACATACGGCCTTACGGTGTGGTATGCGGGCTGCTGGTGGCCTCCTACCGCTCTGCCATAGAGAGCATCCTAACATACGGCCTTAGGGTGTGGTATGCGGGCTGCTGGTGGCCTCCTACCGCTCTGCCATAGAGAGCATCCTAACATACGGCCTTACGGTGTGGTATGCGGGCTGCTGGTGGCCTCCTACTGCTCTGCCATAGAGAGCATCCTAACATACGGCCTTACGGTGTGGTATGCGGGCTGCTGGTGGCCTCCTACTGCTCTGCCATAGAGAGCATCCTAACATATGGCCTTACGGTGTGGTATGCGGGCTGCTGGTGGCCTCTATGACTTTTTTGTAGACAGTCCATCTGTGTGGTGCTGTTTGCATGAATTGTTTTGGGAAATGCACTTACAGTTTTGCAGATGTTAAGGGTGATTCCAGAAATCCATCAAAGCAACTGAGGAACTGCAATGTCGCTGTACAGTTCCTTATAATGGATGTAATGTAATGTAATGTGTAGAGTGGCAAATAAACTGATTCACCATTTACTCTCATGTACATCACTTATCAAAATGTTGCTCTAAATGCAAATGTGTGAATGTAAATGTAAGCAGTAAAGCTACAATTTACGTTCGGTTTGCATGGTGGAAAGAACATTTAATCTGCCTTTTAAGTGTGATTAGAAGATCTAATGCCTGTGTGTTTGTAATCAGATGGTCGCTGGTTCAAACCCAGCCACAGCACGTCTCTGGGTCCTTGAGCGAGGCCCTTAACCCCCAGCTCACTGGGCATCACTACAGGTGGCCGCCCTTCGCAGACAACTTACTCTGTTTACTCTAAAAAAAAAGACAGCAATTTGAGGGAGAAATTAAAACAATTTCTCCACAGGGACCAGTAAAGTATCAATTATTATTACTGTATGAGAGACTGTCTAATATCAGATTGATAACAGACTCATACTGTGCTGCGCTTGTCTGAGAGAGATGATTAGCAAATGCTCTCCCACAGTGTCTCAGCACTCTGTACAAAGAACTTTATATGCTCAGTATCTGCTCCTGTTTATCTAATTGTTCTCATTTTAACTGGATGTTAAGGAGTAAATTAATAAACGTCATGCAAGTGCACATTAGAATGCTTTTTCACTGTTACTTAAGTTCCCAATCAGATCAGCCTGATGTGTGTCTGTGTTTCCTCTCTGTTCCCTGCCCTTTCATCCCGACCACGACCATGATCTCTCACTTAGCAGCAGAGCAGTTTATTCTAAACAGTGGAACCACGAAGATGTTCAGACTCTTTGGTCTTCTCATTTTCATTAGTAAGGCCCTAAAATATAAATTATTTTTGGATTTTAATATTTTCATTTCTGGTATGATGTTATCATTGGAATTTGGCCATTTAATCTTCATCATAGTTAATAGTTATTTAGATTACTATTATATGTCTTATTTGATTATGATTTTTTTGTTTTTCTGTTTTTGCAGACACTGCACTGACTACAGATGTTGTTCAGCCCAGTCACCTGACGAGGGTTCAGCTTGGAGACAGTGTGAACCTGACATGCTTCTATCCAGAAGAAACAACATCTGTTGCTTGGTTTAAGCAAGCTGCTGGTCAGAAGCCCCAGCCCATGGCGAAAGCACTTCTCTACGTACCTGGTGAATTTTACAAGGAATATAAAAGCATAAAACGTTACTCCTTACTGAATGCAGAGGGGAGTTTTAACCTCACTATTTCTAACGTGGAGCCGTCAGATTCTGCAGTGTATTATTGTGCTGCTGTGTTTCTTCATGAGGTCACCTTTGGGAATGGAACCTTTGTCATAATCACAGGTAAATGAGATTCCAGCTATTTTCATATTTGATTTATTATAATGTCAGTAAGATTATTCCCTGTAAAATATTTTTGACAGTTGAGTTGTTTCTCAATATAAAATTAGCAAAGATACCTTATTGTCTGCTTTGTTCCATAAATGTTTTTCTAAACAAACAAAAATCATTTATTATTATTTTTGTTGTTATTATTATTATTATTATACAATTTGTTGCATTTTGCTTGCTGTCAGTAATCTTCAGCCAAAAGCCTAACCTTCTCTTTATAGAGATGTTAATGTTACACATTGCAGCCTCTTTAAAACAAATAACATAAAAAAATGTATAGGACTGTGCAAATATCTTAAGCAACAAAAGAAAATTATTTTTGACGTTATTTATCTGAGCAGTCAGTGTGTATTCACTCTGAACAAAAAAGACGAACGAAAAAGGGTTTGGATTCAAATTCAAGTTCATATACGTGCTGTAGGTGTAGCTTTTAACTATACAGTCTATTATTTAAATATGAATTATACATAAACACATTAACATTGTTGTCATTTTGTGCACCATGGTGGATCTGCTCATAGGAAGAACTGAGTGTCTCTCCTTAAACGTCAGTGTTGGCTGCAGTGACTGCAGTTTCTAACCTAAGAAACGTCCCAAACACTTTTCCTGCATCAAAAGTCAAACTAGTCCCTATTCCTGCCATGAAAGCTTCACATAATGTCACTGATACCTGAGCCAATGTTTATCAAAGGATGCCAACCCTTTGGCTGCAGCTTTCTCTGCACAGGCTGAGAGAGTCTTCAGTGTAGCAGGAAAATATTTCAGGCCAGATTGCAAATTAAATCCTAAATAAGATATTATTCTGACTAAATGTAATAATAATGAAAAATTGGACGACACACAATGTCGACACAATGAGATTTCATTCCCATTACTGCAACGTATGAAGAGGATTATGACTTATTACTTTAGGTTATCGGACTGAGTGAGTTTTGGAAATTTGCTCTTCGATAACTTAAGCAGTGCTGTGAATGCAGAGGTTATATGCGTCGCATATCAACAGAACTGTATGTTTATCTCTTGTCTTAATTATTTTGATTAAATGTCTGACTATTCCCAATATGTGTGAACATACTTGGCCAAATAAAGCTGATTCTGATTCAGTCATTTTGAAAAACAAATGATTTCTTGCCGAAATTGCAATACCTACTTTTGGCAGCAAGAAAATAGAAAAATTATTTTCCCACGGTCTACTAGCAGCTTTGTGTGGTAATTGTTTGTATTAAAAATACATTGGACCAAGTCAAATTATTAGAATGAAGAATTAACATCTAAAAGCTGCTAGTAGACCGTGGGAAAATAATTTTTCTATTTTCTTGCTGCCATCTCGTGGCCAAAAATAGGTATTGCAATTTCCATCATGTGTAAGAGGGCCTGCCCATCAGAGTAATGTACATCCTGTGACATGTATTGACTATCAAGACAAATTGAAACACGGTGTATTAGGCTGTCAATGAGTACTGGACTAGGGCGAAAATCTGTCTGATAATCTACCTATTAACTAGAAGAGTACAAACTGGAGACGGATCCCCTAATACAGAGGGATTAACGTCTGTGCCACATCCAGAACCATTCAGTGTAGGAGTCTGGTGGTTCTACTGGATACTGACAAGTACCCAGCCCCTTTGTTCCCTCTGATAATCATCAGTCCTCCTCTGAATGCCTTCACCACTCTATTCCTGAATAGGTACACATTTAAATATGTTAGCAAGATCAAGGTATTGGGATAACCGTTAGGTTCGCTGTTCAGAGAGTTGCAGTGAAAACCATCATACACAGTGGCCCTTTCTGGATAAGATTACCTCCCTCTGATCTAACGGGTCAAGATCAAAGCAAGGTGCATTGCAATGTCTGACACCCAGCACACTACAGCATATAAAATACAGGTATCCATCGCATTTGGAACCAGGACCACTTGTTGCAAGTCAATTTGGGCGTATCTCAAGTTATACGAGAGAGGCAAGACATTAAGGACAGTATACACAGTACTAAAATAATAATGCACATATTAAACCACAGCACTTAATAAACAGATACTGCAGTTACATTTCACGAAAAAAATAAAGCACAAATTGCACTGTGAAGAAATCAAAAGAGGCATGTGCTAGCAAACAGTGGGAGCTGAGGAAGAAGCAGTGGTGAAATACTTTATTGTACAGTACAGTAAGTTTCTTTTTATACAATGAAATAGCATACAGGGGGCGGCATGGTGGTGCAGTGGTTAGCACTGTTGCCTCACACGTCTGGGACCCGGGTTCGAGTCTCTGCCTGGGTCACATGGGTGTGGAGTTTGCATGTTCTCCCCATGTCGTCGTGGGGTTTCCTCCCGCAGTCCAAGAATATGCTGAGAATATGCTGAGGCTAACTGGAGTTACTAAATTGCCCGTAGGTATGCATGTGTGAGTTTACATTTACAGCATTTGGCAGATGCCCTTAGCCAGAGCGACTTACATAAGTGCTTTGAGACTCTGCGATGAATTTCCGATGCTAGCTCAATAAGGACCCAGGCTATGAATACCATCTGTCTGAAAACTCCGTTAAGAAAGTGCAGAAATTTTATTTTATTTTTTTTTTATTTAAACACACACACCAGAAAAAGAGCCGAGTGTGAATGGTGAATGGTGTGTGAGTGTGCCCTGTGATGGGCTGGCTCCCCATCCTGGGTTGTTCCCTGCCTCGTGCCCATTGCTTCCGGGATAGGCTCCAGACCCCCCGCGACCCAGTAGGATAAGCGGTTAGGACAATGGATGGATGGATACACCTGGGTCTATTAAAAGAAGGTGATGCTGCCTGAACCACCAACCAAGGCTGGGAGGAAAGGGAGGAACACTAGTCAAATGAAGGAAGAAAAGGCCACCCTATCTCATGGTCACGAATACAAAAGTCAGGGAGTGTTATGAAGAAGACACCACACTTAAGACCATTGGTTTTATGCAGTGAATTACACCAGAGAGAGTTTTTGCATTTTAGCTGTGTTATGTAACATTCCTCAGACTTCATTTTAATGTTTTCTTCAACACAAAAAGTCCCATGGTAACAAAAGCGCTGAGGTCTGGATCGTTAATTGCAATGTGGGGAGTGCAGACCAGCTGGGGTGGGGGATCGTGCTCAGTCACGATAAAAGGCAAACGGGTAAATTGTGAATACGCTCTTAATCTAACTACAGCTTCTTGAATTGTGGGAGGCGTGTGTAACATAACGTTGTTCCACATACCAATATCACTACGTATCGGTATCGCAAAACAAAATTTAAAATGTTAAGATTCTGTCATTCTGAAAATCTGAGTATTTAAGACATTATGTTCCATAGCGATTTGTGGAGATAAATACCCTCGGACAGTAGTGTTCATTTCACAATTAAGTCTCTTTAAGTCATTGTTTTATGTTAAGCAGGATGAATGTGTGATTTTTAATTAATAAACGTTTAAGGGATATATGCTTATGCTGTCGCATACTGTTCTCGATATACAACTTAACTTATAAAAGTCTGTTAATCTTATTATAGAATAATATAGAGAATAATTATACAAGAACTATAATTATTATGATGTTATTATTTAATGTGTGTGGGCCGTGTTGCTTGATTACATTTGACTCCTCGGCACGTGGGACGCTGCCGGTTTGAAAGACGCGGCTTCACTTGTTTTCTGCACCAAGGTGGGTTGCCATTCTGCTCCCATTTTATCGGATAATTTATCTTATTATTTAGTATTTGTCAAATTTGCATGTATATTAAAATATGTTTGATGAGTAAAGTCAGTATATTGCTTTTAAATAAAGTGATTTTGTTCCGGGCTACTATGTTAATTATATTTAAATTTTATGCGCAAAGTGTAGTTGACATTTAACTTTTCCGCGTGCGCTTTCCTGCGTTTAAGTACATTATTGCGCTTGCTAGTGAGTAAATTAGTTCATTTCCTTTAAATAAAGTGAACATTGTTGTGGGGTGCTGTGTTGGTTAAATTTAAATTTCATGTGCAAGTCGGCTAGTTTCCTGTGCCGCAAAGTCTAGGTGATATTTCACTTTTCCGCGTGTGCTTTCATGTTGCATTCTACTGCGGATGCGGGTGGTTTCGCTCGGTGCTGCCTACAGCAATGATATTCCACCAGACCAGGAGAGGGCAGATGTATTGCAAGAAACACGAATAAAAGTAGTGAAGCAAGTCCTGTAAAGTTTGTTTGGTGACTAAAATCAGTATATTGCCATTTAGTAAAATTTAAAATTGTTCCAGGCTTCTGTTTTGATTATATCTAAATTTTATGTGAAAGTTAACTAGTTTCCTATGCTATAATGCAATTGTTCATTGCGGAGGTGTCAGTGCAGAACTGTATTCCATGTGCCAGGAGTGACTGACAGCTCCATTGTATTGCCTGTATGTTGTTTTTCCTCATTCAGATACAGATGAATTGCAAAAGCTGTCAGCTGGAGCAACGCTGAACAGGAGAAGCGGTTTCAGAAAATGGATGAATATCCCCAGAGGTGTGAGTTAAGTTTTAACCACTGCATCACTGTACCATGCCCATGTATAGGATATGTAGAAGAACCTGTTGCAGTTATCTGATGTGTGTGTTTTTGACTTTCCCTGCCGGCCCCTGGAGGTTTGGGCTTCCCCTTTGAGTCTGGTGCCTCCCAAGGTTTCTTCCTTCTAGGGAGTTTTTCCTTGCCACTGTCGCCTATGGCTTACTCACTGGGGGCTTTGGGTGGGGATGCTGTAAAGCGCTTTCACACAATGTAATGTTGTGATAACGTGCTATACTTTGTTGTGTAATTTTGTATTTACTCACGCAAATAAAAAATTGTTTGATAACAAAAAACACTTGTTTAATTCTTTTTCCCTGCGAACATATCAGTCACTTCCCTCCTGCTCCTGCATTCAAAAATGAAAGTTTGTCCTGCACTGCACTTTATTGCCGTGGGTTCCACAGGAATGCAGACCTCTACTTTGGTGTAATCCTGCTGCTGTTGTAGATGGTCTGCTCGCACGCTTTCACATTGTGCACAAGCAGATTTTTTGTATCTCTGCAGAGAAGCACTCTTTTCTTCTGCCTGGCAAATCCATCATTATAATAGCAATCCACCTAGCGCACCTAGCTCTTAAAGAAAATGTTTGAAAAAATTAGTTTATAGCATGTTTACACCATAAAAACAGCAGTGACTGAGTACACCCTTGTGGACCAGGCGCCTGGCTTTGACTATTTTTCTGCCATTAAACTAGCAAACGTGGGTTGGCCATGACGTAAAATAACTTGTGCCTTTAAATTGTTAAAAAAAAGTCCTGTGTGTTGTAAAGTGAGGTATGAAACAGATACCAGGCCGCTTCAGTGAGGGTCAGCGTAAGTTTTATTCATGTGATTTTGCGGTTTAAACTGTTTCATTGGAATCAATCCAACCAGCAGCATGAAGACTGCAAGCCAAAGAAGTGGGACGATGCCTGAGAAGAACAACTCAGTCAATCCTCACGTCTCCTCTCTCCTCAGGCGATTGATGGACTCTGAGCATGAGACATGTACAAAAGATGAGGACTCTTCTCCACTATTCAAATGGAAATTGTTCTTAATCTTTTATTTATACCTTTTGCTTATACCGTAAGATTTAGGAACACACTGAAAAAGATCAACTTTAATACATTTGAAGGTTGAAGTTATTGGAATTTGTTACGGCTGATTTGGTGGAATATGATTTTGGACAGAACTGTCAAAAAATGTGGAATGAAAATGCAGTTTAATGGTTGAATCCGTGGCTTGCCTAACTTGTTATAAATTGCACACACATCCAGCATTAAAGTGACAGGGAGGTATTAGACCAGAGTTGTTGCATTACATTAACACAGACCAGCAAAAAATATAACATTATTCTAACATTAATGTAATGTTGTTCTGAATAGATTTCTATGTCCAGTCCTGATTTCAAATTGGGCCTTTAAGCCTAGAATATGGTCAGTTTTAAAAATACTTGACTTTGTTGCAACTCTGACTAAGTTGAATTCCATCAAGTGGTTAACGGGTGTGAAGATAAATGTAAGGTACTCCATCTAGGGAGCAGAAATATAAAGTACAGGTATTTCATGGGTGTCACTGAAATAAAGGTAGCTGATCATGAGAAAGACCTTGGTGTGTATGTTGATGCTTCCATGTCCCATTCTCGCCAGTGTGAGGAAGCAATAAAAAAGGCCAATAGGATGTTGGGGTATATCTCCAGGTGTGTGGAGTTTAAGTCAAGGGAGGTAATGCTAAGATTATACAATTCCTTGGTGAGACCTCACCTAGAATATTGTGTGCAGGTTTGGTCACCATATCTTAAAAAGGACATTGTGGCCTTAGAAAAGGTGCAGCGTAGGGCCACAAAAATGATTCCTGGTCTTAGAGGAATGTCATACGAGGAACGGTTACTTGAGCTAAATCTGTTCAGTCTCAAGCAAAGGAGACTGAGGGGGGACATGATCCAGGTATATAAGATTCTAACAGGTTTGGATGCTGTTCAACCAAACAGTTACTTCAGCATTAGTTTAAATACACGAACTCGTGGCCATAGGTGGAAATTAGCGGGAGAACATTTCAAGCTGGATTTAAGGAAGCACTTCTTTACACAGCGTGTAGTCAGAGTATGGAATAGCCTTCCTGATAATGTAGTGCAAGCTGAATCCTTGGGTTCCTTTAAATCAGAGCTAGATAAGATTTTAACAACTCTGAGCTATTAGTTTAGTTCTCCCCAAGCGAGCTTGATGGGCCGAATGGCCTCCTCTCGTTTGTATAGTTCTTATGTTCTTATGTTCTTAAGATTATCCTGAAATTTTCAAGTTAATGTCATTCCAGTTAATGTGAGTTTGCTCTGTGTGGGTCTCTGTCTCAGGCTGTCATTTTCGTCTTAGTCTCATTTAAACCACTTAACAATATGCATAGATTGCATAGCTGCAAATGTAAAATACAAAAATTAACTTGGAAAGCATTCTACAACAACATTCAGTATTGTGGAGTATTAATAGCATTTATTGCCAATTCCAGTTGCTAGGTAACTTCTATATTTTGAATAGAATACAAGATAATATTTTAAACTAGATTACAGTTAATTGTTATTTTTCTGTTTAAAAAAGACAATTGCTGTAATTTACATAGGACAAAACCTGTAAAAGACATTTTGTAATTATTTTCTAAATGAAATGAAGATGCTTTGTTACTCCCCTTGGGGAAATTCTCTTTTCACCTACCCCATCTTGCTCTACTTGACACACGGGCACAGACAAAGGTAACAGCAAACCTGGCAGCAAAGGGCAGCCACCTGTAGGGACACCCATGGAGCTGGGGGTTTTACAGTGATTAACAGCAATTTTGCAATACTTTTCTGGCAGCTTTTTTTTTTGCTAGGAATTTACAGTAAATTCCACAGTCAGTTCTACACTAGAAGAGACATCATTCCTAAGCGCAGCATGGACTGCTTCCGGACACAGTATCTAATGCGACTTCCAGAGTCACTTGAGTAAGCTGGAGATGATTCATCCCCGGGAAAGAGAGCCTGCAGTAGGCAGTCTACCAAAAGAGGGCCTTTCCTGTTCCCTTGCTGAATTAGAACACCAGTGGAGAGAGCTCTCCTGTTGCAGTTTCACAGAGATGAACAACATGGAGAACTTTGGATTGAGGTTTTGCAGTAAGAGGGTGCTGAAGGAAAAAGGAGTTTCAAAGACATTGGACTGCCTGTACTGCCGATTTTGTCTCTGCCCATTTCAGATGTCCAGATGTTTACTAATGTGACATTCCTTAAATACAACCACCGAAACAGAACGGTTCTCAATTTGTTGCCAAGTTTGGTAGATGTACAATTTGGACTGCAAAGAGATGGACTGATGCAGAGGCGGAGCTGAGGATAGGCCTGGGTGGGATTGACAGCTGGACCCACCCAGTCAGATTAATGAAATGACATTTTTTATATATAAATTACCGGCTTCTAACTCTGTTCCTATACATCACTGTTGTTACTGTGGCAAGTACGACAGAATGTGTGAGCTCCCTCTAGTGGTGCTCTAGGTAGAACACCACAGTCGTGGGTGTATTATTGTTGCAGTCACCATGTTGTAAATATATAAGCCAATTTAAGAAAATTTGGGGTAATGAGCTTCATTCAGACCCTCCCAAATTTAATACAAGTCCATCCATCAGCCACTTTACCGTATTTCAATGTTGCAGGAGGATGCTCACATGAAAAAAATAAGACTAATTCATTTCTTTATCCAAAACTATTTCTTTCCTCATTCATTAAAACGAAAAGAGCTTTAACTTGTGCATGCATTGCTTCATTTTAAGCAGCATTATGGAGTGTCGTTTTCTATGAAGGGTCTGATTTTCTGCATCTTTTACTCCTGGTTTGGGCTATAAAATTGGAAGGAGTTGCCAAACCTGACTGTGCAGGGTCTGCGCTGTTCTCATCTGTGGACAGTGTGTGGGTTTGTGGGTCAGGCATAAATTTGGGGGGGGGAGGGGGGCTCCCTCTAGCATTAAAATAGGGAGATATCCACTAAAATAATTCTTCATATTCAAAAAAGTACAGATAAAATGAATCAATCTCAACAGTTCATTTAAAGTGTTTTCACCCCAAGCACACCTATCCTTACTGAAAATGGTTTAGTCTAAAGTCCTGCTCTGGGGTACGTTTCCTATACCACAATGCACATTGGCAAAAGACAAATATATGTCAGGAAAATATATAGCAAGAGATCAAAGAAAATTGATACATTCTGTGGGCCATGTCTGCTGCCGCATGGCAGAGGGTGTGAGGGGGAAGTGCAGGGACGATGTCGGCATCACCAAAAGGAGGGCTACAGCTCTTTGGAGGGAGCCGGTGAGGAGGGCTGGGGGGAGCCAGTCTGCATCCTCTCACTCCTGGGGAGGACCGAGTATTGGCCATCCTAGATCTGAGAGGCACTTGAGGGAATCCCGGGGTGCATAAATCTCTGTAGTCTACCCACCTCCAAGACATCTATGCTTTCTACTCCCCAGCCACTTCCTCTTGGCCCACCAACATTTGGCCCCCTGTAGTGTGATCACCAGGGTTCCTCAATATGTGGCACCTCCACACCTGGCTCCTCTACATCAGCCATCCCTTGTCTGGGCCCCTCTACATCAGGCCCCCTCTGACGTGGCCCTCAGTCCCTCAGGGCAACACTGTCCCCCGAGTCCCCAGAATCCCTTTCAGTCTGGGAGATCACCTAACCCCACCCATCCTGCTGCCTAATGCCGGTGTCATGCTGTAAACTGTCCCCCTGCCACGGAATGTAATCTCTCATTTTAAAGGCAATGTCGCTTCGCTTCTCCTGCGCGGCAGCAGCGTCCGCTCGCTGTAACATCGGTAGTCTTGTTTAAGCAGACTAAAAACTCACATTTCTTGTTTATTATGATATTTTACAGTCAAAGTTAAGATTAACATCCTCCTGTAATACGTCGCAAATGTGACACTTACTACTATTTCATTTAAACGCGACAATAATGCATTTCTTTTCGACGCTCGTTCGTGCAAATACAGTCGCCTTCAGTCTCAAGAAGCGATTCATCTACTTGAGTAATATTTTTAATACTTTGTTGAATTAATTCTGCCTCAATTTCTTTGCTATTCTGTCTTCTTTTCATAACTATAATGCGGCGATTAGCTTCATACTGGGCACCGACACACCTGGAAATGACGTAACATCGAACCAAATGCCAAAAGTAATCAGAAGTCAGCAGCCTGTCCAGAACGCACAGATAACAAGCTACACTGCAAGTCATCCAGCCACGACGTCACCCAGCCACTCGTCTACCATCTAAAATACAGATAAATTACATGTGCTCCGTATTTCTGCAGTTGATATTATTTTGAACTGGACCATAAAGAAAATATTCTTGGCCTGGAGGGAGGAGTGCTGGGCTATTTTATAGGAGGCTACTCTTTCTTAATAACCCCATTTTTAATTCTGAACAATAAGCTTAATAGGATGGGGCGACATGCTGGTGCAGTGGTTAGCACTGTTGCCTCACACCTCTGCGACCCGGGTTCAAGTCTCCGCCGGGGTCAGATGTGTGTGGAGTTTGCATGTTCTCCCCATGGTATCGTGCGGTTTCCTCTGGGTTTTCCGGTTCTCCCCCACAGTCTAAAAACATGCTGAGACTAATTGGAGTTGCTAAATTGCCCGTAAGTGTGCATGTGTGAGTGAATGGTGTGTGAGTGTGCCCTGCAATGGGCTTGACCCCATTCAGGGTTGTTCCCTGCCTCGTGCCCATTGCTTCTGGGATGGGCTCCCGACCCCCGTGACCCAGAAGGATAAGAGGTTTGGAAAACGGATAAAACTGAAGAGCGATTTAAAATAGGTGATTGTCCAGTAAGAGGATTTAACTTTAGCTACAGTGTTTTTTGTTATACAGGTATATTTTGTTTTACAAAAACAACATTTACTTCTACACTATACGGTCAATTAAAGTACCTTCTGCATCCTGGAGATGGTCATTACCTTCTGGAGAGTCTATTTCCTCAGCAACTCTCTTGTTGCTACCTTCTGGAGACAGATGAATGCTGAAAAGATCTTCCATCTGGTCAGCAGTAATTGTGATTGGCTCAAAGCAGAACAGGTGGCGCAGAATGTAGACAGTGTTTATAACTCACTTATTAATTATCAATGTGTTACTGGTTACTTTATTAGTTTATATTCAAAGAAATAATAGCAACTTGATCCATGTTGGTCAAAGGATAAAATTCTGATCCTAACTAACGTACATGTAAACAGAACACAGAATACCTCTGAAATGGACCCTGACCCCTGTGGATGACCTGAAACGTGACAATGTCATGTTCCAGCAGATTCCCATCTCTTATTGACCGGATAGGCCTCAGACAACCTGCATTGGCCATGAAGTCAAGCAGAGGTGTCTTTCACTTCTCAAGGTCCTCCAGAGTTGTACTTTCAGGTACCTGCCATCAAAATGGACTGTTATTGAGGCTACTTGAATTATAACTTTTTAGTAAGAACCCACACACCCATATCATGTTTGAAGCCTTTCAATTGCAGCATTAAAATTAGGCAGCATTCGGCAGGTAAAGGAGCAATATTTGCTGGCAGGCACATGGGACGATTAATCTGCGCAGTAGGGACAACATGAAGAGAGGAAAATTTGCTGTAAAAAAACTCAATTTGTTCGCCATAATATCTTGCTGACCTCCTTCCCAGGGCTTAAACTGCCCACAATGCTTTTCCACCCTCTATGCATATTTAGTATTTCCCTGATATATCAGACGCTGATATGGGCAGTACGGTATGCGCTCCGTCTGGTTAGATGTGGGCCTGCACTTTCTTAGGGGCCTGCCCCTCCTGACACAGACTCTTCCAGAATCTCATACTCCTCTCCATTTCCCATTCTTCACACTGTTTATTAGTGTATGGGAACGGGACAACCCTAACTGAAGGGTCAGGACTTGCACACAACACACACCCCTCCTGCCCTAATGAAGTGGCGGTATACTTAGCCCATTTATACCACCAATTTCCAAGTGTACGTTTTGCTAACCCATCCAGGTCTACTTCATCCTGGGCATCCTTCTAAAATTTGCTCACTCTCCTCACTCCCATATCTCCCCCCATTTCTCTCCGCTTTCGCTCACTGTAATCTGAGAGGTTATTCAGCATCAAAGGACCAGGCTGAGTCAGTGAAGTCAGTTGTCCTGTGCTCACCTGACCTGTGGTCCTGCTGTGCACCCAGACCTGAAGGGCCTGATAAATCATTAGCATCACTAACATCGTTGCTGTCAGCCGTACCAGAACCCACAGCTTCGTGTCCTGTCTGGAGTGGCTGGTCTGCTTGCGATGCTCCCTCTTGGCCCTCACTCTGCTCTGATCCTGAAACTGACTCCACCCCAAGCTGTGGAGCTCCTCTGGGAGCTCCATCAGGGCCATCTGAGTCAAGGGCAGCTGCATCCTCTGTGTAGTTTTCAGTGACTCTGTCTTTCGTGCGGTACTCTAGTGCAGTGGTTCAAATGGTACCACGTATTACTCCCTTCTACCTGCACCGCTGTTGCTGTGGCTCGTGTCACCTTGAAGGGTCCCTTTCGTCGGGGCTCGTGCCACTTTCACCGGAACACTCGCAGGTAGACTTTATCTCCGGGAAAGATGACTGGCTCCTCCTGGTCTGTGTCTTCTTTCTGTGCTTTCTCCTTTTCCTGTTTGGAAATAGTTTTGTGTATTTTGGTTAAAGTCCTCATGTACAACTTTAATTCATCCCCCAGCTGATCTAGGCTGGGTCCCTTATACGCCCCCTCAAGTCGATCCAGGCATAGGTCTCCCAGTCAGCATTTCATGCGGAGACAAATGCATCACCTGTGCGTTTCCATCCGATATGCCATCAAGGCTGTTGACAGGGCATCCACCCAGTTCATTTTCATGGTGGTGCAAATCTTATTCAGCTTCTGCTTAAGTGTGCCATTCACTCTCTCCACCATACCCTGCAACTGAGGGTGATACACACATGCCAACTTTTGTTTTATTCTCAGCTGTTAAACCACTAACTTTTAACTTTCCCCACAAAGGCAGCTCCATTATCAGAGCTTATTTCAGTTGGGATCCCAAACCTCGGACTCTCTGATCAGGAATTTCACCACTGTCATCGCCCCCATGTCCTTGGACGGTATTGTCTCCACCCATCTGCTGAACCTGTCCACAATCACAAGCATATATCGCTTTCCATATGCTGTTTTTCCCATGTCCACATAGTCCACCACAAGTGTCTGAACGGTCCCTCAGGCACTGGAATGTGCCCTACTGGGGCCGTGATTGCTTTGCGTACATTGTTCTTAATGCACACCTCATATTCACATTCTGACAACCTTGCATCCATCATTGCTTGCAGCTTGTTGTGTAATTTTCCTTAACTCCTCCCCCCGTGCGCAATGGTCAAGACCATGCGCATCCGTTATCAAAATATTCACCAGAGACAGAGGTGCAGCCAAAAGTCCCTCATGGTTGCGATACAGACCATTAGCATCCTTAGAGGCCCCCCTTTTTAGCCACACTGAGGCCTCATAGGGGCCCGCCCGCTCCTGCAGGGCCACCAGATCAGAAACCTGCTCTGTAGTCACCATAGGTAAAAGATCAGCAGTACTCACCTGCGCAGCCGCCCTGGCTGCCGCATCAGAGGCTGCATTTCCTTGAATTACAAAATCACGACCTTTGCGGTGGGCCTGACACTTAACAATAGCCAAACGCTTGGGACGCATCATTGTGTGTAGCAACTCCAAAATCTGATTATAATGCTGAATGGGGGAGCCGTCACTTTTGCGAAAGCCCCTTTGCTTCCAGACTGCTCCAAAGAGATGGCATACACCGTGTGCGTATGCAGAGTCTGTGTAGATAGTAACTGTCTTATGTTGTCCTCGCCGGCACGCTGTAGTCAAAGCCTTTATCTCCACTAATTGAGCGGAACAGGGTTGTGCCACTGGCTCTGAAACGAGAGTGTGAAAATCATCACCCTGTGCCTGGACTACAGCAAACCCAGCCTTCAAGGCATCCCCATCTCTCCAACATGAGCCATCCACAAACAAAACCATCTCGCTATTTTCAGTGGGAGAGCTCTCCAAGTCTGCTCTCAGTTTAGTGTAAACCAAAGACTCTGCCACACACTCATGTGGCTGCCCCTCATCCTCCAGGGGAATGCTGTCTGCAGGGTTTACTGTAGTGGAGCGCTTTATTGTCACATCCGGGTAAGTGAGAAATGCAAAGTACGCTAGCTGCCTTGCTGGGGTCAACACAAATTTGCCTTTGTCAATAAGGTCCACCATCTTATGTGAAGTATAAAGTGTTTTTGCATTCTAGCTGTGTTACAGTATGTAACACAGCCTTCAACTTTTTTCCCCACACAATGCAGGACATGCAGGGGTGCCAAACAAAACAGTGGAGCTGCAGTGTAGCCAATTATTTCTTTCAGTAGTTTTAAAATCATTTCTGAGGCTGTGTGTTAGAGATGGAGGTGAGCAACACTGAGGCATCTCAGGGAACCATGTTGCCCATATTAAAAAACACACACGCATGCAACTCAGGCAATCCAGCATTTCTTATTTCAGTTATATATGACACTGCATGGGGGTGGCATGGTGGTGTAGTGGTTAGCACTGTTGCCTCACACCTCTGGGACCCGGGTTCGTGTCTCCGCCTGGATCACATGTGTGCGGAGTTTGCATGTTCTCCCCATGTCGTCGTGGGGTTTCCTCCAGGTACTCCGGTTTCCCCCCACAGTCCAAAAACATGCTGAGACTAATTGGAGTCGCTAAATTAACCATAGGTGTGCATGTGTGAGTGAGCCCTGTCATGGGCTGGCCCCCCATCCTGGGTTGTTCCCTGCCTCCGGACCCCCCGTGACCCAATAGGATAAGCGGTTTGAAAAATGGATAGATGACACTGCATGTTGTTGTTTTACATGTTCACTACAAGTCAGTGTTTTTTTCATTGTATGATTAATGCCACATTCATACCAAAAAACACACTAGACATACTGTACAAGGCAATCAAGGGAAAAACCTTCTCAGAATACAAAGTGAATGTATCAACCGAAGAAGGATGTTTCCTTTTCAGAATATTCATTTTTTTACCATGTGGAACCACTGTCCATGATTCAATTGAGTGCATTCAAAGAATGATA
Source organism: Brienomyrus brachyistius (assembly GCF_023856365.1). Taxonomy (NCBI): domain Eukaryota; kingdom Metazoa; phylum Chordata; class Actinopteri; order Osteoglossiformes; family Mormyridae; genus Brienomyrus; species Brienomyrus brachyistius. Next base: position 21,157,193 of record NC_064549.1, read on the forward strand.
CATCAAGACTAATAGTGACAAAATATTCATTTAATGTGCATTGTACATGAATGTAGGACTTAGATGTTGATGAATTTCTCATCAGTGAAGGGCATATACACTCAGGGAAAAAAAAGTTGAAAACCCAGAACTATCCAATTTAGATGTAATTTGGTACACGTGCAGACCAGTGATGGATATGTAAATGATTAGAATTGCAAGGAGTTGGCATGTTTAATTACCAGACACAGGATGCCTCGTAGTCACATTAGACAGTGTTAACAGCACTTGACGGAGTTTGATAGGGTTGCATTGCGGGTTTGCATGAAGCCAGGTGGTCATATGGTGCAACTGCATGTGGGCCATGCGGATATCAGTCGCCTGATATTGAAACCAATGGGCACGTGAGGCATCCACACACGTCGTGAAGTTTCTGGTCATCCAAGACAGACCACGCCAAGGAAGGATCGTTGGATTGTGCTCCAAGCATCACAGATCCCCATGACACCTGCGCCTGATATATGGACACAGCTACTGGACTCTCTACAACACCCTATATCATCGTGTCGCGATGACTGGCATCAGCTGGACTACGGGTTCACCGTCCCATGCATAGGCTGCCGTTCACAATAGCACAGAAACGGTTGCGTTTGGAGTGGTGTAGTCACTGGGAGGCATGGACTGATGACGACTGGCGTCCTACCATGTTCAGCGATACATCTCAGTTCTGCAGTACCACAGATGACCGTCGTGTGCGTATGGTGGCGCCGCAGGGAGAAGAGCAATCCTGCCAACACTGTGGAGTGACACACCACACTCTGACGGCACAGTGGTACACCAGTGACATCCTAGTGGTATCCGGGCCCAGGGGTGTGCTATACCCTACTGACATGGGACCAGCAGTGTGGCCATACCGCCAACTCCGTTTGATCTGATATTATAGTCATCGAGATACTGTCACATGCCCTTTCATCACATGCAGATTTCATTTTCACAACTTAGTCTGTTGTGCTTCACTTTTTTGCCACCGAGTTTGTGTTCTGACACCAAGTTGATGGGAATTGATTATTTGAGCGTCATCTAAAGAGCTTATATTACTTTAGATGGTATTTAGACTCACATGGTATTTTGAAAAGATTCCCATATGCGCTGATTAGCTGGGGTTGATCCGAGCAGCTGTGCACTTTTCTCCTGTAACACAAAAGTTTGCTTTTAGGACAGAAAACAAGGTTAAGACCATATTATGTGGTTTACATCTATCAAAATAAAACCAAAGTCACTGTTACCAAAAGAGTAACCATGTGTTGTCAAATTCCCTAACATTTTGCTTCATCTTACTTTGGATGTCCATGGTTAGGAGAGAAGCAGAAATCTGCTCAACCATTAGAAAGACTTTACTCGATACAGGGAGTGAGATCTTGTTGCAGGTGACAAGGCAGGATAGAGTGTATTTAGAAAAATAATGAAGAGGGAATGTGAGTGTGAGCTATTGTGGCATCTGTGTATAACCCAATATGGCGGCATCCTTCTGAATGTAAACAACATAGCCAGCTTAATTAGCTTAGTCAAGTGTAATTGAACTAAGAAAAACTTAGCAATATACGTTCCCTGCTTGGTGTGATAAATACAGCAGCAGCTGCTGGTGGACGGGCTACAAACAGACATCAAGAAGAAATCCCACCTCACAACCATTTACTGTACCAAACCCCTTAATGTAACTTGTAAAGATGTAGGTATTGGAGTATTCACATATTCATTTGCAGTGTCCACTTCCTGTCCAGTAAATTTGGCAGGACGAAATTTGAATAACCTAGGCCTGACTCGTGTATGCGGCTGAAGGAGTAAAGGTAGAATGGGTGGAGAATCCTGGGCTGAGCTGCATGGTGGCCTGGGGGACAATCATGAAAACACAGACCCTGTGATATCCTCAAAACCCACAACTAAAAGGGGAGTCAGGAACCACTTGACCCGTTAAGCCACATGGTGGCCCTATGAGCAGGCAAACACACTATGGGCTAAGGGGTACAAGACAGAGGAGAGAATAGGATGGCCAGTGACATGTGAACAGGACAAGGCAGGGATGGATTCTGACACAGGTGCCATACTACTTTGTTTAAATATGCCCAAGTGCTCAGAATGTTTTAGTGCAAGTCTTAGACAATGGTATCTCTGAATGAGGCAGCAGTTTGGTTCCTCCTGAAGGCCCTATAACTGTCCTGAGAAGTTGTTTGTATGCACTTACTGCCTTGACACTTGTTGATGTACATGTGCTCTGCTCAAGCAGTAAAGGGGAGATCACATGCAGAGATGATTTTCTGTAGCCTCTCAGTCCGAGTAAAAATAAAATATCCTTGTCATATAGGAACCAAGTCTCTGGCTGGAAATTTCTACAACAGAACCAATTAGTCATCTCTATAAATATATACAGATGTAGCCGCTTGAATTTTCCCCAGTTTCCATGATGGGACCTTGGCTGGTCCTTGGCTGATCCTTGGCTGGCCCCTGCTGGGTTCTGGGTGGGACCTTGACTGTAATGAGATCCCCCACTATGATGTAATGAATAAGTGGGCCGGCTCTTGCTGACACCCACTGTTCGAGAAATATGTACTTTTACTATTGTCATTTTGCTAGATGCCATTTCTTAGACATAACACCCTGCAGCAGCTTGATCTTAATTTAGCAATCACCCTTCTTAAGAACTGTCGCTTGAATATTTCCACCCCATACATGGTGATAAACAATGTTAAATGTTATTCGCATATCCTGTTTGTGTACCTCAGTAAAAGATACTGCGAGGGGAGTTACTCTTTCGAAGTTGGCTGAGTTCGACTGAGAGGCTGGCACCTCGAAGTCAGGACCGGACTTCCCTTGCAGCAAGTAAAAAGTCATCACAGCTGTCTGTGTTGTTCTGTGTTCAGAGATTGGTTGGTTTTCAGCGTATATTTAGGGGAAAAAACCCAACACCCAACAGAACAAAAACAACACAGTAACACAGAGGTGTAGCTAAAAATTCTGGGCCCCTGACAGAAGGTCACCTTGCGCCCCTCTGTCGAATTTTACATACTGTGAAAGAGATTTGTTGAGCCATCTTCTAATCCAGTGCAATCCAGCTTTATTTGAAAAGCACTTTAAACAATCATATGGACCAAAGTGCTGCACAGAGGAATAAATAAAAACATTCACATACTTAAAAACGAAGTAAAATAAATTTAATAAAAACCAGAACACAAATTAAATGAGAGTAAAAGGCCATTAATAAAATAAAAACAAAAAATTACATTAATTAATAAAGAAAAGGCTAAGATTAAAATAAAATTTACTATTAAAGTCAACATCTCACAACATGCCAAAGGCCAAAGAGAAAGGATGAGTTTTAAGAAGAGATTTAAAAACGGACAGAGAAGAGGCCTCCCAAATGTGAAAAGGCAAGTCATTCCACATTTTAGGAGCTGCGACTGCAAAAGCTCGATCCCCTCTAAGCTCACGCTGAGTCTTAGGAACTGTCAGGAACAGCTGATCAGCTGACCTGAGAGAGCGGGTGGGGGTGTAAGGGTGAAGCAGCTCACAGAGGTCAGGTGGAGCAAGACCCTTGAGGGCTTTAAAAGCAAATAACAGAATTTTAAAATGAATCCTAAAATGTACGGGCAGCCAGTGGAGTGAGGCTAAAATGGGGGAGACATGCTCATATTTCCATGTGCGGCAGCATTTTGAACCTTCTGGAGGTGAACAATAGTGGAGCCTCTAACCCCAACATAGAGGGCGTTACAGTGGTCCAGACTAGTAGTGACAAAAGAGTGGATTACTGTCTCAAAGTGCTGCCTAGAAAGAATTGGCTTTATTTTGGCCAACTGCTTCAATTGTAAAAAGCTTGACTTGACAACTGACCTTATCTGAGTGTAAGAGCAAAGGAAACTGAATCCACTACTGTATGTTCTGTCCTGTACATTTTTATTACAGTTTTTCTCAATTGCTTTGGCTCAGTTCTCAAATGATTTTTTTATTTCCCAAAACATTAAGTTCAGATCTCTGAACAATTCGCATCTTTTTCACATCAGATTGGAATTTCTTATTGATTTGAGCAAATTGCAAATGTTTTGGCACATGTGTGCAAAGAGTACATACAACTGTCTGCAGTTTGGACAACAAATAATTGCAAATGGCTTGTTGATCAAAACTGATGACTCGATTCTCACTTACACTGTCAAACACTTCAGAACTTCTCAGACATTTTTTATTGTGTAAGCCATCACATTCAAAACGATCTATTCAATTATCATAATTAGTATTCATGAATGTATATTCTAAAATATATCTAACATTGACATTGTTTGTAATGTCTGCTACATTGGCACATGCCCTGTAATTGCAATCGCAATCTAATTGCAAAGTACCTCTAATATGACTCAACCATTTAACCATTTAACCAATCACTTTGGGAGTATATATATGTAGATTGCCCACAGCACAATCACTGCTGTAGAATGTTTTGAGAATGGAGGACGTTCACAACGCTGAACTGCAGCAACATGCTCGTGGAAGAGCAATTGGAAGGCGTGTAAGAATACGTGGTGGTGGTGGTAGAGGAAGAAATAATCGAGGAAGAGGTGGAAATAGAAGAGTCAGAGTCTCTGATGAAATCAGAGCCACACTTGTGGATCATGTCATAAATCATGGTTTTACAATGGAAGAGGCTGGTCGAAGAGTACAGCCTAATGTAAACAGGTCCACAGTGTCATCAATTGTGCAAACCTTTCGTAGGGAAAACAGGTACATATGTATTTTTTTGTTTTACAGTATGTAAAGTATTTTTACAGTATAAACAACAATATTGTAAAGGTAAATGCAAGTCTATTTGTTCATTCTATAGAACTGCACGACAACCTCGCGCTGGTGGCAGAGCAGCAGTATTTAACCAACTGCAAGAACAAGAAATTTGCAACATGGTCATAGCCAACAATTCCATCAGGCTAAGAGAGATCCAAAGTGCAATCATAAATGACAATGAGGTCTTTGCAAATATTAATTCTGTCAGCATTTCCACCATAGTAGTTTTAGAAAGACATCAGATGACTATGAAACAGCTCTATAAGGTGCCATTTGAGAGGAACAGTGAAAGAGTCAAGGCATCGCGCTACCAGTATGTCCAGGTAAACCACTGGTGTGCACTTAGTGAGTTTTCCTGTATTTCTAAGATGCCTGTATTACTTTACTGTAAGTTTCAGAAACCCATAAGAAAATACGTTTACTGTTACATTTTTTCCTGTGTTCCTTCATAGAGAATCATGGAGTTAGAACTACATGAAACGACCCACATTCTTGTTTTTGTGGACGAGGCTGGGTTTAATCTGTCCAAAGGCCGGAGACGTGGTCGCAATCTCATTGGACAGCGAGCCACAATTGACACACCAGGCCAACGTGGGGCCAATATTACAATGTGTGCTGCCATTTCAGAGAACGGTGTGAGCACACATATTCCACACATTGGGCCCTATAATACCCAACTTCTCCTGGCCTTCCTAAATGCACTTTACAGAGACCTGATTCCAGAACAAGAAAGAGGTTTGGTTAGACCACATTTGCCTAATTATGTTGTTGTCTGGGATAATGTCAGCTTCCACCGAACCAACAGTGTTAGTGACTGGTTTGCTGCACATGAAAGGATAACAGTGGAATTCCTTCCACCATACTCTCCGTTCCTAAATCCAATAGAAGAGTTTTTTTCAGCATGGAGGTGGAAAGTGTATGATCATAGACCACAATATCTCAAAAATTTGACCGTATTTCTCTCTGACCATTTAAAACATTTAAATTATTTTTGTGATGCATCAGTATCAATAGCTACAACGTCATAACAGATATAGATATAATGCGGTTCATACTTTTGAAGTTGATGCGTATCTCCCGAAAAAAATCAACTCCAGAAGAGTCCGCGTCTGTAAATGCCTGAACTTCGGAATCGATCCTACCTTTGTTAGGCGCGGCATCTGTGTCTTGCAGCTGTTCCCTTGGATAAAGATGTTAATTGTCATGCTTACAGCATCTCGATCTCCGGCGTTTGTGAAGTTGGGATTGATGCTGTCCTGTGTTTTTTTTTTTCCTTCCACACTTAAGCTCTGCTTGTTACTGCCCCATAGCGGAGCGCAAGTGAAACGGACTACCGGAGATTTGCACTGTTTTTCTGTTAGTGTGTATAATCAAAATATGACTCAGTTTGGCCAGTTAGAAAAATATGATAATAGAAAAGTATTCTTTTCCTCTCACTTTTTTTTCTTGATTTAATTACCGACTTCACGTACTTACACTGTGTCCCGTTGCACGATGTAATATTGCGAAACTATGATTTTGTGGCAGTGTTTTGTAAAGGAATTTTCCGTTTAATCATCGTCTTAGTATAAAGCTATATGGTTGTTCTGGTATCAGTGGACGTACATTATGTATTTTTTCTTCTCTTGAGCACCATGGTCATGACATGAAGCTCAGTCATTGATTACTCGCAAATGTTAGTAGTCATCCGCTGTTTATCTTGAAGATGTAAAAGTAGTGCGCGTACATCTCCTCGTTAGTATAGTGGTGAGTATCCCCGCCTGTCACGCGGGAGACCGGGGTTCGATTCCCCGACGGGGAGAGTCTGCATCTTTTTGCCTCGGTCTCAAAAGGCACCAAGCTAGAACCGGCCCCGTGTTAGTGGAAACGGGGCTTGTGACTTGTACTCATGCATAATATTCTGCGGGTCGCTCAGCAGCGCAGCATATGAAACTAGACTCGGATTGTAAGTGTGTGGTTTTGATAATTGATGTATGGATGGATGGATCCTTAATAAGAGATATAAACAATAAGGTCCAGTCGCCAACTAATCATGTAAAATACGTCATAAACTCATGGTTGTTAAACCCAGAATAAAAATGAAGACGTATAACTAGGAAAGTCAACTTGCACATTTCAATTTTGGTTCGATATAATCACGTTGTCCTTAACCCTCCAGTGCAGGAGGGGACGGTAATGCGCATCGAATGTTTCCGAACCTGTGTGTGATACAACCGAGGAAGAGCCGATGACTTCGGGGGAGGAGGGGCAGGCGACTCGGAAGAAAAAGCAGCAGAACCCAATGCAGCCTGTAGCCCATTCAAAGGCCTACTGTTGGACCTCTGCTTATTTTGCAATACGTCTTTAGTACGGACTGAAAAATGTCCGATTTCGATGAGTTTGAGAAGCAGTTAAGCGAAAATCGGCAAGGTAAGTTTGGCTTTGAAGATCGGTGTATGCTCCCTGTTTTAGGGTAATAAAGTGGCCGGCGTGTCCTAGCGCCGAGGATGGTGCGGAGGGCACTTCTGCTGGTTCCGAAAAGAAAAGCGCGGCTGGGAAATCGGTGCCTTTTATCCGAGCGCTCGCCGATTCTGAAACCTGCCCGATTCTTCTTCTCCCAGCTGCCGCAGGATCCCCGAAAACTGACCGCTTTGGTAAATCAGTGACATTCTTTGCTTGGCATTGTTATAGAGATCGCTAGGCCTGCATCCATCAGTGCCCGGCGTACATAACATGGACATTTCAATGAAACGTTATTGGGGTGCACTCGATGTGAAAGCCTGCGGTTTTATTTATTTAATTATTTACCATTATACACTTGGATCATAAATTGCGACCCGCGTATTTTCATTCGCAGTAACACACTATGCATGGATGTTTGTTGCAAGCGTTATATTTTCAAGATCACGTTTAAAGTTTTATGCAAATAAAAACGACCGCGACCACTTGATTTAAAGTCCGCACTTAATAACAGTGTTAGTTACTTGGTTTTTAAATACTACGACGAGTTTTCTATATAATGATATGATTTTGTCTCTTTCCGATGCACAATAGCCTTTCCCTTGGGTCCGAAATGCTGGCCCTGTCATCCGTACAGAATAAGTCTTTCTCACACGATCGCCGTTTCTTCATGATGTATAGACTCTAAAAATCAGCCGCGTTCCCTGGAATCATAACAACTGCTTTTAGGTCGTTATTGCAAAGTCTTGCACCTGTATCTACCTTTACAGCGGATAGCAGTAACTAACAATGATGTACAGTTATATAACAATACACATATAACTTCATTAAAGTGCAGAGAATCCAGTAAACTGAATAAACTTAAGCCATACTAACGCAACTGAAATATACAACATGCGTTACAACGGAGTCGAAAGTAGGATTGATTTATGTACCTATCAAATGGCAATCTTGTCATATCAGCTCCTTATCACTAAATCACTAAAATGTCATTCGAAACGACCTGATTCGGCTAGACGAGCACTAAGTGCCGCCGTGTTTGATAAACTAGCAGTTCCAGTCATTCATATCTGCGCTCTGACTATGCCTGCGATTGCGGTAATTGGTTATTACCGATTTACGTAAGATGCATTGGCCGCTCCGTGTCTGTACTTTTGCAGCGGTGCATTACCGTAACGCTGTTATAACTGATGCATGAAGCTGATTCCTCGAGCAGCACCTGCGTTTAAATGCTTCACTGAAAACTGCACCTTCAGGGATTTATTTAAGCTTCTATATGAAGGACCTGCTGGGATAGAAAGGTGATATTTTATTGCTAGTTTAATAAAGTGCTGTCTGTCAGATTGAAACGATATTAATTACCCATCCATCGTCCAACCAGTTATCTTAGTCAGGCTCCCCTGGAGCCTATTCCAGGCAAATTCCCCATACAGAGAGCAGAGGCAAAATTCAGGCCTCCAGACTCGGAGGCGTGAGGCAACTGTACTCACCACTGTGCTCCTATATCATTAATTAGTCTGGTTATGTTTTTATTGTTTCACAACAGACTGACATTCAAGGGGATGTCCTTGTGCCCTTGAAATTATTAGCCATTGAGAGATGGGTGTGTTTGTTTCAGGAGGGTGTGATTGAATATGTGAATTGAATGGAGGTGCTTCATTCTGGTGAGGAAACTGGGGAGTTAGACCCCGTACCACATCTTGGTCTCCGTAAGTGACTTTTAAGGCATAGCGCTGGGTCAGTCAGCATCCAGCACCCCAGGGAAGTTGGTAATATGATTACTCTGTGACTCATGGGCTTCAAACCCACAACCATCCGGACACACATTCATAATCCCTCTGAGTTACACATCTTGGATTTATCGAAATGGATGGTAGGGGGGCAGTCATGTCGCTCCGCCCACCGTCTCACTGGTACCACGGTGTCGTCCCCCAGAGCGGGAGAAGGAGCGACACAAGAAGCGTAGCCGCAGCCGGTCTCTGAGCCGTGGCGAGAAGCACCGCCGCTGGAGCAAGGACTCCAGGGGGCGGAGTCACGAGAAGCGCAGCAGCAGCCGCGACCGCAAGGGTCGTGACCGACGGAGCAGCTCACGCGAGCACAAGAAGCACAGGTACCCCCCCTCACGGTCCCGGTTACAGGCACTGAAGCTGATATCTAGCATGGTTTGAGGCCTCTTAACAAGTTTCTTTCACAATCAACCAATTGGTTTCTTCGTGGTGGGAAGGGGGACTGTACCCATATTAAATTTTAACTGGCGTTTATAAGTAGCCCCCGCCATAGCGATGGGACCTCAAAGCCAGCCTAAAAAGTGGCGCATGGTCACACCCTCATGACCTTAAACTGCCTGCGATCCAAAGTTAAATGTAAACATTCTGCCATCTGTTTGTTTTTGCCAGATTCTGAGTGTTTACACTGTATTGTTTGGGGAAAACAACCTTCTGTTTTGTGTTTGGGCAGCTACTCTCCTCGGAGAAGCCGTAAGAAAAGGACATACAAGTACTGGGATGTTCCCCCTCCGGGATTCGAGCACATCACCCCCATGCAGTACAAGGCAATGCAAGGTTTGGATGCGACGCTTCCATGTGTGCTAGTTCAGTATTGCAAGGTTATGGTATATTGGTTGCAATGAAAGCATTTATTCTGGAGTGCCCTCCTCCCCCCTGCTGGTCAAAGAGGGAATAACACTTGGGATGATTTCAGACAGTGTGAATAGAGCTTAAACCTAGGGGTTAGAAGCAAATGAAGGCGACGATCCGGATGTTCTGGCCGTCCCTGGTTGGGGTCTTGAAGCCCTTTCTCCTCCCCACAGCTGCAGGGCAGATCCCCACGATAGCTTTACTGGCAACATCCACCACCAGCGGCGTGGCAGTGACGCCCACCCAGGTGCCGATGGTCGGCAGCCAGATGACCCGGCAGGCCAGGTGGCTTTATGTCGGCAACATCCCCTTCGGCCTGACGGAGGTGAGTCCAGGCAAAGTCCCGCGTTGCCTTCTGTCATGCATACTGGTGTCATGTGTAGCTCAGTGAGTTAGGACACTGAGCCGGTCACAAGAAGGTTGTTGGTTCAAATCCCTTGGGCAGCAGAGTGATTTCACCATTGGGCCCCCGAGCGCAGCCCTTAAGCACTATTTGCTCTAGGAACTGTTTGGTCCTGCTTCTTCAATGAAATGTATGTTGCTTTGGATGAAAGTGTCCGCAAAATAAATAGATAAATGTACTAGACTTGTCAGTCATTTTTTTTCTCGTTTGCCTGTTTTGATGTCTTCAGACGTCTGCCTGTCTTCATTCAGTGTGTCTGCCTGTCTTTTTAGGAGGCCATGGCGGATTTCTTCAATACCCAGATGCGATTGGCTGGCTTATGTCAAGGTCCCACCAATCCCGTCCTCGCTGTTCAGATAAACCAGGACAAGAACTTTGCCTTCCTTGAAGTAAGAGTCTTTCCTGCCTAATGGCTGCTGTGTCCAGGCGGAGACCGCAGCCTTCCCTGATTAACGACGTTCTTCGTTCTGCCCTAGTTTCGGTCCGTGGATGAGACCACGCAGGCAATGGCCTTCGACGGCATCATTTTCCAGGGTCAGTCGTTAAAAATCAGGCGGCCCCACGACTATCGCCCCCTGCCTGGCATCTCAGAGCAGCCCGCCTTCCACGTACCAGGTCTGTTTTGCTTGTCGCCGTCATAACCATAATCTTTATTTACCTTTGAAGAGCCGATCGGCAAGGCCAGTTTTTTGTACTCGTTACGGACTGACTGTCCTTCGCAAGCTGCGGATGTCTTGTCATATAAAGAGGGAGACTTTCACTTTTATTTACTTAATGTTGTAAATATTTAGCAGACAGTTTTATCCAAAGTGAAGAATGTATTTTTTTTTTTTTTTTTTTGAGAAATCAGGGTCAGCCTGTCCCTAGAGCAAACTCGCCGGCCCAGTGGTGTGATCACCAGTGATGTGAACCAGTGATCTTCTGATGATAACGCTGGCATCCTAACCAGCTGAGCCACACACACACACACACAGCTCAGTCACTCACTTCTTACTGTTAACATAGGGGTGTTGTGTGGCTCTGTGATGTTTGCCCATGAAAAGAAGGTTGCTGGTTCAAATACCAGGGTTGGCAGAGTGATTTCACCACTGGGCCCTTGAGCAAGGACCCTAACCCCCAAATTGTTCTAGGGTTGCTGGCTCCTATTCTAGTTAAAAATTCTGGACACACCTACTGAAAATGACTTGTTTTTCAGCAAGATAATGACCCAAAGCCCACCTTGAAGGTTATGCAAGTAGCTTATTACCTTGTGAACTAGGAAAGAGATGGTCCCCACAGCCCCCCAACCTAAACTCTATAGAGCTGGTTTGGGATCAGTTGGATGAGAGTAAGAGTAAGGTAGCCAGCTTGCGCGCAGAACTTGTGGAAACTCGAGGACTGTTGGAGAAACGGTCCAGGTGGGTACATATGTTAGCTGGTTGAGTCCGCAATGCTGTCATCGAAGCCAATGGCTCCTATTTTGAAGAGACAAAAATTTTGTCTTTGCAGTACTTCATATGCATAACTTCCATGCCCAAAGGCCTTTTACTATTAGGTGAATAACAGCTAAAATAGAGACAAATGCATTAAGAGCAGGTGTGTCCATACTTTTGACTGGTGCTGCATGTGTCAGCATCTCCCATGGAGAGCAAGATGGGAGAGACAAAAAACAGTCGTCAAACTGCCCCAGTATTTAGGTATTTTTTTGCTGGAGTTACATTTATCTGATATTATATAGGAGATAACGACGTCATACTGATTTGAAGTTGGCTTATTTCACTCGCGCCGTTTGCTCGTGGTCATTATCCGGCATGTTGACGGTTTGCTGTGATCGGCCGGCTTTGGGCGCCGTGCCGCTCTGTCTGCAGGGGTCGTCTCCACCGTGGTTCCAGACTCGCCACACAAGCTCTTTGTCGGAGGCCTGCCCAACTATCTCAGTGACGATCAGGTACCCCGCCCTCAGTCTCTGTCGCCGGGGAGCCGACCCACAACCCTCCTGTGTTTCTGTCCCACTGCTGCACGTGGAACTCAAGCAGGCATGCACACACACGCACACGCACGCACGCACGCACGCACGCGCACGCACATACATACATAAAATAAACACTCGTCTCTGTGTAACTGATTAGTAGGAAAAGAAAGCCTGTCAAAGTTACCTCACCGCTTAAAATTCATTACAAGATACTGGGGGGTCAAATGTCAGCATCATGTTTAAAGCTAGCTGCTGAAAATAGCCGCACATCTGAGGTTTTTTTTTTTTTTTTTTAAAGATATTCATGGGATTTATTAAACATTTATTAGACATGTAGGTAATGAGTTGACAGTTACATTACGCTCATTGTTTATCCAGCTGTAAATTATGAAGATATTGAGACCCCGCTAATGTAAAAGGTACGTTTCCCAAAACCTCATGTTATCGACTTGCATAGTTGGAACCATTCAGTTGTTATCTAATGTTGTTAGCAAATAACCTTATTAGCAACAAAGGCTTTGGGAAACGTGCCTTACAGCTGGCGGCTTGCCAAACCAGTCACGTAGCCAGTCCCTGTGCTGCCTGTTGCTGGGTACCCTGGAATATTTGTATATCGGGTTAATTGCTGAGTGTTAGTCGGATGAATCAGCCGCGTCGTTTTGCTGCATGAAAATTTAAAATCGAGTCATCTGCGCGTCACCTAACTGACGAATACCTCCACATTGCCGTACACCTGTGTTTGCCCAATCCCAGTCCTCGGGGAACCGCCGACTGTCCACATTTTCGCTCCCTCCTAGCTCCCAGCCAATCAGGAACACCGAATACCTGGTACAGGTGTGCTGAGAGGAAGCAAAAACGTGGACTGACCGGGGGGGTACCCCCGAGGACTGGGCTGGGAAACACTACCATAGACTGTGCTTGAAATGTGGGGGAGATCGACCAAGTCCCCAAACGCTTCAGTATTCGCAGACGTGCCGTGTCTCACGTCCATGTCCGCACACTGAGAACGATGACTTCACATCCCGTTAACAGCGATGGGGAGCTGCGGAAGAATTGTTCCCTACATTGCTGTGTCGCTCGAAAGGCAGAAAATACTTCGGACCTTTTTCCCGGTGAACGATTATCAGCTTCACTGGAGTTTTCACATCGTGCCCCATGCCCTATTCTGTTATGACGTCAGTGATGGATAATATTACCATAACAACATGCACAGATGAGGTCGTCTTACTCTGAAAGTGTTGAAAGGGTCACATTTTAGACATTTTCTACTTCTCATTAGCATCTTTTATGATTTTTTTTTTTTCTTCCTATATCGCCACCCCACTGAAATCGGCCCATTATAGACATAATCCATACAGGCATTTAATAGTTTACCTATTTATTTTGCAAAAGTTAATCGCAAAACGTTTTGCGTCCACCCCTGCATTGTAACATTTTGAGCTCCGGTGTCCCACTCACTTTAGCCTAAACTGTTAAAAATGGCAAGACTCAGCCCACAAGATAGTGATCGCGGTTTCAGTGAAAGGTAAGTGAGAAGTGCAGTCAGTTTGTTTTTCTTTGATTTTTTTCCTCCTTTTCGGATTGTCATCGTAATCTTTCTTATCCAGTGTGAGTCACATGTAATCCAAGTCAAGAGGAAGGCTGTACCAAAGCAGCACTGGGGGGAGAGAGTTTGAATCCAGCAGAACTGTTAATGTATTTCACGTCAAAGCCAGTAAATGTGCCATAGACAGGTGAAATGGAAACCGCTGCTTGTATCCTGGTGTTTACATTTTTTTTGCAGTCCCTGCTACCGCTTTGATACTTACAGCTCTTTCATTTTTGTTCCCCACTTTGTCCCCAGCTAGGGGCCTGTAAGATCGTTAAGTCTTCGCTCATAATTTGTTCAGTAGTACTGACCTACTGCTGCCATGCCAACATGTAACACAAGGCAAGTAAGACATTCCGTCCCTCGCACGGATATCCTCCCTGTCGACGGCCTGCCCCTGTGGGGGGGCTCTGTCCTGGAGTGCTCTTAAGCATATGGGGTCCTTTTTTTGGGGGTTGAAGGCTGGGGAGAGACTTATTATGCTGATCACAGGGTATAAATTTGATTTTTTATTTTTTTTTGCCCCTAAGAGAAGGTAGGAGGTAGCGCCCTCTTGTGGCTGCCAGTGTCCCAGGTGACTCCTTTCTGAAGTCAGTGGTTAATGCGGCTTTACAGTAGATTCCTGTAGAATAAGTGAGGAATGATGTTAGCAGAGCTATTTCGTCCTGTTTGGCTTCAAGCCGTGGCCCCTTTAGCAGGACCCTGTGAGTTTATCTCCTGTAGGCTTTGTCCCTCTAATTAACTGCACCAATGTGGTTCTTGGTTTTAAGAACAGGAAGTCAGTGATTCGGCTGGGTTTGTGTTCTGCCGAGTCGCCCCCCCCCCCCTCCACATTGTATACATGGAACACTTAACATATAATTAGCTGTTTTTATTTAGTTTTTTTTTTATATACCATCTAGCTTAATTATTGTGGCCCTTAAAATCAGATGCAACTCGGTCCATATTTCAAAATTCGTAGTTGGAATTATCAGAGAACTTGATTAGGAATTCAGTTGTGTTGTATATGCTGTAGGATGGGGGGGGGGGAATCTGTGTTATCATTCATTGACAAGAATCAAAATAGTTACTTTTGTACGCTCCCAGTAAGTAAGTCATGCAGAAAGGGCACAGGGGGCTTTGAGCTCTAGTGTTGCACCGTAATGTCGAGCCACTTGTCATAAAGCCATTTTCCTGATGTCTTCACTGTTTCCTCATGTCGTTTTGCAAAGTTTAACATGCTGCTTCTCCCACAGTTAAGATTAGCATTTCTAGCGAGGCGCCGTGCCTGGACTGTCGGGCTAATCGCCCCCCCGCGTCTCCTCCTCTTGCCCAGGTGAAGGAACTCTTGACGTCGTTCGGACCTCTTAAGGCCTTCAACCTTGTGAAGGACAGTGCCACGTCACTGTCTAAGGGTTATGCTTTCTATGAATACGTGGACATCAGTGCCACTGACCAGGTGCGTGAGGTGGGGCAGCAGCTGGAAGGTCTGGGGTGACTCGGGGCTTCCGGATGGAATTGCTGACGCTTGTGTGGGATGCATCCCGCAGGCCGTGGCTGGACTCAATGGCATGCAGCTCGGAGACATGAAGCTCATCGTCCAGCGGGCAAGCGTGGGGGCTAAGAATGCCAACGCTGTGAGTATTTGCCCTCGGCTGCCGCCTTTCTGATGTCCTAAACCCAACTTGGTTCCTGGGTGCCTCCCAGGAAGCTTAATGCCCCTATTTCTTGGGTTTATTTGGGTCCATGTAAATTTCTCGCTGTTACTCGAGACGATTGGACGATCAGGGGGTATCTGACACTCTTGTCGCCCCCCGGGACAGACGGCCATCATCGAGACGCCGGTGACGCTGCAGGTTCCAGGGCTGCAGCGGCTGCAGAGCTCCGGCATGCCCACGGAGGTGCTGTGCCTCCTCAACATGGTCATGCCCGAGGAGCTGGTGGACGACGAGGACTACGAGGAGATCCTGGAGGACATCCGGGAGGAGTGTTGCAAGTACGGCAACGTGCGCTCCATCGAGATTCCGCGGCCCGTCGATGGCGTGGAGGTGCCTGGCTGTGGCAAGGTGGGACCCGTACTCTCCTGTACCAGTGGCAAAAAGAAGACCTCTGTAGGCACTAAACACAGGCTCATGGGAGCATTTCTTGCACAAAAGTGTTTTGAAAACGGAATAATTTTTTGTGTAAGAAAAACAATCTGATTGGTTCAGATAGACGACGGACAATCTGATTGGTTCAGATAGACGACGGACAATCTGATTGGTTCAGATAGACGACGGACAATCTGATTGGTTCAGATAGACGACGGACAATCTGATTGGCTCAGATAGACGACGGACAATCTGATTGGCTCAGATAGACGACGGACAATCTGATTGGCTCAGATAGACGACGGACAATCTGATTGGCTCAGATAGACGACGGACAATCTGATTGGCTCAGATAGACGACGGACAATCTGATTGGCTCAGATAGACGACGGACAATCTGATTGGCTCAGATAGACGACGGACAATCTGATTGGCTCAGATAGACGACGGACAATCTGATTGGCTCAGATAGACGACGGACAATCTGATTGGCTCAGATAGACGACGGACAATCTGATTGGCTCAGATAGACGACGGACAATCTGATTGGCTCAGATAGACGACGGACAATCTGATTGGCTCAGATAGACGACGGACAACCTGATTGGCTCAGATAGACGACGGACAATCTGATTGGCTCAGATAGACGACGGACAACCTGATTGGCTCAGATAGACGACGGACAACCTGATTGGCTCAGATAGACGACGGACAACCTGATTGGCTCAGATAGACGACGGACAACCTGATTGGCTCAGATAGACGACGGACAACCTGATTGGCTCAGATAGACGACGGACAACCTGATTGGCTCAGATAGACGACGGACAACCTGATTGGCTCAGATAGACGACGGACAACCTGATTGGCTCAGATAGACGACGGACAACCTGATTGGCTCAGATAGACGACGGACAACCTGATTGGCTCAGATAGACGACGGACAACCTGATTGGCTCAGATAGACGACGGACAACCTGATTGGCTCAGATAGACGACGGACAACCTGATTGGCTCAGATAGACGACGGACAACCTGATTGGCTCAGATAGACGACGGACAACCTGATTGGCTCAGATAGACGACGGACAACCTGATTGGCTCAGATAGACGACGGACAATCTGATTGGCTCAGATAGACGACGGACAATCTGATTGGCTCAGATAGACGACGGACAATCTGATTGGCTCAGATAGACGACGGACAATCTGATTGGCTCAGATAGACGACGGACAATCTGATTGGCTCAGATAGACGACGGACAATCTGATTGGCTCAGATAGACGACGGACAATCTGATTGGCTCAGATAGACGACGGACAATCTGATTGGCTCAGATAGACGACGGACAATCTGATTGGCTCAGATAGACGACGGACAATCTGATTGGCTCAGATAGACGACGGACAATCTGATTGGCTCAGATAGACGACGGACAATCTGATTGGCTCAGATAGACGACGGACAATCTGATTGGCTCAGATAGACGACGGACAATCTGATTGGCTCAGATAGACGACGGACAATCTGATTGGCTCAGATAGACGACGGACAATCTGATTGGCTCAGATAGACGACGGACAATCTGATTGGCTCAGATAGACGACGGACAATCTGATTGGCTCAGATAGACGACGGACAATCTGATTGGCTCAGATAGACGACGGACAATCTGATTGGCTCAGATAGACGACGGACAATCTGATTGGCTCAGATAGACGACGGACAATCTGATTGGCTCAGATAGACGACGGACAATCTGATTGGCTCAGATAGACGACGGACAATCTGATTGGCTCAGATAGACGACGGACAATCTGATTGGCTCAGATAGACGACGGACAATCTGATTGGCTCAGATAGACGACGGACAATCTGATTGGCTCAGATAGACGACGGACAATCTGATTGGCTCAGATAGACGACGGACAATCTGATTGGCTCAGATAGACGACGGACAATCTGATTGGCTCAGATAGACGACGGACAATCTGATTGGCTCAGATAGACGACGGACAATCTGATTGGCTCAGATAGACGACGGACAATCTGATTGGCTCAGATAGACGACGGACAATCTGATTGGCTCAGATAGACGACGGACAATCTGATTGGCTCAGATAGACGACGGACAATCTGATTGGCTCAGATAGACGACGGACAATCTGATTGGCTCAGATAGACGACGGACAATCTGATTGGCTCAGATAGACGACGGACAATCTGATTGGCTCAGATAGACGACGGACAATCTGATTGGCTCAGATAGACGACGGACAATCTGATTGGCTCAGATAGACGACGGACAATCTGATTGGCTCAGATAGACGACGGACAATCTGATTGGCTCAGATAGACGACGGACAATCTGATTGGCTCAGATAGACGACGGACAATCTGATTGGCTCAGATAGACGACGGACAATCTGATTGGCTCAGATAGACGACGGACAATCTGATTGGCTCAGATAGACGACGGACAATCTGATTGGCTCAGATAGACGACGGACAATCTGATTGGCTCAGATAGACGACGGACAATCTGATTGGCTCAGATAGACGACGGACAATCTGATTGGCTCAGATAGACGACGGACAATCTGATTGGCTCAGATAGACGACGGACAATCTGATTGGCTCAGATAGACGACGGACAATCTGATTGGCTCAGATAGACGACGGACAATCTGATTGGCTCAGATAGACGACGGACAATCTGATTGGCTCAGATAGACGACGGACAATCTGATTGGCTCAGATAGACGACGGACAATCTGATTGGTTCAGATAGACGACGGACAATCTGATTGGTTCAGATAGACGACGGACAATCTGATTGGTTCAGATAGACGACGGACAACCTGGGTGACATGCCTTGCCTGCTCACCCAGTTTTAGTGCACCTTAGTTATCCATACTGACCATCTAGTCTCGATACACCCATAAATATATATACTGAACAAAAATATAAACGCAACACTCTTGTTTCTGCTCCCATTTTTCATGGCACATTCCAGGGTGGCCTTTTATTGTGGGCAGTATAAGGTACACCTGTGCACTACCCATGATGTCAGATCAGCATCTTGATGTGGCACACCTGTGAGGTGGGATGGATTATCTCAGCAAAGCAGAAGTGCTCACTATCACACATTTAGACTGATTTGTGAGAAATGTTTGAGAGAAATGGTAATATTGTGTATCTGGAATGAATTGTAGATCTTTAAGTCCATCTCATGAAAAATGGGAGCAAAAACAAAAGTGTTGCGTTTATATTTTTGTTCAGTGTATGTATATGTATACATATAGTTTTTTTTGTGTTTGTGAAAACGGGTCTTTAATCGGGGAAACGGAGCGGGTAGAGCAGGACGGAACGCAGGCATTGACAAACTACAATGACGGACAGGGCAAACAGGTAAGACCAGGACTTAAAATAGGTCATGACTAATCAAAGTAATCGGGCAAAGCAGGAGACGATCAGGGAAGCACACGTGGGTAATCAGGGGGCGTGGCACACACGAGGAGCGGACAAGCCGGGCATATATGTATATCTATATAAAACCTCATTAATGAGGGACAGGGAACAGAACGGACAGACAGAACTGGCACAGGGGAAGGAGCCAGGACAAGACTTGACATAAGACAGGAAAGGCAGAGAAACAGATCAGAAAGGGGGACACGGAGGGAACAGGCAGGACAAAAGGACCGGGAGTGAACGAAGGGAACATCGGGGAAAGAGGAGCAGAAGCCAGAGGGACGAGGGACAAAGAGAGGAGGGACAGAGACAGGAGGAACAAAGCGAGGGGGAGCAGAGGCAGGAGGGACAAAGACGGGAGGCCAGGGAGAGAAGGAGGGGGAACCAAGAGGAGCCCGAGGGAGACCCAGCGGGCGACGGGAGGCAGCCGGAAGGGCTGCAGGCGGCCGGGAGGCCGGAGCCGGAGGGGCCGAGGAGACGGGGTGAGGGACAGACGCAGGGACGAAGGAGGGAGTCGGAGGGGAGACCAGGGAAGGGGACGAAGGAGCTGGAAGGGACCCTGGCGAGGGCGCAGCAGACGGCGACGCCAGAGCGGGAGGACCAGCAGGCGAATGAGGAGCCGCCGTCGGGGGGCCCGCAGGCAACCGATAAGACGCCGGAGGAGGGACCGAGGCAGGGCGACGAGGCCGCGGAGGGGGACCCGCAGACGACAGCCGACCCGGAGGGCCAGGACCCGCAGGCGCCGACCAAGCCCTAGCGCCGGCGAGGGAGGGCGAGCCAGGGGGCTGGGCGGGTGGGACCCCAGCCGTGCGTCTGTGTCCTCTCCCCTTATGGGACACAGACATAAGGACCCGTGGCCGGGGTCGGGCTCGTCGGGGTGAGGGTACCAGAGTCACAGGGGGAGAAGGGACTGGAGTGGGGCCAGGGACTGGAGCTGCAGGCTGCAGAGGGGGCGCCTGCCCGGGAGCTGCAGGCAGGGAAAGCGCCTCGGACGTGGGCGCGGTAGCTGCAGGCAGCGGAGACGGCTGCTCGGGCTCTGGGGCCGCAGGGGGCACTTATTTTATTATATAAAATAAGTGTCACACAACCGGGGTGACATGCCTTGCCTGCTTGTGGGATGAGGAAGACTCAGGGACTGGAAATGGGATTAAAACTGAAGATGTGCTCATTCCTTTGTGTATTTACAAATTTTCCTTCCGTCAGACATGAGGAGTTTGCTGCTATATTTGGCACTAATAGAGATTCTGATGCTGCTATTTTTATTGTCTATTAGTTTGTTATTATTTACAAGTTCTGTTGTGTTTTTGCATTTTTCTCTTCTGGTTAATTAACTGCTGTCTGATTGCTGTGAAGTATGAGTGTGGTGAGTAAGACTCAGGGACTGGAAGTGGGATTACAACTGAAGATAACATGCTTATTCCTTTTTGTATTGTTTACAAATTTCCTTCCGTCAAACATGAGGAGTTTGCTGCTATATTGTGCACTAACAGAGATTCTGATGCTGCTATTTTTATTGTTTATAAATGTGTTATTGTTTCCAAGTTGAGTATTCAATAAATGCTAAATTGAGAAATTTTGTGTATCGTTTGTTATTATTAGTGTGATATTTTACCATGCAAATAGAGGGGAAAACGTCCAATTATCGGCCAAAAAAAATCAGCAGCATATATCGGCCATCGCCTGACCCTGACTCCTAAATATCGGCATCGGCTATTGAAAAACCCATATCGGTCGACCTCTAGTAACAGTAAATTCTGTCCAATTCATCCATCGAGTTAAGTCACACACCCACTTGAGGGGGCACTCCGGCAGACGTGAGGATGGGGATGTTCTTTCCGCTATAACATCCACTGCAGAAGTACATCTCGCTCCTGTTCACAGGGCTTACTTCAATGATGAAGCAGGGCTGGTTGTCTGGACAAGTGAAGTTGTCCTGCTGCTGGGTCTCGGTGCCGTTTTTCCACCTAAGCTTGAAGGTGGAAATGTGTTCCAACTTGGTCCCTGGGACTGCAGCATAGCCAAACATCGCGAGCAGCGTCGGCCACACCCACCACCAGAACCATCACACCGTCCTATACACATAAAGAAGAACTAAAACATAGAGTGTTGTGACAATCTATGCGTTAATGTTTGGCAGCATAGGTGATTCGTTAAAATTATACCGAAGAATGGAAAATGTGATATTTAGAATATTTTTTGCCATTTAGTAGCTAATTTAAGCACTTACCCAATGCCTCAATTTGTTTTAGGTCAGTAATGTCTGAGCCAAAAGAATGAATGTATGAATTTAATACAATTCACCCACTCCCACCCACACACAAATCTGAAATTCAATTTATTAAGACACTTCTTAAACATTAGTGCATTAACAAAAAAGGAAAATCTTAAGAGATTCAGTAGGATTTTCTATGTTAGACTTAAGTTAATAGTTCAATAGTTTTTATATATTTCAGTATACCAATTTGACTTTAATGTTGAAACAGATGCTAAAACATGGAATAATTTCATAACTAGAGAAACATGTTATTCACAAACACTAGCAAAGGTAGCTTATAGTTAAACTTACTTAAGTCAGCAAGTCAGGCTACAGTGTGTAAGAATTGTCGTAAACGATAATTTGTCTCAGTCTTACATGACAGAATAAGTAAACAGAAAATATAAAATGGCTGAAACAGCATCATTAACGCCAGCTACAGTAGAGGCGCAGAAAAGGTGTCATGACTGAAGTATTCCCAAACTTTGGAAGACCGCATGCGAGCCTTTTTTGCCGCGTGTTTCTCCAGAGGCTCCGGAGCTCCGCTGGTTGACGCAGCCAAGTTGGCTCATGTGCAGGGGGACAAGCGGCAAATTTCTTTTTTGCAGGGTGGTAGGTGATGTCTCATTAATATTTCTGAGAGAAGTGCTACATGATTGGCCAGTGCATGCCTTACAAAATGGTGCGGCACTGCATCCAAGCCTGCGGCACTCAGAGTCACAAATACAGTGGAAACCATTTGTAGTAATTACGTCTGTCTGGCTGATTTCCAACTAATTGATATTTGTATATTTATTACATGAATATAAGGTAATATAAGGTAATAGAAGAGGTATTTAATGGTTTTCCGTCTGAGGAATTTGCAAAAAACTGCAGTGCATGATGGGTCGGATCTAAAGGCTGCCTAACGTCCTCATCTGTAGGACGACTTACATCAAGACTAGGAAGGTGCATAATGTTCATGCCTGGTTGCGTTTGTTGGTCCAGAAAGTAATTCAATTTCGCCATGTAGGTTACGTTCTTAAAAACTGCTTGGAATATAGCCCGATTATATGCTGTGGGCCTTTTAATTTCTTTGTTTACCAGGTAGGCTACCTTCTTTAAACTGCGTTTTGTTAGACTACATATTTAGGGAGGTCTTTATAAATTTATTGTAGTCTTTATAAATATGTACATAGTTTAGCCTAACCCAGCCACTTAAGGGAGCAAGCCAGCTCAACTAGGTGTCGGTCCCAAGCCCGGATTAATGGGGAGGGTTGGCGTCAAGAAATAAAGAGACTGTATCTTCACTGCATGACTGATGTCAAAATGTGTGAAATATGTGGTTGTATAAATAAATTCATTAAAGTAGGTTAATGATTCTGTGCTGTCTAAATTGTATAGAAAATTTCTACATATAGCCAAACAAA
The DNA here is from genome assembly GCF_023856365.1 of Brienomyrus brachyistius. NCBI lineage: Eukaryota > Metazoa > Chordata > Actinopteri > Osteoglossiformes > Mormyridae > Brienomyrus > Brienomyrus brachyistius. Next base: position 21,180,217 of record NC_064549.1, read on the forward strand.
TCTCCTCCTGTTTGAAAAGGCATAGAAAAAGCAATTTAGCCACTAAAACTTTACAGTTTTTGTGAGGGACAGTCGAATTCTCTCGTTAAGTTTTTTGTGATCCTGCACCTACACTTTGCCGGCCCCAGGAGGATGGGCTCCCCCTTTGAGTTTGGTCCCTCCCAAGGTTTCTTCCTTCTTGGGAGTTTTTCCATGCTATCGGCGCCTATGGCTTACTCACTGGGGGCTTTGGGTGGGCATGATATAAAGCAAAGCATTTTCCCTTCCAGTTTCCTCCTCTGGTCCACATTGCAGGACCATCAGCCATCAGAAACAGCCCAGACAGTCTCCTTCAGCTTCTTTAGTGTCCTTGGAAGCCAAGGCAGTTTTAGATCTGAGAGGAGGTTTATCAGAAGGACACATATTACGTCGTTTGTCCTGAAATGTAACATGGGGAGGAAAAGTTAAGCGGTTTAGTCAGATTGGAGTCGTTTATTCAGCAGTGGCAGCGCCAGTGACTTAATGCTACAGGTGCTATAGGGGAGTGAGATTATTTAGAGCGGGTGCTTTAGCTTTTCAGCTTATGTAGATGCTGTATAGAAGCACACAGCACGATAAGCTACAGCATGGATAAAATATGATAAAATATGAAATTCTAACGTCTAGCTCACAGAGCCTCTATGTGTACTTTGAAGAAAAAATACACTACAAGTATGCTATAAAAACCGCAAAAATGTCTTACACAATATACAGATTTTACAGATAGTTAAAGAAAAAATGAAACCAATATTTTGGGGGTGCTGTGGGGGTACTATGGTCATTGGAGGAGGAGCTAGAGCCCCCCCCCCAAGCTTTTCCCTGGTGCTGCCACTGTTGTTCAGATTAAAAGTAACCTTGTCATTAATAAACAGTACTCTGATCAAATTTTTGCATGTACAAACACAATCAAAGTTTAACCACATGTTTAGACACAATTCACACACCTGTTACATTTCCATAATGCTAAGACTCTCTACACTTACTTCATCCACTTTCTTGTTTGGTACACAGTCAATTGATGGATGTGTAAGATTATTACCAGACCGTCTGCTGCAAACTCTACAGTTAATGAATGGCTGCAAAAACACACAGACACACAAAAACAGTATTTAAAGAGTGGTGGGCAATAAATACAGTGAGAGAAGGTGTAGTAAAGATATATCTAAAGATTTAAGGCAGAGCTGCTGGACTGCAGGGTTTAATGACACAGAACAATTTTAGAGGAAAGAGCTTCCAAAGCAGGGTCACCTTAAGGCTATATTATACAAAGCAAGTTCATCTAAAAGTATGAACAACAAATCCCGTTTAACTGAACACTGCTCTGTATTAAAATACTGTCCTCCGATCAAGCTAAGTGGTCCTGTAGTTCACTATTTAAAGAGGTAAATTTAAAGGGTAATTCACACTGCGCATCTACCCTGCTCTGACCAGATTTAATTGCCCTTTCACCACAAAACACCACACTGCCATTTAAGGCTGATTTCAACTGCCTGGTAATCCAGCCTTTAAGCCTGTAAACCTACTAAAATTTGAGAATAAGGTGATGGAACTGGCTGTTTGAGGCCACCTATCTATTTGTTACTTTATTGTTGGCTAACTTTCCTAGGGCATCAAAAAAGTTAACATGAACCTAAATTAATTTGCTAACTGATATGTCCAATGCTCACAGTCACAGTGACTCTTTACTTACCCTCTTGTCCATGAAAATACAGTCAGCCCGATGGTCTGTTGCAGTTGACTTTGGACATTTTGTTGCTCTCAAGAGAATCTCAATGTCAATGTATTCACTGCTGATCTAAATCACATAAACACGTTATATACAAAATTGCCTACAACTGTTTTAAAGGCAATATAACAAACAATAATCACCCAAAAAATGGCAAACTGTCACAGACTTGACTGCAGCAGATTCAGAGAGAAACTGTGAGAAGGTAAAATTGACCAGGGCTGAGATATACAACCATCACTTTCATTGTGAAGAGACATTAAGCATCATATGCATTGAAATTAAAACATCAAAATCAATGTGATTCTCATTAGTTCAGCTTGCAGATGATGAAAGTTTCACACTTTTGTAAACACTTTCTCAGCAGTTACCTTCGGACGGCCCTGGATGTTATAGAAATTCATGTGCTGACGGGTTCCTTGATGAGCATTTTCGACTGCGAGTTTAATGGCCGTCTTGTAGAGTGCAGGGAGACTGTGGTAATCTTGCTGGGCCTCTGTGGAGATAAGCAGAGCTCCATAAGCCAAAACCAGAACCAGCAGGCGGGTCATCTTCCTCTCAGCTTTGAAGGGAGAAGCAGGACTGAGGACACTGATCTGTGGTCCCCTTATCCAGCACGTCCAGGGGCGTGTCCTTCACCCAAAACAAACAGACCTTTGAACAACATTGGAAAACTCTTCAGGATGAATCGAGGCAGGTGGTCAAGTGGGTTTATTGTTATTTCAGCAATATACACAGTACACAGTGAAAGGAAACATTGTTCCTCCTGGACCACGGTGCAAGACAAAGAAGAAAAACAGAAACAACACAAGATGACACAAGTGCGGGCAAGATAGAACTATACAGAGTGAAAGGAGCACAAACAGAGGGAGAAAGTGCAAGATAAACACAAGAGCAACAATACAATACTACAGGACAAGACAGCGCAGTCAAGAACACAGAGTGCAGCCAGAGCTAACCTGAATAGGGGCATCAAGGTTGCCAGGCAGGCAGAGAAACAGAAAATAGAGGTCTACTTCACATACAACAACCCACAGTGGGTGTGGCAGGGAATACAACACATTACAAACTTCAAAGGCAACAACACCGTCACTGTTAACAGCAACGCCCTTTTAGCAAAGGAGCTAAACAGCTTCTTTGCTCGTCTGGAGGAACACAGAGCAGACATAGCCACACTGCCCCCTCCCCCAATCTCCAGCACTCACAGACTCCCTCTGCAGGAACACCACGCGAGAAGGCACATTGCATCTCTAGGTGTGTGGAGTTTAAGACAAGGCAAGTGATGCTACGATAACATAATTCCTTGGTAAGACCCCACCTAGAATATTGTGTGCGGGTTTGGTTACCATACCTTAAGAAGGACATTGCTGCCTTGGAAAAGGTGCAACGTAGGGCAACGAGAATGATTCCTGGTCTTAGAGGAATGTCTAATGAGGAGAGGTTAGCTGAGCTGAATCTGTTTAGCCTCGAGCAAAGGAGACTAAGGGGGGACATAATCCAGGTGTTTAAGATTCTAACAGGTCTGGATGCTTTTCAGCCAAATGACTATTTCAATGTTAGTTTAAATACCAGAACTCGTGGCCATAAGTGGAAATTAGCTGGAGAACATTTTAAAACGAATTTGATGAAGCATTTCTGTACACAGCGTGTAGTTAGAGTATGGAATAGTCTTCCTGTTATTGTAACACAAGCTAAAACCCTGGGTTCTTTTAAATCAGAGCTAGATAAGATTTTTTGCAAAATTGCTTGCATTGCAGAACAGTATTTTCCCTTTTAAGGTTACTCATTTTAAATCTGGTCATTGCATTTTCATGATTACATTGTTTGTGTCCACTCCGTTATTTCGTGTTTATTGTTTGTTAGGTGTAATGTCTGTCTTATGTTAGTTATAGGAATAAATGCATGTCTTTTACACAACTTCAGCCTCTGTTCATTGAGTGCTCACAAGAATCCCTGCCTGTGCGATCTACGCTCTGAAACCTCAAATTCGCCTGAAATATCGCGAGACTCTCTCTCGTTGGCCGTGAGGGGAGCTTCGCTACCGATCGTTTACATTACCTGGTGACGCAGCTTGTTGTATGAGCCTTCTATTCTAACCCAGGTTATTACGCGATACTGGTTATTAATGAGTTCCATTTAAGTCACACATTAACAGACTCACAGTGTTTCGCAATTGAGTATGGAGGAGCCGACCATTCGGCATAACAATTGGTTAATAATCACAAGGCAGAAGGTTTAAACTTATTCTGAGCACACAATTTAAATTTTTTATGATCGAACGTGCAGTGAAGAAGCGCTACTGTGAACTGGTTGCCAAAGTCGCACTCATGGCAATCTGAAGGCATTTAAGCGGGATCATAAGGGCTTATTATAGTTATTTTTATTTCTATTATTAGTAGTTATATTATTTTGTTTTATTTTCGGTTATTTCATTGTAGTTCTTTCGTATTAAACTGCAGTGAACCTTAACCATATGTCTGACGAAATTCTCAGATGTAGCGCTTTGTTTCCAGGTTCGATTCGGAGTTTCTCCGTTTCTATATATCCTGGGAGAGATCTCTCTATTAGCAAACGGGAATACTTGTTACGAGGTTCTAACCTAAATTATGTTGCGCTTGGACATAAGACCGATAGCTTAGTTACCTATCAGGATCATACTCGTATGTGTGTGCCTGCTGTAGACAAAGCAAGTTTAACACAACTTTGCGCTGTGAGTGTGTCATTTAGAAATTGGGAGTCTCCTGTGCTTGAGACCCACCGTGGTTAAGCACCATTTGCGACAAATTATAGTGCACTCACAATTTAAATCCGTCGCCGTAACGCGAGCGCCGTCTCGCTTCAGTAATTGTTTTAAGGGGGTTTATACTGTGCAAGGCACAGAAGAAGGCCGCAAGCGGCATGCGCATGCATTAAATGTGTGTGTCACTCATCTTGCGTCGGCAACCGTTTGGTTACCTCTAGTGGTCAGGCATAGAACTTCCACTCCATTTCGAAATTGCGCCTCCAGTGGCCAGGCATAGAACTACCACTCCATTTCGATATTGCGCCCCCGGTGGTCAGGCATAGAACTACCACTCCATTTCGATATTGCGCCCCCGGTGGTCAGGCATAGAACTACCACTCCATTTCGATATTGCGCCCCCGGTGGTCAGGCATAGAACTACCACTCCATTTCGATATTGCGCCCCCGGTGGTCAGGCATAGAACTACCACTCCATTTCGAAATTGCGCCTCTAGTGGTCAGGCATAGAACTAACACTCCATTTCGAAATCGCGCCTCTAGTGGTCAGGCATAGAACTACCACTCCATTTCGATATTGCGCCCCCGGTGGTCAGGCATAGAACTACCACTCCATTTCGATATTGCGCCCCTAGTGGTCAGGCATAGAACTACCACTCCAGTTCGAAATTGCCCCTCTAGTGGTCAGGCATAGAACTACCACTCCATTTCGAAATCGCGCCTCCAGTGGTCAGGCATAGAACTACGACCCCATTTCGATATTGCTCCCCTGATGGTCAGGCATAGAACTACCACTCCATTTTGAAATTGCGCTTCTAGTGGCAAGCCATAGCAGTGCCACTCCATTGAAATTGCACCTCTAGTGGTCCGCCATAGTAGGTTAACAACATCTGAGTTGGGTCTCTGGTGGTCAACTGCGGTGATACAACACGCATAATTGGACACACAGGTTCTTGCCTGAAAGCAGGAATTAACTTCATGGACTAAATCAATTTGATCACAATACATTAACATCCAATTAGGTTATTGTTGCATAACTAATTTATGTTTACAATTGAAGAAGAAACACAATTCATTTGGTTTGATTTCTGTTTAACCTTTTTGATTTATTTTAGGTTTTATTTCACCTTATGCTTTCATTCATTCCCTCTCCCCCAACAAGGGGACTTGCATAGAAGTTCAACCACTATTAACAACAGTAAACCAGTTACGTACACAATCCCATCAGGAAGTCGTTTGGATGTGATCAGTTGAGCCCTTCGGGTGTTGGGTGCTTACCATTCGCTCTCTGCTGGTTGAGCTTGTCTGTGGCTCTGCTGTCACTGCTTGCGATCGTACAGTTTGTCAAAACCGAAGGGGAGTTCTCAGCAATTGGACGCCCAAAAGCGTGTCAGCTCGGCTACACCCACTGACTCATTACGGGCAAGGCTCACAGGTACCTCAGGCGGTCATTACAACTTTTGAGCAGGACCTCGTTTAGGGTGAGTTCTGAGAACGGCCCTAGCTTGGACTCTCACTAGGGTGGGTGATACCTGAAGGCAATTTTGCCAGCCGATAAGCTGAGCTCCACCTGGGTTGTCTCAGTTGTGCATACAGAACACGCCCTTCCAAGTTAACATTGCTGGGAATCGGGGGAGTGGAAGCCGGACTCAGGCTTGCTTAGCTGGGAGAATGATTCCTGGTCTTAGAGGAATGTCTAATGAGGAGAGGTTAGCTGAGCTGAATCTGTTTAGCCTCGAGCAAAGGAGACTAAGGGGGGACATAATCCAGGTGTTAAATCTGGTCATTGCATTACATTTTTTTTGTGTCCACTCCTTTATTTCGTGTTTATTGTTTGTTAGGTGTAATGTCTGTCTTATGTTAGTTATATCCATCCATCCATTTTCCAAACTGCTTATCCTACTGGGTCGCGGGTGGTCCGGAGCCTATCCCGGAATGTGGAATGGGCACGAGGCAGGGAACAACCCAGGATGGGGGGCCAGCCCATCACAGGGCACACTCACACACCATTCGTGATTATATTATTGCACTATACTGTATAAATAAAAAGTAAACTTAATACCAGTTGTGGTAATAAAGTGCACAGAGAGGAAGAGAGAGTAGGGTTTCACATAAACTTATGTTCATTAGCATTTAGTATTCTGATGGCTTTGGGGGTAGAAGGTCTTATTAAATCTGGTTGTTCTGCAATGCATACTGCGGTAACGTTTACCAGAGAGCAGAAGTTCAAACATCTCATGTGCTGGGTGCGTGGGATCTTTTTAAAATATAATTATGCATATGTAGAACTAGGGATATGATCCTATTAAGTATAATAGTTCTGTCTCATTATTGCAGGATCGACATCCATAGTAACTGTGTTGATCTATCCATTTGTGTGCATGTGTGTGTGTGTGTGTGTGTGTGTGTGTGCGAGCGGGTATACCTATCCTACCCCATAACGTGATAAATACCTGTTTTTTTTCCCTTATGGGGACCACGAAACCGAAAACCAGGAAAACTCTATTTTATAAAAATCTGTGACTGCTATGGAAAAACTAAAAATGCAAAACCTCTTGTATTTTGCTGGGTTACTTATGGTTATGGTTAGGGCAGGGTGGGGGTTAAGCTTGTCATAGTTAGCGTTAGCATTTATCCCATAGAAGTGAATGAGCGGGCCCCATAAAGATAGGTATACCCTATGTGTGTGTGTGTGTCCCATATTGCCTGGGCTTCAGGATACCTCATAACCCGGAACTTCATCAGAAGTAGTTAGAAAATGGATGGATGGATGGATGGATGGATGGATGGACGGACAGATCAATAAAAGTACAGAACATCCATTTTACAAAGAACCGTCAACACTAAATGTTTGCACTGGTCATGTTCCTAGAAATTAAACTTCTTTTCTGAAAAGCAGCATGTTCATAAATTAGCTGTTGTTATTCCTTGTGGGAACAAATGCAGATGAAACTGTAAAACAGACTGCAGTGGCAAAACAGTTCTGGCTACCCGCCAGCCCTTCTGCCTGTGCTGCCCTGCCTGCCCGCCCTCCTGCCCATTACGTCCTGCCTGTGCCACCCTCCTGCCTGCCCTCCTGCCTGTGACGTCTTTCCTGTGTGCCCTGCTGCCAGTTATTCTGTATTTACATCCGGACTTAACTAATTGAACCATATAGATCAGGACTTTGTTAACCTGACTTCTGCCCTGTGGAGGATGGGCTCCCCCTTTCACTCTGGTTCCTCCAAAGGTTTCTTACTATGACTGAGTTTATCCTTGCCAATGTGGCTTTATAATTTTTCAGGCTTGATATTGCTCACTGGGACAATTGGGCAGGGACAAAGTAAAGTGCTTTGAGACTATGTAAGGCTGTGAAAATGCACTATACAAAATAAAGTGAATTGACTTGAGTAACGTGGCACAAAGCAACCCTTCTTTGCCACAGGAAATGTCTGGTGCAATTTCTTTTTTAATTGTACATGTCAATTGCATAATACCCTAAACTAATTCATTATTATTTCTATTATTATCATCATCATCGTCATCATCATCCTGATAAGTATTTCATTAGTATTCCATGGTATTTTGATTTTTCAGGAATCAGTGTGTGTACTGTATACTTTTTAATTTATTTGCACTATGTGTAGTGTCTCTGCAGCTGTACATACTTGCTGCATTAAGCACAAGAACTTCCCTCAGGCATCAGTATAGTTAATCAAATGTAATATTTCTTGCTTGTTTATTAAGTGGTTTTAGGTATTTTGTGTGTTCCACTTAATTTAGTGTAATTAGTCCTAGTTGACTCAGGTTTAGTTAGATTTTTCCTTCTGTTGTTCCTCTGCATCATGCTACTGTCATAAAATTTCAATGTCTTACCTAACTTAAGAGTTTTTTGCATTGTGTTTTGGAGAGAAAGAAATCATAACTTTTTTTCTTTAGATTCATCCACTGATTCTATCACCTATGACACATTCCCCCTGAATATTTGTTTGTTTGTTTATTTATGTATTTGCTTGGGAGGTGGAATTAACAAACATAAATAACTGAATGAATCAGGGTAGTGAAAAACATTTATAAACTTATCATTTTGGTATTGGTACGATCCTGTTCTGGTTAGTTAGCCGAGGGAGTAAATCATCCGGAGTTTCATCTCTCAATCTCCTCCTACACCCACTCAGCATCACAGTATGGACTCCCCAATGCAACTGATCTGCACGTATTTGTACTCTGGGAGGAAATTGAAGCCCCCATAGGAAAAACTCAAAGCCTACAGACATATGCACAAAACCAGGGGACATGCTCAGTTCTGCAGGTCTGGAAGTGTGAGAGAAGGCTATTTATTGAGTTTCCCCTCTGCCCCTGGTAAAGATGAAACATGCACAAGTCTACTTTTTAACCAACTGCTAAGTCATTAAACACACATATACTTACATGAAAGTCTGACTGATACTGGAGCTTCCAGTGCCCGTAAACCAGGTGCTGGGGTACTCCATTTCCTTCTTGATAATTAGCGCCATTGAAAAAAAACTGTGCCTTTCCTAATATTAATTGACTCTCAGACAAATGTACTACTTGAAGACCCTGCCACTATTCGCATTTTCCAGCAGGAGTCACAAATCTTCATTGCATTCAGTTTATTCTCAGATGAGCTCATGCATGTTTCTATGTGCATCTTTACACTTAAACAAATACAGCTGCCTAAACTCTGTTGTTATATTCCATATATATTTGTCGTGACTGGCCTTTTTTCTCAAATGATGGATTTCTGAAACTAAAACTGACAGTAATATAAAATATTTATATTGCCACATAATCGACACATGTTCTGATATGACATAGCATTCCCCTGGACCATAGTGCGACTTAGAGACGAGATATAACATGCCCTTCACAGTAAAACACTAGATAGGTGCAACACTTAATGTCAACGTTGTCAATGTCAATGTTGACTTAATGTCAACGTTAAATTCATGGATGCGCAAATTAAGTAACACAGTAACAGTACAAAAACGAGCAGAGCTGTGTATGGCATGACTATCTCGCGGCGGCGACAAAATATGCTTATCCTTCTAATTATTCAGAAGAAAATATATTTGCAAGCACAGCCGTTCACGGCTTCCGTACAAAAAGCTGTCACTACGCTACAGGAAGAATACACGGCCAATATAGGATTTACACAAGTCTGCTTCTTTTGTTTTTTTTAGTAACAACTTTCACAAAAATGAACAGCAATACTTCTAAAAGTGCAAATCTGTTGCCAAATTAAATAAACAAAGAAATTAATCATAAAAATATTCAATGTATATACAACTAACCATTTCCAATCAAAAAGTACATACAAATCTCCAGTACAAGTTATACAATGGAGCGCAGATAAAACTTTTAAATAGTAATTAACCAAACTATATAAAGAATACAAGTTTGAATACAGGTAATTTGTATAAATTTTACTGTGTTCAGACTGAAAAATCAGCACCAGCCTTACACACATTGCAGTTCTGCTTTTTTCTTCTTTTAGCATAATTATCCGTTTCACGTTCACGAGGCAGAAGATCCCTGCAAATGTGAAAATTCACAAGTAACAGGCACCATTAACCTCAAGCCATAACAGTCTGCTAGCCTGAACAATAGCAAACTCTATGTATTACCAATTATTACGCAGGTTGTCACTTTATCAAATCATGACTGTTACTAAGAAGTGGGAGTGAAACGCGTGTCACGAGATCTCGCGATATTACAACATGAGTTTCTCGTTGGAGCGAAAAGCGGTTTCACGAATGCGCTGCAAATTAGCTGCTGTGAATATGTTGGCATCTGACTAAATTACTATAGTAGATACCCCAGACACTTTTAAATCTTTTGTGTGGCAGCATTTCGGGTGCCCGGCGGAAAATATAAATGGCGAATGAAGGGGGGCTAGGTTGCGTGCTAAACTTTGTCACACTGAGAAAGGGGAACAAACTGGAACACAGGCAGGAAGAGAAGGGGGGCTCCAGCCCTCCTCGTTGTGTAAGTAAATTCCGGAAAGCAGAAGGTACATTGACAGGCTCGTGGTGACATTAAGCTTACGCTTGACCTGCGGGGACATAACAAGGGAGGGGGTCGCTGACGCTGCTAAATTGCAACATAACAAGATAAGATCAAAGGGAATGGGTGTGGGGACTAACGCCAGCAATGTCCAAACAATAGTTATATGTTACGTCAACTGGAAAGATACCAACAAGAACAGTAGACGCCCTAAACGGGGTATAAAAGTTAGACACAGACAACAGGGAGCTGAGCTTCCCTTGGTGTGTACTTTTGTGCATCTGAGAGTGGCTCCCGGATCGATCTGTACAACAAATAAAGAGAGCTGACTTACAACCATCCTTTGCCTCACGAATGCATCTTTTCCTCATCAACGGACTCGGTGGAGTCTAACTCCAACAATTTGGGGGCTCGTCCGGGATGAGGAGAAGGTTGTTTGGATTGGAACCAGAGACGAGGTCTTGGGGACGCAGAGAGCCACGGGCGCCCAGCAATTAGGTGAGCAGAGCCTGTTTTATCGAATTCTGCATATTGGCGATTGCTAAATAAAGTGGCTGGAAGTGTCTCAGGATCTGTCGACCAATATTGTGGCGAGGGCCTGTTGTGCGTAGCTCTGACGGCCTGTGAACAGAGGGTACGGGACCCCGTAGTAGAACCTATTGGCGGAGGATTTAAGTCCACTGTCGTGTCCTTGGTTTGGCAACCCACCTACTGCTGATGAGCAGTAGGACAGCTGGGATTGAGCGTCCCGGGAAATTCAGGACCCCCGAACAGCTAAATTGGTCGGAGGAGTAAGGTTCATCCTCCTTAAAACGGGTTGAAGTCCCGAGGTGAAAGTCCTCAAAGTATTGGGTTAAAGTCCCGAGATTAGAGTACTCAAAGCATCGGGCTAAAAAGTCCCGAGACGTGGGGTCCCAAGGTACCAAAAAGTGTACACAGCGCTATTTACTATTTCGCGTGTGTAAGTGCGTGTTTACTATTCACTATTCCAGTGTGAGTGGGTTTACCATTTACTATTTACTGTTTTGCGTGGTTCGGTGATTGTGTGTGAGTGTGGGTTTAGGTTTTGGTGGTGTTTGTTAGTGGGGCACTCAGAGACAACTAAGAGGTGTACTAAGTGTGGGTGGATAAATCCATCCCCTGAGGCACAGGGGTTGTTGGATCAGGAGAAGTGTAGGTCAGATAAGCTAAAACATGGATCACGAATTTGATAGAGAATTGGATGACGGGGGCTGGGGTCCACCAGTGCGCGGGCGGTGGAAGCCTCTGTGTGAACAGATACAGCTGTTAAAAATAGCAGTGGGAAAAACAGCTCAGGAAAAGGGCCGAGAGAGAGAGACGGCAGATGCGTGGAAGCGTATGGGGATTGCAGTGAAATGTGCAGGATACAAACCGGAGGATAGGCAATCATTAGGAGCACTTTTATGGCGTAAGGTAAAGGAGCATAGCGGCCTGAAAGACGAGGCAGGACGCGAGCTAGTGAAAGCGAGGGTGTTACAACGGGGAAAGTGGAGAAAAGAGGGAGAGAAACAGGAGCAGGAGAGGCGAGCGTGGGCATTACGACACAACTTTGCCCTTATTGGCTTAAGATTTTAGTTACATACATGACGTTTGTATATCTGCTATTTCTCCCGAGAAGCAGGTAAAGCAGTGGTAACTGCTTTTCAATTAATTTACTTGGTAAAATTAAATTTAAATAAATGATATGAATACTGTAATAGTACTCGTGAACTTTGTTTGTTTGTTGTTAGTTACTGTAATGTTGCGCTGCTTTATTTGTTTAATCGTCTTGTCTGTGAAGACATTCAAGTTAATCAAATAAGAACTGCACTGTACACTGTACATGACCATAAAAACTTTGAATCCTTGAAATAAATGTTTTTGATCTTTTCCTTGGCAGTTATCTTTTTACACAGGGCCTCTATGTACACAATAGTTATTTTTTTCACGACTAACAGTATGGATCAGGAGTTGGTTATTGTAAAAGAAGTAATGTGCATGCAGGTGATATTTGTATAGATTTATGTTCACCTCTAGGTGATAAGTTTGATAGTCATTTCTTTTACCGTTTGGTCTCTCGGTTGAACATAATAGTGGCGCGAGCAGCTCCACTTGGTTTTTTAAAAATACTCAGCCATGAACTTCTGGTGAACTCAGGTGAATCCCTTCCTTCAGTAGTAAACCTTGGTATTTTCAGCCGTTTACACATTGTCTCACTAAAAGGTTGATAATATATTTGTCCTTTTACATAATGATGAAATATACGCTAATAAAAGTGAATATTCATAGATTCATGACTAACATAAAGTAGCTAACAGAAACTTAGACTAACAAAAGGTGCAAATACATACTCAGTTGGTTCCATTGTGTTGATTACATTACAATGTTTACATTGTAATGATTATATCATGGATATTTGGCATACTTTTTATAAAATCATAATTCTTATATTCTACGTTAGATAGTGCTAAATAATATTCCATAGATGGATGGACTTTATTAATCCCTGTGGGGAAATTGTTTTTTATGTCTCCCTCAACTTACTCTTTGTGGAGTAAATTGTCCGCGAAGTGCAGCTGCCTGTTGGGGCGCCCAGGGAGCTGGGGGTTAAGGGCCTTGCTCAAGGACCCACAGACGTGCTGTGGCTGGGTTAGTTTCAACTGGTGACCTTCTCATTACAGGCACAAGGACTGACCCCTGCCCCCCAACTGTGTATGAGTAGCATTTATGCTGTTTCTTGAGTGTGAGCTAGTACATAAACCAGCTAGTGTTCACCACTGCAAAAATACTCTAGCTTTCATACACATTTTTTTATTTTCTTACATTGTCCGTTTTTGTTCATAGTCTGTAATATTCTGAATAACGACAATGTAGAGGAAAAACAGATTAAATTCTCCTTGTTTGTAATTTCCCCATGTAATCCACTGCCTTGTGGTAAGAGGTGGAAAAGTCGGACGCGTTGAATGATGAGGATACGATATTGAGTTTAGTTCTTGAGTGGATTTATTCATATGATATATTAACGCACAGTACTTTGAACTGGTTTGTTTGGCTCGAAAGGGTCGATATGCAGACACCATCACACACGGCAAATACGGTCAATGACTGTTTCACTTTGCACCTTCAGCCCTGAGCCGCGTAATCTCAGCACCTCTAATAACAACCATTGCTGCCCCCTACAGGTGGGAATACACTTACACAATAGTAAAGATCACTAAGGCAGGCAGTACCTCTCGTTTCAAGTATTACAATACTATCCATCCATCCATCCATCCATTTTCCAAACCGCTTATCCTACTGGGTCGCGGGGGGTCCGGAGCCTATCCCGGAAGCAATGGGCACGAGGCAGGGAACAACCCAGGATGGGGGGCCAGCCCATCGCAGGGCACACTCACACACCATTCACTCACACATGCACACCTATGGGCAATTCAGTGATTCCAATTAGCCTCAGCATGTTTTTGGACTGTGGGGGGAAACCGGAGTACCCGGAGGAAACCCCACGACGACACGGGGAGAACATGCAAACTCCACACACATGTGACCCAGGCGGAGACTCGAACCCAGGTCCCAGAGGTGTGAGGCAACAGTGCTAACCACTGCACCACCATGCCACCCCTATTACAATACTATATATATATATATATATATATATATATATATAACATTATATTATAAACAATAAATACGAATAAATAAAAACATTGAACAAATAAACATCAATAATATTCATGAATAATTACGCTTAATATACAAATAAAAGAATAGCTCCTGCAGATGATTTCAGATAACTACTGGAACAATGAGTTCTGGAGGGGAGCAAGCTCTGTTACATGCTATAGAAATGTTGATCTGATTCCTTTCATTATCAGATTGTTACCACTGTTAAAAACCACAGATATTGTATTCTGATTGTATGCATTTCCTTATTAGGGCATGTCAGTTACTTCTGTTAAAAATCAGTTTATTCTGACGTCGTAAATTTCCTGACCAGAGTTTACCCTCTTTAAAGTGATGGAGGTCCACTTGTGCCAAAGATATGTCAATATGCATATGAGATTTCGTTTGTGCCAAAAATATGTAAACAGCACACAGTCTATGTCGACTGAGAATGTGACAAAGAATTTTTCTGTGACAATTCTATTATGTCAATGAGTTTGTCTGTGGAGCCCCTGAAGGGACCTAATGGTGTCCGCTAATTAGATACCCAGAAATAAACTGTGTGGCTCCTGCCCAAGCATTGCTGCCCAAACAGCAGCTTCCTCCTTATGCCGCCGAGGGAGGAGTAGCAAGTGGTTCCCCTGCCCCTTCCCCTCTCCCCCCTGCAGACGAGGATCATAACCATTCAGCACCCGACTCTACCTCCTTCTCGGTGATGAAGTGCCGTGGCGAAACACTCAGGCAGCAGGACGAGGTAGCAGAAATTCTTGCCCCTATGTTGGTTTGTCCAAATCCTCAAGGGGGAGATGAGGTTTGCTCATCTGACACTGTAGATGAAGGAGTTGAAGGACATTGCCAGTGACCTGCTGGATCCCAGGCAGAACAGACCTCACCATGCGACAGCCCTTCAGAGACTGGTCCTCCTGCGCATGGACTGGGGCATGATGCATCAGTTTAAACAGGAGCCTGGTAAATCCTGCGAGTGCTACACCGAGCGACTGATGGCAGCATTCTCCAACTACAGCGGGATGGACTCCCCCAGCGGACCGAGAGTGTATGTGATGTAAAATACACTAAGATAACTCAGTTCCTTTAAAGAGAGGCACTTTTAATACTCTGTATTTTTTTCGTGTGCTGTACCCTTAAAAAGTACAACACTAGTACTCCATATTCAAATAGTCCCATTAAAAACTACAGCCCCCAAACATCAAACTGCATGCTTCTATGTCACCTACACTTCATTAAGCAATATTAACACAAGTAACATGTTTCATCACTTAAAGCCAATCTAACTTTTTAAAAATAAAGTCTGTTTCAACTGGACTTTTACCTAAGTAAAACAAACATTTTATGTTCTAGTTTTCTTAAAACTACTGAAACAAATAATTGGCTACACTGCAGTTCCGCTGTTTTGTTTGGCACCCCTGCGTGTCCTGCATTGTGTGGAAAAAACCTGAAGGCTGAGGAATGTTATGTAACACAGCTAGAATGTAAAAACTCTCTCTGGTGTAATTCACTGCGTAAAACCAATGGTGCTAAGTGTGGTGTCTTCTTCATAACACTCCCTGATGTTTGTGTCCGTGACCATGAGATAGGGTGGGCTGCTTTTCTTCCTTCCTTTGACTAGTATTCCTCCTAAATTGTTCATCTGTATTTGCTGCATTGGTACTTGTTGATGTGCGTGTGCCTTGTGTCACGATCGCCGTTTAACGGGAGCGGCGGACGGGCAGGAAACAGGCAAGGCAGGCAGGATACGGGGAAATACGGGGATTTATTAGGAACACGGGGTGCAGGAAACATCTCACGCAGACGGACTTCAATGACGGACACTGAACTCTAGTAAGACATGGACTCAAATAGACAGGACTGATTGAAAATAATCGGACACAGCTGGGTACGATCAGGGAAGCACACGTGGATAATCAGGGGGCGTGGCACACACGGTGGTCGGACTGTCCGGGACCTCCTCGGGGACTAGGGCAGGAAAGTCTGGAGCTGGGTCAGGGACAGGAGTGGGGCCAGGAACAAGAGCCCCAGGGGGCACAGTCATTTGAGGCAGAGGGAGCGCCTCGGGTTCTAGGGCCGCAGGGGGCAGCGGAGGCGGCTGCTCGGGCTGCGCAGGAGCTACGGGCGACGAAGGCGGCTGCTCAGACGCTGTAGCAGGAACCCAGGACTTTATGCTCAGCCCACTGCTGTTAACTCCGATGACTCACAACTGAGCAGCAATGCACATTTCGAATCACATCATCAACATCAGGCTGATGACAAGACTGTGGGTCTCGTCAATAAAAACGGTGACTCAGCATACAAAGAGGAAGTGTGATGACTATCGGACTGCTGCAGAGCCAACAACCTGTCTCTGAATGTTGACCAAAGAAATGGTTGTTGACTTTAGAAGAACACAAAGCACAGAGTGACCACTCTCTGCTGCACATCGATGGCTCATCTGTGGAGATCGTAGAGAGTACCAGATTCCTTGTTGTCCATCTGGCGGAGAATCTCACCAGGTCCTTCAACATCAGCTCCATAGTAAGGAAAGCACAGCAGCACCTCTACTCTCCACGGAAGCTCAGAAAAGCCCATCTCCCATCCTCACACTCTATTGGGGAACTGTTGAAAGCACCCTGAGCAGCTGCATCACAGTCTGCTTTGGGAACTATGTCGCCTCAGATCGCAAGTCCCTACAACAGATAGTGATGACAGGTGAGAAAATCATTGGAGTATCTTGTTAGAGAAATATGTACTTTTTTTATTATCATTTTGCTAGACGCTTGGAAACAACACCCTGCCGCAGCTTGATCTTAATTGAGCAATAACACGTCTCAAGAACTGTCGCTTGAATATTTCCACCCCATATATGGTGACAAACAATGTTCAATGTCAGTTGCATATCCTGTTTGTGTACCTCAATAAAAGACACTGCGAGGGGAGTTCCTTTTTCGAAGTTGGCCGAGTTCGACTGAGAGGCTGACACCTCGAGGTCAGGACCGGGCTTCCCTTTGTAAGGAAAAGTGGTAAAAATGCCCCAAGGTTCTTGGTTGATCATTTGAATGCAGACAATGTTAGGAATTTATGATCATGGGGGAAGCCAGGGAGAGAATGGGGGTTCCAGTTGGCACCACTAGGGTGATAAGGATAAGATAAGGTGATAAGAATTTAATTACAATGATCATAAAAGTCTCTACCCTGTTCTGTCCTGTCCCCGTCTCAGGATCCTCACACTCCAGGGGGTCACTCTTTATATGTAAATTCACTCACAACACCTACACACAACACCTTGGTGGGGAGGGCCTTTTTGGGTATAAAGGGGGGTGAAGAACTGTCTTCAATTTGTGTCTGAGCTGCCTTTCAGTACCCGGTGTGTCTCTACACTGTATTACATTGTATTATTTTTGCTGTTCAATAAACCATCATTTTGCTGAAACTGCGGAGACTCTGCAAGTGGATTCCCTACACCTTGCAGCAAGTAAAACGTCATCACAGCTGTCTGTGTTGTTCTGTGTTCAGAGACTGGTTTGTTTCCAGCGCATCTTCAGAAGAAGATAACCCTAACATATCTCTCCCCTCCATCACGGATATTCACACCACACACTGCATCCGCAAAGCCACCACCATTGTGGATGACCCCACCCACCCCTCACATTATCGTTTCACCCTCCTGCCTTCTGGAAATAGGTCCCGGAGCATTCGGGCCTTTACAGCCAGACTCAAACAGCTTTATCCCCCATGCCGTCAGACTACTGAACTCTCAGGGACTAATCTGATACCACACACACATACACTCATTAACACACTTTATTATTTAACTACTATTTTTTTATCTTATTGTAGCCATGTTTACAGTTACTTTTATTTATTTTTATTGCTACCTCATTGCACAACCAAACTGCACCTTATCAGTATTGGGTTTACTGTGCTGTTTGTGCTCGTTGGTGTCAGTTGTCCTCTCTTTTTGCACTGTCCTGCAATGTTTGCACAGTTTTTGCTCATTATGCACCATACAGTATGTTGCTAGGTTGGTATGTGTTAGTCTTGTGTTAATTTAAGTAGCACCTTGGTCCGAGGGAAACAGTTTCTTTTGTAACTGTACTATACTCAACTGTGTAAAGTTAAAAATAACATTAAAGACCTACTTGACTTGACTTTTACTGATAACAGGTGCTAAAGTGAAGTGACTTGCTTCTGGGAAAGATCTCCAGCTGAAATTCTCTACAACAATTATGGGAGAAATATGGGAAGGACGCGGCGTCAGACCTGCCCCAGTGGGACGAATGTGGTTTTCCTAGAAACAGCAGCTTCAGTCCCAATCAGATAAGCCAGATGCGTTTGAAATTAGAGGAACAGGATCAGACTGGTTGCTCAGGTATTAATGTGGTAGAACTAAAACGGAGACAAATTGGAAGGTGTTTCAATTGTGGGAAAATGAGACAAAGCAGGCAGAGGAGATGCGGGTGGCAAAAAAGCATGAGATAAGGAATGCAGAGAATGTGGATGAGGGTGAGACTCCTGTGAAAACTGTGTATTGAAAATTAGGGCCACAGTATTGTCATCCATCCTGTCAGGGTATGTGGAAATACACTGAGGGTAAATGGCCTAATGCAGGAAGTGTCTTAATCCTATAACATCCAGCTGATTCAGGCTGTTGGGACAGTGTGGGACTGCACTCTTCTGGCTGGGACCTCGAATAAATGAATGAATGTTACATGTATACAGCCCTTTTCTAAGATACACAAAGAGCTTTACAGAGGCAATGGGGAGCCACTTCAACCCAAAGGTGAGGCAGCAGGAGAGGGGGCCCAGGCAGAGAGAACAGCCAACAAGAGGGGTGCTTCCACAGACAGGACGGGGGCCCCGGCAGACCAACGCTGACGACTCCTGGGACCAAGTCAACAGAGCAGCTGTTGTCATTGTGACTCACCCTCATACATCCATCCATCCATTGTCCAAACCGTTTATCCTACTGGGTCGCGGGGGGTCCGGAGCCTATCCTGCAAACAATGGGCACAAGGCAGGGAACAACCCAGGATGGGGGCCAGCCCATCGGAGGGCACATTCACACACCATTCACACACACATGCACTCCTACGGCCAATTTAGCAAGAGAGAACATGCAAACTCCACACACATGTGACCCAGGCAGAGACTCAAACCGGGGTCCCAGAAGTGTGAGGCAACAGTGCTAACCGCTGCACCACCATGCCGCCCCACTGTTGGTTACATGTGTACATATTTTGTCTGATCTCTTCACCACCAGGTGGCAATATAGCAGCTCCAGAGTTGTTGATGGCTAGAGTAAAAATAAAAACACAGTAGCACAGAGGTGTAGCTAAAAATTCTGGGCCCCTGACAGAATGTCACCTTGCGCCCCTCTATCGAATTTTACATACTGGGAGAGAGATTTGTTGAGCCATCTTCCAATCTAATCCAATCCAGCTTTATTTAAAAAGCACTTTAAACAACCTTATCGACCAAAGTGCTGCACAAAGGAATAAATAAAAATATTCACAAACTTAAAAACGAATTAAAATAAATTTAATAAAAACCAAAACATTAAATGTAAGTAAATGGCCATTAATAAAATAAAAATATTATATTAATAATTATTTATGAATATATAAAAATTTATATTAATAAAGAAAAGGCTAAGATTGAAATAAAATTTACTATTAAAGTTAATATCTCACAAGGTGTCCAAGGAGAAGAGATGAGTTTTAAAAAGAGATTTAAAGATTTAAAGAGAAGAGGCCTCTCTAATGTGAAAAGGCAAATCATTCCACATTTTAGGAGCTGCGAATGCAAAAGCTCGATCCCCTCTAAGCTCACGCTGAGTCTTAGGAACCATCAGGAGCAGCTGATCAGCTGACCTGAGAGAGCAGGTGGGGGTGTAAGGGTGAAGCAGCTCACAGAGGTCAGGTGGAGCAAGACCCTTGAGGGCTTTAAAAGCAAATAACAGAATTTTAAAATGAATCCTAAAATGTACGGGCAGCCAGTGGAGTGAGTCTAAAATGGGGGAGACATGCTCATATTTCCATGTGCGGCAGTATTTTGAACCTTCTGGAGGTGAACAATAGTGGAGCCTCTAACCCCAACATAGAGGGCGTTACAGTGGTCCAAACTAGTACCGACAAAAGAGTGGATTACTGTCTCAAAGTGCTGCCTAGAAAGAATTGGCTTTATTTTGGCCAACTGCCTCAATTGTAAAAAGCTTGACTTGACAACTGATCTTATCTGCGTGTCAAACTTAAGGTTGGTGTCGACTTTAACCCCTAGGTGTGTGATGACTGGTTTACAATATTGTTCCAAGGAACCTAAAATTACAGTGGAGGTCAGAGGAGTGGAGTTACCAAAAACCAACACTTCTGTCCATTACCTCCCCACTTCCTTGTTAGTTACATTATTTGTTCTGCATTACTGTACTGCTTTGGAGCCTTTTGATATTAAGGTGAATAACACAGTGAAAAAAGAGACAGATGCATTGACAGCAGTTGTGGCCACACTTTGGACTGGGAGTGTAAGAGCAAAGGAAACTGAATCCACTATGTTCTGTCCTGTAAATTTTTATTAAACAACACATGACACACATACGAGTCCTGTTTTAACTTTCAGGGCTGATGGTCTGCAGCCTGGCTTGTGGTCTACAGTGCAGCGCAGGTGCAGTCACTGTGCTGAGCCCGGCGTTATAGTAATGATTGCAGCCTTTCACACTGACCAGTGAGAAATAACCTTGAAAATGACTGTGCTCTTTGTGGTTCTCCTTTTGGAAACATCTTACCACCAAGCAACAGACATTTGACAACAGACTTCTACTCATCAATTATCAGAAATGTCATGCAGTAATCAGAGGTTAGACGGAAAAAATGACTTTTGTATTTTTCATCTTTTATCTTGGAGCAAACAGTTTTAATTGATGTACATGAGAGTAAATGGTGAATCAGTTTATTTGCTTTCTAGCTTTCTAGCACTTGGCTACCCAACCATTCATCAGTATGTGACCACTGCCATCTGGCTGAGTAAGTCTACTGTAATACTATTATTACAGTAGTATTATTAGTATTATTATCAACTTATTGTGAGAATGGGGTGTGGGAAAAATGTCTTAAATGCAGACTGGTTACGGTGATCAGGAGCTTACTAATGAAAATGAGAAGAGCAAAGGGTTTGAACATCATAGTGGTTCCACTTGTTTTGAATCAGCCAGTGAGAAACTGACAAAGGGACCGGAAACAGGGAGGTACATGCTACAGAGCAGGCTGATCTGATTGGCTGTTCACACAGGTTTGCACGGCACTGCAGTGATTTACATTTTAATTTTTCTGGGTGTCTGTTAGCTTAACCCTAATAAATCAGTTTCACTTGTTGGATTTCCACTTATGGTCCAGCATGGTGGTGCAATGGTTAGCACTATTGCCTCACACTTCTGGGAGCTGGGTTTGAGTCACGGCCATAACACCATGTGTGTAAAGTTTGCATGTTCTTCCTGTGTTGTTGTGGGGTTTCCTCCAGGTTCTCTGGTTTCCCCCCCCCCCCCAGTCCAAAAACATACTGAGGCTAATTGGAGTTACCAAATTGCCTGTAGGTGTGACTGGTATCTGTGCCCTGCGATATGCTGGTGGCCCATGCTGGGTTGTTCCTTGCCTCACACCCATATCCTCCAGGACAATGTACGCTACTGTAATACAGAATTGAGATCTTGCAAGTACAAGTATGAGTACGTTGGAGGGCACGTCAGAGGCGGAAATGCTGTAGGTGACGTCAGACGCCGGAGACTTGGCGGAAAATCTGAATGAACAGCGAGGGGAATTTGGAATCTCTTGTGGAATATATCGACTGGTACTTCAACATTATAGTCATGAAGAAGAACGCAGATGCATCTTCTCCAGCCAAAAGCGAGACACCGTCCTCCAAAAGAAGTTGCCCGGCAGACTCCCCTGGCACAGCATCGCCGACTGGTAAAGACTTTGCCGACATCCTGGATTCAATCGACAAACGATTGTCCAGCTTCGACGAGAGGTTGGCTCTCGTCGAGATTCTACATCAGGAATTCAAATCCCCGAGGGAATCTTTGGAATTCAACCAGCAGCAGGTGGAAACACTCGCTGCTGAAAACACCTCACTATGGGACTCGGTTAAGTCTCTAACTGAAAATGTGACCCATCTAAATGAAGAAAATAAAAAAATAAAAGAGACTGTCGTCGATCTACAGGCCTGTAGCATGAGAAATAACCTGGTGTTTTCAGGCATCCCAGAATTACCGTCAAAACCTTTATCAAGAACCACCTGAAGCTTTCAGAGGACACTGAAAAACATCTGCTTTGAGAGAGTCCATAGGCTGGGAGCCAAGAGGCCTGGTGCACTGAGACCGTATCCTATTGTGGTTAAATTTGGATATTTTAAGCAGAAGGAGCAGGTGAAGAGCCGCGGCTGGGAGCTGAAAGGAACAGACTTTGTCGTAAACGACCAGTTCCCCAAAGAGATCCTGGAGCGACGCAAAGTTCTGTTCCCAATCCGACGCAACTTTATTTAGAAGGGTTCCCGAGCTCTCATCGCCGTAGACCAGCTCTACGTGGATGGGCAGCTGTACGGCGACCCCAGGACCACTCCCTGGTAGCCAGCTTAAACTACAGGCAGACGTTTTATTACAAGAGACTCATAGACCTGCCAAAGGATGAACTTAAAACACCCGAGTTTCCCAATGTGTTCTCAGCCTGCTATAACTCTAGGCAAAGTGGGCACTAGGGGGCAGCGTGTGGCTCAGTGGGCTAAGCCTGTGTCCTTGTAATCAGAAGGTCGCAGGTTCGAACCCAGCCTCAGCACGTCTGCGGCTCCTTGAGCAAGACCCTTAACCCCCAGCTCCCTGGGCGCCACTATGAGTGGCAGCCCTTCGTGGTCAACTTACTCCACAAAGAGCAAGTTGAGGAGGCGTAAAGATTATTGATCCCCTGTAGGGAAATTAAGTTATTTATTTATTATTATTATTATAATAAAGAGGGGTAGCAATTCTAATACATCTATCCACCCATCCATTTTTCAAAGCGCTTATCCTACTGGGTCGTGGGGGGTCCGTAGCCTGTCCCAGAAGCAATGGGCAAGTGGCAGAGAACAACCCAGGATGGGGGGCCAGCCCATCGCAGGGCACACTCACACACTATTCACTCTCACACGCACACCTAAGGGCAATTTAGCAACTCCAATTAGCCTCAGCATGTTTTTGGACACTGGGGGGAAACCGGAGTACCCGGAGGAAACCCCACGATGACATGGGGAGAACATTCAAACTTCACACACGTGACCCAGGCGGAGACTCGAACCTGGGTCACCCAGGTGTGAGGCAACAGTGCTAACCACTGCACCACCATGCCGCCCCCATGGAACACCATAATACTCAAAATTAAATTAATAAAAATATCCATCCATCCATCCATTTTCCAAACTGCTAATCCTACTGGGCCGCAGGGGGTCCGGAGCAACAGTGCTAACCACTGCATCACCATGCCTCCCCATTCTAATACATAAAAATGTCAATTTCACAGTACTCAACACAATTATAGATCCACAGGGTAGATTTATAATCATTAAATTATCTATACTTAACAAAAAGTTATGTATTGTTAATATATATGGTCCAAATGTTGATAACCCCTCATTCTTCCACGTTTTCTTTACCGCACTCTCTGAACACCAGGACTGCGCACTTGTTCTTGTGGGCGACCTCAACTTTGGACCAAATAAAGAAATGGACAGGCTCAGTACAGCTGCTCAGCGCAATTGGGAATCCACAAACATAGTTAAACAGCACATGAGCGACTATGGACTTTGCGATGCATGGCGTTCTCTTCACCCCACCCGTAGGGAATATACTTTCTTCTCACATGTCCATCACTCTTACTCTCATCTGGATTATTTCCTAGTCAGTAGCTCTCTGCTGAGTGACATTTCAGACACAGAGATACACCCTATAGCTGTCAGCGATCATGCTCCTGTATCTTTAACCCTAATAAATAAGAAGGCCATTCCACCAAGTAGAAACTGGAGATTTAATACATCATTGCTTAAAGATGGAGATTTTATTAACTATTTTAAAAAAAGAGTGGGCTTTATATTTAGACTATAATGACCTGCCTGGAACATCAGCATCTGTTCTCTGGGAAGCAGGCAAAGCTGTGATGAGAGGTAAAATAATCTCATTCTCATCACATAAAAAGAGAAAACAAGTGTATCCAGGACTTAGAAGAAACCATGTGTCACGGGAAGGTTCGGGTGGACAGGCGATCGTGCGGGCGGTGGTTCAGAAAACCAGGCTGACGAGCAGGATCGGGGTAATCGGGGTTTATTCGGGAAAGGGAGACACGGGAGACAAGCGAGGCTAGATACGATCAGTTAAAAATAAATATGGAAAAAAACAACTATATGTGCTGTTAAAGACTGAAATGGGGATACAGTATATGACCCTGACAGAAAAAACAGCACTTTCAGGGACTTTTACAAATCTTTATATTCACCACAGATAAACCCATCTAAAGACGAAATTGATCAGTTTCTTGATAGTATAACCCTTCCGAAATTATCAGACAATCAAGCGATGGCACTGGATTCTCCGCTGACACCAGGTGAACTCCAGGAAGCCCTGAACGGTATGCCCAATAAAACGGCTCCAGGTCCAGATGGATTTCCAGCAGAATTCTATAAAGAATTCTGGACAATTCTGGCATCAACATTCTGCAGAATGTTGCAAGAAACCAGGGAAAATGGTCGGCTACCACCAAATATGAATTCTGCAAACATTAGTCTCTTGCTAAAACCAGGCAAAGATCCTACAGTATCTACCAGCTATCGTCCAATATCCCTTATAAACGTTGACCTTAAAATAATCTGCAAAGCTCTCTCAAAAAGAATAGAGAAGTTAACCCCTCTCATAATTCATCCTGACCAAACTGGTTTCATAAGGGAGGCACTCATCAACAAATACACGTAGATTACTTAATCTAGACATAGACTATTCATGCAATAAAAACCTTCAAATTACAATACTGTCTCTAAATGCAGAAAAAGCATTCGATAGAGTTACAGTAACTGGAATTTTTTATTTGCAGCTTTATGCAAATTTGGTTTCAGAAACTCTTTCATAAACTGGTTAAAAATATTATATAGTTCACCAACAGCATGCGTCAGGACGAATGACTAAACATCCTCCAGTTTCTGTCTCAAGAGGGGCACCAGCCACGGATGTCCTCTATCCCCCTCATTGTTTGCGATTTTTATTGAACCACTAGCAGCAGCAATTAGACAGGCTACAGTGATTAAAGGCATTAAATGCAGGAATGTAGAACATAAGGTAAGACTTTATGCGGATGATGTGTTACTTTTTCTCCAGCATTCACAAACCACTCTTTCTGAGGTAATTACATTAATAAACTCTTTCTCAAGAGTCTCAGGTTATTCGATAAACTGGTTAAAATCTACAGTTCTTCCAATTAATTGCTCCTTCCAGAATAATTCTTCCTCTCCACTGTAGTCTGGAGATATTAAATATTTAGGAATTAATGTTACACCTAGGCTGGCAGATTCAACTAAACTAGACCATTTCCCACTTTTAAAGAAAGTAGCGGATGATCTGGTTAGGTGGAAGTCCCTACCCATATCACTTATGGGAAGGGATGCCTCAATAAAAATGATGGTTTTGCCAAGAACTAATTATTTATTTGCAATGATCCCGAGCAAAACATCACCTGACTGGTTTAGATCTCTGGACTCCGCTATCTTTCCAGAGGAATTCAGATGAACCCCCACGTATTAGCTTAGAAACACTGCAAAGGACTAAGGATAAAGGAGGACTAGATCGGCCTAACTTTCACCACTATTTCTTTGCCAACAGGCTCCAAAACATCTCAGGGTGGTTAAAACATACCCTCTTAGATGAGCCTTGGCCAGACGTAGAACAGGCACTATGCAATAAGATAGAGATTTCGGATCTACCATTCATTAGCTCAAACATCAAAACGACAGGAATGCTTCAAAAGCATCAGTATCAGCTCTTTTCTGACAGCGTGCTGGGAGTTTCTAAAAATGACTGAGTCTTCATTAATCCCATGCAAGCGTACTCCCATCTGGAACAACCCTGATGTACTACTAAACAATAATTGATAAACTTCCCAGATTGGAGTTGTAAAGGTATTAAATACTTGGAACATATATTTGAAGGAATAGACTTTATTCCCTTTGACATATTAAACAATATGGGATTAGCAAGAATAGATTTTTAGAATATCAACAAGTTAAATCTATAGTAAAAAAAAAAATAAGGTCTAATCAAATCAAATTACAAATACCGCAAAGTGTGGCAGAATTCCTTAATCTGAAACCCCCCAAATTACTGTCTAAAATATACAGGACACTTTCTAAAATGGATGACTCATTGCAACATGGGTGGAAGATCTATCAGTCAGCTGGGACCACAATTTCTGGTCTAAGATATGTTTAAAAACCTATAAACTGATTAGAAATTCCAGTTTACAGTTAATACAATACAAAATCCTGCATAGAGTGTGTAATATTCGTGCAGAAAATATTGCATAATTTGTTAGACACAGAATTGATTATTTAAATGATGTGTACGTGTTAAATAGAAGCTTTATGTTGATTGGTTAATGCACACGTGATCTGTTTATGCATACTCGCTGAGACTCAGTCGGAGTAGTTCTACCTGCCTGTACGGAGTACAACATAAACTCCGTGTCATTCAATAAAGATTCTGCACAGCTATCCTGCCGTAATTCTTTATAAACAAGACAAAACATGGTGCGAGAGTAAAAGTGAATCACACGGACACAATGGACGTCGCTGGTGTTCCGTCGCCCCGCATGGACAAAACAGACAAACAAGACAAAACAGCATAAACGTCAAATTCTCAAAACGAATACTGGAAGAAATAATCAAGCTTAAAATTGAGTATTATATTTGTGACCTTGAGCGAGTACCCCCCTAATCAAGCGGTATCCAAAGCGAGCACACAGGAGAGATTAGGGCTGGATCATAAAAGTATTTATTGGTTTTATTAACAATCGCAACAAAAAGGGGAGGGTTCAATAACTCCCGGTGACCTGGTTGATGTTTCCACTGGTGAAGTATATCCCCCAGTAGGTAGTTTAAAACCCCGGCCCGCGCCACTGGGCAGCCAGAGATATCCTCACAGCAGGCTGGGACCCTATTGCTCGATTAGCACCCCTGGTTTAAACAAATCAAAATACCATATACTCAAAACAACAAAATAGTCCTCACTGCAGAACAAAATAAAAACCAATACCGACAGCGCACAGCAAATCCACTCCAATACGCACACTGGGGTCGTCAGAGCACTGGTCCCAGGCTCCAACTAATAAGCCCAGGGACAGCCTGCTAGAGGGTACGGACAGAGTCACCCGAGAAAGTCCACGGTCTCAGCGGAGTTATACATGTGTATCGTTCGCAGATAATTTTACAAAGGCAGTATATACGTTGCGCCCTAAAAGAGGGGAAGAGAAACAGTGGGTACAACTTTCCCCAAAGGTTGCGGTTTCCTGCAAATGCCAAAACAGAAATTACAAAACCCACACTCCATTCCTCATAATAAACATAAAACCAACATGTATCCCACACAGCAAAAGCGTTTATCTACCTCCAGAGGACCCGCACTCACACCAGCCGATCAGGTTTTCACCTCCGGTCGCTCTTTTATATATTACCATCGCGTCAGTCAATAATTAAAACTATGTCCGACTCAATAGCAATTAACTATGTTAGGAAAAAGATAAAACCCATACCTTGTCTTTGCAAACAATCTTGTTCTGGATACACGACTTCACCCCCTTGTGCCTTTGGGCAAATACGTTCGTCCCTCACCATCAATGCCCCAAAACTTCACGAAGAGTGGTCCGCCTTATCCAGAGGAAGACTAGGCTACTTGCCGCACTCCCTCTTCCCAAGAAACCTCCAAGACCAAACAGTACTTCGATTCGAATCGCGAGATTATGCGGGTATAAATCTGATGGAATACCGCGCCCCATATCATCATAAAAATCCCCTCGGGGTATCAAAATAAAGGTCCCCTTTTCAGCTATATGGTCGCTACTCGTACCGGTTATATATTAATTGTTGTTTGTATTATGGTATAAAATTTAATCAAGAAATTGACTAAAACAACACCTGATGCACTGACAAATATAATACATTTTCATACCCGTAGTATCATATTTGATACACACATTTTCAGCACGTTTTTCTATAAAATATTTCATGATATATTAAGTTATTATTAGTTAGTTCACACTAATAAAGACTCATTTTGAAATATAATTAATTTTCGCTACATTGCGCTTACTGTAACTGTTCCCAAAATAGGACTTCTTATCCCATGAAAATCCTGCCGGCTACAACGTGTTTGCAGCCGTCAGTGATTCTTGAAAAAAAAAAGACGTTTTCCATCTGAACTACATAGGTCATCCACCAGAGGGCAGAATACAGGTATATCATTATATACACCAGGTTTTTGAGGAAAGGGATAATCGTATTACTGACGTAGAGGTCTTAAATATGATACATGTGGCGTTATAGGGAGTTAATGTAATTTTCTATTCACTCATGCAAATAAATAATTGTTTGATAACAAAAAAATACATTTGTTTTAATTCTTTTTTCCTGTAAACATATCACTTGTCCCCCCCCCCATGCTCCCACATTCAAAAATGAAACTTTTGATAGCACTTTATTGCCATCGGTTCCACGGGAATGCAGACCTCTATTCTTTTCTTCTACCTGGCAAGTCCACCATTATAATAGCAATTCACCAAGGTGCAAGCGCATGTAGCTCTTAAAGAAATTGTTTGAAAAAATTAGTTTATAGCATGTTTACACCCTAAATACACCAGTGACTGAGTACAACCCTTGTGGACCAGGCGCCTGGCTTTGACAATTTTTCTGCCATTAAACTAGCAAACATGGGTTGGCCATGAAGTAAAATAACTTGTGCCTTTAAATTGTTAAAAAAAAAGTCCTGTGTGTTGTAAAGTGAGGTATGAAACAGATACCAGGCTGCTTCCGTGAGGGTCAGCGTAAGTTTTATTCATGTGATTTTGCGGTTTCAACTGTTTCATTGGAATCAATCCAAGCAGCAGCATGAAGACTGTAAACCAAAGAAGTGGGACGATGCCTGAGAAGAACAACTCAGTCAATCCTCACATCTCCTCTCTCCTCAGGCGATTGATGGACTCTGAGCATGACACATGTACAAAAGATGAGGACTCTTCTCCACTATTCGAATGGAAATTGTTCTTAATCTTTTATTTATACCTTTTGCTTATACCGTAAGATTTAGGAACACACTGAAAAAGATCAACTTTAATACATTTGAAGGTTGAAGTTATTGGAATTTGTTACGGCTGATTTGGTGGAATATGTTTTTGGACAGAACTGTCAAAAAATGTGGAATGAAAATGCAGTTTAATGGTTGAATCTGTAGCTTGCCTAACTTGCTATAAATTACACACACATGCAGCATTAAAGTAACAGGGAGCTATTAGAACAGAGTTGTTGTATTACATTAACACAGACCAGCAAAAAATATTGTAACAAGTGGGCTACCAGGGCGCACTTGTCGAAGTTCGCTGCCACCACCTTTTTAATTTAAAGAGGCTGGGAAGGTCCAACCAAATAAGGACACCAAAATATAGGAAGATCTTTATTAAATATTCCCCGGATTACAACCCCTTCCCGAGGGCTAACTTCATCTCACTAGGAATGATACAACCACAGTTCCCCCCACGCCACTCAGAATCCAAATATACAGCACAGCAAACTTAAATCACAACGCCCGTGCAAACCCTTACACACAGCAAACAAATCATTCCCGATGCACCTTCTAACCCCGCCCTCCTACTCACGACCGCAATCCGGGGATAAAATTCATACACAAACATACGCTCATTCATTCCAAAATTACACCATTAAAAGCGGTTACTCCCCTGGAAAGAGGCACACCTGGCCTCCCCCGCTTTCTCCAGGGAAAAGAAGTTGAGGTCTCTCAGTCCACGGGGTTCGTCTCCCCGCTGTACTTCGCTGCCAGCCCTTTAAACCGCTATCTTTCTAAAAGCATTATCCCCCCCCCATAACTAACTATAACTTCATCCACGGCCAGTCTACCACCGGCGACGGACACACCACGGTTCCTTTTCCCACAGACTGACAGCTACTCCAACTCCCCCAGTTTCCCTACAAGACCAAAGAAAGACCTTTTCTCTTCCCCCCCTCCCACATAGGCATCCTCTTTATAACTCTCCCTCCCCCACCCCAATCCTAATCACCGGTGTTCCCCATTAACATGGCAGCGAATGACCACGCCCAGATTCGTTCATTACACTATCCCCCCCTTCAACCGGAGAGGACTCGTCCTCGAGTCACTGCATGTCATAATCCTTGGTCCAGACAGGCAACCGTCTCTCTCGCCTCAGTTGCCATCTCTGAGGTCGAGGACCACCCCCTGTGTCAACCAAATCCCCTTGCACAATCACAGCAGTAGGGCCACTAGACCCCACTTGCACAGCCAACTCTTCCCGGGCTTCACTCTCCAGCTCCATCATACAGCTTGATGCTGCAATATCCTCTGTTGCTCCTGGATCTTCTAACTGGGAACCAGCCGCAGGAGCCTTTACCGATTGTTCCTCTGAGACTCTTCCTTGGGGAGTTCCAGACTGGAGGTAAATCCAACTAGCCGGGGAATGAACCTCTGGAGGTCCTGTACGACCTTTACCTCGCCGCCTCCACTCCTTCCACACAGGCCCAGACCCCCTGGAAGATGGAGACACCTCAAAAGAGGAAGGCACACAAGGTTTTAGTCGGTTGACATGAACGATAGTGTCCCCCCCCCCTTTTTCTGGACACACCCTATACAGCACCTCAGAGATCCTCTCTTTAACCTTAAATGGTCCCTTAAACCGCCGCTGTAACTTAGGACAAACACCCCTCCTTCTAGCCTTATCCCGCATCCATACCAACTCACCCACAGAATAGAACTGTGGCTGTGCTCTAAAATCGTAACACCGTTTCTGTCTATGTGATGCCTCCCCCTGATGCTTTTTCACAGCCTCCACCACAGTCGCTAATGTCTGAGACACACTAGACACATACTCTGACATGGGTTTTAATCTTTCACCATGATCCAAATTCAACATGACATCCACCGGTAAAATCATTTCCCGGGCAAACAAAACTTTATACGGGGTAAATCCTGTACTGGCATGTACACTGCTTCGATATGCCATCATCACAAAGGGCAACAAAGTGTCCCAATTCGACTGATTCTGATTAACAAACAGTGATAACATTGTTACAAGAGTACGATTAAACCTTTCAACCAGGCCATCCGACTGTGGTGAATATGGGGATGTACGAGTCTTATTTATTTCTAGTAGTTGGCACAATTCTTGAAATACCAGTGACTCAAAATTTCTCCCCTGATCTGAATGTAAACTACGAGGGCAGCCATAGCGACACACCCATTCCTCCACCAATACCTTTGCTACCGTCACTGCCTCTTGATTCCCTAGGGGAAAAGCTTCGGTCCACTTCGAAAAGTAGTCACCAATCACTAAAATGTATTTATTTCCCCTCTCAGTCTCTGGAAGAGGACCCAATATGTCCAAAGCCACCCTTTCATAAGGGCGTGCAGTCACTGTGGAAACTAATGGAGCTCGTATGGCCACACCTGTCTCCTTCCGTGATGCACACTCCCTACATTCCCTGCACCACCGACGGACGTCCCCCGACCACCCTGGCCAAAAAAAACGTTCCCGGACCTTAGCCTGTACCTTCTGTATCCCCAAATGCCCCCCAGTCATAGTGTTATGCAGCCAGTACAGAATACACGGCACCATGTTCCCAGGGACTACTAACTGCACCAGGGGTTCCCCACTAACCCCTTTCAGATCTCCCACCTGCCTCACCAGCACCCCATCATGGACCACTAATTCATCCCATACAGGTAAATAACACTCTAAACATAGATGCTTTGCAGCTTCAGCCCGACTAACCCCACCTTGTTTCAGACTAATCATTAACTGGATGTCACTGTCTCCCTGCTGTGCTTCCTGCAGCTCATCAACATTATTCGCTTCCTCCGGCCTCTGGGCTGCAGTTTGGAGGACACAGACTTGCGGGTCTCCCACCTGCTCACCAAAAGATGGTAACCTCGATAACACATCCGCATTCACATGCAACCTGCCTACCCTATGTACAATTGTATAATGAAAACTGGCCAATTGTTCCATCCACCGAGCTAGTTGACCCTCCAGGCCCTGGAAATTATTCAGCCACCGCAGTGAGTTATGGTCAGTCCTCAACACAAATTCTCTCCCTAGGAGATAATGTCGAAAATGCTTCATAAAGGTGACCATACTTAGGAGCTCCTTCTTCGTTGTAGCATACCTCCGCTCTGCCTTAGTTAATGCCCGGCTGGCATAAGCTACCACTCTCTCACCTCCCTCAGTTGTCTGAGAAAGCACCGCGCCTATGCCCACATCACTGGCATCTGTGTCCAACACAAACTGTTTACCTGGATCTGGGTAAGCCAGCACCGGGGATGTAATTAAACATGCTTTTAGGGTTAAAAAAGCTTTATCACAATCAGGAGTCCACTTAAATCTCCGCCCTTTCTCCGTCAACTGGTGGAGGGGCCGTGCAATCTCCGCAAAACCTTTAATAAACCTCCTATAATACGAGGCTAAACCCACAAAACTGCGCACCTCAGTTTGATTTCTAGGTACTGGCCATTCTTGGACCGCCTTAATTTTTGCAGGGTCAGCTGTAATTCCCTCATCTGAGATAACATGCCCTAAGTAATGTACCTGTTTAGCAAACAGGTCACACTTAGCTGGTTTCACTTTTAAAGTTGCCCCCTGCAGCTTCCCCAATACCTCATCCAATCGCTGAAGATGTTCCTCGAATGATCGACCAAACACAATAATATCATCAAGGTACACCAAACATGTGGACCACTGTAGGTCAGCAAGGACTAAATCCATCAACCTCTGAAATGTCGAGGGGGCATTACATAAACCAAAACTAAGCACGTTAAATTCATACAAGCCCTGCCTAGTAACAAATGCAGTCTTGGGTTTATCCCGCGGGTGCATCTCTACCTGCCAGTACCCACTGGCAAGATCTAATGTAGAGAACCATGATGCATTAGACAAACTATCCAGCGCATCATCAATGCGCGGCAGTGGATAGGCGTCCTTACGAGTGACCTCATTTAGCTGGCGATAATCAACACAGAGCCGTAGGCCCCCATCCTTCTTTCGCACAGGTACAATCGGCGCTGCCCATGGACTACGGGATGGCTGAATAACATCCGCCTCCAACATCTGCTTTATCTGGTCATCCACTTCTCTCTGTAAATGTAAAGGGACTCGCCGAGCCGGCATTTTAATAGGCCGGGCCTCCCCAGTGTCAACCGTGTGCATCGCCAGCTGCGTTCTACCCAAATCAGCCTGCCCCATGCTGAAAACATCTGCTCGTCGGTGCAACATCGCCTGGACTGCACACGATTCTGCTAAACTGAGTCCCTTTTTATCCAGACCTAGATGTTGGAAAAGTTCCTCACCCGTCCAGCACTGCTCGGGCCCCCCACCATCTGTGAGGACAGCTGTCTGCCCCACTTCGATGTCTGTGACCAATGAACCCACCTTCATTCCCCGCTTGAGTTTACACTCATCTTCGGTCACATTAATCACTCTTACAGGCACAGCTCCTTGGGTTACACGACAAACAACCCGTGCCACCAAAACATCATGTCGGCTGGCTAATAATGGAGCAGGTTCCAGCATCCCCACTAAGGGGTGGGCAGACACCACTTTAACTGTTCCCGGAATGACCACCTCACTCCGTGGGGGGACTATAACATCAGTACTCAGGGTCACTATCCAGGGCTGTTTACTAGAGGCATGTGCCACTAGGGGCACCATCTTCCCCATCACCTGACAACTCTGCCCCTTTAAATCAATCACTGCCCCATATTGGGTTAAAAAGTCATTCCCCAACAACAGATCTCGCATATCCCCATCAGTCACTAAAAATTCCACCCCCAAGGCTAAAGACTCAAATTGGCACACAGTGCACCATTTACCCAAGATTTTAAGCTCAGCCCCATTCGCTACAGCCACAGCGCCAACATAGGGCACCAACCCCGGTCTCCCCCCTGTGGCAGACTCCCAAAAACTCCTTGGCACTACTGAAACCTGAGCCCCTGTATCAACCAATAAATATGCCTCAACCCCCCCAACCTGGGCACCTATATATAGCCCTTGACCACACAGACTCGCCATTGGAGGAATTTCTACCTCAGGGCCTTCCTGCTTCAGGGCGGGCACACGACCTACCGTGCCCGCCCTCGAAAGTTTCCCGACACATAGGGACAATCCTTTTTTAGATGTCTGTCACATCCACACTCCCAACACACCATTCGCTCCGGCCGAAGTGCCTCAGACACTGCTACCCGGGATGACTGCAAAGGAGCTACTATGCTCTCACCAGCAGTAGGGGGACTATTGCGGGCCTTTAACGTAACCACTTCTGCACGCAGGGCCTGCACCTCCTGTCGCAAACCCTCCACCACCCCCAACAATGTCTCCATCTGATCCTTATTCCACCCTGATCCACTTATACCACGTACCGCCGAGGGGCCAGCATGTCCCTCCAACCGTCTAATAGACTCAATTTCAGTTGCAAGGCTGATGGCGTCCTCCAAAGTGGAGGGTTTGGCACTACGTAGCTGAATATGCAAATCTCCAGCCCCCACAGTAACCACAAAATGGTCCCGTGCCAACATATCTTGAGTAGCATAATCAACCAGTGGATAAGCTCGCATAACAAGCCTTCGCAACGCTGTGCCAAATTCTCTAGCTGATTCTTGAGGTAAACGAATGCGAGATGAGAATTCTGCACGATACCAATCAGTACTCCCACTGGGTTCCATGCATCCCTGCATGGCCCCCTTTAAAGCCCCATAAGTAATACGAGCCTGCGGAGGCAGCCCCGTATAGCACTTACTCCCGATAACTCACGCTGTCCGAGTTGAGGGAACTCTAATGTGGAACTGGCGGATGCCGACGCTGCCTGCTCACTTTGTGACATGATAAAAATTCAAGTCGTTTAATACACAGGGGAAAAGGACACGAAAAAAAACTTGTTCTCTCTCTTTTCACTCTCCTCCCCCTTTGCAGGATCCCACCGCTGCCACCTGTGTAACAAGTGGGCTACCAGGGCGCACTTGTCGAAGTTCGCTGCCACCACCTTTTTAATTTAAAGAGGCTGGGAAGGTCCAACCAAATAAGGACACCAAAATATAGGAAGATCTTTATTAAATATTCCCCAGATTACAACCCCTTCCCGAGGGCTAACTTCATCTCACTAGGAATGATACAACCACAGTTCCCCCCACGCCACTCAGAATCCAAATATACAGCACAGCAAGCTTAAATCACAACGCCCGTGCAAACCCTTACACACAGCAAACAAATCATTCCCGATGCACCTTCTAACCCCGCCCTCCTACTCACGACCGCAATCCGGGGATAAAATTCATACACAAACATACGCTCATTCATTCCAAAATTACACCATTAAAAGCGGTTACTCCCCTGGAAAGAGGCACACCTGGCCCCCCCCGCTTTCTCCAGGGAAAAGAAGTTGAGGTCTCTCAGTCCACGGGGTTCGTCTCCCCGCTGTACTTCGCTGCCAGCCCTTTAAACCGCTATCTTTCTAAAAGCATTACCCCCCCCCCATAACTAACTATAACTTCATCCACGGCCAGTCTACCACCGGCGACGGACACACCACGGTTCCTTTTCCCACAGACTGACAGCTACTCCAACTCCCCCAGTTTCCCTACAAGACCAAAGAAAGACCTTTTCTTTCCCCCCCTCCCACATAGGCATCCTCTTTATAACTCTCCCTCCCCCACCCCAATCCTAATCACCGGTGTTCCCCATTAACATGGCAGCGAATGACCACGCCCAGATTCGTTCATTACAATATCATAACATTATTCTAACATTAATGTCATGTTGTTCTTAATAGATTTCTGTCTCAGGTCCTGATTTCAGATTGAGCCTTTAATCTAGAATATGGTCAGTTTTAAAAACACTTGACTTTGTTGCAACTCATTTTTGTCATGCCCTGCCCGTCGGCTCCTCCTGTGTGCCACGCCCCCTGCCTACCCACGTGTGTTTCCCGGATTGTACCCAGCTGTGTCTGATTATTTTCAATCAGTCCTGTGTATTTCAGTCCGTGTCTTACCCGAGTCCTGCGTCCGTCATTGATGTTCATTGATGTTTGTTCGCGTGAGATCCCCGTTCTTGATTAAAACCCCGTTTTCCCCTTATCCCGCTTGCCTGCCTGCTCCTTCCGCACGATCGCCGCTCTGCCCGCGATCGCTCACCTCGACCCGTGACAATTTTCATGTTAATGTCATCTTTCCTGTTAATGTGAGTTTGTTCTGTGTGGGTCTCTGTCTCAGGCTGTCATTTTATTCATAGTCTCATTTAAACCACTTAACAATATGCATAGATTGCATAGTTGCTAATGTAAAAAATAAAAATTAACTTCTATTCTACAACAACATACAGTATTGTGAAGTATTAATAGTACTTATTGCCAATTCCAGTTGAAAGGGTAACTTCTGTAATTTGAGTAAAATGCAAGATAAATTTTTAAACCAGATTACAGTAAATTTTTATTTTTCTGTTTAAAAAGATAGTTGCTGTAATTTACATAGGACAAAACCTGTAAAAGACATTTTGTAATTATTTTCTAAATGAAATGAAGATACTTTGTTACTCTCCTTGCGGAAATTCTCTTTTCACCTACCCCATCTTGCTCTACTTGACACACGGGCACAGACAAAGGTGACAGCAAGCCTGGCAGCAAAGGGCAGCCACCTGTAGGGACACCCATGGAGCTGGGGGTTTTACAGTGATTAACAGCAATTTTGCAATACCTTTCTGGCAGCTTTTTTTTTTTGCTAGGTATTTACAGTAAATTCCACATTCAATTCTACACCAAAACAGACGTCATTCCTAAGCGCAGCATGGACTGCTTCCAGACACAGTATCATATGCAATTTCCAGAGTCACTTGAGTAAGCTGGAGATGCCTCATCCCCGGGTAAGAGAGCCTGCAGTAGGCAGCCTACCAAAAGAGGGCCTTTCCTGTTCCCTTCGTGAATTATAAAACCAGTGGAGAGAGCTCTCCTGTTGCAGTTTCAAAGAGAAGACCAACATGGAGAATTTTGGACTGAGGTTTTGCAGTATGAGGGTGCTGAAGGAAAAAGGAGTTTCAAAGACATTGGTCTGCCTGTACTGCCGATTTTGTCTCTGGCAATTTCAGATGTTCATGTAGAACGTGAATTTACTAATGTGACATTCCTTAAATCTGACCACCAAACAGAATGGTTGTAAATTTTCTGTCCAGTTTGGTAGATGTACAATTTGGACTGCAAAGAGATGGACTGATGCAGAGGCAGAGCTATAGATAGGCCTGGGTGAGCTCTGCTGGGCCCACCCATTCAGATTAATGAAATTACATTTTTTATATGTATTACCGGCTTCTAACTCTGTTCCTGCACATCACTGCTGTTACTGTGGCAAGTACGACAGAATGTGTGAGCTCCCTCTAGTGGTGCTCTTTAGGTAGAACACCACAGTCGTGGGTGTATTATTGTTGCAGTCACCATGTTGTAAATATCTAAGCCTATATAAGAAAATGTAGGGTAATGAGCTTCACTCAGGCCCACCCAAATTTAATACAGGTCCATCCATCAGCCACTTTTCCATATTTAAATGCTGCAGGAGGATGCTCACATGAAAAAAAAGACTAATTCATTTCTTTATCCAAAACTATTTCTTTCCTCATTCATTACAAAGAAAAGAGCTTTAACTTGTGCGTGCATTGCTTAATTTTAAGCAGCATTATGGAGTATTTTTGGAGATAGAAAAGTTTATGAAGGGTCTGATTTTGGGTATCTTTTACTTGTGGTTTGGGCTATAAAATTGGAAGGAGTTGCCAACCTTCACTGTGCAGGGTCTGCGCTGTTCTCATCCGTGGACAGTGTGTGAGTTTGTGGGTCAGTCATAAATATGCGGGGGGGCTGTATTTATTCAAAATAATACAGATAAAATTAATATATCTCATCAATTAATTTAAAGTTATTTTTCACCCCAAGCACACCTACCCTTCCTGAAAATGGTTTAGTCTACAGTCCTGCTCTGGGGTACGTTTCCTGTACCATGATGCATGTTAGCAAAACACAAAAATATGCCAGGAAAATAGCAAGAGATCAAAGAAAAAGATACATTCTGTGGGCCATGGCTGCTGCCGCATGGCAGAGCATGTGAGCGGGAAGTGCAGGGACGATGTCAGCATCACCAAAAGGAGGGCTGCAGCTCTCTGGAGGGAGCAGGAGAAGAGGACTGAGGGAGCACCAGTTTACCTCCTCTCACTCCTGGGGAGGACCGAGTATTGGCCATCCTAGATCTGAGAGGCACTTGAGGGAATCCCGGGGTGCATAAATCTCTGTAGTCTACCCACCTCCAAGACATCTATGCTTTCTACTCCCCAGCCACTTCCTCTTGGCCCACCAACATTTGGCCCCCTGTAGTGTGATCACCAGGGTTCCTCAATATGTGGCACCTCCACACCTGGCTCCTCTACATCAGCCATCCCTTGTCTGGGCCCCTCTACATCAGGCCCCCTCTGACGTGGCCCTCAGTCCCTCAGGGCGACACTGTCCCCTGAGTCCCCAGAATCCCTTTCAGTCTGGGAGATCACCTAACCCACCCATCCTGCTGCCTAATGCCGGTGTCGTGCTGTAAACTGTCCCCCTGCCACGGAATGTAATCTCTCATTTTAAAGGCAATGTCGCTTCGCTTCTCCTGCGCGGCAGCAGCGTCCGCTCGCTGTAACATCAGTTGTCTTGTTTAAGCAGACTAAAAACTCATATTTCTTGTTTATTATGATATTTTACAGTCAAAGTTAAGATAAACATCCTCCTGTAAAATATCGCAAATGTGACACTTACTACTATTTCATTTAAACACGACAGTAATGCATTTCTTTTTGACGAGGCTCGTTTGTGCAAACACAGGCGCCTATAGTCTCAAGAGGTGATTCATTTTCTTGAATAATATTTTTGATACTTTGTTGAATTAATTCTGCCTCAATATTTTTGCTATTCTGTCTTCTTTTCATACCTATAATGCAGCGATTAGCTTCATACTGGGCACCGACACACATAGAAATGACGTAACATCGAATCAAATGCCAAAAGTAATCAGAAGTCAGCAGCCTGCCCAGAATGCACAGATAACAAGCTACACTGCAAGTCGTCCAGCCACGACGTCACCCAGCCCATCATCTACCATCTAAAATACAGATAAATTACAAGTGCTCCGTATTTCTGCAGATGACATTATTTTGAATTGGGCCATAAAGAAAAAAACATTCTTGGCCTGGAGGGAGGGGGGCTTGAGCAGGCTATTCTTATTTAATAACCCAATTTTTAATTCAGAATAATAAGATTAATAGGATGTTGGTGGCTGTCAGTCAATTACAAGTTGTGGTCGAGACTAAGTAAAAGATAAAAAGTAGTGATAATATAGCAAAGCAGTGGCAATACTACATTGCCAAAGCAGGTTATATGCACTAAAATACAACTGCAGCTTCACTAAGCACATCACAGTGCAGTCTGACCAGACACACAGTTCTCAGTCAATTATCTGCATTGTGGGAAGATATGAAAGGATTTACAAACTACCATTACTAGTTACCACACTGCAAAATGCTGCTTTACGTGGAGTTATATTACGAAAGGCCGTCAAGGCCACGATGTCTTAAACTCTTTGCTTAGAGGCGGCATTATTTCATGCCTACAGTTATATTTTTACCTCTATAGACAGCCGTGTAACTGCGCTTACAGGCAGCATTTTGCAACGTGTCTTGATGTCAACAAATTATCTTTCAGAATAAAAGCACCATTAATATTGAATCACAAACACCATAACAAAACCAAATTCTGCACAGTTTGCTTATTATTCTGGGTGCGGGCTGCTAACATCCTGCCTTACGGTTTGGTTTGCGGGCTGCTGGTGGCCTCCTACCGCTCTGCCATGGAGAGCATCCTAACATACGGCCTTACGGTGTGGTATGCGGGCTGCTGGTGGCCTCCTACCGCTCTGCCATAGAGAGCATCCTAACATACGGCCTTAGGGTGTGGTATGCGGGCTGCTGGTGGCCTCCTACCGCTCTGCCATAGAGAGCATCCTAACATACGGCCTTACGGTGTGGTATGCGGGCTGCTGGTGGCCTCCTACTGCTCTGCCATAGAGAGCATCCTAACATACGGCCTTACGGTGTGGTATGCGGGCTGCTGGTGGCCTCCTACTGCTCTGCCATAGAGAGCATCCTAACATATGGCCTTACGGTGTGGTATGCGGGCTGCTGGTGGCCTCTATGACTTTTTTGTAGACAGTCCATCTGTGTGGTGCTGTTTGCATGAATTGTTTTGGGAAATGCACTTACAGTTTTGCAGATGTTAAGGGTGATTCCAGAAATCCATCAAAGCAACTGAGGAACTGCAATGTCGCTGTACAGTTCCTTATAATGGATGTAATGTAATGTAATGTGTAGAGTGGCAAATAAACTGATTCACCATTTACTCTCATGTACATCACTTATCAAAATGTTGCTCTAAATGCAAATGTGTGAATGTAAATGTAAGCAGTAAAGCTACAATTTACGTTCGGTTTGCATGGTGGAAAGAACATTTAATCTGCCTTTTAAGTGTGATTAGAAGATCTAATGCCTGTGTGTTTGTAATCAGATGGTCGCTGGTTCAAACCCAGCCACAGCACGTCTCTGGGTCCTTGAGCGAGGCCCTTAACCCCCAGCTCACTGGGCATCACTACAGGTGGCCGCCCTTCGCAGACAACTTACTCTGTTTACTCTAAAAAAAAAGACAGCAATTTGAGGGAGAAATTAAAACAATTTCTCCACAGGGACCAGTAAAGTATCAATTATTATTACTGTATGAGAGACTGTCTAATATCAGATTGATAACAGACTCATACTGTGCTGCGCTTGTCTGAGAGAGATGATTAGCAAATGCTCTCCCACAGTGTCTCAGCACTCTGTACAAAGAACTTTATATGCTCAGTATCTGCTCCTGTTTATCTAATTGTTCTCATTTTAACTGGATGTTAAGGAGTAAATTAATAAACGTCATGCAAGTGCACATTAGAATGCTTTTTCACTGTTACTTAAGTTCCCAATCAGATCAGCCTGATGTGTGTCTGTGTTTCCTCTCTGTTCCCTGCCCTTTCATCCCGACCACGACCATGATCTCTCACTTAGCAGCAGAGCAGTTTATTCTAAACAGTGGAACCACGAAGATGTTCAGACTCTTTGGTCTTCTCATTTTCATTAGTAAGGCC
This sequence comes from Brienomyrus brachyistius, assembly GCF_023856365.1. Classification (NCBI taxonomy): domain Eukaryota; kingdom Metazoa; phylum Chordata; class Actinopteri; order Osteoglossiformes; family Mormyridae; genus Brienomyrus; species Brienomyrus brachyistius. The sequence continues at coordinate 21,221,875 of NC_064549.1, forward strand.
CTAAAATATAAATTATTTTTGGATTTTAATATTTTCATTTCTGGTATGATGTTATCATTGGAATTTGGCCATTTAATCTTCATCATAGTTAATAGTTATTTAGATTACTATTATATGTCTTATTTGATTATGATTTTTTTGTTTTTCTGTTTTTGCAGACACTGCACTGACTACAGATGTTGTTCAGCCCAGTCACCTGACGAGGGTTCAGCTTGGAGACAGTGTGAACCTGACATGCTTCTATCCAGAAGAAACAACATCTGTTGCTTGGTTTAAGCAAGCTGCTGGTCAGAAGCCCCAGCCCATGGCGAAAGCACTTCTCTACGTACCTGGTGAATTTTACAAGGAATATAAAAGCATAAAACGTTACTCCTTACTGAATGCAGAGGGGAGTTTTAACCTCACTATTTCTAACGTGGAGCCGTCAGATTCTGCAGTGTATTATTGTGCTGCTGTGTTTCTTCATAAGGTCACCTTTGGGAATGGAACCTTTGTCATAATCACAGGTAAATGAGATTCCAGCTATTTTCATATTTGATTTATTATAATGTCAGTAAGATTATTCCCTGTAAAATATTTTTGACAGTTGAGTTGTTTCTCAATATAAAATTAGCAAAGATACCTTATTGTCTGCTTTGTTCCATAAATGTTTTTCTAAACAAACAAAAATCATTTATTATTATTTTTGTTGTTATTATTATTATTATTATACAATTTGTTGCATTTTGCTTGCTGTCAGTAATCTTCAGCCAAAAGCCTAACCTTCTCTTTATAGAGATGTTAATGTTACACATTGCAGCCTCTTTAAAACAAATAACATAAAAAAATGTATAGGACTGTGCAAATATCTTAAGCAACAAAAGAAAATTATTTTTGACGTTATTTATCTGAGCAGTCAGTGTGTATTCACTCTGAACAAAAAAGACGAACGAAAAAGGGTTTGGATTCAAATTCAAGTTCATATACGTGCTGTAGGTGTAGCTTTTAACTATACAGTCTATTATTTAAATATGAATTATACATAAACACATTAACATTGTTGTCATTTTGTGCACCATGGTGGATCTGCTCATAGGAAGAACTGAGTGTCTCTCCTTAAACGTCAGTGTTGGCTGCAGTGACTGCAGTTTCTAACCTAAGAAACGTCCCAAACACTTTTCCTGCATCAAAAGTCAAACTAGTCCCTATTCCTGCCATGAAAGCTTCACATAATGTCACTGATACCTGAGCCAATGTTTATCAAAGGATGCCAACCCTTTGGCTGCAGCTTTCTCTGCACAGGCTGAGAGAGTCTTCAGTGTAGCAGGAAAATATTTCAGGCCAGATTGCAAATTAAATCCTAAATAAGATATTATTCTGACTAAATGTAATAATAATGAAAAATTGGACGACACACAATGTCGACACAATGAGATTTCATTCCCATTACTGCAACGTATGAAGAGGATTATGACTTATTACTTTAGGTTATCGGACTGAGTGAGTTTTGGAAATTTGCTCTTCGATAACTTAAGCAGTGCTGTGAATGCAGAGGTTATATGCGTCGCATATCAACAGAACTGTATGTTTATCTCTTGTCTTAATTATTTTGATTAAATGTCTGACTATTCCCAATATGTGTGAACATACTTGGCCAAATAAAGCTGATTCTGATTCAGTCATTTTGAAAAACAAATGATTTCTTGCCGAAATTGCAATACCTACTTTTGGCAGCAAGAAAATAGAAAAATTATTTTCCCACGGTCTACTAGCAGCTTTGTGTGGTAATTGTTTGTATTAAAAATACATTGGACCAAGTCAAATTATTAGAATGAAGAATTAACATCTAAAAGCTGCTAGTAGACCGTGGGAAAATAATTTTTCTATTTTCTTGCTGCCATCTCGTGGCCAAAAATAGGTATTGCAATTTCCATCATGTGTAAGAGGGCCTGCCCATCAGAGTAATGTACATCCTGTGACATGTATTGACTATCAAGACAAATTGAAACACGGTGTATTAGGCTGTCAATGAGTACTGGACTAGGGCGAAAATCTGTCTGATAATCTACCTATTAACTAGAAGAGTACAAACTGGAGACGGATCCCCTAATACAGAGGGATTAACGTCTGTGCCACATCCAGAACCATTCAGTGTAGGAGTCTGGTGGTTCTACTGGATACTGACAAGTACCCAGCCCCTTTGTTCCCTCTGATAATCATCAGTCCTCCTCTGAATGCCTTCACCACTCTATTCCTGAATAGGTACACATTTAAATATGTTAGCAAGATCAAGGTATTGGGATAACCGTTAGGTTCGCTGTTCAGAGAGTTGCAGTGAAAACCATCATACACAGTGGCCCTTTCTGGATAAGATTACCTCCCTCTGATCTAACGGGTCAAGATCAAAGCAAGGTGCATTGCAATGTCTGACACCCAGCACACTACAGCATATAAAATACAGGTATCCATCGCATTTGGAACCAGGACCACTTGTTGCAAGTCAATTTGGGCGTATCTCAAGTTATACGAGAGAGGCAAGACATTAAGGACAGTATACACAGTACTAAAATAATAATGCACATATTAAACCACAGCACTTAATAAACAGATACTGCAGTTACATTTCACGAAAAAAATAAAGCACAAATTGCACTGTGAAGAAATCAAAAGAGGCATGTGCTAGCAAACAGTGGGAGCTGAGGAAGAAGCAGTGGTGAAATACTTTATTGTACAGTACAGTAAGTTTCTTTTTATACAATGAAATAGCATACAGGGGGCGGCATGGTGGTGCAGTGGTTAGCACTGTTGCCTCACACGTCTGGGACCCGGGTTCGAGTCTCTGCCTGGGTCACATGGGTGTGGAGTTTGCATGTTCTCCCCATGTCGTCGTGGGGTTTCCTCCCGCAGTCCAAGAATATGCTGAGAATATGCTGAGGCTAACTGGAGTTACTAAATTGCCCGTAGGTATGCATGTGTGAGTTTACATTTACAGCATTTGGCAGATGCCCTTAGCCAGAGCGACTTACATAAGTGCTTTGAGACTCTGCGATGAATTTCCGATGCTAGCTCAATAAGGACCCAGGCTATGAATACCATCTGTCTGAAAACTCCGTTAAGAAAGTGCAGAAATTTTATTTTATTTTTTTTTTATTTAAACACACACACCAGAAAAAGAGCCGAGTGTGAATGGTGAATGGTGTGTGAGTGTGCCCTGTGATGGGCTGGCTCCCCATCCTGGGTTGTTCCCTGCCTCGTGCCCATTGCTTCCGGGATAGGCTCCAGACCCCCCGCGACCCAGTAGGATAAGCGGTTAGGACAATGGATGGATGGATACACCTGGGTCTATTAAAAGAAGGTGATGCTGCCTGAACCACCAACCAAGGCTGGGAGGAAAGGGAGGAACACTAGTCAAATGAAGGAAGAAAAGGCCACCCTATCTCATGGTCACGAATACAAAAGTCAGGGAGTGTTATGAAGAAGACACCACACTTAAGACCATTGGTTTTATGCAGTGAATTACACCAGAGAGAGTTTTTGCATTTTAGCTGTGTTATGTAACATTCCTCAGACTTCATTTTAATGTTTTCTTCAACACAAAAAGTCCCATGGTAACAAAAGCGCTGAGGTCTGGATCGTTAATTGCAATGTGGGGAGTGCAGACCAGCTGGGGTGGGGGATCGTGCTCAGTCACGATAAAAGGCAAACGGGTAAATTGTGAATACGCTCTTAATCTAACTACAGCTTCTTGAATTGTGGGAGGCGTGTGTAACATAACGTTGTTCCACATACCAATATCACTACGTATCGGTATCGCAAAACAAAATTTAAAATGTTAAGATTCTGTCATTCTGAAAATCTGAGTATTTAAGACATTATGTTCCATAGCGATTTGTGGAGATAAATACCCTCGGACAGTAGTGTTCATTTCACAATTAAGTCTCTTTAAGTCATTGTTTTATGTTAAGCAGGATGAATGTGTGATTTTTAATTAATAAACGTTTAAGGGATATATGCTTATGCTGTCGCATACTGTTCTCGATATACAACTTAACTTATAAAAGTCTGTTAATCTTATTATAGAATAATATAGAGAATAATTATACAAGAACTATAATTATTATGATGTTATTATTTAATGTGTGTGGGCCGTGTTGCTTGATTACATTTGACTCCTCGGCACGTGGGACGCTGCCGGTTTGAAAGACGCGGCTTCACTTGTTTTCTGCACCAAGGTGGGTTGCCATTCTGCTCCCATTTTATCGGATAATTTATCTTATTATTTAGTATTTGTCAAATTTGCATGTATATTAAAATATGTTTGATGAGTAAAGTCAGTATATTGCTTTTAAATAAAGTGATTTTGTTCCGGGCTACTATGTTAATTATATTTAAATTTTATGCGCAAAGTGTAGTTGACATTTAACTTTTCCGCGTGCGCTTTCCTGCGTTTAAGTACATTATTGCGCTTGCTAGTGAGTAAATTAGTTCATTTCCTTTAAATAAAGTGAACATTGTTGTGGGGTGCTGTGTTGGTTAAATTTAAATTTCATGTGCAAGTCGGCTAGTTTCCTGTGCCGCAAAGTCTAGGTGATATTTCACTTTTCCGCGTGTGCTTTCATGTTGCATTCTACTGCGGATGCGGGTGGTTTCGCTCGGTGCTGCCTACAGCAATGATATTCCACCAGACCAGGAGAGGGCAGATGTATTGCAAGAAACACGAATAAAAGTAGTGAAGCAAGTCCTGTAAAGTTTGTTTGGTGACTAAAATCAGTATATTGCCATTTAGTAAAATTTAAAATTGTTCCAGGCTTCTGTTTTGATTATATCTAAATTTTATGTGAAAGTTAACTAGTTTCCTATGCTATAATGCAATTGTTCATTGCGGAGGTGTCAGTGCAGAACTGTATTCCATGTGCCAGGAGTGACTGACAGCTCCATTGTATTGCCTGTATGTTGTTTTTCCTCATTCAGATACAGATGAATTGCAAAAGCTGTCAGCTGGAGCAACGCTGAACAGGAGAAGCGGTTTCAGAAAATGGATGAATATCCCCAGAGGTGTGAGTTAAGTTTTAACCACTGCATCACTGTACCATGCCCATGTATAGGATATGTAGAAGAACCTGTTGCAGTTATCTGATGTGTGTGTTTTTGACTTTCCCTGCCGGCCCCTGGAGGTTTGGGCTTCCCCTTTGAGTCTGGTGCCTCCCAAGGTTTCTTCCTTCTAGGGAGTTTTTCCTTGCCACTGTCGCCTATGGCTTACTCACTGGGGGCTTTGGGTGGGGATGCTGTAAAGCGCTTTCACACAATGTAATGTTGTGATAACGTGCTATACTTTGTTGTGTAATTTTGTATTTACTCACGCAAATAAAAAATTGTTTGATAACAAAAAACACTTGTTTAATTCTTTTTCCCTGCGAACATATCAGTCACTTCCCTCCTGCTCCTGCATTCAAAAATGAAAGTTTGTCCTGCACTGCACTTTATTGCCGTGGGTTCCACAGGAATGCAGACCTCTACTTTGGTGTAATCCTGCTGCTGTTGTAGATGGTCTGCTCGCACGCTTTCACATTGTGCACAAGCAGATTTTTTGTATCTCTGCAGAGAAGCACTCTTTTCTTCTGCCTGGCAAATCCATCATTATAATAGCAATCCACCTAGCGCACCTAGCTCTTAAAGAAAATGTTTGAAAAAATTAGTTCATAGCATGTTTACACCATAAAAACAGCAGTGACTGAGTACACCCTTGTGGACCAGGCGCCTGGCTTTGACTATTTTTCTGCCATTAAACTAGCAAACGTGGGTTGGCCATGACGTAAAATAACTTGTGCCTTTAAATTGTTAAAAAAAAGTCCTGTGTGTTGTAAAGTGAGGTATGAAACAGATACCAGGCCGCTTCAGTGAGGGTCAGCGTAAGTTTTATTCATGTGATTTTGCGGTTTAAACTGTTTCATTGGAATCAATCCAACCAGCAGCATGAAGACTGCAAGCCAAAGAAGTGGGACGATGCCTGAGAAGAACAACTCAGTCAATCCTCACGTCTCCTCTCTCCTCAGGCGATTGATGGACTCTGAGCATGAGACATGTACAAAAGATGAGGACTCTTCTCCACTATTCAAATGGAAATTGTTCTTAATCTTTTATTTATACCTTTTGCTTATACCGTAAGATTTAGGAACACACTGAAAAAGATCAACTTTAATACATTTGAAGGTTGAAGTTATTGGAATTTGTTACGGCTGATTTGGTGGAATATGATTTTGGACAGAACTGTCAAAAAATGTGGAATGAAAATGCAGTTTAATGGTTGAATCCGTGGCTTGCCTAACTTGTTATAAATTGCACACACATCCAGCATTAAAGTGACAGGGAGGTATTAGACCAGAGTTGTTGCATTACATTAACACAGACCAGCAAAAAATATAACATTATTCTAACATTAATGTAATGTTGTTCTGAATAGATTTCTATGTCCAGTCCTGATTTCAAATTGGGCCTTTAAGCCTAGAATATGGTCAGTTTTAAAAATACTTGACTTTGTTGCAACTCTGACTAAGTTGAATTCCATCAAGTGGTTAACGGGTGTGAAGATAAATGTAAGGTACTCCATCTAGGGAGCAGAAATATAAAGTACAGGTATTTCATGGGTGTCACTGAAATAAAGGTAGCTGATCATGAGAAAGACCTTGGTGTGTATGTTGATGCTTCCATGTCCCATTCTCGCCAGTGTGAGGAAGCAATAAAAAAGGCCAATAGGATGTTGGGGTATATCTCCAGGTGTGTGGAGTTTAAGTCAAGGGAGGTAATGCTAAGATTATACAATTCCTTGGTGAGACCTCACCTAGAATATTGTGTGCAGGTTTGGTCACCATATCTTAAAAAGGACATTGTGGCCTTAGAAAAGGTGCAGCGTAGGGCCACAAAAATGATTCCTGGTCTTAGAGGAATGTCATACGAGGAACGGTTACTTGAGCTAAATCTGTTCAGTCTCAAGCAAAGGAGACTGAGGGGGGACATGATCCAGGTATATAAGATTCTAACAGGTTTGGATGCTGTTCAACCAAACAGTTACTTCAGCATTAGTTTAAATACACGAACTCGTGGCCATAGGTGGAAATTAGCGGGAGAACATTTCAAGCTGGATTTAAGGAAGCACTTCTTTACACAGCGTGTAGTCAGAGTATGGAATAGCCTTCCTGATAATGTAGTGCAAGCTGAATCCTTGGGTTCCTTTAAATCAGAGCTAGATAAGATTTTAACAACTCTGAGCTATTAGTTTAGTTCTCCCCAAGCGAGCTTGATGGGCCGAATGGCCTCCTCTCGTTTGTATAGTTCTTATGTTCTTATGTTCTTAAGATTATCCTGAAATTTTCAAGTTAATGTCATTCCAGTTAATGTGAGTTTGCTCTGTGTGGGTCTCTGTCTCAGGCTGTCATTTTCGTCTTAGTCTCATTTAAACCACTTAACAATATGCATAGATTGCATAGCTGCAAATGTAAAATACAAAAATTAACTTGGAAAGCATTCTACAACAACATTCAGTATTGTGGAGTATTAATAGCATTTATTGCCAATTCCAGTTGCTAGGTAACTTCTATATTTTGAATAGAATACAAGATAATATTTTAAACTAGATTACAGTTAATTGTTATTTTTCTGTTTAAAAAAGACAATTGCTGTAATTTACATAGGACAAAACCTGTAAAAGACATTTTGTAATTATTTTCTAAATGAAATGAAGATGCTTTGTTACTCCCCTTGGGGAAATTCTCTTTTCACCTACCCCATCTTGCTCTACTTGACACACGGGCACAGACAAAGGTAACAGCAAACCTGGCAGCAAAGGGCAGCCACCTGTAGGGACACCCATGGAGCTGGGGGTTTTACAGTGATTAACAGCAATTTTGCAATACTTTTCTGGCAGCTTTTTTTTTTGCTAGGAATTTACAGTAAATTCCACAGTCAGTTCTACACTAGAAGAGACATCATTCCTAAGCGCAGCATGGACTGCTTCCGGACACAGTATCTAATGCGACTTCCAGAGTCACTTGAGTAAGCTGGAGATGATTCATCCCCGGGAAAGAGAGCCTGCAGTAGGCAGTCTACCAAAAGAGGGCCTTTCCTGTTCCCTTGCTGAATTAGAACACCAGTGGAGAGAGCTCTCCTGTTGCAGTTTCACAGAGATGAACAACATGGAGAACTTTGGATTGAGGTTTTGCAGTAAGAGGGTGCTGAAGGAAAAAGGAGTTTCAAAGACATTGGACTGCCTGTACTGCCGATTTTGTCTCTGCCCATTTCAGATGTCCAGATGTTTACTAATGTGACATTCCTTAAATACAACCACCGAAACAGAACGGTTCTCAATTTGTTGCCAAGTTTGGTAGATGTACAATTTGGACTGCAAAGAGATGGACTGATGCAGAGGCGGAGCTGAGGATAGGCCTGGGTGGGATTGACAGCTGGACCCACCCAGTCAGATTAATGAAATGACATTTTTTATATATAAATTACCGGCTTCTAACTCTGTTCCTATACATCACTGTTGTTACTGTGGCAAGTACGACAGAATGTGTGAGCTCCCTCTAGTGGTGCTCTAGGTAGAACACCACAGTCGTGGGTGTATTATTGTTGCAGTCACCATGTTGTAAATATATAAGCCAATTTAAGAAAATTTGGGGTAATGAGCTTCATTCAGACCCTCCCACAACCCTCCCACTACAAGTCCATCCATCAGCCACTTTACCGTATTTCAATGTTGCAGGAGGATGCTCACATGAAAAAAATAAGACTAATTCATTTCTTTATCCAAAACTATTTCTTTCCTCATTCATTAAAACGAAAAGAGCTTTAACTTGTGCATGCATTGCTTCATTTTAAGCAGCATTATGGAGTGTCGTTGAACATAAATTTTTCTATGAAGGGTCTGATTTTCTGCATCTTTTACTCCTGGTTTGGGCTATAAAATTGGAAGGAGTTGCCAAACCTGACTGTGCAGGGTCTGCGCTGTTCTCATCTGTGGACAGTGTGTGGGTTTGTGGGTCAGGCATAAATTTGGGGGGGGGAGGGGGGCTCCCTCTAGCATTAAAATAGGGAGATATCCACTAAAATAATTCTTCATATTCAAAAAAGTACAGATAAAATGAATCAATCTCAACAGTTCATTTAAAGTGTTTTCACCCCAAGCACACCTATCCTTACTGAAAATGGTTTAGTCTAAAGTCCTGCTCTGGGGTACGTTTCCTATACCACAATGCACATTGGCAAAAGACAAATATATGTCAGGAAAATATATAGCAAGAGATCAAAGAAAATTGATACATTCTGTGGGCCATGTCTGCTGCCGCATGGCAGAGGGTGTGAGGGGGAAGTGCAGGGACGATGTCGGCATCACCAAAAGGAGGGCTACAGCTCTTTGGAGGGAGCCGGTGAGGAGGGCTGGGGGGAGCCAGTCTGCATCCTCTCACTCCTGGGGAGGACCGAGTATTGGCCATCCTAGATCTGAGAGGCACTTGAGGGAATCCCGGGGTGCATAAATCTCTGTAGTCTACCCACCTCCAAGACATCTATGCTTTCTACTCCCCAGCCACTTCCTCTTGGCCCACCAACATTTGGCCCCCTGTAGTGTGATCACCAGGGTTCCTCAATATGTGGCACCTCCACACCTGGCTCCTCTACATCAGCCATCCCTTGTCTGGGCCCCTCTACATCAGGCCCCCTCTGACGTGGCCCTCAGTCCCTCAGGGCAACACTGTCCCCCGAGTCCCCAGAATCCCTTTCAGTCTGGGAGATCACCTAACCCCACCCATCCTGCTGCCTAATGCCGGTGTCATGCTGTAAACTGTCCCCCTGCCACGGAATGTAATCTCTCATTTTAAAGGCAATGTCGCTTCGCTTCTCCTGCGCGGCAGCAGCGTCCGCTCGCTGTAACATCGGTAGTCTTGTTTAAGCAGACTAAAAACTCACATTTCTTGTTTATTATGATATTTTACAGTCAAAGTTAAGATTAACATCCTCCTGTAATACGTCGCAAATGTGACACTTACTACTATTTCATTTAAACGCGACAATAATGCATTTCTTTTCGACGCTCGTTCGTGCAAATACAGTCGCCTTCAGTCTCAAGAAGCGATTCATCTACTTGAGTAATATTTTTAATACTTTGTTGAATTAATTCTGCCTCAATTTCTTTGCTATTCTGTCTTCTTTTCATAACTATAATGCGGCGATTAGCTTCATACTGGGCACCGACACACCTGGAAATGACGTAACATCGAACCAAATGCCAAAAGTAATCAGAAGTCAGCAGCCTGTCCAGAACGCACAGATAACAAGCTACACTGCAAGTCATCCAGCCACGACGTCACCCAGCCACTCGTCTACCATCTAAAATACAGATAAATTACATGTGCTCCGTATTTCTGCAGTTGATATTATTTTGAACTGGACCATAAAGAAAATATTCTTGGCCTGGAGGGAGGAGTGCTGGGCTATTTTATAGGAGGCTACTCTTTCTTAATAACCCCATTTTTAATTCTGAACAATAAGCTTAATAGGATGGGGCGACATGCTGGTGCAGTGGTTAGCACTGTTGCCTCACACCTCTGCGACCCGGGTTCAAGTCTCCGCCGGGGTCAGATGTGTGTGGAGTTTGCATGTTCTCCCCATGGTATCGTGCGGTTTCCTCTGGGTTTTCCGGTTCTCCCCCACAGTCTAAAAACATGCTGAGACTAATTGGAGTTGCTAAATTGCCCGTAAGTGTGCATGTGTGAGTGAATGGTGTGTGAGTGTGCCCTGCAATGGGCTTGACCCCATTCAGGGTTGTTCCCTGCCTCGTGCCCATTGCTTCTGGGATGGGCTCCCGACCCCCGTGACCCAGAAGGATAAGAGGTTTGGAAAACGGATAAAACTGAAGAGCGATTTAAAATAGGTGATTGTCCAGTAAGAGGATTTAACTTTAGCTACAGTGTTTTTTGTTATACAGGTATATTTTGTTTTACAAAAACAACATTTACTTCTACACTATACGGTCAATTAAAGTACCTTCTGCATCCTGGAGATGGTCATTACCTTCTGGAGAGTCTATTTCCTCAGCAACTCTCTTGTTGCTACCTTCTGGAGACAGATGAATGCTGAAAAGATCTTCCATCTGGTCAGCAGTAATTGTGATTGGCTCAAAGCAGAACAGGTGGCGCAGAATGTAGACAGTGTTTATAACTCACTTATTAATTATCAATGTGTTACTGGTTACTTTATTAGTTTATATTCAAAGAAATAATAGCAACTTGATCCATGTTGGTCAAAGGATAAAATTCTGATCCTAACTAACGTACATGTAAACAGAACACAGAATACCTCTGAAATGGACCCTGACCCCTGTGGATGACCTGAAACGTGACAATGTCATGTTCCAGCAGATTCCCATCTCTTATTGACCGGATAGGCCTCAGACAACCTGCATTGGCCATGAAGTCAAGCAGAGGTGTCTTTCACTTCTCAAGGTCCTCCAGAGTTGTACTTTCAGGTACCTGCCATCAAAATGGACTGTTATTGAGGCTACTTGAATTATAACTTTTTAGTAAGAACCCACACACCCATATCATGTTTGAAGCCTTTCAATTGCAGCATTAAAATTAGGCAGCATTCGGCAGGTAAAGGAGCAATATTTGCTGGCAGGCACATGGGACGATTAATCTGCGTAGTAGGGACAACATGAAGAGAGGAAAATTTGCTGTAAAAAAACTCAATTTGTTCGCCATAATATCTTGCTGACCTCCTTCCCAGGGCTTAAACTGCCCACAATGCTTTTCCACCCTCTATGCATATTTAGTATTTCCCTGATATATCAGACGCTGATATGGGCAGTACGGTATGCGCTCCGTCTGGTTAGATGTGGGCCTGCACTTTCTTAGGGGCCTGCCCCTCCTGACACAGACTCTTCCAGAATCTCATACTCCTCTCCATTTCCCATTCTTCACACTGTTTATTAGTGTATGGGAACGGGACAACCCTAACTGAAGGGTCAGGACTTGCACACAACACACACCCCTCCTGCCCTAATGAAGTGGCGGTATACTTAGCCCATTTATACCACCAATTTCCAAGTGTACGTTTTGCTAACCCATCCAGGTCTACTTCATCCTGGGCATCCTTCTAAAATTTGCTCACTCTCCTCACTCCCATATCTCCCCCCATTTCTCTCCGCTTTCGCTCACTGTAATCTGAGAGGTTATTCAGCATCAAAGGACCAGGCTGAGTCAGTGAAGTCAGTTGTCCTGTGCTCACCTGACCTGTGGTCCTGCTGTGCACCCAGACCTGAAGGGCCTGATAAATCATTAGCATCACTAACATCGTTGCTGTCAGCCGTACCAGAACCCACAGCTTCGTGTCCTGTCTGGAGTGGCTGGTCTGCTTGTGATGCTCCCTCTTGGCCCTCACTCTGCTCTGATCCTGAAACTGACTCCACCCCAAGCTGTGGAGCTCCTCTGGGAGCTCCATCAGGGCCATCTGAGTCAAGGGCAGCTGCATCCTCTGTGTAGTTTTCAGTGACTCTGTCTTTCGTGCGGTACTCTAGTGCAGTGGTTCAAATGGTACCACGTATTACTCCCTTCTACCTGCACCGCTGTTGCTGTGGCTCGTGTCACCTTGAAGGGTCCCTTTCGTCGGGGCTCGTGCCACTTTCACCGGAACACTCGCAGGTAGACTTTATCTCCGGGAAAGATGACTGGCTCCTCCTGGTCTGTGTCTTCTTTCTGTGCTTTCTCCTTTTCCTGTTTGGAAATAGTTTTGTGTATTTTGGTTAAAGTCCTCATGTACAACTTTAATTCATCCCCCAGCTGATCTAGGCTGGGTCCCTTATACGCCCCCTCAAGTCGATCCAGGCATAGGTCTCCCAGTCAGCATTTCATGCGGAGACAAATGCATCACCTGTGCGTTTCCATCCGATATGCCATCAAGGCTGTTGACAGGGCATCCACCCAGTTCATTTTCATGGTGGTGCAAATCTTATTCAGCTTCTGCTTAAGTGTGCCATTCACTCTCTCCACCATACCCTGCAACTGAGGGTGATACACACATGCCAACTTTTGTTTTATTCTCAGCTGTTAAACCACTAACTTTTAACTTTCCCCACAAAGGCAGCTCCATTATCAGAGCTTATTTCAGTTGGGATCCCAAACCTCGGACTCTCTGATCAGGAATTTCACCACTGTCATCGCCCCCATGTCCTTGGACGGTATTGTCTCCACCCATCTGCTGAACCTGTCCACAATCACAAGCATATATCGCTTTCCATATGCTGTTTTTCCCATGTCCACATAGTCCACCACAAGTGTCTGAACGGTCCCTCAGGCACTGGAATGTGCCCTACTGGGGCCGTGATTGCTTTGCGTACATTGTTCTTAATGCACACCTCATATTCACATTCTGACAACCTTGCATCCATCATTGCTTGCAGCTTGTTGTGTAATTTTCCTTAACTCCTCCCCCCGTGCGCAATGGTCAAGACCATGCGCATCCGTTATCAAAATATTCACCAGAGACAGAGGTGCAGCCAAAAGTCCCTCATGGTTGCGATACAGACCATTAGCATCCTTAGAGGCCCCCCTTTTTAGCCACACTGAGGCCTCATAGGGGCCCGCCCGCTCCTGCAGGGCCACCAGATCAGAAACCTGCTCTGTAGTCACCATAGGTAAAAGATCAGCAGTACTCACCTGCGCAGCCGCCCTGGCTGCCGCATCAGAGGCTGCATTTCCTTGAATAACAAAATCACGACCTTTGCGGTGGGCCTGACACTTAACAATAGCCAAACGCTTGGGACGCATCATTGTGTGTAGCAACTCCAAAATCTGATTATAATGCTGAATGGGGGAGCCGTCACTTTTGCGAAAGCCCCTTTGCTTCCAGACTGCTCCAAAGAGATGGCATACACCGTGTGCGTATGCAGAGTCTGTGTAGATAGTAACTGTCTTATGTTGTCCTCGCCGGCACGCTGTAGTCAAAGCCTTTATCTCCACTAATTGAGCGGAACAGGGTTGTGCCACTGGCTCTGAAACGAGAGTGTGAAAATCATCACCCTGTGCCTGGACTACAGCAAACCCAGCCTTCAAGGCATCCCCATCTCTCCAACATGAGCCATCCACAAACAAAACCATCTCGCTATTTTCAGTGGGAGAGCTCTCCAAGTCTGCTCTCAGTTTAGTGTAAACCAAAGACTCTGCCACACACTCATGTGGCTGCCCCTCATCCTCCAGGGGAATGCTGTCTGCAGGGTTTACTGTAGTGGAGCGCTTTATTGTCACATCCGGGTAAGTGAGAAATGCAAAGTACGCTAGCTGCCTTGCTGGGGTCAACACAAATTTGCCTTTGTCAATAAGGTCCACCATCTTATGTGAAGTATAAAGTGTTTTTGCATTCTAGCTGTGTTACAGTATGTAACACAGCCTTCAACTTTTTTCCCCACACAATGCAGGACATGCAGGGGTGCCAAACAAAACAGTGGAGCTGCAGTGTAGCCAATTATTTCTTTCAGTAGTTTTAAAATCATTTCTGAGGCTGTGTGTTAGAGATGGAGGTGAGCAACACTGAGGCATCTCAGGGAACCATGTTGCCCATATTAAAAAACACACACGCATGCAACTCAGGCAATCCAGCATTTCTTATTTCAGTTATATATGACACTGCATGGGGGTGGCATGGTGGTGTAGTGGTTAGCACTGTTGCCTCACACCTCTGGGACCCGGGTTCGTGTCTCCGCCTGGATCACATGTGTGCGGAGTTTGCATGTTCTCCCCATGTCGTCGTGGGGTTTCCTCCAGGTACTCCGGTTTCCCCCCACAGTCCAAAAACATGCTGAGACTAATTGGAGTCGCTAAATTAACCATAGGTGTGCATGTGTGAGTGAGCCCTGTGATGGGCTGGCCCCCCATCCTGGGTTGTTCCCTGCCTCCGGACCCCCCGTGACCCAATAGGATAAGCGGTTTGAAAAATGGATAGATGACACTGCATGTTGTTGTTTTACATGTTCACTACAAGTCAGTGTTTTTTTCATTGTATGATTAATGCCACATTCATACCAAAAAACACACTAGACATACTGTACAAGGCAATCAAGGGAAAAACCTTCTCAGAATACAAAGTGAATGTATCAACCGAAGAAGGATGTTTCCTTTTCAGAATATTCATTTTTTTACCATGTGGAACCACTGTCCATGATTCAATTGAGTGCATTCAAAGAATGATACATCAAGACTAATAGTGACAAAATATTCATTTAATGTGCATTGTACATGAATGTAGGACTTAGATGTTGATGAATTTCTCATCAGTGAAGGGCATATACACTCAGGGAAAAAAAAGTTGAAAACCCAGAACTATCCAATTTAGATGTAATTTGGTACACGTGCAGACCAGTGATGGATATGTAAATGATTAGAATTGCAAGGAGTTGGCATGTTTAATTACCAGACACAGGATGCCTCGTAGTCACATTAGACAGTGTTAACAGCACTTGACGGAGTTTGATAGGGTTGCATTGCGGGTTTGCATGAAGCCAGGTGGTCATATGGTGCAACTGCATGTGGGCCATGCGGATATCAGTCGCCTGATATTGAAACCAATGGGCACGTGAGGCATCCACACACGTCGTGAAGTTTCTGGTCATCCAAGACAGACCACGCCAAGGAAGGATCGTTGGATTGTGCTCCAAGCATCACAGATCCCCATGACACCTGCGCCTGATATATGGACACAGCTACTGGACTCTCTACAACACCCTATATCATCGTGTCGCGATGACTGGCATCAGCTGGACTACGGGTTCACCGTCCCATGCATAGGCTGCCGTTCACAATAGCACAGAAACGGTTGCGTTTGGAGTGGTGTAGTCACTGGGAGGCATGGACTGATGACGACTGGCGTCCTACCATGTTCAGCGATACATCTCAGTTCTGCAGTACCACAGATGACCGTCGTGTGCGTATGGTGGCGCCGCAGGGAGAAGAGCAATCCTGCCAACACTGTGGAGTGACACACCACACTCTGACGGCACAGTGGTACACCAGTGACATCCTAGTGGTATCCGGGCCCAGGGGTGTGCTATACCCTACTGACATGGGACCAGCAGTGTGGCCATACCGCCAACTCCGTTTGATCTGATATTATAGTCATCGAGATACTGTCACATGCCCTTTCATCACATGCAGATTTCATTTTCACAACTTAGTCTGTTGTGCTTCACTTTTTTGCCACCGAGTTTGTGTTCTGACACCAAGTTGATGGGAATTGATTATTTGAGCGTCATCTAAAGAGCTTATATTACTTTAGATGGTATTTAGACTCACATGGTATTTTGAAAAGATTCCCATATGCGCTGATTAGCTGGGGTTGATCCGAGCAGCTGTGCACTTTTCTCCTGTAACACAAAAGTTTGCTTTTAGGACAGAAAACAAGGTTAAGACCATATTATGTGGTTTACATCTATCAAAATAAAACCAAAGTCACTGTTACCAAAAGAGTAACCATGTGTTGTCAAATTCCCTAACATTTTGCTTCATCTTACTTTGGATGTCCATGGTTAGGAGAGAAGCAGAAATCTGCTCAACCATTAGAAAGACTTTACTCGATACAGGGAGTGAGATCTTGTTGCAGGTGACAAGGCAGGATAGAGTGTATTTAGAAAAATAATGAAGAGGGAATGTGAGTGTGAGCTATTGTGGCATCTGTGTATAACCCAATATGGCGGCATCCTTCTGAATGTAAACAACATAGCCAGCTTAATTAGCTTAGTCAAGTGTAATTGAACTAAGAAAAACTTAGCAATATACGTTCCCTGCTTGGTGTGATAAATACAGCAGCAGCTGCTGGTGGACGGGCTACAAACAGACATCAAGAAGAAATCCCACCTCACAACCATTTACTGTACCAAACCCCTTAATGTAACTTGTAAAGATGTAGGTATTGGAGTATTCACATATTCATTTGCAGTGTCCACTTCCTGTCCAGTAAATTTGGCAGGACGAAATTTGAATAACCTAGGCCTGACTCGTGTATGCGGCTGAAGGAGTAAAGGTAGAATGGGTGGAGAATCCTGGGCTGAGCTGCATGGTGGCCTGGGGGACAATCATGAAAACACAGACCCTGTGATATCCTCAAAACCCACAACTAAAAGGGGAGTCAGGAACCACTTGACCCGTTAAGCCACATGGTGGCCCTATGAGCAGGCAAACACACTATGGGCTAAGGGGTACAAGACAGAGGAGAGAATAGGATGGCCAGTGACATGTGAACAGGACAAGGCAGGGATGGATTCTGACACAGGTGCCATACTACTTTGTTTAAATATGCCCAAGTGCTCAGAATGTTTTAGTGCAAGTCTTAGACAATGGTATCTCTGAATGAGGCAGCAGTTTGGTTCCTCCTGAAGGCCCTATAACTGTCCTGAGAAGTTGTTTGTATGCACTTACTGCCTTGACACTTGTTGATGTACATGTGCTCTGCTCAAGCAGTAAAGGGGAGATCACATGCAGAGATGATTTTCTGTAGCCTCTCAGTCCGAGTAAAAATAAAATATCCTTGTCATATAGGAACCAAGTCTCTGGCTGGAAATTTCTACAACAGAACCAATTAGTCATCTCTATAAATATATACAGATGTAGCCGCTTGAATTTTCCCCAGTTTCCATGATGGGACCTTGGCTGGTCCTTGGCTGATCCTTGGCTGGCCCCTGCTGGGTTCTGGGTGGGACCTTGACTGTAATGAGATCCCCCACTATGATGTAATGAATAAGTGGGCCGGCTCTTGCTGACACCCACTGTTCGAGAAATATGTACTTTTACTATTGTCATTTTGCTAGATGCCATTTCTTAGACATAACACCCTGCAGCAGCTTGATCTTAATTTAGCAATCACCCTTCTTAAGAACTGTCGCTTGAATATTTCCACCCCATACATGGTGATAAACAATGTTAAATGTTATTCGCATATCCTGTTTGTGTACCTCAGTAAAAGATACTGCGAGGGGAGTTACTCTTTCGAAGTTGGCTGAGTTCGACTGAGAGGCTGGCACCTCGAAGTCAGGACCGGACTTCCCTTGCAGCAAGTAAAAAGTCATCACAGCTGTCTGTGTTGTTCTGTGTTCAGAGATTGGTTGGTTTTCAGCGTATATTTAGGGGAAAAAACCCAACACCCAACAGAACAAAAACAACACAGTAACACAGAGGTGTAGCTAAAAATTCTGGGCCCCTGACAGAAGGTCACCTTGCGCCCCTCTGTCGAATTTTACATACTGTGAAAGAGATTTGTTGAGCCATCTTCTAATCCAGTGCAATCCAGCTTTATTTGAAAAGCACTTTAAACAATCATATGGACCAAAGTGCTGCACAGAGGAATAAATAAAAACATTCACATACTTAAAAACGAAGTAAAATAAATTTAATAAAAACCAGAACACAAATTAAATGAGAGTAAAAGGCCATTAATAAAATAAAAACAAAAAATTACATTAATTAATAAAGAAAAGGCTAAGATTAAAATAAAATTTACTATTAAAGTCAACATCTCACAACATGCCAAAGGCCAAAGAGAAAGGATGAGTTTTAAGAAGAGATTTAAAAACGGACAGAGAAGAGGCCTCCCAAATGTGAAAAGGCAAGTCATTCCACATTTTAGGAGCTGCGACTGCAAAAGCTCGATCCCCTCTAAGCTCACGCTGAGTCTTAGGAACTGTCAGGAACAGCTGATCAGCTGACCTGAGAGAGCGGGTGGGGGTGTAAGGGTGAAGCAGCTCACAGAGGTCAGGTGGAGCAAGACCCTTGAGGGCTTTAAAAGCAAATAACAGAATTTTAAAATGAATCCTAAAATGTACGGGCAGCCAGTGGAGTGAGGCTAAAATGGGGGAGACATGCTCATATTTCCATGTGCGGCAGCATTTTGAACCTTCTGGAGGTGAACAATAGTGGAGCCTCTAACCCCAACATAGAGGGCGTTACAGTGGTCCAGACTAGTAGTGACAAAAGAGTGGATTACTGTCTCAAAGTGCTGCCTAGAAAGAATTGGCTTTATTTTGGCCAACTGCTTCAATTGTAAAAAGCTTGACTTGACAACTGACCTTATCTGAGTGTAAGAGCAAAGGAAACTGAATCCACTACTGTATGTTCTGTCCTGTACATTTTTATTACAGTTTTTCTCAATTGCTTTGGCTCAGTTCTCAAATGATTTTTTTATTTCCCAAAACATTAAGTTCAGATCTCTGAACAATTCGCATCTTTTTCACATCAGATTGGAATTTCTTATTGATTTGAGCAAATTGCAAATGTTTTGGCACATGTGTGCAAAGAGTACATACAACTGTCTGCAGTTTGGACAACAAATAATTGCAAATGGCTTGTTGATCAAAACTGATGACTCGATTCTCACTTACACTGTCAAACACTTCAGAACTTCTCAGACATTTTTTATTGTGTAAGCCATCACATTCAAAACGATCTATTCAATTATCATAATTAGTATTCATGAATGTATATTCTAAAATATATCTAACATTGACATTGTTTGTAATGTCTGCTACATTGGCACATGCCCTGTAATTGCAATCGCAATCTAATTGCAAAGTACCTCTAATATGACTCAACCATTTAACCATTTAACCAATCACTTTGGGAGTATATATATGTAGATTGCCCACAGCACAATCACTGCTGTAGAATGTTTTGAGAATGGAGGACGTTCACAACGCTGAACTGCAGCAACATGCTCGTGGAAGAGCAATTGGAAGGCGTGTAAGAATACGTGGTGGTGGTAGAGGAAGAAATAATCGAGGAAGAGGTGGAAATAGAAGAGTCAGAGTCTCTGATGAAATCAGAGCCACACTTGTGGATCATGTCATAAATCATGGTTTTACAATGGAAGAGGCTGGTCGAAGAGTACAGCCTAATGTAAACAGGTCCACAGTGTCATCAATTGTGCAAACCTTTCTTAGGGAAAACAGGTACATATGTATTTTTTTGTTTTACAGTATGTAAAGTATTTTTACAGTATAAACAACAATATTGTAAAGGTAAATGCAAGTCTATTTGTTCATTCTATAGAACTGCACGACAACCTCGCGCTGGTGGCAGAGCAGCAGTATTTAACCAACTGCAAGAACAAGAAATTTGCAACATGGTCATAGCCAACAATTCCATCAGGCTAAGAGAGATCCAAAGTGCAATCATAAATGACAATGAGGTCTTTGCAAATATTAATTCTGTCAGCATTTCCACCATAGTAGTTTTAGAAAGACATCAGATGACTATGAAACAGCTCTATAAGGTGCCATTTGAGAGGAACAGTGAAAGAGTCAAGGCATCGCGCTACCAGTATGTCCAGGTAAACCACTGGTGTGCACTTAGTGAGTTTTCCTGTATTTCTAAGATGCCTGTATTACTTTACTGTAAGTTTCAGAAACCCATAAGAAAATACGTTTACTGTTACATTTTTTCCTGTGTTCCTTCATAGAGAATCATGGAGTTAGAACTACATGAAACGACCCACATTCTTGTTTTTGTGGACGAGGCTGGGTTTAATCTGTCCAAAGGCCGGAGACGTGGTCGCAATCTCATTGGACAGCGAGCCACAATTGACACACCAGGCCAACGTGGGGCCAATATTACAATGTGTGCTGCCATTTCAGAGAACGGTGTGAGCACACATATTCCACACATTGGGCCCTATAATACCCAACTTCTCCTGGCCTTCCTAAATGCACTTTACAGAGACCTGATTCCAGAACAAGAAAGAGGTTTGGTTAGACCACATTTGCCTAATTATGTTGTTGTCTGGGATAATGTCAGCTTCCACCGAACCAACAGTGTTAGTGACTGGTTTGCTGCACATGAAAGGATAACAGTGGAATTCCTTCCACCATACTCTCCGTTCCTAAATCCAATAGAAGAGTTTTTTTCAGCATGGAGGTGGAAAGTGTATGATCATAGACCACAATATCTCAAAAATTTGACCGTATTTCTCTCTGACCATTTAAAACATTTAAATTATTTTTGTGATGCATCAGTATCAATAGCTACAACGTCATAACAGATATAGATATAATGCGGTTCATACTTTTGAAGTTGATGCGTATCTCCCGAAAAAAATCAACTCCAGAAGAGTCCGCGTCTGTAAATGCCTGAACTTCGGAATCGATCCTACCTTTGTTAGGCGCGGCATCTGTGTCTTGCAGCTGTTCCCTTGGATAAAGATGTTAATTGTCATGCTTACAGCATCTCGATCTCCGGCGTTTGTGAAGTTGGGATTGATGCTGTCCTGTGTTTTTTTTTTTCCTTCCACACTTAAGCTCTGCTTGTTACTGCCCCATAGCGGAGCGCAAGTGAAACGGACTACCGGAGATTTGCACTGTTTTTCTGTTAGTGTGTATAATCAAAATATGACTCAGTTTGGCCAGTTAGAAAAATATGATAATAGAAAAGTATTCTTTTCCTCTCACTTTTTTTTCTTGATTTAATTACCGACTTCACGTACTTACACTGTGTCCCGTTGCACGATGTAATATTGCGAAACTATGATTTTGTGGCAGTGTTTTGTAAAGGAATTTTCCGTTTAATCATCGTCTTAGTATAAAGCTATATGGTTGTTCTGGTATCAGTGGACGTACATTATGTATTTTTTCTTCTCTTGAGCACCATGGTCATGACATGAAGCTCAGTCATTGATTACTCGCAAATGTTAGTAGTCATCCGCTGTTTATCTTGAAGATGTAAAAGTAGTGCGCGTACATCTCCTCGTTAGTATAGTGGTGAGTATCCCCGCCTGTCACGCGGGAGACCGGGGTTCGATTCCCCGACGGGGAGAGTCTGCATCTTTTTGCCTCGGTCTCAAAAGGCACCAAGCTAGAACCGGCCCCGTGTTAGTGGAAACGGGGCTTGTGACTTGTACTCATGCATAATATTCTGCGGGTCGCTCAGCAGCGCAGCATATGAAACTAGACTCGGATTGTAAGTGTGTGGTTTTGATAATTGATGTATGGATGGATGGATCCTTAATAAGAGATATAAACAATAAGGTCCAGTCGCCAACTAATCATGTAAAATACGTCATAAACTCATGGTTGTTAAACCCAGAATAAAAATGAAGACGTATAACTAGGAAAGTCAACTTGCACATTTCAATTTTGGTTCGATATAATCACGTTGTCCTTAACCCTCCAGTGCAGGAGGGGACGGTAATGCGCATCGAATGTTTCCGAACCTGTGTGTGATACAACCGAGGAAGAGCCGATGACTTCGGGGGAGGAGGGGCAGGCGACTCGGAAGAAAAAGCAGCAGAACCCAATGCAGCCTGTAGCCCATTCAAAGGCCTACTGTTGGACCTCTGCTTATTTTGCAATACGTCTTTAGTACGGACTGAAAAATGTCCGATTTCGATGAGTTTGAGAAGCAGTTAAGCGAAAATCGGCAAGGTAAGTTTAGCTTTGAAGATCGGTGTATGCTCCCTGTTTTAGGGTAATAAAGTGGCCGGCGTGTCCTAGCGCCGAGGATGGTGCGGAGGGCACTTCTGCTGGTTCCGAAAAGAAAAGCGCGGCTGGGAAATCGGTGCCTTTTATCCGAGCGCTCGCCGATTCTGAAACCTGCCCGATTCTTCTTCTCCCAGCTGCCGCAGGATCCCCGAAAACTGACCGCTTTGGTAAATCAGTGACATTCTTTGCTTGGCATTGTTATAGAGATCGCTAGGCCTGCATCCATCAGTGCCCGGCGTACATAACATGGACATTTCAATGAAACGTTATTGGGGTGCACTCGATGTGAAAGCCTGCGGTTTTATTTATTTAATTATTTACCATTATACACTTGGATCATAAATTGCGACCCGCGTATTTTCATTCGCAGTAACACACTATGCATGGATGTTTGTTGCAAGCGTTATATTTTCAAGATCACGTTTAAAGTTTTATGCAAATAAAAACGACCGCGACCACTTGATTTAAAGTCCGCACTTAATAACAGTGTTAGTTACTTGGTTTTTAAATACTACGACGAGTTTTCTATATAATGATATGATTTTGTCTCTTTCCGATGCACAATAGCCTTTCCCTTGGGTCCGAAATGCTGGCCCTGTCATCCGTACAGAATAAGTCTTTCTCACACGATCGCCGTTTCTTCATGATGTATAGACTCTAAAAATCAGCCGCGTTCCCTGGAATCATAACAACTGCTTTTAGGTCGTTATTGCAAAGTCTTGCACCTGTATCTACCTTTACAGCGGATAGCAGTAACTAACAATGATGTACAGTTATATAACAATACACATATAACTTCATTAAAGTGCAGAGAATCCAGTAAACTGAATAAACTTAAGCCATACTAACGCAACTGAAATATACAACATGCGTTACAACGGAGTCGAAAGTAGGATTGATTTATGTACCTATCAAATGGCAATCTTGTCATATCAGCTCCTTATCACTAAATCACTAAAATGTCATTCGAAACGACCTGATTCGGCTAGACGAGCACTAAGTGCCGCCGTGTTTGATAAACTAGCAGTTCCAGTCATTCATATCTGCGCTCTGACTATGCCTGCGATTGCGGTAATTGGTTATTACCGATTTACGTAAGATGCATTGGCCGCTCCGTGTCTGTACTTTTGCAGCGGTGCATTACCGTAACGCTGTTATAACTGATGCATGAAGCTGATTCCTCGAGCAGCACCTGCGTTTAAATGCTTCACTGAAAACTGCACCTTCAGGGATTTATTTAAGCTTCTATATGAAGGACCTGCTGGGATAGAAAGGTGATATTTTATTGCTAGTTTAATAAAGTGCTGTCTGTCAGATTGAAACGATATTAATTACCCATCCATCGTCCAACCAGTTATCTTAGTCAGGCTCCCCTGGAGCCTATTCCAGGCAAATTCCCCATACAGAGAGCAGAGGCAAAATTCAGGCCTCCAGACTCGGAGGCGTGAGGCAACTGTACTCACCACTGTGCTCCTATATCATTAATTAGTCTGGTTATGTTTTTATTGTTTCACAACAGACTGACATTCAAGGGGATGTCCTTGTGCCCTTGAAATTATTAGCCATTGAGAGATGGGTGTGTTTGTTTCAGGAGGGTGTGATTGAATATGTGAATTGAATGGAGGTGCTTCATTCTGGTGAGGAAACTGGGGAGTTAGACCCCGTACCACATCTTGGTCTCCGTAAGTGACTTTTAAGGCATAGCGCTGGGTCAGTCAGCATCCAGCACCCCAGGGAAGTTGGTAATATGATTACTCTGTGACTCATGGGCTTCAAACCCACAACCATCCGGACACACATTCATAATCCCTCTGAGTTACACATCTTGGATTTATCGAAATGGATGGTAGGGGGGCAGTCATGTCGCTCCGCCCACCGTCTCACTGGTACCACGGTGTCGTCCCCCAGAGCGGGAGAAGGAGCGACACAAGAAGCGTAGCCGCAGCCGGTCTCTGAGCCGTGGCGAGAAGCACCGCCGCTGGAGCAAGGACTCCAGGGGGCGGAGTCACGAGAAGCGCAGCAGCAGCCGCGACCGCAAGGGTCGTGACCGACGGAGCAGCTCACGCGAGCACAAGAAGCACAGGTACCCCCCCTCACGGTCCCGGTTACAGGCACTGAAGCTGATATCTAGCATGGTTTGAGGCCTCTTAACAAGTTTCTTTCACAATCAACCAATTGGTTTCTTCGTGGTGGGAAGGGGGACTGTACCCATATTAAATTTTAACTGGCGTTTATAAGTAGCCCCCGCCATAGCGATGGGACCTCAAAGCCAGCCTAAAAAGTGGCGCATGGTCACACCCTCATGACCTTAAACTGCCTGCGATCCAAAGTTAAATGTAAACATTCTGCCATCTGTTTGTTTTTGCCAGATTCTGAGTGTTTACACTGTATTGTTTGGGGAAAACAACCTTCTGTTTTGTGTTTGGGCAGCTACTCTCCTCGGAGAAGCCGTAAGAAAAGGACATACAAGTACTGGGATGTTCCCCCTCCGGGATTCGAGCACATCACCCCCATGCAGTACAAGGCAATGCAAGGTTTGGATGCGACGCTTCCATGTGTGCTAGTTCAGTATTGCAAGGTTATGGTATATTGGTTGCAATGAAAGCATTTATTCTGGAGTGCCCTCCTCCCCCCTGCTGGTCAAAGAGGGAATAACACTTGGGATGATTTCAGACAGTGTGAATAGAGCTTAAACCTAGGGGTTAGAAGCAAATGAAGGCGACGATCCGGATGTTCTGGCCGTCCCTGGTTGGGGTCTTGAAGCCCTTTCTCCTCCCCACAGCTGCAGGGCAGATCCCCACGATAGCTTTACTGGCAACATCCACCACCAGCGGCGTGGCAGTGACGCCCACCCAGGTGCCGATGGTCGGCAGCCAGATGACCCGGCAGGCCAGGTGGCTTTATGTCGGCAACATCCCCTTCGGCCTGACGGAGGTGAGTCCAGGCAAAGTCCCGCGTTGCCTTCTGTCATGCATACTGGTGTCATGTGTAGCTCAGTGAGTTAGGACACTGAGCCGGTCACAAGAAGGTTGTTGGTTCAAATCCCTTGGGCAGCAGAGTGATTTCACCATTGGGCCCCCGAGCGCAGCCCTTAAGCACTATTTGCTCTAGGAACTGTCTGGTCCTGCTTCTTCAATGAAATGTATGTTGCTTTGGATGAAAGTGTCCGCAAAATAAATAGATAAATGTACTAGACTTGTCAGTCATTTTTTTTCTCGTTTGCCTGTTTTGATGTCTTCAGACGTCTGCCTGTCTTCATTCAGTGTGTCTGCCTGTCTTTTTAGGAGGCCATGGCGGATTTCTTCAATACCCAGATGCGATTGGCTGGCTTATGTCAAGGTCCCACCAATCCCGTCCTCGCTGTTCAGATAAACCAGGACAAGAACTTTGCCTTCCTTGAAGTAAGAGTCTTTCCTGCCTAATGGCTGCTGTGTCCAGGCGGAGACCGCAGCCTTCCCTGATTAACGACGTTCTTCGTTCTGCCCTAGTTTCGGTCCGTGGATGAGACCACGCAGGCAATGGCCTTCGACGGCATCATTTTCCAGGGTCAGTCGTTAAAAATCAGGCGGCCCCACGACTATCGCCCCCTGCCTGGCATCTCAGAGCAGCCCGCCTTCCACGTACCAGGTCTGTTTTGCTTGTCGCCGTCATAACCATAATCTTTATTTACCTTTGAAGAGCCGATCGGCAAGGCCAGTTTTTTGTACTCGTTACGGACTGACTGTCCTTCGCAAGCTGCGGATGTCTTGTCATATAAAGAGGGAGACTTTCACTTTTATTTACTTAATGTTGTAAATATTTAGCAGACAGTTTTATCCAAAGTGAAGAATGTATTTTTTTTTTTTTTTTTTTTGAGAAATCAGGGTCAGCCTGTCCCTAGAGCAAACTCGCCGGCCCAGTGGTGTGATCACCAGTGATGTGAACCAGTGATCTTCTGATGATAACGCTGGCATCCTAACCAGCTGAGCCACACACACACACACACAGCTCAGTCACTCACTTCTTACTGTTAACATAGGGGTGTTGTGTGGCTCTGTGATGTTTGCCCATGAAAAGAAGGTTGCTGGTTCAAATACCAGGGTTGGCAGAGTGATTTCACCACTGGGCCCTTGAGCAAGGACCCTAACCCCCAAATTGTTCTAGGGTTGCTGGCTCCTATTCTAGTTAAAAATTCTGGACACACCTACTGAAAATGACTTGTTTTTCAGCAAGATAATGACCCAAAGCCCACCTTGAAGGTTATGCAAGTAGCTTATTACCTTGTGAACTAGGAAAGAGATGGTCCCCACAGCCCCCCAACCTAAACTCTATAGAGCTGGTTTGGGATCAGTTGGATGAGAGTAAGAGTAAGGTAGCCAGCTTGCGCGCAGAACTTGTGGAAACTCGAGGACTGTTGGAGAAACGGTCCAGGTGGGTACATATGTTAGCTGGTTGAGTCCGCAATGCTGTCATCGAAGCCAATGGCTCCTATTTTGAAGAGACAAAAATTTTGTCTTTGCAGTACTTCATATGCATAACTTCCATGCCCAAAGGCCTTTTACTATTAGGTGAATAACAGCTAAAATAGAGACAAATGCATTAAGAGCAGGTGTGTCCATACTTTTGACTGGTGCTGCATGTGTCAGCATCTCCCATGGAGAGCAAGATGGGAGAGACAAAAAACAGTCGTCAAACTGCCCCAGTATTTAGGTATTTTTTTGCTGGAGTTACATTTATCTGATATTATATAGGAGATAACGACGTCATACTGATTTGAAGTTGGCTTATTTCACTCGCGCCGTTTGCTCGTGGTCATTATCCGGCATGTTGACGGTTTGCTGTGATCGGCCGGCTTTGGGCGCCGTGCCGCTCTGTCTGCAGGGGTCGTCTCCACCGTGGTTCCAGACTCGCCACACAAGCTCTTTGTCGGAGGCCTGCCCAACTATCTCAGTGACGATCAGGTACCCCGCCCTCAGTCTCTGTCGCCGGGGAGCCGACCCACAACCCTCCTGTGTTTCTGTCCCACTGCTGCACGTGGAACTCAAGCAGGCATGCACACACACGCACACGCACGCACGCACGCACGCGCACGCACATACATACATAAAATAAACACTCGTCTCTGTGTAACTGATTAGTAGGAAAAGAAAGCCTGTCAAAGTTACCTCACCGCTTAAAATTCATTACAAGATACTGGGGGGTCAAATGTCAGCATCATGTTTAAAGCTAGCTGCTGAAAATAGCCGCACATCTGAGGTTTTTTTTTTTTTTTTTTAAAGATATTCATGGGATTTATTAAACATTTATTAGACATGTAGGTAATGAGTTGACAGTTACATTACGCTCATTGTTTATCCAGCTGTAAATTATGAAGATATTGAGACCCCGCTAATGTAAAAGGTACGTTTCCCAAAACCTCATGTTATCGACTTGCATAGTTGGAACCATTCAGTTGTTATCTAATGTTGTTAGCAAATAACCTTATTAGCAACAAAGGCTTTGGGAAACGTGCCTTACAGCTGGCGGCTTGCCAAACCAGTCACGTAGCCAGTCCCTGTGCTGCCTGTTGCTGGGTACCCTGGAATATTTGTATATCGGGTTAATTGCTGAGTGTTAGTCGGATGAATCAGCCGCGTCGTTTTGCTGCATGAAAATTTAAAATCGAGTCATCTGCGCGTCACCTAACTGACGAATACCTCCACATTGCCGTACACCTGTGTTTGCCCAATCCCAGTCCTCGGGGAACCGCCGACTGTCCACATTTTCGCTCCCTCCTAGCTCCCAGCCAATCAGGAACACCGAATACCTGGTACAGGTGTGCTGAGAGGAAGCAAAAACGTGGACTGACCGGGGGGGTACCCCCGAGGACTGGGCTGGGAAACACTACCATAGACTGTGCTTGAAATGTGGGGGAGATCGACCAAGTCCCCAAACGCTTCAGTATTCGCAGACGTGCCGTGTCTCACGTCCATGTCCGCACACTGAGAACGATGACTTCACATCCCGTTAACAGCGATGGGGAGCTGCGGAAGAATTGTTCCCTACATTGCTGTGTCGCTCGAAAGGCAGAAAATACTTCGGACCTTTTTCCCGGTGAACGATTATCAGCTTCACTGGAGTTTTCACATCGTGCCCCATGCCCTATTCTGTTATGACGTCAGTGATGGATAATATTACCATAACAACATGCACAGATGAGGTCGTCTTACTCTGAAAGTGTTGAAAGGGTCACATTTTAGACATTTTCTACTTCTCATTAGCATCTTTTATGATTTTTTTTTTTTCTTCCTATATCGCCACCCCACTGAAATCGGCCCATTATAGACATAATCCATACAGGCATTTAATAGTTTACCTATTTATTTTGCAAAAGTTAATCGCAAAACGTTTTGCGTCCACCCCTGCATTGTAACATTTTGAGCTCCGGTGTCCCACTCACTTTAGCCTAAACTGTTAAAAATGGCAAGACTCAGCCCACAAGATAGTGATCGCGGTTTCAGTGAAAGGTAAGTGAGAAGTGCAGTCAGTTTGTTTTTCTTTGATTTTTTTCCTCCTTTTCGGATTGTCATCGTAATCTTTCTTATCCAGTGTGAGTCACATGTAATCCAAGTCAAGAGGAAGGCTGTACCAAAGCAGCACTGGGGGGAGAGAGTTTGAATCCAGCAGAACTGTTAATGTATTTCACGTCAAAGCCAGTAAATGTGCCATAGACAGGTGAAATGGAAACCGCTGCTTGTATCCTGGTGTTTACATTTTTTTTGCAGTCCCTGCTACCGCTTTGATACTTACAGCTCTTTCATTTTTGTTCCCCACTTTGTCCCCAGCTAGGGGCCTGTAAGATCGTTAAGTCTTCGCTCATAATTTGTTCAGTAGTACTGACCTACTGCTGCCATGCCAACATGTAACACAAGGCAAGTAAGACATTCCGTCCCTCGCACGGATATCCTCCCTGTCGACGGCCTGCCCCTGTGGGGGGGCTCTGTCCTGGAGTGCTCTTAAGCATATGGGGTCCTTTTTTTGGGGGTTGAAGGCTGGGGAGAGACTTATTATGCTGATCACAGGGTATAAATTTGATTTTTTATTTTTTTTTGCCCCTAAGAGAAGGTAGGAGGTAGCGCCCTCTTGTGGCTGCCAGTGTCCCAGGTGACTCCTTTCTGAAGTCAGTGGTTAATGCGGCTTTACAGTAGATTCCTGTAGAATAAGTGAGGAATGATGTTAGCAGAGCTATTTCGTCCTGTTTGGCTTCAAGCCGTGGCCCCTTTAGCAGGACCCTGTGAGTTTATCTCCTGTAGGCTTTGTCCCTCTAATTAACTGCACCAATGTGGTTCTTGGTTTTAAGAACAGGAAGTCAGTGATTCGGCTGGGTTTGTGTTCTGCCGAGTCGCCCCCCCCCCTCCACATTGTATACATGGAACACTTAACATATAATTAGCTGTTTTTATTTAGTTTTTTTTTTATATACCATCTAGCTTAATTATTGTGGCCCTTAAAATCAGATGCAACTCGGTCCATATTTCAAAATTCGTAGTTGGAATTATCAGAGAACTTGATTAGGAATTCAGTTGTGTTGTATATGCTGTAGGATGGGGGGGGGGAATCTGTGTTATCATTCATTGACAAGAATCAAAATAGTTACTTTTGTACGCTCCCAGTAAGTAAGTCATGCAGAAAGGGCACAGGGGGCTTTGAGCTCTAGTGTTGCACCGTAATGTCGAGCCACTTGTCATAAAGCCATTTTCCTGATGTCTTCACTGTTTCCTCATGTCGTTTTGCAAAGTTTAACATGCTGCTTCTCCCACAGTTAAGATTAGCATTTCTAGCGAGGCGCCGTGCCTGGACTGTCGGGCTAATCGCCCCCCCGCGTCTCCTCCTCTTGCCCAGGTGAAGGAACTTGACGTCGTTCGGACCTCTTAAGGCCTTCAACCTTGTGAAGGACAGTGCCACGTCACTGTCTAAGGGTTATGCTTTCTGTGAATACGTGGACATCAGTGCCACTGACCAGGTGCGTGAGGTGGGGCAGCAGCTGGAAGGTCTGGGGTGACTCGGGGCTTCCGGATGGAATTGCTGACGCTTGTGTGGGATGCATCCCGCAGGCCGTGGCTGGACTCAATGGCATGCAGCTCGGAGACAAGAAGCTCATCGTCCAGCGGGCAAGCGTGGGGGCTAAGAATGCCAACGCTGTGAGTATTTGCCCTCGGCTGCCGCCTTTCTGATGTCCTAAACCCAACTTGGTTCCTGGGTGCCTCCCAGGAAGCTTAATGCCCCTATTTCTTGGGTTTATTTGGGTCCATGTAAATTTCTCGCTGTTACTCGAGACGATTGGACGATCAGGGGGTATCTGACACTCTTGTCGCCCCCCGGGACAGACGGCCATCATCGAGACGCCGGTGACGCTGCAGGTTCCAGGGCTGCAGCGGCTGCAGAGCTCCGGCATGCCCACGGAGGTGCTGTGCCTCCTCAACATGGTCATGCCCGAGGAGCTGGTGGACGACGAGGACTACGAGGAGATCCTGGAGGACATCCGGGAGGAGTGTTGCAAGTACGGCAACGTGCGCTCCATCGAGATTCCGCGGCCCGTCGATGGCGTGGAGGTGCCTGGCTGTGGCAAGGTGGGACCCGTACTCTCCTGTACCAGTGGCAAAAAGAAGACCTCTGTAGGCACTAAACACAGGCTCATGGGAGCATTTCTTGCACAAAAGTGTTTTGAAAACGGAATAATTTTTTGTGTAAGAAAAACAATCTGATTGGTTCAGATAGACAGACAATCTGATTGGTTCAGATAGACGACGGACAATCTGATTGGCTCAGATAGACGACGGACAATCTGATTGGCTCAGATAGACGACGGACAATCTGATTGGCTCAGATAGACGACGGACAATCTGATTGGCTCAGATAGACGACGGACAATCTGATTGGCTCAGATAGACGACGGACAATCTGATTGGCTCAGATAGACGACGGACAATCTGATTGGCTCAGATAGACGACGGACAATCTGATTGGCTCAGATAGACGACGGACAATCTGATTGGCTCAGATAGACGACGGACAATCTGATTGGCTCAGATAGACGACGGACAATCTGATTGGCTCAGATAGACGACGGACAATCTGATTGGCTCAGATAGACGACGGACAATCTGATTGGCTCAGATAGACGACGGACAATCTGATTGGCTCAGATAGACGACGGACAATCTGATTGGCTCAGATAGACGACGGACAACCTGATTGGCTCAGATAGACGACGGACAACCTGATTGGCTCAGATAGACGACGGACAACCTGATTGGCTCAGATAGACGACGGACAACCTGATTGGCTCAGATAGACGACGGACAACCTGATTGGCTCAGATAGACGACGGACAACCTGATTGGCTCAGATAGACGACGGACAACCTGATTGGCTCAGATAGACGACGGACAACCTGATTGGCTCAGATAGACGACGGACAACCTGATTGGCTCAGATAGACGACGGACAACCTGATTGGCTCAGATAGACGACGGACAACCTGATTGGCTCAGATAGACGACGGACAACCTGATTGGCTCAGATAGACGACGGACAACCTGATTGGCTCAGATAGACGACGGACAACCTGATTGGCTCAGATAGACGACGGACAACCTGATTGGCTCAGATAGACGACGGACAACCTGATTGGCTCAGATAGACGACGGACAACCTGATTGGCTCAGATAGACGACGGACAATCTGATTGGCTCAGATAGACGACGGACAATCTGATTGGCTCAGATAGACGACGGACAATCTGATTGGCTCAGATAGACGACGGACAATCTGATTGGCTCAGATAGACGACGGACAATCTGATTGGCTCAGATAGACGACGGACAATCTGATTGGCTCAGATAGACGACGGACAATCTGATTGGCTCAGATAGACGACGGACAATCTGATTGGCTCAGATAGACGACGGACAATCTGATTGGCTCAGATAGACGACGGACAATCTGATTGGCTCAGATAGACGACGGACAATCTGATTGGCTCAGATAGACGACGGACAATCTGATTGGCTCAGATAGACTACGGACAATCTGATTGGCTCAGATAGACGACGGACAATCTGATTGGCTCAGATAGACGACGGACAATCTGATTGGCTCAGATAGACGACGGACAATCTGATTGGCTCAGATAGACGACGGACAATCTGATTGGCTCAGATAGACGACGGACAATCTGATTGGCTCAGATAGACGACGGACAATCTGATTGGCTCAGATAGACGACGGACAATCTGATTGGCTCAGATAGACGACGGACAATCTGATTGGCTCAGATAGACGACGGACAATCTGATTGGCTCAGATAGACGACGGACAATCTGATTGGCTCAGATAGACGACGGACAATCTGATTGGCTCAGATAGACGACGGACAATCTGATTGGCTCAGATAGACGACGGACAATCTGATTGGCTCAGATAGACGACGGACAATCTGATTGGCTCAGATAGACGACGGACAATCTGATTGGCTCAGATAGACGACGGACAATCTGATTGGCTCAGATAGACGACGGACAATCTGATTGGCTCAGATAGACGACGGACAATCTGATTGGCTCAGATAGACGACGGACAATCTGATTGGCTCAGATAGACGACGGACAATCTGATTGGCTCAGATAGACGACGGACAATCTGATTGGCTCAGATAGACGACGGACAATCTGATTGGCTCAGATAGACGACGGACAATCTGATTGGCTCAGATAGACGACGGACAATCTGATTGGCTCAGATAGACGACGGACAATCTGATTGGCTCAGATAGACGACGGACAATCTGATTGGCTCAGATAGACGACGGACAATCTGATTGGCTCAGATAGACGACGGACAATCTGATTGGCTCAGATAGACGACGGACAATCTGATTGGCTCAGATAGACGACGGACAATCTGATTGGCTCAGATAGACGACGGACAATCTGATTGGCTCAGATAGACGACG
Source organism: Brienomyrus brachyistius (assembly GCF_023856365.1). Classification (NCBI taxonomy): domain Eukaryota; kingdom Metazoa; phylum Chordata; class Actinopteri; order Osteoglossiformes; family Mormyridae; genus Brienomyrus; species Brienomyrus brachyistius. The sequence goes on from NC_064549.1 coordinate 21,255,327, forward strand.
GACAATCTGATTGGCTCAGATAGACGGACAATCTGATTGGCTCAGATAGACGACGGACAATCTGATTGGCTCAGATAGACGACGGACAATCTGATTGGCTCAGATAGACGACGGACAATCTGATTGGCTCAGATAGACGACGGACAATCTGATTGGCTCAGATAGACGACGGACAATCTGATTGGCTCAGATAGACGACGGACAATCTGATTGGCTCAGATAGACGACGGACAATCTGATTGGCTCAGATAGACGACGGACAATCTGATTGGCTCAGATAGACGACGGACAATCTGATTGGCTCAGATAGACGACGGACAATCTGATTGGCTCAGATAGACGACGGACAATCTGATTGGCTCAGATAGACGACGGACAATCTGATTGGCTCAGATAGACGACGGACAATCTGATTGGCTCAGATAGACGACGGACAATCTGATTGGCTCAGATAGACGACGGACAATCTGATTGGCTCAGATAGACGACGGACAATCTGATTGGTTCAGATAGACGACGGACAATCTGATTGGTTCAGATAGACGACGGACAACCTGGGTGACATGCCTTGCCTGCTCACCCAGTTTTAGTGCACCTTAGTTATCCATACTGACCATCTAGTCTCGATACACCCATAAATATATATACTGAACAAAAATATAAACGCAACACTCTTGTTTCTGCTCCCATTTTTCATGGCACATTCCAGGGTGGCCTTTTATTGTGGGCAGTATAAGGTACACCTGTGCACTACCCATGATGTCAGATCAGCATCTTGATGTGGCACACCTGTGAGGTGGGATGGATTATCTCAGCAAAGCAGAAGTGCTCACTATCACACATTTAGACTGATTTGTGAGAAATGTTTGAGAGAAATGGTAATATTGTGTATCTGGAATGAATTGTAGATCTTTAAGTCCATCTCATGAAAAATGGGAGCAAAAACAAAAGTGTTGCGTTTATATTTTTGTTCAGTGTATGTATATGTATACATATAGTTTTTTTTGTGTTTGTGAAAACGGGTCTTTAATCGGGGAAACGGAGCGGGTAGAGCAGGACGGAACGCAGGCATTGACAAACTACAATGACGGACAGGGCAAACAGGTAAGACCAGGACTTAAAATAGGTCATGACTAATCAAAGTAATCGGGCAAAGCAGGAGACGATCAGGGAAGCACACGTGGGTAATCAGGGGGCGTGGCACACACGAGGAGCGGACAAGCCGGGCATATATGTATATCTATATAAAACCTCATTAATGAGGGACAGGGAACAGAACGGACAGACAGAACTGGCACAGGGGAAGGAGCCAGGACAAGACTTGACATAAGACAGGAAAGGCAGAGAAACAGATCAGAAAGGGGGACACGGAGGGAACAGGCAGGACAAAAGGACCGGGAGTGAACGAAGGGAACATCGGGGAAAGAGGAGCAGAAGCCAGAGGGACGAGGGACAAAGAGAGGAGGGACAGAGACAGGAGGAACAAAGCGAGGGGGAGCAGAGGCAGGAGGGACAAAGACGGGAGGCCAGGGAGAGAAGGAGGGGGAACCAAGAGGAGCCCGAGGGAGACCCAGCGGGCGACGGGAGGCAGCCGGAAGGGCTGCAGGCGGCCGGGAGGCCGGAGCCGGAGGGGCCGAGGAGACGGGGTGAGGGACAGACGCAGGGACGAAGGAGGGAGTCGGAGGGGAGACCAGGGAAGGGGACGAAGGAGCTGGAAGGGACCCTGGCGAGGGCGCAGCAGACGGCGACGCCAGAGCGGGAGGACCAGCAGGCGAATGAGGAGCCGCCGTCGGGGGGCCCGCAGGCAACCGATAAGACGCCGGAGGAGGGACCGAGGCAGGGCGACGAGGCCGCGGAGGGGGACCCGCAGACGACAGCCGACCCGGAGGGCCAGGACCCGCAGGCGCCGACCAAGCCCTAGCGCCGGCGAGGGAGGGCGAGCCAGGGGGCTGGGCGGGTGGGACCCCAGCCGTGCGTCTGTGTCCTCTCCCCTTATGGGACACAGACATAAGGACCCGTGGCCGGGGTCGGGCTCGTCGGGGTGAGGGTACCAGAGTCACAGGGGGAGAAGGGACTGGAGTGGGGCCAGGGACTGGAGCTGCAGGCTGCAGAGGGGGCGCCTGCCCGGGAGCTGCAGGCAGGGAAAGCGCCTCGGACGTGGGCGCGGTAGCTGCAGGCAGCGGAGACGGCTGCTCGGGCTCTGGGGCCGCAGGGGGCACTTATTTTATTATATAAAATAAGTGTCACACAACCGGGGTGACATGCCTTGCCTGCTTGTGGGATGAGGAAGACTCAGGGACTGGAAATGGGATCAAAACTGAAGATGTGCTCATTCCTTTGTGTATTTACAAATTTTCCTTCCGTCAGACATGAGGAGTTTGCTGCTATATTTGGCACTAATAGAGATTCTGATGCTGCTATTTTTATTGTCTATTAGTTTGTTATTATTTACAAGTTCTGTTGTGTTTTTGCATTTTTCTCTTCTGGTTAATTAACTGCTGTCTGATTGCTGTGAAGTATGAGTGTGGTGAGTAAGACTCAGGGACTGGAAGTGGGATTACAACTGAAGATAACATGCTTATTCCTTTTTGTATTGTTTACAAATTTCCTTCCGTCAAACATGAGGAGTTTGCTGCTATATTGTGCACTAACAGAGATTCTGATGCTGCTATTTTTATTGTTTATAAATGTGTTATTGTTTCCAAGTTGAGTATTCAATAAATGCTAAATTGAGAAATTTTGTGTATCGTTTGTTATTATTAGTGTGATATTTTACCATGCAAATAGAGGGGAAAACGTCCAATTATCGGCCAAAAAAAATCAGCAGCATATATCGGCCATCGCCTGACCCTGACTCCTAAATATCGGCATCGGCTATTGAAAAACCCATATCGGTCGACCTCTAGTAACAGTACATTCTGTCCAATTCATCCATCGAGTTAAGTCACACACCCACTTGAGGGGGCACTCCGGCAGACGTGAGGATGGGGATGTTCTTTCCGCTATAACATCCACTGCAGAAGTACATCTCGCTCCTGTTCACAGGGCTTACTTCAATGATGAAGCAGGGCTGGTTGTCTGGACAAGTGAAGTTGTCCTGCTGCTGGGTCTCGGTGCCGTTTTTCCACCTAAGCTTGAAGGTGGAAATGTGTTCCAACTTGGTCCCTGGGACTGCAGCATAGCCAAACATCGCGAGCAGCGTCGGCCACACCCACCACCAGAACCATCACACCGTCCTATACACATAAAGAAGAACTAAAACATAGAGTGTTGTGACAATCTATGCGTTAATGTTTGGCAGCATAGGTGATTCGTTAAAATTATACCGAAGAATGGAAAATGTGATATTTAGAATATTTTTTGCCATTTAGTAGCTAATTTAAGCACTTACCCAATGCCTCAATTTGTTTTAGGTCAGTAATGTCTGAGCCAAAAGAATGAATGTATGAATTTAATACAATTCACCCACTCCCACCCACACACAAATCTGAAATTCAATTTATTAAGACACTTCTTAAACATTAGTGCATTAACAAAAAAGGAAAATCTTAAGAGATTCAGTAGGATTTTCTATGTTAGACTTAAGTTAATAGTTCAATAGTTTTTATATATTTCAGTATACCAATTTGACTTTAATGTTGAAACAGATGCTAAAACATGGAATAATTTCATAACTAGAGAAACATGTTATTCACAAACACTAGCAAAGGTAGCTTATAGTTAAACTTACTTAAGTCAGCAAGTCAGGCTACAGTGTGTAAGAATTGTCGTAAACGATAATTTGTCTCAGTCTTACATGACAGAATAAGTAAACAGAAAATATAAAATGGCTGAAACAGCATCATTAACGCCAGCTACAGTAGAGGCGCAGAAAAGGTGTCATGACTGAAGTATTCCCAAACTTTGGAAGACCGCATGCGAGCCTTTTTTGCCGCGTGTTTCTCCAGAGGCTCCGGAGCTCCGCTGGTTGACGCAGCCAAGTTGGCTCATGTGCAGGGGGACAAGCGGCAAATTTCTTTTTTGCAGGGTGGTAGGTGATGTCTCATTAATATTTCTGAGAGAAGTGCTACATGATTGGCCAGTGCATGCCTTACAAAATGGTGCGGCACTGCATCCAAGCCTGCGGCACTCAGAGTCACAAATACAGTGGAAACCATTTGTAGTAATTACGTCTGTCTGGCTGATTTCCAACTAATTGATATTTGTATATTTATTACATGAATATAAGGTAATATAAGGTAATAGAAGAGGTATTTAATGGTTTTCCGTCTGAGGAATTTGCAAAAAACTGCAGTGCATGATGGGTCGGATCTAAAGGCTGCCTAACGTCCTCATCTGTAGGACGACTTACATCAAGACTAGGAAGGTGCATAATGTTCATGCCTGGTTGCGTTTGTTGGTCCAGAAAGTAATTCAATTTCGCCATGTAGGTTACGTTCTTAAAAACTGCTTGGAATATAGCCCGATTATATGCTGTGGGCCTTTTAATTTCTTTGTTTACCAGGTAGGCTACCTTCTTTAAACTGCGTTTTGTTAGACTACATATTTAGGGAGGTCTTTATAAATTTATTGTAGTCTTTATAAATATGTACATAGTTTAGCCTAACCCAGCCACTTAAGGGAGCAAGCCAGCTCAACTAGGTGTCGGTCCCAAGCCCGGATTAATGGGGAGGGTTGGCGTCAAGAAATAAAGAGACTGTATCTTCACTGCATGACTGATGTCAAAATGTGTGAAATATGTGGTTGTATAAATAAATTCATTAAAGTAGGTTAATGATTCTGTGCTGTCTAAATTGTATAGAAAATTTCTACATATAGCCAAACAAATCTCCTCCTGTTTGAAAAGGCATAGAAAAAGCAATTTAGCCACTAAAACTTTACAGTTTTTGTGAGGGACAGTCGAATTCTCTCGTTAAGTTTTTTGTGATCCTGCACCTACACTTTGCCGGCCCCAGGAGGATGGGCTCCCCCTTTGAGTTTGGTCCCTCCCAAGGTTTCTTCCTTCTTGGGAGTTTTTCCATGCTATCGGCGCCTATGGCTTACTCACTGGGGGCTTTGGGTGGGCATGATATAAAGCAAAGCATTTTCCCTTCCAGTTTCCTCCTCTGGTCCACATTGCAGGACCATCAGCCATCAGAAACAGCCCAGACAGTCTCCTTCAGCTTCTTTAGTGTCCTTGGAAGCCAAGGCAGTTTTAGATCTGAGAGGAGGTTTATCAGAAGGACACATATTACGTCGTTTGTCCTGAAATGTAACATGGGGAGGAAAAGTTAAGCGGTTTAGTCAGATTGGAGTCGTTTATTCAGCAGTGGCAGCGCCAGTGACTTAATGCTACAGGTGCTATAGGGGAGTGAGATTATTTAGAGCGGGTGCTTTAGCTTTTCAGCTTATGTAGATGCTGTATAGAAGCACACAGCACGATAAGCTACAGCATGGATAAAATATGATAAAATATGAAATTCTAACGTCTAGCTCACAGAGCCTCTATGTGTACTTTGAAGAAAAAATACACTACAAGTATGCTATAAAAACCGCAAAAATGTCTTACACAATATACAGATTTTACAGATAGTTAAAGAAAAAATGAAACCAATATTTTGGGGGTGCTGTGGGGGTACTATGGTCATTGGAGGAGGAGCTAGAGCCCCCCCCCCAAGCTTTTCCCTGGTGCTGCCACTGTTGTTCAGATTAAAAGTAACCTTGTCATTAATAAACAGTACTCTGATCAAATTTTTGCATGTACAAACACAATCAAAGTTTAACCACATGTTTAGACACAATTCACACACCTGTTACATTTCCATAATGCTAAGACTCTCTACACTTACTTCATCCACTTTCTTGTTTGGTACACAGTCAATTGATGGATGTGTAAGATTATTACCAGACCGTCTGCTGCAAACTCTACAGTTAATGAATGGCTGCAAAAACACACAGACACACAAAAACAGTATTTAAAGAGTGGTGGGCAATAAATACAGTGAGAGAAGGTGTAGTAAAGATATATCTAAAGATTTAAGGCAGAGCTGCTGGACTGCAGGGTTTAATGACACAGAACAATTTTAGAGGAAAGAGCTTCCAAAGCAGGGTCACCTTAAGGCTATATTATACAAAGCAAGTTCATCTAAAAGTATGAACAACAAATCCCGTTTAACTGAACACTGCTCTGTATTAAAATACTGTCCTCCGATCAAGCTAAGTGGTCCTGTAGTTCACTATTTAAAGAGGTAAATTTAAAGGGTAATTCACACTGCGCATCTACCCTGCTCTGACCAGATTTAATTGCCCTTTCACCACAAAACACCACACTGCCATTTAAGGCTGATTTCAACTGCCTGGTAATCCAGCCTTTAAGCCTGTAAACCTACTAAAATTTGAGAATAAGGTGATGGAACTGGCTGTTTGAGGCCACCTATCTATTTGTTACTTTATTGTTGGCTAACTTTCCTAGGGCATCAAAAAAGTTAACATGAACCTAAATTAATTTGCTAACTGATATGTCCAATGCTCACAGTCACAGTGACTCTTTACTTACCCTCTTGTCCATGAAAATACAGTCAGCCCGATGGTCTGTTGCAGTTGACTTTGGACATTTTGTTGCTCTCAAGAGAATCTCAATGTCAATGTATTCACTGCTGATCTAAATCACATAAACACGTTATATACAAAATTGCCTACAACTGTTTTAAAGGCAATATAACAAACAATAATCACCCAAAAAATGGCAAACTGTCACAGACTTGACTGCAGCAGATTCAGAGAGAAACTGTGAGAAGGTAAAATTGACCAGGGCTGAGATATACAACCATCACTTTCATTGTGAAGAGACATTAAGCATCATATGCATTGAAATTAAAACATCAAAATCAATGTGATTCTCATTAGTTCAGCTTGCAGATGATGAAAGTTTCACACTTTTGTAAACACTTTCTCAGCAGTTACCTTCGGACGGCCCTGGATGTTATAGAAATTCATGTGCTGACGGGTTCCTTGATGAGCATTTTCGACTGCGAGTTTAATGGCCGTCTTGTAGAGTGCAGGGAGACTGTGGTAATCTTGCTGGGCCTCTGTGGAGATAAGCAGAGCTCCATAAGCCAAAACCAGAACCAGCAGGCGGGTCATCTTCCTCTCAGCTTTGAAGGGAGAAGCAGGACTGAGGACACTGATCTGTGGTCCCCTTATCCAGCACGTCCAGGGGCGTGTCCTTCACCCAAAACAAACAGACCTTTGAACAACATTGGAAAACTCTTCAGGATGAATCGAGGCAGGTGGTCAAGTGGGTTTATTGTTATTTCAGCAATATACACAGTACACAGTGAAAGGAAACATTGTTCCTCCTGGACCACGGTGCAAGACAAAGAAGAAAAACAGAAACAACACAAGATGACACAAGTGCGGGCAAGATAGAACTATACAGAGTGAAAGGAGCACAAACAGAGGGAGAAAGTGCAAGATAAACACAAGAGCAACAATACAATACTACAGGACAAGACAGCGCAGTCAAGAACACAGAGTGCAGCCAGAGCTAACCTGAATAGGGGCATCAAGGTTGCCAGGCAGGCAGAGAAACAGAAAATAGAGGTCTACTTCACATACAACAACCCACAGTGGGTGTGGCAGGGAATACAACACATTACAAACTTCAAAGGCAACAACACCGTCACTGTTAACAGCAACGCCCTTTTAGCAAAGGAGCTAAACAGCTTCTTTGCTCGTCTGGAGGAACACAGAGCAGACATAGCCACACTGCCCCCTCCCCCAATCTCCAGCACTCACAGACTCCCTCTGCAGGAACACCACGCGAGAAGGCACATTGCATCTCTAGGTGTGTGGAGTTTAAGACAAGGCAAGTGATGCTACGATAACATAATTCCTTGGTAAGACCCCACCTAGAATATTGTGTGCGGGTTTGGTTACCATACCTTAAGAAGGACATTGCTGCCTTGGAAAAGGTGCAACGTAGGGCAACGAGAATGATTCCTGGTCTTAGAGGAATGTCTAATGAGGAGAGGTTAGCTGAGCTGAATCTGTTTAGCCTCGAGCAAAGGAGACTAAGGGGGGACATAATCCAGGTGTTTAAGATTCTAACAGGTCTGGATGCTTTTCAGCCAAATGACTATTTCAATGTTAGTTTAAATACCAGAACTCGTGGCCATAAGTGGAAATTAGCTGGAGAACATTTTAAAACGAATTTGATGAAGCATTTCTGTACACAGCGTGTAGTTAGAGTATGGAATAGTCTTCCTGTTATTGTAACACAAGCTAAAACCCTGGGTTCTTTTAAATCAGAGCTAGATAAGATTTTTTGCAAAATTGCTTGCATTGCAGAACAGTATTTTCCCTTTTAAGGTTACTCATTTTAAATCTGGTCATTGCATTTTCATGATTACATTGTTTGTGTCCACTCCGTTATTTCGTGTTTATTGTTTGTTAGGTGTAATGTCTGTCTTATGTTAGTTATAGGAATAAATGCATGTCTTTTACACAACTTCAGCCTCTGTTCATTGAGTGCTCACAAGAATCCCTGCCTGTGCGATCTACGCTCTGAAACCTCAAATTCGCCTGAAATATCGCGAGACTCTCTCTCGTTGGCCGTGAGGGGAGCTTCGCTACCGATCGTTTACATTACCTGGTGACGCAGCTTGTTGTATGAGCCTTCTATTCTAACCCAGGTTATTACGCGATACTGGTTATTAATGAGTTCCATTTAAGTCACACATTAACAGACTCACAGTGTTTCGCAATTGAGTATGGAGGAGCCGACCATTCGGCATAACAATTGGTTAATAATCACAAGGCAGAAGGTTTAAACTTATTCTGAGCACACAATTTAAATTTTTTATGATCGAACGTGCAGTGAAGAAGCGCTACTGTGAACTGGTTGCCAAAGTCGCACTCATGGCAATCTGAAGGCATTTAAGCGGGATCATAAGGGCTTATTATAGTTATTTTTATTTCTATTATTAGTAGTTATATTATTTTGTTTTATTTTCGGTTATTTCATTGTAGTTCTTTCGTATTAAACTGCAGTGAACCTTAACCATATGTCTGACGAAATTCTCAGATGTAGCGCTTTGTTTCCAGGTTCGATTCGGAGTTTCTCCGTTTCTATATATCCTGGGAGAGATCTCTCTATTAGCAAACGGGAATACTTGTTACGAGGTTCTAACCTAAATTATGTTGCGCTTGGACATAAGACCGATAGCTTAGTTACCTATCAGGATCATACTCGTATGTGTGTGCCTGCTGTAGACAAAGCAAGTTTAACACAACTTTGCGCTGTGAGTGTGTCATTTAGAAATTGGGAGTCTCCTGTGCTTGAGACCCACCGTGGTTAAGCACCATTTGCGACAAATTATAGTGCACTCACAATTTAAATCCGTCGCCGTAACGCGAGCGCCGTCTCGCTTCAGTAATTGTTTTAAGGGGGTTTATACTGTGCAAGGCACAGAAGAAGGCCGCAAGCGGCATGCGCATGCATTAAATGTGTGTGTCACTCATCTTGCGTCGGCAACCGTTTGGTTACCTCTAGTGGTCAGGCATAGAACTTCCACTCCATTTCGAAATTGCGCCTCCAGTGGCCAGGCATAGAACTACCACTCCATTTCGATATTGCGCCCCCGGTGGTCAGGCATAGAACTACCACTCCATTTCGATATTGCGCCCCCGGTGGTCAGGCATAGAACTACCACTCCATTTCGATATTGCGCCCCCGGTGGTCAGGCATAGAACTACCACTCCATTTCGATATTGCGCCCCCGGTGGTCAGGCATAGAACTACCACTCCATTTCGAAATTGCGCCTCTAGTGGTCAGGCATAGAACTAACACTCCATTTCGAAATCGCGCCTCTAGTGGTCAGGCATAGAACTACCACTCCATTTCGATATTGCGCCCCCGGTGGTCAGGCATAGAACTACCACTCCATTTCGATATTGCGCCCCTAGTGGTCAGGCATAGAACTACCACTCCAGTTCGAAATTGCCCCTCTAGTGGTCAGGCATAGAACTACCACTCCATTTCGAAATCGCGCCTCCAGTGGTCAGGCATAGAACTACGACCCCATTTCGATATTGCTCCCCTGATGGTCAGGCATAGAACTACCACTCCATTTTGAAATTGCGCTTCTAGTGGCAAGCCATAGCAGTGCCACTCCATTGAAATTGCACCTCTAGTGGTCCGCCATAGTAGGTTAACAACATCTGAGTTGGGTCTCTGGTGGTCAACTGCGGTGATACAACACGCATAATTGGACACACAGGTTCTTGCCTGAAAGCAGGAATTAACTTCATGGACTAAATCAATTTGATCACAATACATTAACATCCAATTAGGTTATTGTTGCATAACTAATTTATGTTTACAATTGAAGAAGAAACACAATTCATTTGGTTTGATTTCTGTTTAACCTTTTTGATTTATTTTAGGTTTTATTTCACCTTATGCTTTCATTCATTCCCTCTCCCCCAACAAGGGGACTTGCATAGAAGTTCAACCACTATTAACAACAGTAAACCAGTTACGTACACAATCCCATCAGGAAGTCGTTTGGATGTGATCAGTTGAGCCCTTCGGGTGTTGGGTGCTTACCATTCGCTCTCTGCTGGTTGAGCTTGTCTGTGGCTCTGCTGTCACTGCTTGCGATCGTACAGTTTGTCAAAACCGAAGGGGAGTTCTCAGCAATTGGACGCCCAAAAGCGTGTCAGCTCGGCTACACCCACTGACTCATTACGGGCAAGGCTCACAGGTACCTCAGGCGGTCATTACAACTTTTGAGCAGGACCTCGTTTAGGGTGAGTTCTGAGAACGGCCCTAGCTTGGACTCTCACTAGGGTGGGTGATACCTGAAGGCAATTTTGCCAGCCGATAAGCTGAGCTCCACCTGGGTTGTCTCAGTTGTGCATACAGAACACGCCCTTCCAAGTTAACATTGCTGGGAATCGGGGGAGTGGAAGCCGGACTCAGGCTTGCTTAGCTGGGAGAATGATTCCTGGTCTTAGAGGAATGTCTAATGAGGAGAGGTTAGCTGAGCTGAATCTGTTTAGCCTCGAGCAAAGGAGACTAAGGGGGGACATAATCCAGGTGTTAAATCTGGTCATTGCATTACATTTTTTTTGTGTCCACTCCTTTATTTCGTGTTTATTGTTTGTTAGGTGTAATGTCTGTCTTATGTTAGTTATATCCATCCATCCATTTTCCAAACTGCTTATCCTACTGGGTCGCGGGTGGTCCGGAGCCTATCCCGGAATGTGGAATGGGCACGAGGCAGGGAACAACCCAGGATGGGGGGCCAGCCCATCACAGGGCACACTCACACACCATTCGTGATTATATTATTGCACTATACTGTATAAATAAAAAGTAAACTTAATACCAGTTGTGGTAATAAAGTGCACAGAGAGGAAGAGAGAGTAGGGTTTCACATAAACTTATGTTCATTAGCATTTAGTATTCTGATGGCTTTGGGGGTAGAAGGTCTTATTAAATCTGGTTGTTCTGCAATGCATACTGCGGTAACGTTTACCAGAGAGCAGAAGTTCAAACATCTCATGTGCTGGGTGCGTGGGATCTTTTTAAAATATAATTATGCATATGTAGAACTAGGGATATGATCCTATTAAGTATAATAGTTCTGTCTCATTATTGCAGGATCGACATCCATAGTAACTGTGTTGATCTATCCATTTGTGTGCATGTGTGTGTGTGTGTGTGTGTGTGTGTGTGCGAGCGGGTATACCTATCCTACCCCATAACGTGATAAATACCTGTTTTTTTTCCCTTATGGGGACCACGAAACCGAAAACCAGGAAAACTCTATTTTATAAAAATCTGTGACTGCTATGGAAAAACTAAAAATGCAAAACCTCTTGTATTTTGCTGGGTTACTTATGGTTATGGTTAGGGCAGGGTGGGGGTTAAGCTTGTCATAGTTAGCGTTAGCATTTATCCCATAGAAGTGAATGAGCGGGCCCCATAAAGATAGGTATACCCTATGTGTGTGTGTGTGTCCCATATTGCCTGGGCTTCAGGATACCTCATAACCCGGAACTTCATCAGAAGTAGTTAGAAAATGGATGGATGGATGGATGGATGGATGGATGGACGGACAGATCAATAAAAGTACAGAACATCCATTTTACAAAGAACCGTCAACACTAAATGTTTGCACTGGTCATGTTCCTAGAAATTAAACTTCTTTTCTGAAAAGCAGCATGTTCATAAATTAGCTGTTGTTATTCCTTGTGGGAACAAATGCAGATGAAACTGTAAAACAGACTGCAGTGGCAAAACAGTTCTGGCTACCCGCCAGCCCTTCTGCCTGTGCTGCCCTGCCTGCCCGCCCTCCTGCCCATTACGTCCTGCCTGTGCCACCCTCCTGCCTGCCCTCCTGCCTGTGACGTCTTTCCTGTGTGCCCTGCTGCCAGTTATTCTGTATTTACATCCGGACTTAACTAATTGAACCATATAGATCAGGACTTTGTTAACCTGACTTCTGCCCTGTGGAGGATGGGCTCCCCCTTTCACTCTGGTTCCTCCAAAGGTTTCTTACTATGACTGAGTTTATCCTTGCCAATGTGGCTTTATAATTTTTCAGGCTTGATATTGCTCACTGGGACAATTGGGCAGGGACAAAGTAAAGTGCTTTGAGACTATGTAAGGCTGTGAAAATGCACTATACAAAATAAAGTGAATTGACTTGAGTAACGTGGCACAAAGCAACCCTTCTTTGCCACAGGAAATGTCTGGTGCAATTTCTTTTTTAATTGTACATGTCAATTGCATAATACCCTAAACTAATTCATTATTATTTCTATTATTATCATCATCATCGTCATCATCATCCTGATAAGTATTTCATTAGTATTCCATGGTATTTTGATTTTTCAGGAATCAGTGTGTGTACTGTATACTTTTTAATTTATTTGCACTATGTGTAGTGTCTCTGCAGCTGTACATACTTGCTGCATTAAGCACAAGAACTTCCCTCAGGCATCAGTATAGTTAATCAAATGTAATATTTCTTGCTTGTTTATTAAGTGGTTTTAGGTATTTTGTGTGTTCCACTTAATTTAGTGTAATTAGTCCTAGTTGACTCAGGTTTAGTTAGATTTTTCCTTCTGTTGTTCCTCTGCATCATGCTACTGTCATAAAATTTCAATGTCTTACCTAACTTAAGAGTTTTTTGCATTGTGTTTTGGAGAGAAAGAAATCATAACTTTTTTTCTTTAGATTCATCCACTGATTCTATCACCTATGACACATTCCCCCTGAATATTTGTTTGTTTGTTTATTTATGTATTTGCTTGGGAGGTGGAATTAACAAACATAAATAACTGAATGAATCAGGGTAGTGAAAAACATTTATAAACTTATCATTTTGGTATTGGTACGATCCTGTTCTGGTTAGTTAGCCGAGGGAGTAAATCATCCGGAGTTTCATCTCTCAATCTCCTCCTACACCCACTCAGCATCACAGTATGGACTCCCCAATGCAACTGATCTGCACGTATTTGTACTCTGGGAGGAAATTGAAGCCCCCATAGGAAAAACTCAAAGCCTACAGACATATGCACAAAACCAGGGGACATGCTCAGTTCTGCAGGTCTGGAAGTGTGAGAGAAGGCTATTTATTGAGTTTCCCCTCTGCCCCTGGTAAAGATGAAACATGCACAAGTCTACTTTTTAACCAACTGCTAAGTCATTAAACACACATATACTTACATGAAAGTCTGACTGATACTGGAGCTTCCAGTGCCCGTAAACCAGGTGCTGGGGTACTCCATTTCCTTCTTGATAATTAGCGCCATTGAAAAAAAACTGTGCCTTTCCTAATATTAATTGACTCTCAGACAAATGTACTACTTGAAGACCCTGCCACTATTCGCATTTTCCAGCAGGAGTCACAAATCTTCATTGCATTCAGTTTATTCTCAGATGAGCTCATGCATGTTTCTATGTGCATCTTTACACTTAAACAAATACAGCTGCCTAAACTCTGTTGTTATATTCCATATATATTTGTCGTGACTGGCCTTTTTTCTCAAATGATGGATTTCTGAAACTAAAACTGACAGTAATATAAAATATTTATATTGCCACATAATCGACACATGTTCTGATATGACATAGCATTCCCCTGGACCATAGTGCGACTTAGAGACGAGATATAACATGCCCTTCACAGTAAAACACTAGATAGGTGCAACACTTAATGTCAACGTTGTCAATGTCAATGTTGACTTAATGTCAACGTTAAATTCATGGATGCGCAAATTAAGTAACACAGTAACAGTACAAAAACGAGCAGAGCTGTGTATGGCATGACTATCTCGCGGCGGCGACAAAATATGCTTATCCTTCTAATTATTCAGAAGAAAATATATTTGCAAGCACAGCCGTTCACGGCTTCCGTACAAAAAGCTGTCACTACGCTACAGGAAGAATACACGGCCAATATAGGATTTACACAAGTCTGCTTCTTTTGTTTTTTTTAGTAACAACTTTCACAAAAATGAACAGCAATACTTCTAAAAGTGCAAATCTGTTGCCAAATTAAATAAACAAAGAAATTAATCATAAAAATATTCAATGTATATACAACTAACCATTTCCAATCAAAAAGTACATACAAATCTCCAGTACAAGTTATACAATGGAGCGCAGATAAAACTTTTAAATAGTAATTAACCAAACTATATAAAGAATACAAGTTTGAATACAGGTAATTTGTATAAATTTTACTGTGTTCAGACTGAAAAATCAGCACCAGCCTTACACACATTGCAGTTCTGCTTTTTTCTTCTTTTAGCATAATTATCCGTTTCACGTTCACGAGGCAGAAGATCCCTGCAAATGTGAAAATTCACAAGTAACAGGCACCATTAACCTCAAGCCATAACAGTCTGCTAGCCTGAACAATAGCAAACTCTATGTATTACCAATTATTACGCAGGTTGTCACTTTATCAAATCATGACTGTTACTAAGAAGTGGGAGTGAAACGCGTGTCACGAGATCTCGCGATATTACAACATGAGTTTCTCGTTGGAGCGAAAAGCGGTTTCACGAATGCGCTGCAAATTAGCTGCTGTGAATATGTTGGCATCTGACTAAATTACTATAGTAGATACCCCAGACACTTTTAAATCTTTTGTGTGGCAGCATTTCGGGTGCCCGGCGGAAAATATAAATGGCGAATGAAGGGGGGCTAGGTTGCGTGCTAAACTTTGTCACACTGAGAAAGGGGAACAAACTGGAACACAGGCAGGAAGAGAAGGGGGGCTCCAGCCCTCCTCGTTGTGTAAGTAAATTCCGGAAAGCAGAAGGTACATTGACAGGCTCGTGGTGACATTAAGCTTACGCTTGACCTGCGGGGACATAACAAGGGAGGGGGTCGCTGACGCTGCTAAATTGCAACATAACAAGATAAGATCAAAGGGAATGGGTGTGGGGACTAACGCCAGCAATGTCCAAACAATAGTTATATGTTACGTCAACTGGAAAGATACCAACAAGAACAGTAGACGCCCTAAACGGGGTATAAAAGTTAGACACAGACAACAGGGAGCTGAGCTTCCCTTGGTGTGTACTTTTGTGCATCTGAGAGTGGCTCCCGGATCGATCTGTACAACAAATAAAGAGAGCTGACTTACAACCATCCTTTGCCTCACGAATGCATCTTTTCCTCATCAACGGACTCGGTGGAGTCTAACTCCAACAATTTGGGGGCTCGTCCGGGATGAGGAGAAGGTTGTTTGGATTGGAACCAGAGACGAGGTCTTGGGGACGCAGAGAGCCACGGGCGCCCAGCAATTAGGTGAGCAGAGCCTGTTTTATCGAATTCTGCATATTGGCGATTGCTAAATAAAGTGGCTGGAAGTGTCTCAGGATCTGTCGACCAATATTGTGGCGAGGGCCTGTTGTGCGTAGCTCTGACGGCCTGTGAACAGAGGGTACGGGACCCCGTAGTAGAACCTATTGGCGGAGGATTTAAGTCCACTGTCGTGTCCTTGGTTTGGCAACCCACCTACTGCTGATGAGCAGTAGGACAGCTGGGATTGAGCGTCCCGGGAAATTCAGGACCCCCGAACAGCTAAATTGGTCGGAGGAGTAAGGTTCATCCTCCTTAAAACGGGTTGAAGTCCCGAGGTGAAAGTCCTCAAAGTATTGGGTTAAAGTCCCGAGATTAGAGTACTCAAAGCATCGGGCTAAAAAGTCCCGAGACGTGGGGTCCCAAGGTACCAAAAAGTGTACACAGCGCTATTTACTATTTCGCGTGTGTAAGTGCGTGTTTACTATTCACTATTCCAGTGTGAGTGGGTTTACCATTTACTATTTACTGTTTTGCGTGGTTCGGTGATTGTGTGTGAGTGTGGGTTTAGGTTTTGGTGGTGTTTGTTAGTGGGGCACTCAGAGACAACTAAGAGGTGTACTAAGTGTGGGTGGATAAATCCATCCCCTGAGGCACAGGGGTTGTTGGATCAGGAGAAGTGTAGGTCAGATAAGCTAAAACATGGATCACGAATTTGATAGAGAATTGGATGACGGGGGCTGGGGTCCACCAGTGCGCGGGCGGTGGAAGCCTCTGTGTGAACAGATACAGCTGTTAAAAATAGCAGTGGGAAAAACAGCTCAGGAAAAGGGCCGAGAGAGAGAGACGGCAGATGCGTGGAAGCGTATGGGGATTGCAGTGAAATGTGCAGGATACAAACCGGAGGATAGGCAATCATTAGGAGCACTTTTATGGCGTAAGGTAAAGGAGCATAGCGGCCTGAAAGACGAGGCAGGACGCGAGCTAGTGAAAGCGAGGGTGTTACAACGGGGAAAGTGGAGAAAAGAGGGAGAGAAACAGGAGCAGGAGAGGCGAGCGTGGGCATTACGACACAACTTTGCCCTTATTGGCTTAAGATTTTAGTTACATACATGACGTTTGTATATCTGCTATTTCTCCCGAGAAGCAGGTAAAGCAGTGGTAACTGCTTTTCAATTAATTTACTTGGTAAAATTAAATTTAAATAAATGATATGAATACTGTAATAGTACTCGTGAACTTTGTTTGTTTGTTGTTAGTTACTGTAATGTTGCGCTGCTTTATTTGTTTAATCGTCTTGTCTGTGAAGACATTCAAGTTAATCAAATAAGAACTGCACTGTACACTGTACATGACCATAAAAACTTTGAATCCTTGAAATAAATGTTTTTGATCTTTTCCTTGGCAGTTATCTTTTTACACAGGGCCTCTATGTACACAATAGTTATTTTTTTCACGACTAACAGTATGGATCAGGAGTTGGTTATTGTAAAAGAAGTAATGTGCATGCAGGTGATATTTGTATAGATTTATGTTCACCTCTAGGTGATAAGTTTGATAGTCATTTCTTTTACCGTTTGGTCTCTCGGTTGAACATAATAGTGGCGCGAGCAGCTCCACTTGGTTTTTTAAAAATACTCAGCCATGAACTTCTGGTGAACTCAGGTGAATCCCTTCCTTCAGTAGTAAACCTTGGTATTTTCAGCCGTTTACACATTGTCTCACTAAAAGGTTGATAATATATTTGTCCTTTTACATAATGATGAAATATACGCTAATAAAAGTGAATATTCATAGATTCATGACTAACATAAAGTAGCTAACAGAAACTTAGACTAACAAAAGGTGCAAATACATACTCAGTTGGTTCCATTGTGTTGATTACATTACAATGTTTACATTGTAATGATTATATCATGGATATTTGGCATACTTTTTATAAAATCATAATTCTTATATTCTACGTTAGATAGTGCTAAATAATATTCCATAGATGGATGGACTTTATTAATCCCTGTGGGGAAATTGTTTTTTATGTCTCCCTCAACTTACTCTTTGTGGAGTAAATTGTCCGCGAAGTGCAGCTGCCTGTTGGGGCGCCCAGGGAGCTGGGGGTTAAGGGCCTTGCTCAAGGACCCACAGACGTGCTGTGGCTGGGTTAGTTTCAACTGGTGACCTTCTCATTACAGGCACAAGGACTGACCCCTGCCCCCCAACTGTGTATGAGTAGCATTTATGCTGTTTCTTGAGTGTGAGCTAGTACATAAACCAGCTAGTGTTCACCACTGCAAAAATACTCTAGCTTTCATACACATTTTTTTATTTTCTTACATTGTCCGTTTTTGTTCATAGTCTGTAATATTCTGAATAACGACAATGTAGAGGAAAAACAGATTAAATTCTCCTTGTTTGTAATTTCCCCATGTAATCCACTGCCTTGTGGTAAGAGGTGGAAAAGTCGGACGCGTTGAATGATGAGGATACGATATTGAGTTTAGTTCTTGAGTGGATTTATTCATATGATATATTAACGCACAGTACTTTGAACTGGTTTGTTTGGCTCGAAAGGGTCGATATGCAGACACCATCACACACGGCAAATACGGTCAATGACTGTTTCACTTTGCACCTTCAGCCCTGAGCCGCGTAATCTCAGCACCTCTAATAACAACCATTGCTGCCCCCTACAGGTGGGAATACACTTACACAATAGTAAAGATCACTAAGGCAGGCAGTACCTCTCGTTTCAAGTATTACAATACTATCCATCCATCCATCCATCCATTTTCCAAACCGCTTATCCTACTGGGTCGCGGGGGGTCCGGAGCCTATCCCGGAAGCAATGGGCACGAGGCAGGGAACAACCCAGGATGGGGGGCCAGCCCATCGCAGGGCACACTCACACACCATTCACTCACACATGCACACCTATGGGCAATTCAGTGATTCCAATTAGCCTCAGCATGTTTTTGGACTGTGGGGGGAAACCGGAGTACCCGGAGGAAACCCCACGACGACACGGGGAGAACATGCAAACTCCACACACATGTGACCCAGGCGGAGACTCGAACCCAGGTCCCAGAGGTGTGAGGCAACAGTGCTAACCACTGCACCACCATGCCACCCCTATTACAATACTATATATATATATATATATATATATATATATATAACATTATATTATAAACAATAAATACGAATAAATAAAAACATTGAACAAATAAACATCAATAATATTCATGAATAATTACGCTTAATATACAAATAAAAGAATAGCTCCTGCAGATGATTTCAGATAACTACTGGAACAATGAGTTCTGGAGGGGAGCAAGCTCTGTTACATGCTATAGAAATGTTGATCTGATTCCTTTCATTATCAGATTGTTACCACTGTTAAAAACCACAGATATTGTATTCTGATTGTATGCATTTCCTTATTAGGGCATGTCAGTTACTTCTGTTAAAAATCAGTTTATTCTGACGTCGTAAATTTCCTGACCAGAGTTTACCCTCTTTAAAGTGATGGAGGTCCACTTGTGCCAAAGATATGTCAATATGCATATGAGATTTCGTTTGTGCCAAAAATATGTAAACAGCACACAGTCTATGTCGACTGAGAATGTGACAAAGAATTTTTCTGTGACAATTCTATTATGTCAATGAGTTTGTCTGTGGAGCCCCTGAAGGGACCTAATGGTGTCCGCTAATTAGATACCCAGAAATAAACTGTGTGGCTCCTGCCCAAGCATTGCTGCCCAAACAGCAGCTTCCTCCTTATGCCGCCGAGGGAGGAGTAGCAAGTGGTTCCCCTGCCCCTTCCCCTCTCCCCCCTGCAGACGAGGATCATAACCATTCAGCACCCGACTCTACCTCCTTCTCGGTGATGAAGTGCCGTGGCGAAACACTCAGGCAGCAGGACGAGGTAGCAGAAATTCTTGCCCCTATGTTGGTTTGTCCAAATCCTCAAGGGGGAGATGAGGTTTGCTCATCTGACACTGTAGATGAAGGAGTTGAAGGACATTGCCAGTGACCTGCTGGATCCCAGGCAGAACAGACCTCACCATGCGACAGCCCTTCAGAGACTGGTCCTCCTGCGCATGGACTGGGGCATGATGCATCAGTTTAAACAGGAGCCTGGTAAATCCTGCGAGTGCTACACCGAGCGACTGATGGCAGCATTCTCCAACTACAGCGGGATGGACTCCCCCAGCGGACCGAGAGTGTATGTGATGTAAAATACACTAAGATAACTCAGTTCCTTTAAAGAGAGGCACTTTTAATACTCTGTATTTTTTTCGTGTGCTGTACCCTTAAAAAGTACAACACTAGTACTCCATATTCAAATAGTCCCATTAAAAACTACAGCCCCCAAACATCAAACTGCATGCTTCTATGTCACCTACACTTCATTAAGCAATATTAACACAAGTAACATGTTTCATCACTTAAAGCCAATCTAACTTTTTAAAAATAAAGTCTGTTTCAACTGGACTTTTACCTAAGTAAAACAAACATTTTATGTTCTAGTTTTCTTAAAACTACTGAAACAAATAATTGGCTACACTGCAGTTCCGCTGTTTTGTTTGGCACCCCTGCGTGTCCTGCATTGTGTGGAAAAAACCTGAAGGCTGAGGAATGTTATGTAACACAGCTAGAATGTAAAAACTCTCTCTGGTGTAATTCACTGCGTAAAACCAATGGTGCTAAGTGTGGTGTCTTCTTCATAACACTCCCTGATGTTTGTGTCCGTGACCATGAGATAGGGTGGGCTGCTTTTCTTCCTTCCTTTGACTAGTATTCCTCCTAAATTGTTCATCTGTATTTGCTGCATTGGTACTTGTTGATGTGCGTGTGCCTTGTGTCACGATCGCCGTTTAACGGGAGCGGCGGACGGGCAGGAAACAGGCAAGGCAGGCAGGATACGGGGAAATACGGGGATTTATTAGGAACACGGGGTGCAGGAAACATCTCACGCAGACGGACTTCAATGACGGACACTGAACTCTAGTAAGACATGGACTCAAATAGACAGGACTGATTGAAAATAATCGGACACAGCTGGGTACGATCAGGGAAGCACACGTGGATAATCAGGGGGCGTGGCACACACGGTGGTCGGACTGTCCGGGACCTCCTCGGGGACTAGGGCAGGAAAGTCTGGAGCTGGGTCAGGGACAGGAGTGGGGCCAGGAACAAGAGCCCCAGGGGGCACAGTCATTTGAGGCAGAGGGAGCGCCTCGGGTTCTAGGGCCGCAGGGGGCAGCGGAGGCGGCTGCTCGGGCTGCGCAGGAGCTACGGGCGACGAAGGCGGCTGCTCAGACGCTGTAGCAGGAACCCAGGACTTTATGCTCAGCCCACTGCTGTTAACTCCGATGACTCACAACTGAGCAGCAATGCACATTTCGAATCACATCATCAACATCAGGCTGATGACAAGACTGTGGGTCTCGTCAATAAAAACGGTGACTCAGCATACAAAGAGGAAGTGTGATGACTATCGGACTGCTGCAGAGCCAACAACCTGTCTCTGAATGTTGACCAAAGAAATGGTTGTTGACTTTAGAAGAACACAAAGCACAGAGTGACCACTCTCTGCTGCACATCGATGGCTCATCTGTGGAGATCGTAGAGAGTACCAGATTCCTTGTTGTCCATCTGGCGGAGAATCTCACCAGGTCCTTCAACATCAGCTCCATAGTAAGGAAAGCACAGCAGCACCTCTACTCTCCACGGAAGCTCAGAAAAGCCCATCTCCCATCCTCACACTCTATTGGGGAACTGTTGAAAGCACCCTGAGCAGCTGCATCACAGTCTGCTTTGGGAACTATGTCGCCTCAGATCGCAAGTCCCTACAACAGATAGTGATGACAGGTGAGAAAATCATTGGAGTATCTTGTTAGAGAAATATGTACTTTTTTTATTATCATTTTGCTAGACGCTTGGAAACAACACCCTGCCGCAGCTTGATCTTAATTGAGCAATAACACGTCTCAAGAACTGTCGCTTGAATATTTCCACCCCATATATGGTGACAAACAATGTTCAATGTCAGTTGCATATCCTGTTTGTGTACCTCAATAAAAGACACTGCGAGGGGAGTTCCTTTTTCGAAGTTGGCCGAGTTCGACTGAGAGGCTGACACCTCGAGGTCAGGACCGGGCTTCCCTTTGTAAGGAAAAGTGGTAAAAATGCCCCAAGGTTCTTGGTTGATCATTTGAATGCAGACAATGTTAGGAATTTATGATCATGGGGGAAGCCAGGGAGAGAATGGGGGTTCCAGTTGGCACCACTAGGGTGATAAGGATAAGATAAGGTGATAAGAATTTAATTACAATGATCATAAAAGTCTCTACCCTGTTCTGTCCTGTCCCCGTCTCAGGATCCTCACACTCCAGGGGGTCACTCTTTATATGTAAATTCACTCACAACACCTACACACAACACCTTGGTGGGGAGGGCCTTTTTGGGTATAAAGGGGGGTGAAGAACTGTCTTCAATTTGTGTCTGAGCTGCCTTTCAGTACCCGGTGTGTCTCTACACTGTATTACATTGTATTATTTTTGCTGTTCAATAAACCATCATTTTGCTGAAACTGCGGAGACTCTGCAAGTGGATTCCCTACACCTTGCAGCAAGTAAAACGTCATCACAGCTGTCTGTGTTGTTCTGTGTTCAGAGACTGGTTTGTTTCCAGCGCATCTTCAGAAGAAGATAACCCTAACATATCTCTCCCCTCCATCACGGATATTCACACCACACACTGCATCCGCAAAGCCACCACCATTGTGGATGACCCCACCCACCCCTCACATTATCGTTTCACCCTCCTGCCTTCTGGAAATAGGTCCCGGAGCATTCGGGCCTTTACAGCCAGACTCAAACAGCTTTATCCCCCATGCCGTCAGACTACTGAACTCTCAGGGACTAATCTGATACCACACACACATACACTCATTAACACACTTTATTATTTAACTACTATTTTTTTATCTTATTGTAGCCATGTTTACAGTTACTTTTATTTATTTTTATTGCTACCTCATTGCACAACCAAACTGCACCTTATCAGTATTGGGTTTACTGTGCTGTTTGTGCTCGTTGGTGTCAGTTGTCCTCTCTTTTTGCACTGTCCTGCAATGTTTGCACAGTTTTTGCTCATTATGCACCATACAGTATGTTGCTAGGTTGGTATGTGTTAGTCTTGTGTTAATTTAAGTAGCACCTTGGTCCGAGGGAAACAGTTTCTTTTGTAACTGTACTATACTCAACTGTGTAAAGTTAAAAATAACATTAAAGACCTACTTGACTTGACTTTTACTGATAACAGGTGCTAAAGTGAAGTGACTTGCTTCTGGGAAAGATCTCCAGCTGAAATTCTCTACAACAATTATGGGAGAAATATGGGAAGGACGCGGCGTCAGACCTGCCCCAGTGGGACGAATGTGGTTTTCCTAGAAACAGCAGCTTCAGTCCCAATCAGATAAGCCAGATGCGTTTGAAATTAGAGGAACAGGATCAGACTGGTTGCTCAGGTATTAATGTGGTAGAACTAAAACGGAGACAAATTGGAAGGTGTTTCAATTGTGGGAAAATGAGACAAAGCAGGCAGAGGAGATGCGGGTGGCAAAAAAGCATGAGATAAGGAATGCAGAGAATGTGGATGAGGGTGAGACTCCTGTGAAAACTGTGTATTGAAAATTAGGGCCACAGTATTGTCATCCATCCTGTCAGGGTATGTGGAAATACACTGAGGGTAAATGGCCTAATGCAGGAAGTGTCTTAATCCTATAACATCCAGCTGATTCAGGCTGTTGGGACAGTGTGGGACTGCACTCTTCTGGCTGGGACCTCGAATAAATGAATGAATGTTACATGTATACAGCCCTTTTCTAAGATACACAAAGAGCTTTACAGAGGCAATGGGGAGCCACTTCAACCCAAAGGTGAGGCAGCAGGAGAGGGGGCCCAGGCAGAGAGAACAGCCAACAAGAGGGGTGCTTCCACAGACAGGACGGGGGCCCCGGCAGACCAACGCTGACGACTCCTGGGACCAAGTCAACAGAGCAGCTGTTGTCATTGTGACTCACCCTCATACATCCATCCATCCATTGTCCAAACCGTTTATCCTACTGGGTCGCGGGGGGTCCGGAGCCTATCCTGCAAACAATGGGCACAAGGCAGGGAACAACCCAGGATGGGGGCCAGCCCATCGGAGGGCACATTCACACACCATTCACACACACATGCACTCCTACGGCCAATTTAGCAAGAGAGAACATGCAAACTCCACACACATGTGACCCAGGCAGAGACTCAAACCGGGGTCCCAGAAGTGTGAGGCAACAGTGCTAACCGCTGCACCACCATGCCGCCCCACTGTTGGTTACATGTGTACATATTTTGTCTGATCTCTTCACCACCAGGTGGCAATATAGCAGCTCCAGAGTTGTTGATGGCTAGAGTAAAAATAAAAACACAGTAGCACAGAGGTGTAGCTAAAAATTCTGGGCCCCTGACAGAATGTCACCTTGCGCCCCTCTATCGAATTTTACATACTGGGAGAGAGATTTGTTGAGCCATCTTCCAATCTAATCCAATCCAGCTTTATTTAAAAAGCACTTTAAACAACCTTATCGACCAAAGTGCTGCACAAAGGAATAAATAAAAATATTCACAAACTTAAAAACGAATTAAAATAAATTTAATAAAAACCAAAACATTAAATGTAAGTAAATGGCCATTAATAAAATAAAAATATTATATTAATAATTATTTATGAATATATAAAAATTTATATTAATAAAGAAAAGGCTAAGATTGAAATAAAATTTACTATTAAAGTTAATATCTCACAAGGTGTCCAAGGAGAAGAGATGAGTTTTAAAAAGAGATTTAAAGATTTAAAGAGAAGAGGCCTCTCTAATGTGAAAAGGCAAATCATTCCACATTTTAGGAGCTGCGAATGCAAAAGCTCGATCCCCTCTAAGCTCACGCTGAGTCTTAGGAACCATCAGGAGCAGCTGATCAGCTGACCTGAGAGAGCAGGTGGGGGTGTAAGGGTGAAGCAGCTCACAGAGGTCAGGTGGAGCAAGACCCTTGAGGGCTTTAAAAGCAAATAACAGAATTTTAAAATGAATCCTAAAATGTACGGGCAGCCAGTGGAGTGAGTCTAAAATGGGGGAGACATGCTCATATTTCCATGTGCGGCAGTATTTTGAACCTTCTGGAGGTGAACAATAGTGGAGCCTCTAACCCCAACATAGAGGGCGTTACAGTGGTCCAAACTAGTACCGACAAAAGAGTGGATTACTGTCTCAAAGTGCTGCCTAGAAAGAATTGGCTTTATTTTGGCCAACTGCCTCAATTGTAAAAAGCTTGACTTGACAACTGATCTTATCTGCGTGTCAAACTTAAGGTTGGTGTCGACTTTAACCCCTAGGTGTGTGATGACTGGTTTACAATATTGTTCCAAGGAACCTAAAATTACAGTGGAGGTCAGAGGAGTGGAGTTACCAAAAACCAACACTTCTGTCCATTACCTCCCCACTTCCTTGTTAGTTACATTATTTGTTCTGCATTACTGTACTGCTTTGGAGCCTTTTGATATTAAGGTGAATAACACAGTGAAAAAAGAGACAGATGCATTGACAGCAGTTGTGGCCACACTTTGGACTGGGAGTGTAAGAGCAAAGGAAACTGAATCCACTATGTTCTGTCCTGTAAATTTTTATTAAACAACACATGACACACATACGAGTCCTGTTTTAACTTTCAGGGCTGATGGTCTGCAGCCTGGCTTGTGGTCTACAGTGCAGCGCAGGTGCAGTCACTGTGCTGAGCCCGGCGTTATAGTAATGATTGCAGCCTTTCACACTGACCAGTGAGAAATAACCTTGAAAATGACTGTGCTCTTTGTGGTTCTCCTTTTGGAAACATCTTACCACCAAGCAACAGACATTTGACAACAGACTTCTACTCATCAATTATCAGAAATGTCATGCAGTAATCAGAGGTTAGACGGAAAAAATGACTTTTGTATTTTTCATCTTTTATCTTGGAGCAAACAGTTTTAATTGATGTACATGAGAGTAAATGGTGAATCAGTTTATTTGCTTTCTAGCTTTCTAGCACTTGGCTACCCAACCATTCATCAGTATGTGACCACTGCCATCTGGCTGAGTAAGTCTACTGTAATACTATTATTACAGTAGTATTATTAGTATTATTATCAACTTATTGTGAGAATGGGGTGTGGGAAAAATGTCTTAAATGCAGACTGGTTACGGTGATCAGGAGCTTACTAATGAAAATGAGAAGAGCAAAGGGTTTGAACATCATAGTGGTTCCACTTGTTTTGAATCAGCCAGTGAGAAACTGACAAAGGGACCGGAAACAGGGAGGTACATGCTACAGAGCAGGCTGATCTGATTGGCTGTTCACACAGGTTTGCACGGCACTGCAGTGATTTACATTTTAATTTTTCTGGGTGTCTGTTAGCTTAACCCTAATAAATCAGTTTCACTTGTTGGATTTCCACTTATGGTCCAGCATGGTGGTGCAATGGTTAGCACTATTGCCTCACACTTCTGGGAGCTGGGTTTGAGTCACGGCCATAACACCATGTGTGTAAAGTTTGCATGTTCTTCCTGTGTTGTTGTGGGGTTTCCTCCAGGTTCTCTGGTTTCCCCCCCCCCCCCAGTCCAAAAACATACTGAGGCTAATTGGAGTTACCAAATTGCCTGTAGGTGTGACTGGTATCTGTGCCCTGCGATATGCTGGTGGCCCATGCTGGGTTGTTCCTTGCCTCACACCCATATCCTCCAGGACAATGTACGCTACTGTAATACAGAATTGAGATCTTGCAAGTACAAGTATGAGTACGTTGGAGGGCACGTCAGAGGCGGAAATGCTGTAGGTGACGTCAGACGCCGGAGACTTGGCGGAAAATCTGAATGAACAGCGAGGGGAATTTGGAATCTCTTGTGGAATATATCGACTGGTACTTCAACATTATAGTCATGAAGAAGAACGCAGATGCATCTTCTCCAGCCAAAAGCGAGACACCGTCCTCCAAAAGAAGTTGCCCGGCAGACTCCCCTGGCACAGCATCGCCGACTGGTAAAGACTTTGCCGACATCCTGGATTCAATCGACAAACGATTGTCCAGCTTCGACGAGAGGTTGGCTCTCGTCGAGATTCTACATCAGGAATTCAAATCCCCGAGGGAATCTTTGGAATTCAACCAGCAGCAGGTGGAAACACTCGCTGCTGAAAACACCTCACTATGGGACTCGGTTAAGTCTCTAACTGAAAATGTGACCCATCTAAATGAAGAAAATAAAAAAATAAAAGAGACTGTCGTCGATCTACAGGCCTGTAGCATGAGAAATAACCTGGTGTTTTCAGGCATCCCAGAATTACCGTCAAAACCTTTATCAAGAACCACCTGAAGCTTTCAGAGGACACTGAAAAACATCTGCTTTGAGAGAGTCCATAGGCTGGGAGCCAAGAGGCCTGGTGCACTGAGACCGTATCCTATTGTGGTTAAATTTGGATATTTTAAGCAGAAGGAGCAGGTGAAGAGCCGCGGCTGGGAGCTGAAAGGAACAGACTTTGTCGTAAACGACCAGTTCCCCAAAGAGATCCTGGAGCGACGCAAAGTTCTGTTCCCAATCCGACGCAACTTTATTTAGAAGGGTTCCCGAGCTCTCATCGCCGTAGACCAGCTCTACGTGGATGGGCAGCTGTACGGCGACCCCAGGACCACTCCCTGGTAGCCAGCTTAAACTACAGGCAGACGTTTTATTACAAGAGACTCATAGACCTGCCAAAGGATGAACTTAAAACACCCGAGTTTCCCAATGTGTTCTCAGCCTGCTATAACTCTAGGCAAAGTGGGCACTAGGGGGCAGCGTGTGGCTCAGTGGGCTAAGCCTGTGTCCTTGTAATCAGAAGGTCGCAGGTTCGAACCCAGCCTCAGCACGTCTGCGGCTCCTTGAGCAAGACCCTTAACCCCCAGCTCCCTGGGCGCCACTATGAGTGGCAGCCCTTCGTGGTCAACTTACTCCACAAAGAGCAAGTTGAGGAGGCGTAAAGATTATTGATCCCCTGTAGGGAAATTAAGTTATTTATTTATTATTATTATTATAATAAAGAGGGGTAGCAATTCTAATACATCTATCCACCCATCCATTTTTCAAAGCGCTTATCCTACTGGGTCGTGGGGGGTCCGTAGCCTGTCCCAGAAGCAATGGGCAAGTGGCAGAGAACAACCCAGGATGGGGGGCCAGCCCATCGCAGGGCACACTCACACACTATTCACTCTCACACGCACACCTAAGGGCAATTTAGCAACTCCAATTAGCCTCAGCATGTTTTTGGACACTGGGGGGAAACCGGAGTACCCGGAGGAAACCCCACGATGACATGGGGAGAACATTCAAACTTCACACACGTGACCCAGGCGGAGACTCGAACCTGGGTCACCCAGGTGTGAGGCAACAGTGCTAACCACTGCACCACCATGCCGCCCCCATGGAACACCATAATACTCAAAATTAAATTAATAAAAATATCCATCCATCCATCCATTTTCCAAACTGCTAATCCTACTGGGCCGCAGGGGGTCCGGAGCAACAGTGCTAACCACTGCATCACCATGCCTCCCCATTCTAATACATAAAAATGTCAATTTCACAGTACTCAACACAATTATAGATCCACAGGGTAGATTTATAATCATTAAATTATCTATACTTAACAAAAAGTTATGTATTGTTAATATATATGGTCCAAATGTTGATAACCCCTCATTCTTCCACGTTTTCTTTACCGCACTCTCTGAACACCAGGACTGCGCACTTGTTCTTGTGGGCGACCTCAACTTTGGACCAAATAAAGAAATGGACAGGCTCAGTACAGCTGCTCAGCGCAATTGGGAATCCACAAACATAGTTAAACAGCACATGAGCGACTATGGACTTTGCGATGCATGGCGTTCTCTTCACCCCACCCGTAGGGAATATACTTTCTTCTCACATGTCCATCACTCTTACTCTCATCTGGATTATTTCCTAGTCAGTAGCTCTCTGCTGAGTGACATTTCAGACACAGAGATACACCCTATAGCTGTCAGCGATCATGCTCCTGTATCTTTAACCCTAATAAATAAGAAGGCCATTCCACCAAGTAGAAACTGGAGATTTAATACATCATTGCTTAAAGATGGAGATTTTATTAACTATTTTAAAAAAAGAGTGGGCTTTATATTTAGACTATAATGACCTGCCTGGAACATCAGCATCTGTTCTCTGGGAAGCAGGCAAAGCTGTGATGAGAGGTAAAATAATCTCATTCTCATCACATAAAAAGAGAAAACAAGTGTATCCAGGACTTAGAAGAAACCATGTGTCACGGGAAGGTTCGGGTGGACAGGCGATCGTGCGGGCGGTGGTTCAGAAAACCAGGCTGACGAGCAGGATCGGGGTAATCGGGGTTTATTCGGGAAAGGGAGACACGGGAGACAAGCGAGGCTAGATACGATCAGTTAAAAATAAATATGGAAAAAAACAACTATATGTGCTGTTAAAGACTGAAATGGGGATACAGTATATGACCCTGACAGAAAAAACAGCACTTTCAGGGACTTTTACAAATCTTTATATTCACCACAGATAAACCCATCTAAAGACGAAATTGATCAGTTTCTTGATAGTATAACCCTTCCGAAATTATCAGACAATCAAGCGATGGCACTGGATTCTCCGCTGACACCAGGTGAACTCCAGGAAGCCCTGAACGGTATGCCCAATAAAACGGCTCCAGGTCCAGATGGATTTCCAGCAGAATTCTATAAAGAATTCTGGACAATTCTGGCATCAACATTCTGCAGAATGTTGCAAGAAACCAGGGAAAATGGTCGGCTACCACCAAATATGAATTCTGCAAACATTAGTCTCTTGCTAAAACCAGGCAAAGATCCTACAGTATCTACCAGCTATCGTCCAATATCCCTTATAAACGTTGACCTTAAAATAATCTGCAAAGCTCTCTCAAAAAGAATAGAGAAGTTAACCCCTCTCATAATTCATCCTGACCAAACTGGTTTCATAAGGGAGGCACTCATCAACAAATACACGTAGATTACTTAATCTAGACATAGACTATTCATGCAATAAAAACCTTCAAATTACAATACTGTCTCTAAATGCAGAAAAAGCATTCGATAGAGTTACAGTAACTGGAATTTTTTATTTGCAGCTTTATGCAAATTTGGTTTCAGAAACTCTTTCATAAACTGGTTAAAAATATTATATAGTTCACCAACAGCATGCGTCAGGACGAATGACTAAACATCCTCCAGTTTCTGTCTCAAGAGGGGCACCAGCCACGGATGTCCTCTATCCCCCTCATTGTTTGCGATTTTTATTGAACCACTAGCAGCAGCAATTAGACAGGCTACAGTGATTAAAGGCATTAAATGCAGGAATGTAGAACATAAGGTAAGACTTTATGCGGATGATGTGTTACTTTTTCTCCAGCATTCACAAACCATTCTTTCTGAGGTAATTACATTAATAAACTCTTTCTCAAGAGTCTCAGGTTATTCGATAAACTGGTTAAAATCTACAGTTCTTCCAATTAATTGCTCCTTCCAGAATAATTCTTCCTCTCCACTGTAGTCTGGAGATATTAAATATTTAGGAATTAATGTTACACCTAGGCTGGCAGATTCAACTAAACTAGACCATTTCCCACTTTTAAAGAAAGTAGCGGATGATCTGGTTAGGTGGAAGTCCCTACCCATATCACTTATGGGAAGGGATGCCTCAATAAAAATGATGGTTTTGCCAAGAACTAATTATTTATTTGCAATGATCCCGAGCAAAACATCACCTGACTGGTTTAGATCTCTGGACTCCGCTATCTTTCCAGAGGAATTCAGATGAACCCCCACGTATTAGCTTAGAAACACTGCAAAGGACTAAGGATAAAGGAGGACTAGATCGGCCTAACTTTCACCACTATTTCTTTGCCAACAGGCTCCAAAACATCTCAGGGTGGTTAAAACATACCCTCTTAGATGAGCCTTGGCCAGACGTAGAACAGGCACTATGCAATAAGATAGAGATTTCGGATCTACCATTCATTAGCTCAAACATCAAAACGACAGGAATGCTTCAAAAGCATCAGTATCAGCTCTTTTCTGACAGCGTGCTGGGAGTTTCTAAAAATGACTGAGTCTTCATTAATCCCATGCAAGCGTACTCCCATCTGGAACAACCCTGATGTACTACTAAACAATAATTGATAAACTTCCCAGATTGGAGTTGTAAAGGTATTAAATACTTGGAACATATATTTGAAGGAATAGACTTTATTCCCTTTGACATATTAAACAATATGGGATTAGCAAGAATAGATTTTTAGAATATCAACAAGTTAAATCTATAGTAAAAAAAAAAATAAGGTCTAATCAAATCAAATTACAAATACCGCAAAGTGTGGCAGAATTCCTTAATCTGAAACCCCCCAAATTACTGTCTAAAATATACAGGACACTTTCTAAAATGGATGACTCATTGCAACATGGGTGGAAGATCTATCAGTCAGCTGGGACCACAATTTCTGGTCTAAGATATGTTTAAAAACCTATAAACTGATTAGAAATTCCAGTTTACAGTTAATACAATACAAAATCCTGCATAGAGTGTGTAATATTCGTGCAGAAAATATTGCATAATTTGTTAGACACAGAATTGATTATTTAAATGATGTGTACGTGTTAAATAGAAGCTTTATGTTGATTGGTTAATGCACACGTGATCTGTTTATGCATACTCGCTGAGACTCAGTCGGAGTAGTTCTACCTGCCTGTACGGAGTACAACATAAACTCCGTGTCATTCAATAAAGATTCTGCACAGCTATCCTGCCGTAATTCTTTATAAACAAGACAAAACATGGTGCGAGAGTAAAAGTGAATCACACGGACACAATGGACGTCGCTGGTGTTCCGTCGCCCCGCATGGACAAAACAGACAAACAAGACAAAACAGCATAAACGTCAAATTCTCAAAACGAATACTGGAAGAAATAATCAAGCTTAAAATTGAGTATTATATTTGTGACCTTGAGCGAGTACCCCCCTAATCAAGCGGTATCCAAAGCGAGCACACAGGAGAGATTAGGGCTGGATCATAAAAGTATTTATTGGTTTTATTAACAATCGCAACAAAAAGGGGAGGGTTCAATAACTCCCGGTGACCTGGTTGATGTTTCCACTGGTGAAGTATATCCCCCAGTAGGTAGTTTAAAACCCCGGCCCGCGCCACTGGGCAGCCAGAGATATCCTCACAGCAGGCTGGGACCCTATTGCTCGATTAGCACCCCTGGTTTAAACAAATCAAAATACCATATACTCAAAACAACAAAATAGTCCTCACTGCAGAACAAAATAAAAACCAATACCGACAGCGCACAGCAAATCCACTCCAATACGCACACTGGGGTCGTCAGAGCACTGGTCCCAGGCTCCAACTAATAAGCCCAGGGACAGCCTGCTAGAGGGTACGGACAGAGTCACCCGAGAAAGTCCACGGTCTCAGCGGAGTTATACATGTGTATCGTTCGCAGATAATTTTACAAAGGCAGTATATACGTTGCGCCCTAAAAGAGGGGAAGAGAAACAGTGGGTACAACTTTCCCCAAAGGTTGCGGTTTCCTGCAAATGCCAAAACAGAAATTACAAAACCCACACTCCATTCCTCATAATAAACATAAAACCAACATGTATCCCACACAGCAAAAGCGTTTATCTACCTCCAGAGGACCCGCACTCACACCAGCCGATCAGGTTTTCACCTCCGGTCGCTCTTTTATATATTACCATCGCGTCAGTCAATAATTAAAACTATGTCCGACTCAATAGCAATTAACTATGTTAGGAAAAAGATAAAACCCATACCTTGTCTTTGCAAACAATCTTGTTCTGGATACACGACTTCACCCCCTTGTGCCTTTGGGCAAATACGTTCGTCCCTCACCATCAATGCCCCAAAACTTCACGAAGAGTGGTCCGCCTTATCCAGAGGAAGACTAGGCTACTTGCCGCACTCCCTCTTCCCAAGAAACCTCCAAGACCAAACAGTACTTCGATTCGAATCGCGAGATTATGCGGGTATAAATCTGATGGAATACCGCGCCCCATATCATCATAAAAATCCCCTCGGGGTATCAAAATAAAGGTCCCCTTTTCAGCTATATGGTCGCTACTCGTACCGGTTATATATTAATTGTTGTTTGTATTATGGTATAAAATTTAATCAAGAAATTGACTAAAACAACACCTGATGCACTGACAAATATAATACATTTTCATACCCGTAGTATCATATTTGATACACACATTTTCAGCACGTTTTTCTATAAAATATTTCATGATATATTAAGTTATTATTAGTTAGTTCACACTAATAAAGACTCATTTTGAAATATAATTAATTTTCGCTACATTGCGCTTACTGTAACTGTTCCCAAAATAGGACTTCTTATCCCATGAAAATCCTGCCGGCTACAACGTGTTTGCAGCCGTCAGTGATTCTTGAAAAAAAAAAGACGTTTTCCATCTGAACTACATAGGTCATCCACCAGAGGGCAGAATACAGGTATATCATTATATACACCAGGTTTTTGAGGAAAGGGATAATCGTATTACTGACGTAGAGGTCTTAAATATGATACATGTGGCGTTATAGGGAGTTAATGTAATTTTCTATTCACTCATGCAAATAAATAATTGTTTGATAACAAAAAAATACATTTGTTTTAATTCTTTTTTCCTGTAAACATATCACTTGTCCCCCCCCCCATGCTCCCACATTCAAAAATGAAACTTTTGATAGCACTTTATTGCCATCGGTTCCACGGGAATGCAGACCTCTATTCTTTTCTTCTACCTGGCAAGTCCACCATTATAATAGCAATTCACCAAGGTGCAAGCGCATGTAGCTCTTAAAGAAATTGTTTGAAAAAATTAGTTTATAGCATGTTTACACCCTAAATACACCAGTGACTGAGTACAACCCTTGTGGACCAGGCGCCTGGCTTTGACAATTTTTCTGCCATTAAACTAGCAAACATGGGTTGGCCATGAAGTAAAATAACTTGTGCCTTTAAATTGTTAAAAAAAAAGTCCTGTGTGTTGTAAAGTGAGGTATGAAACAGATACCAGGCTGCTTCCGTGAGGGTCAGCGTAAGTTTTATTCATGTGATTTTGCGGTTTCAACTGTTTCATTGGAATCAATCCAAGCAGCAGCATGAAGACTGTAAACCAAAGAAGTGGGACGATGCCTGAGAAGAACAACTCAGTCAATCCTCACATCTCCTCTCTCCTCAGGCGATTGATGGACTCTGAGCATGACACATGTACAAAAGATGAGGACTCTTCTCCACTATTCGAATGGAAATTGTTCTTAATCTTTTATTTATACCTTTTGCTTATACCGTAAGATTTAGGAACACACTGAAAAAGATCAACTTTAATACATTTGAAGGTTGAAGTTATTGGAATTTGTTACGGCTGATTTGGTGGAATATGTTTTTGGACAGAACTGTCAAAAAATGTGGAATGAAAATGCAGTTTAATGGTTGAATCTGTAGCTTGCCTAACTTGCTATAAATTACACACACATGCAGCATTAAAGTAACAGGGAGCTATTAGAACAGAGTTGTTGTATTACATTAACACAGACCAGCAAAAAATATTGTAACAAGTGGGCTACCAGGGCGCACTTGTCGAAGTTCGCTGCCACCACCTTTTTAATTTAAAGAGGCTGGGAAGGTCCAACCAAATAAGGACACCAAAATATAGGAAGATCTTTATTAAATATTCCCCGGATTACAACCCCTTCCCGAGGGCTAACTTCATCTCACTAGGAATGATACAACCACAGTTCCCCCCACGCCACTCAGAATCCAAATATACAGCACAGCAAACTTAAATCACAACGCCCGTGCAAACCCTTACACACAGCAAACAAATCATTCCCGATGCACCTTCTAACCCCGCCCTCCTACTCACGACCGCAATCCGGGGATAAAATTCATACACAAACATACGCTCATTCATTCCAAAATTACACCATTAAAAGCGGTTACTCCCCTGGAAAGAGGCACACCTGGCCTCCCCCGCTTTCTCCAGGGAAAAGAAGTTGAGGTCTCTCAGTCCACGGGGTTCGTCTCCCCGCTGTACTTCGCTGCCAGCCCTTTAAACCGCTATCTTTCTAAAAGCATTATCCCCCCCCCATAACTAACTATAACTTCATCCACGGCCAGTCTACCACCGGCGACGGACACACCACGGTTCCTTTTCCCACAGACTGACAGCTACTCCAACTCCCCCAGTTTCCCTACAAGACCAAAGAAAGACCTTTTCTCTTCCCCCCCTCCCACATAGGCATCCTCTTTATAACTCTCCCTCCCCCACCCCAATCCTAATCACCGGTGTTCCCCATTAACATGGCAGCGAATGACCACGCCCAGATTCGTTCATTACACTATCCCCCCCTTCAACCGGAGAGGACTCGTCCTCGAGTCACTGCATGTCATAATCCTTGGTCCAGACAGGCAACCGTCTCTCTCGCCTCAGTTGCCATCTCTGAGGTCGAGGACCACCCCCTGTGTCAACCAAATCCCCTTGCACAATCACAGCAGTAGGGCCACTAGACCCCACTTGCACAGCCAACTCTTCCCGGGCTTCACTCTCCAGCTCCATCATACAGCTTGATGCTGCAATATCCTCTGTTGCTCCTGGATCTTCTAACTGGGAACCAGCCGCAGGAGCCTTTACCGATTGTTCCTCTGAGACTCTTCCTTGGGGAGTTCCAGACTGGAGGTAAATCCAACTAGCCGGGGAATGAACCTCTGGAGGTCCTGTACGACCTTTACCTCGCCGCCTCCACTCCTTCCACACAGGCCCAGACCCCCTGGAAGATGGAGACACCTCAAAAGAGGAAGGCACACAAGGTTTTAGTCGGTTGACATGAACGATAGTGTCCCCCCCCCCTTTTTCTGGACACACCCTATACAGCACCTCAGAGATCCTCTCTTTAACCTTAAATGGTCCCTTAAACCGCCGCTGTAACTTAGGACAAACACCCCTCCTTCTAGCCTTATCCCGCATCCATACCAACTCACCCACAGAATAGAACTGTGGCTGTGCTCTAAAATCGTAACACCGTTTCTGTCTATGTGATGCCTCCCCCTGATGCTTTTTCACAGCCTCCACCACAGTCGCTAATGTCTGAGACACACTAGACACATACTCTGACATGGGTTTTAATCTTTCACCATGATCCAAATTCAACATGACATCCACCGGTAAAATCATTTCCCGGGCAAACAAAACTTTATACGGGGTAAATCCTGTACTGGCATGTACACTGCTTCGATATGCCATCATCACAAAGGGCAACAAAGTGTCCCAATTCGACTGATTCTGATTAACAAACAGTGATAACATTGTTACAAGAGTACGATTAAACCTTTCAACCAGGCCATCCGACTGTGGTGAATATGGGGATGTACGAGTCTTATTTATTTCTAGTAGTTGGCACAATTCTTGAAATACCAGTGACTCAAAATTTCTCCCCTGATCTGAATGTAAACTACGAGGGCAGCCATAGCGACACACCCATTCCTCCACCAATACCTTTGCTACCGTCACTGCCTCTTGATTCCCTAGGGGAAAAGCTTCGGTCCACTTCGAAAAGTAGTCACCAATCACTAAAATGTATTTATTTCCCCTCTCAGTCTCTGGAAGAGGACCCAATATGTCCAAAGCCACCCTTTCATAAGGGCGTGCAGTCACTGTGGAAACTAATGGAGCTCGTATGGCCACACCTGTCTCCTTCCGTGATGCACACTCCCTACATTCCCTGCACCACCGACGGACGTCCCCCGACCACCCTGGCCAAAAAAAACGTTCCCGGACCTTAGCCTGTACCTTCTGTATCCCCAAATGCCCCCCAGTCATAGTGTTATGCAGCCAGTACAGAATACACGGCACCATGTTCCCAGGGACTACTAACTGCACCAGGGGTTCCCCACTAACCCCTTTCAGATCTCCCACCTGCCTCACCAGCACCCCATCATGGACCACTAATTCATCCCATACAGGTAAATAACACTCTAAACATAGATGCTTTGCAGCTTCAGCCCGACTAACCCCACCTTGTTTCAGACTAATCATTAACTGGATGTCACTGTCTCCCTGCTGTGCTTCCTGCAGCTCATCAACATTATTCGCTTCCTCCGGCCTCTGGGCTGCAGTTTGGAGGACACAGACTTGCGGGTCTCCCACCTGCTCACCAAAAGATGGTAACCTCGATAACACATCCGCATTCACATGCAACCTGCCTACCCTATGTACAATTGTATAATGAAAACTGGCCAATTGTTCCATCCACCGAGCTAGTTGACCCTCCAGGCCCTGGAAATTATTCAGCCACCGCAGTGAGTTATGGTCAGTCCTCAACACAAATTCTCTCCCTAGGAGATAATGTCGAAAATGCTTCATAAAGGTGACCATACTTAGGAGCTCCTTCTTCGTTGTAGCATACCTCCGCTCTGCCTTAGTTAATGCCCGGCTGGCATAAGCTACCACTCTCTCACCTCCCTCAGTTGTCTGAGAAAGCACCGCGCCTATGCCCACATCACTGGCATCTGTGTCCAACACAAACTGTTTACCTGGATCTGGGTAAGCCAGCACCGGGGATGTAATTAAACATGCTTTTAGGGTTAAAAAAGCTTTATCACAATCAGGAGTCCACTTAAATCTCCGCCCTTTCTCCGTCAACTGGTGGAGGGGCCGTGCAATCTCCGCAAAACCTTTAATAAACCTCCTATAATACGAGGCTAAACCCACAAAACTGCGCACCTCAGTTTGATTTCTAGGTACTGGCCATTCTTGGACCGCCTTAATTTTTGCAGGGTCAGCTGTAATTCCCTCATCTGAGATAACATGCCCTAAGTAATGTACCTGTTTAGCAAACAGGTCACACTTAGCTGGTTTCACTTTTAAAGTTGCCCCCTGCAGCTTCCCCAATACCTCATCCAATCGCTGAAGATGTTCCTCGAATGATCGACCAAACACAATAATATCATCAAGGTACACCAAACATGTGGACCACTGTAGGTCAGCAAGGACTAAATCCATCAACCTCTGAAATGTCGAGGGGGCATTACATAAACCAAAACTAAGCACGTTAAATTCATACAAGCCCTGCCTAGTAACAAATGCAGTCTTGGGTTTATCCCGCGGGTGCATCTCTACCTGCCAGTACCCACTGGCAAGATCTAATGTAGAGAACCATGATGCATTAGACAAACTATCCAGCGCATCATCAATGCGCGGCAGTGGATAGGCGTCCTTACGAGTGACCTCATTTAGCTGGCGATAATCAACACAGAGCCGTAGGCCCCCATCCTTCTTTCGCACAGGTACAATCGGCGCTGCCCATGGACTACGGGATGGCTGAATAACATCCGCCTCCAACATCTGCTTTATCTGGTCATCCACTTCTCTCTGTAAATGTAAAGGGACTCGCCGAGCCGGCATTTTAATAGGCCGGGCCTCCCCAGTGTCAACCGTGTGCATCGCCAGCTGCGTTCTACCCAAATCAGCCTGCCCCATGCTGAAAACATCTGCTCGTCGGTGCAACATCGCCTGGACTGCACACGATTCTGCTAAACTGAGTCCCTTTTTATCCAGACCTAGATGTTGGAAAAGTTCCTCACCCGTCCAGCACTGCTCGGGCCCCCCACCATCTGTGAGGACAGCTGTCTGCCCCACTTCGATGTCTGTGACCAATGAACCCACCTTCATTCCCCGCTTGAGTTTACACTCATCTTCGGTCACATTAATCACTCTTACAGGCACAGCTCCTTGGGTTACACGACAAACAACCCGTGCCACCAAAACATCATGTCGGCTGGCTAATAATGGAGCAGGTTCCAGCATCCCCACTAAGGGGTGGGCAGACACCACTTTAACTGTTCCCGGAATGACCACCTCACTCCGTGGGGGGACTATAACATCAGTACTCAGGGTCACTATCCAGGGCTGTTTACTAGAGGCATGTGCCACTAGGGGCACCATCTTCCCCATCACCTGACAACTCTGCCCCTTTAAATCAATCACTGCCCCATATTGGGTTAAAAAGTCATTCCCCAACAACAGATCTCGCATATCCCCATCAGTCACTAAAAATTCCACCCCCAAGGCTAAAGACTCAAATTGGCACACAGTGCACCATTTACCCAAGATTTTAAGCTCAGCCCCATTCGCTACAGCCACAGCGCCAACATAGGGCACCAACCCCGGTCTCCCCCCTGTGGCAGACTCCCAAAAACTCCTTGGCACTACTGAAACCTGAGCCCCTGTATCAACCAATAAATATGCCTCAACCCCCCCAACCTGGGCACCTATATATAGCCCTTGACCACACAGACTCGCCATTGGAGGAATTTCTACCTCAGGGCCTTCCTGCTTCAGGGCGGGCACACGACCTACCGTGCCCGCCCTCGAAAGTTTCCCGACACATAGGGACAATCCTTTTTTAGATGTCTGTCACATCCACACTCCCAACACACCATTCGCTCCGGCCGAAGTGCCTCAGACACTGCTACCCGGGATGACTGCAAAGGAGCTACTATGCTCTCACCAGCAGTAGGGGGACTATTGCGGGCCTTTAACGTAACCACTTCTGCACGCAGGGCCTGCACCTCCTGTCGCAAACCCTCCACCACCCCCAACAATGTCTCCATCTGATCCTTATTCCACCCTGATCCACTTATACCACGTACCGCCGAGGGGCCAGCATGTCCCTCCAACCGTCTAATAGACTCAATTTCAGTTGCAAGGCTGATGGCGTCCTCCAAAGTGGAGGGTTTGGCACTACGTAGCTGAATATGCAAATCTCCAGCCCCCACAGTAACCACAAAATGGTCCCGTGCCAACATATCTTGAGTAGCATAATCAACCAGTGGATAAGCTCGCATAACAAGCCTTCGCAACGCTGTGCCAAATTCTCTAGCTGATTCTTGAGGTAAACGAATGCGAGATGAGAATTCTGCACGATACCAATCAGTACTCCCACTGGGTTCCATGCATCCCTGCATGGCCCCCTTTAAAGCCCCATAAGTAATACGAGCCTGCGGAGGCAGCCCCGTATAGCACTTACTCCCGATAACTCACGCTGTCCGAGTTGAGGGAACTCTAATGTGGAACTGGCGGATGCCGACGCTGCCTGCTCACTTTGTGACATGATAAAAATTCAAGTCGTTTAATACACAGGGGAAAAGGACACGAAAAAAAACTTGTTCTCTCTCTTTTCACTCTCCTCCCCCTTTGCAGGATCCCACCGCTGCCACCTGTGTAACAAGTGGGCTACCAGGGCGCACTTGTCGAAGTTCGCTGCCACCACCTTTTTAATTTAAAGAGGCTGGGAAGGTCCAACCAAATAAGGACACCAAAATATAGGAAGATCTTTATTAAATATTCCCCAGATTACAACCCCTTCCCGAGGGCTAACTTCATCTCACTAGGAATGATACAACCACAGTTCCCCCCACGCCACTCAGAATCCAAATATACAGCACAGCAAGCTTAAATCACAACGCCCGTGCAAACCCTTACACACAGCAAACAAATCATTCCCGATGCACCTTCTAACCCCGCCCTCCTACTCACGACCGCAATCCGGGGATAAAATTCATACACAAACATACGCTCATTCATTCCAAAATTACACCATTAAAAGCGGTTACTCCCCTGGAAAGAGGCACACCTGGCCCCCCCCGCTTTCTCCAGGGAAAAGAAGTTGAGGTCTCTCAGTCCACGGGGTTCGTCTCCCCGCTGTACTTCGCTGCCAGCCCTTTAAACCGCTATCTTTCTAAAAGCATTACCCCCCCCCCATAACTAACTATAACTTCATCCACGGCCAGTCTACCACCGGCGACGGACACACCACGGTTCCTTTTCCCACAGACTGACAGCTACTCCAACTCCCCCAGTTTCCCTACAAGACCAAAGAAAGACCTTTTCTTTCCCCCCCTCCCACATAGGCATCCTCTTTATAACTCTCCCTCCCCCACCCCAATCCTAATCACCGGTGTTCCCCATTAACATGGCAGCGAATGACCACGCCCAGATTCGTTCATTACAATATCATAACATTATTCTAACATTAATGTCATGTTGTTCTTAATAGATTTCTGTCTCAGGTCCTGATTTCAGATTGAGCCTTTAATCTAGAATATGGTCAGTTTTAAAAACACTTGACTTTGTTGCAACTCATTTTTGTCATGCCCTGCCCGTCGGCTCCTCCTGTGTGCCACGCCCCCTGCCTACCCACGTGTGTTTCCCGGATTGTACCCAGCTGTGTCTGATTATTTTCAATCAGTCCTGTGTATTTCAGTCCGTGTCTTACCCGAGTCCTGCGTCCGTCATTGATGTTCATTGATGTTTGTTCGCGTGAGATCCCCGTTCTTGATTAAAACCCCGTTTTCCCCTTATCCCGCTTGCCTGCCTGCTCCTTCCGCACGATCGCCGCTCTGCCCGCGATCGCTCACCTCGACCCGTGACAATTTTCATGTTAATGTCATCTTTCCTGTTAATGTGAGTTTGTTCTGTGTGGGTCTCTGTCTCAGGCTGTCATTTTATTCATAGTCTCATTTAAACCACTTAACAATATGCATAGATTGCATAGTTGCTAATGTAAAAAATAAAAATTAACTTCTATTCTACAACAACATACAGTATTGTGAAGTATTAATAGTACTTATTGCCAATTCCAGTTGAAAGGGTAACTTCTGTAATTTGAGTAAAATGCAAGATAAATTTTTAAACCAGATTACAGTAAATTTTTATTTTTCTGTTTAAAAAGATAGTTGCTGTAATTTACATAGGACAAAACCTGTAAAAGACATTTTGTAATTATTTTCTAAATGAAATGAAGATACTTTGTTACTCTCCTTGCGGAAATTCTCTTTTCACCTACCCCATCTTGCTCTACTTGACACACGGGCACAGACAAAGGTGACAGCAAGCCTGGCAGCAAAGGGCAGCCACCTGTAGGGACACCCATGGAGCTGGGGGTTTTACAGTGATTAACAGCAATTTTGCAATACCTTTCTGGCAGCTTTTTTTTTTTGCTAGGTATTTACAGTAAATTCCACATTCAATTCTACACCAAAACAGACGTCATTCCTAAGCGCAGCATGGACTGCTTCCAGACACAGTATCATATGCAATTTCCAGAGTCACTTGAGTAAGCTGGAGATGCCTCATCCCCGGGTAAGAGAGCCTGCAGTAGGCAGCCTACCAAAAGAGGGCCTTTCCTGTTCCCTTCGTGAATTATAAAACCAGTGGAGAGAGCTCTCCTGTTGCAGTTTCAAAGAGAAGACCAACATGGAGAATTTTGGACTGAGGTTTTGCAGTATGAGGGTGCTGAAGGAAAAAGGAGTTTCAAAGACATTGGTCTGCCTGTACTGCCGATTTTGTCTCTGGCAATTTCAGATGTTCATGTAGAACGTGAATTTACTAATGTGACATTCCTTAAATCTGACCACCAAACAGAATGGTTGTAAATTTTCTGTCCAGTTTGGTAGATGTACAATTTGGACTGCAAAGAGATGGACTGATGCAGAGGCAGAGCTATAGATAGGCCTGGGTGAGCTCTGCTGGGCCCACCCATTCAGATTAATGAAATTACATTTTTTATATGTATTACCGGCTTCTAACTCTGTTCCTGCACATCACTGCTGTTACTGTGGCAAGTACGACAGAATGTGTGAGCTCCCTCTAGTGGTGCTCTTTAGGTAGAACACCACAGTCGTGGGTGTATTATTGTTGCAGTCACCATGTTGTAAATATCTAAGCCTATATAAGAAAATGTAGGGTAATGAGCTTCACTCAGGCCCACCCAAATTTAATACAGGTCCATCCATCAGCCACTTTTCCATATTTAAATGCTGCAGGAGGATGCTCACATGAAAAAAAAGACTAATTCATTTCTTTATCCAAAACTATTTCTTTCCTCATTCATTACAAAGAAAAGAGCTTTAACTTGTGCGTGCATTGCTTAATTTTAAGCAGCATTATGGAGTATTTTTGGAGATAGAAAAGTTTATGAAGGGTCTGATTTTGGGTATCTTTTACTTGTGGTTTGGGCTATAAAATTGGAAGGAGTTGCCAACCTTCACTGTGCAGGGTCTGCGCTGTTCTCATCCGTGGACAGTGTGTGAGTTTGTGGGTCAGTCATAAATATGCGGGGGGGCTGTATTTATTCAAAATAATACAGATAAAATTAATATATCTCATCAATTAATTTAAAGTTATTTTTCACCCCAAGCACACCTACCCTTCCTGAAAATGGTTTAGTCTACAGTCCTGCTCTGGGGTACGTTTCCTGTACCATGATGCATGTTAGCAAAACACAAAAATATGCCAGGAAAATAGCAAGAGATCAAAGAAAAAGATACATTCTGTGGGCCATGGCTGCTGCCGCATGGCAGAGCATGTGAGCGGGAAGTGCAGGGACGATGTCAGCATCACCAAAAGGAGGGCTGCAGCTCTCTGGAGG
Source organism: Brienomyrus brachyistius (assembly GCF_023856365.1). Lineage (NCBI taxonomy): Eukaryota > Metazoa > Chordata > Actinopteri > Osteoglossiformes > Mormyridae > Brienomyrus > Brienomyrus brachyistius. The sequence goes on from NC_064549.1 coordinate 21,298,778, forward strand.
GAGCAGGAGAAGAGGACTGAGGGAGCACCAGTTTACCTCCTCTCACTCCTGGGGAGGACCGAGTATTGGCCATCCTAGATCTGAGAGGCACTTGAGGGAATCCCGGGGTGCATAAATCTCTGTAGTCTACCCACCTCCAAGACATCTATGCTTTCTACTCCCCAGCCACTTCCTCTTGGCCCACCAACATTTGGCCCCCTGTAGTGTGATCACCAGGGTTCCTCAATATGTGGCACCTCCACACCTGGCTCCTCTACATCAGCCATCCCTTGTCTGGGCCCCTCTACATCAGGCCCCCTCTGACGTGGCCCTCAGTCCCTCAGGGCGACACTGTCCCCTGAGTCCCCAGAATCCCTTTCAGTCTGGGAGATCACCTAACCCACCCATCCTGCTGCCTAATGCCGGTGTCGTGCTGTAAACTGTCCCCCTGCCACGGAATGTAATCTCTCATTTTAAAGGCAATGTCGCTTCGCTTCTCCTGCGCGGCAGCAGCGTCCGCTCGCTGTAACATCAGTTGTCTTGTTTAAGCAGACTAAAAACTCATATTTCTTGTTTATTATGATATTTTACAGTCAAAGTTAAGATAAACATCCTCCTGTAAAATATCGCAAATGTGACACTTACTACTATTTCATTTAAACACGACAGTAATGCATTTCTTTTTGACGAGGCTCGTTTGTGCAAACACAGGCGCCTATAGTCTCAAGAGGTGATTCATTTTCTTGAATAATATTTTTGATACTTTGTTGAATTAATTCTGCCTCAATATTTTTGCTATTCTGTCTTCTTTTCATACCTATAATGCAGCGATTAGCTTCATACTGGGCACCGACACACATAGAAATGACGTAACATCGAATCAAATGCCAAAAGTAATCAGAAGTCAGCAGCCTGCCCAGAATGCACAGATAACAAGCTACACTGCAAGTCGTCCAGCCACGACGTCACCCAGCCCATCATCTACCATCTAAAATACAGATAAATTACAAGTGCTCCGTATTTCTGCAGATGACATTATTTTGAATTGGGCCATAAAGAAAAAAACATTCTTGGCCTGGAGGGAGGGGGGCTTGAGCAGGCTATTCTTATTTAATAACCCAATTTTTAATTCAGAATAATAAGATTAATAGGATGTTGGTGGCTGTCAGTCAATTACAAGTTGTGGTCGAGACTAAGTAAAAGATAAAAAGTAGTGATAATATAGCAAAGCAGTGGCAATACTACATTGCCAAAGCAGGTTATATGCACTAAAATACAACTGCAGCTTCACTAAGCACATCACAGTGCAGTCTGACCAGACACACAGTTCTCAGTCAATTATCTGCATTGTGGGAAGATATGAAAGGATTTACAAACTACCATTACTAGTTACCACACTGCAAAATGCTGCTTTACGTGGAGTTATATTACGAAAGGCCGTCAAGGCCACGATGTCTTAAACTCTTTGCTTAGAGGCGGCATTATTTCATGCCTACAGTTATATTTTTACCTCTATAGACAGCCGTGTAACTGCGCTTACAGGCAGCATTTTGCAACGTGTCTTGATGTCAACAAATTATCTTTCAGAATAAAAGCACCATTAATATTGAATCACAAACACCATAACAAAACCAAATTCTGCACAGTTTGCTTATTATTCTGGGTGCGGGCTGCTAACATCCTGCCTTACGGTTTGGTTTGCGGGCTGCTGGTGGCCTCCTACCGCTCTGCCATGGAGAGCATCCTAACATACGGCCTTACGGTGTGGTATGCGGGCTGCTGGTGGCCTCCTACCGCTCTGCCATAGAGAGCATCCTAACATACGGCCTTAGGGTGTGGTATGCGGGCTGCTGGTGGCCTCCTACCGCTCTGCCATAGAGAGCATCCTAACATACGGCCTTACGGTGTGGTATGCGGGCTGCTGGTGGCCTCCTACTGCTCTGCCATAGAGAGCATCCTAACATACGGCCTTACGGTGTGGTATGCGGGCTGCTGGTGGCCTCCTACTGCTCTGCCATAGAGAGCATCCTAACATATGGCCTTACGGTGTGGTATGCGGGCTGCTGGTGGCCTCTATGACTTTTTTGTAGACAGTCCATCTGTGTGGTGCTGTTTGCATGAATTGTTTTGGGAAATGCACTTACAGTTTTGCAGATGTTAAGGGTGATTCCAGAAATCCATCAAAGCAACTGAGGAACTGCAATGTCGCTGTACAGTTCCTTATAATGGATGTAATGTAATGTAATGTGTAGAGTGGCAAATAAACTGATTCACCATTTACTCTCATGTACATCACTTATCAAAATGTTGCTCTAAATGCAAATGTGTGAATGTAAATGTAAGCAGTAAAGCTACAATTTACGTTCGGTTTGCATGGTGGAAAGAACATTTAATCTGCCTTTTAAGTGTGATTAGAAGATCTAATGCCTGTGTGTTTGTAATCAGATGGTCGCTGGTTCAAACCCAGCCACAGCACGTCTCTGGGTCCTTGAGCGAGGCCCTTAACCCCCAGCTCACTGGGCATCACTACAGGTGGCCGCCCTTCGCAGACAACTTACTCTGTTTACTCTAAAAAAAAAGACAGCAATTTGAGGGAGAAATTAAAACAATTTCTCCACAGGGACCAGTAAAGTATCAATTATTATTACTGTATGAGAGACTGTCTAATATCAGATTGATAACAGACTCATACTGTGCTGCGCTTGTCTGAGAGAGATGATTAGCAAATGCTCTCCCACAGTGTCTCAGCACTCTGTACAAAGAACTTTATATGCTCAGTATCTGCTCCTGTTTATCTAATTGTTCTCATTTTAACTGGATGTTAAGGAGTAAATTAATAAACGTCATGCAAGTGCACATTAGAATGCTTTTTCACTGTTACTTAAGTTCCCAATCAGATCAGCCTGATGTGTGTCTGTGTTTCCTCTCTGTTCCCTGCCCTTTCATCCCGACCACGACCATGATCTCTCACTTAGCAGCAGAGCAGTTTATTCTAAACAGTGGAACCACGAAGATGTTCAGACTCTTTGGTCTTCTCATTTTCATTAGTAAGGCCCTAAAATATAAATTATTTTTGGATTTTAATATTTTCATTTCTGGTATGATGTTATCATTGGAATTTGGCCATTTAATCTTCATCATAGTTAATAGTTATTTAGATTACTATTATATGTCTTATTTGATTATGATTTTTTTGTTTTTCTGTTTTTGCAGACACTGCACTGACTACAGATGTTGTTCAGCCCAGTCACCTGACGAGGGTTCAGCTTGGAGACAGTGTGAACCTGACATGCTTCTATCCAGAAGAAACAACATCTGTTGCTTGGTTTAAGCAAGCTGCTGGTCAGAAGCCCCAGCCCATGGCGAAAGCACTTCTCTACGTACCTGGTGAATTTTACAAGGAATATAAAAGCATAAAACGTTACTCCTTACTGAATGCAGAGGGGAGTTTTAACCTCACTATTTCTAACGTGGAGCCGTCAGATTCTGCAGTGTATTATTGTGCTGCTGTGTTTCTTCATAAGGTCACCTTTGGGAATGGAACCTTTGTCATAATCACAGGTAAATGAGATTCCAGCTATTTTCATATTTGATTTATTATAATGTCAGTAAGATTATTCCCTGTAAAATATTTTTGACAGTTGAGTTGTTTCTCAATATAAAATTAGCAAAGATACCTTATTGTCTGCTTTGTTCCATAAATGTTTTTCTAAACAAACAAAAATCATTTATTATTATTTTTGTTGTTATTATTATTATTATTATACAATTTGTTGCATTTTGCTTGCTGTCAGTAATCTTCAGCCAAAAGCCTAACCTTCTCTTTATAGAGATGTTAATGTTACACATTGCAGCCTCTTTAAAACAAATAACATAAAAAAATGTATAGGACTGTGCAAATATCTTAAGCAACAAAAGAAAATTATTTTTGACGTTATTTATCTGAGCAGTCAGTGTGTATTCACTCTGAACAAAAAAGACGAACGAAAAAGGGTTTGGATTCAAATTCAAGTTCATATACGTGCTGTAGGTGTAGCTTTTAACTATACAGTCTATTATTTAAATATGAATTATACATAAACACATTAACATTGTTGTCATTTTGTGCACCATGGTGGATCTGCTCATAGGAAGAACTGAGTGTCTCTCCTTAAACGTCAGTGTTGGCTGCAGTGACTGCAGTTTCTAACCTAAGAAACGTCCCAAACACTTTTCCTGCATCAAAAGTCAAACTAGTCCCTATTCCTGCCATGAAAGCTTCACATAATGTCACTGATACCTGAGCCAATGTTTATCAAAGGATGCCAACCCTTTGGCTGCAGCTTTCTCTGCACAGGCTGAGAGAGTCTTCAGTGTAGCAGGAAAATATTTCAGGCCAGATTGCAAATTAAATCCTAAATAAGATATTATTCTGACTAAATGTAATAATAATGAAAAATTGGACGACACACAATGTCGACACAATGAGATTTCATTCCCATTACTGCAACGTATGAAGAGGATTATGACTTATTACTTTAGGTTATCGGACTGAGTGAGTTTTGGAAATTTGCTCTTCGATAACTTAAGCAGTGCTGTGAATGCAGAGGTTATATGCGTCGCATATCAACAGAACTGTATGTTTATCTCTTGTCTTAATTATTTTGATTAAATGTCTGACTATTCCCAATATGTGTGAACATACTTGGCCAAATAAAGCTGATTCTGATTCAGTCATTTTGAAAAACAAATGATTTCTTGCCGAAATTGCAATACCTACTTTTGGCAGCAAGAAAATAGAAAAATTATTTTCCCACGGTCTACTAGCAGCTTTGTGTGGTAATTGTTTGTATTAAAAATACATTGGACCAAGTCAAATTATTAGAATGAAGAATTAACATCTAAAAGCTGCTAGTAGACCGTGGGAAAATAATTTTTCTATTTTCTTGCTGCCATCTCGTGGCCAAAAATAGGTATTGCAATTTCCATCATGTGTAAGAGGGCCTGCCCATCAGAGTAATGTACATCCTGTGACATGTATTGACTATCAAGACAAATTGAAACACGGTGTATTAGGCTGTCAATGAGTACTGGACTAGGGCGAAAATCTGTCTGATAATCTACCTATTAACTAGAAGAGTACAAACTGGAGACGGATCCCCTAATACAGAGGGATTAACGTCTGTGCCACATCCAGAACCATTCAGTGTAGGAGTCTGGTGGTTCTACTGGATACTGACAAGTACCCAGCCCCTTTGTTCCCTCTGATAATCATCAGTCCTCCTCTGAATGCCTTCACCACTCTATTCCTGAATAGGTACACATTTAAATATGTTAGCAAGATCAAGGTATTGGGATAACCGTTAGGTTCGCTGTTCAGAGAGTTGCAGTGAAAACCATCATACACAGTGGCCCTTTCTGGATAAGATTACCTCCCTCTGATCTAACGGGTCAAGATCAAAGCAAGGTGCATTGCAATGTCTGACACCCAGCACACTACAGCATATAAAATACAGGTATCCATCGCATTTGGAACCAGGACCACTTGTTGCAAGTCAATTTGGGCGTATCTCAAGTTATACGAGAGAGGCAAGACATTAAGGACAGTATACACAGTACTAAAATAATAATGCACATATTAAACCACAGCACTTAATAAACAGATACTGCAGTTACATTTCACGAAAAAAATAAAGCACAAATTGCACTGTGAAGAAATCAAAAGAGGCATGTGCTAGCAAACAGTGGGAGCTGAGGAAGAAGCAGTGGTGAAATACTTTATTGTACAGTACAGTAAGTTTCTTTTTATACAATGAAATAGCATACAGGGGGCGGCATGGTGGTGCAGTGGTTAGCACTGTTGCCTCACACGTCTGGGACCCGGGTTCGAGTCTCTGCCTGGGTCACATGGGTGTGGAGTTTGCATGTTCTCCCCATGTCGTCGTGGGGTTTCCTCCCGCAGTCCAAGAATATGCTGAGAATATGCTGAGGCTAACTGGAGTTACTAAATTGCCCGTAGGTATGCATGTGTGAGTTTACATTTACAGCATTTGGCAGATGCCCTTAGCCAGAGCGACTTACATAAGTGCTTTGAGACTCTGCGATGAATTTCCGATGCTAGCTCAATAAGGACCCAGGCTATGAATACCATCTGTCTGAAAACTCCGTTAAGAAAGTGCAGAAATTTTATTTTATTTTTTTTTTATTTAAACACACACACCAGAAAAAGAGCCGAGTGTGAATGGTGAATGGTGTGTGAGTGTGCCCTGTGATGGGCTGGCTCCCCATCCTGGGTTGTTCCCTGCCTCGTGCCCATTGCTTCCGGGATAGGCTCCAGACCCCCCACGACCCAGTAGGATAAGCGGTTAGGACAATGGATGGATGGATACACCTGGGTCTATTAAAAGAAGGTGATGCTGCCTGAACCACCAACCAAGGCTGGGAGGAAAGGGAGGAACACTAGTCAAATGAAGGAAGAAAAGGCCACCCTATCTCATGGTCACGAATACAAAAGTCAGGGAGTGTTATGAAGAAGACACCACACTTAAGACCATTGGTTTTATGCAGTGAATTACACCAGAGAGAGTTTTTGCATTTTAGCTGTGTTATGTAACATTCCTCAGACTTCATTTTAATGTTTTCTTCAACACAAAAAGTCCCATGGTAACAAAAGCGCTGAGGTCTGGATCGTTAATTGCAATGTGGGGAGTGCAGACCAGCTGGGGTGGGGGATCGTGCTCAGTCACGATAAAAGGCAAACGGGTAAATTGTGAATACGCTCTTAATCTAACTACAGCTTCTTGAATTGTGGGAGGCGTGTGTAACATAACGTTGTTCCACATACCAATATCACTACGTATCGGTATCGCAAAACAAAATTTAAAATGTTAAGATTCTGTCATTCTGAAAATCTGAGTATTTAAGACATTATGTTCCATAGCGATTTGTGGAGATAAATACCCTCGGACAGTAGTGTTCATTTCACAATTAAGTCTCTTTAAGTCATTGTTTTATGTTAAGCAGGATGAATGTGTGATTTTTAATTAATAAACGTTTAAGGGATATATGCTTATGCTGTCGCATACTGTTCTCGATATACAACTTAACTTATAAAAGTCTGTTAATCTTATTATAGAATAATATAGAGAATAATTATACAAGAACTATAATTATTATGATGTTATTATTTAATGTGTGTGGGCCGTGTTGCTTGATTACATTTGACTCCTCGGCACGTGGGACGCTGCCGGTTTGAAAGACGCGGCTTCACTTGTTTTCTGCACCAAGGTGGGTTGCCATTCTGCTCCCATTTTATCGGATAATTTATCTTATTATTTAGTATTTGTCAAATTTGCATGTATATTAAAATATGTTTGATGAGTAAAGTCAGTATATTGCTTTTAAATAAAGTGATTTTGTTCCGGGCTACTATGTTAATTATATTTAAATTTTATGCGCAAAGTGTAGTTGACATTTAACTTTTCCGCGTGCGCTTTCCTGCGTTTAAGTACATTATTGCGCTTGCTAGTGAGTAAATTAGTTCATTTCCTTTAAATAAAGTGAACATTGTTGTGGGGTGCTGTGTTGGTTAAATTTAAATTTCATGTGCAAGTCGGCTAGTTTCCTGTGCCGCAAAGTCTAGGTGATATTTCACTTTTCCGCGTGTGCTTTCATGTTGCATTCTACTGCGGATGCGGGTGGTTTCGCTCGGTGCTGCCTACAGCAATGATATTCCACCAGACCAGGAGAGGGCAGATGTATTGCAAGAAACACGAATAAAAGTAGTGAAGCAAGTCCTGTAAAGTTTGTTTGGTGACTAAAATCAGTATATTGCCATTTAGTAAAATTTAAAATTGTTCCAGGCTTCTGTTTTGATTATATCTAAATTTTATGTGAAAGTTAACTAGTTTCCTATGCTATAATGCAATTGTTCATTGCGGAGGTGTCAGTGCAGAACTGTATTCCATGTGCCAGGAGTGACTGACAGCTCCATTGTATTGCCTGTATGTTGTTTTTCCTCATTCAGATACAGATGAATTGCAAAAGCTGTCAGCTGGAGCAACGCTGAACAGGAGAAGCGGTTTCAGAAAATGGATGAATATCCCCAGAGGTGTGAGTTAAGTTTTAACCACTGCATCACTGTACCATGCCCATGTATAGGATATGTAGAAGAACCTGTTGCAGTTATCTGATGTGTGTGTTTTTGACTTTCCCTGCCGGCCCCTGGAGGTTTGGGCTTCCCCTTTGAGTCTGGTGCCTCCCAAGGTTTCTTCCTTCTAGGGAGTTTTTCCTTGCCACTGTCGCCTATGGCTTACTCACTGGGGGCTTTGGGTGGGGATGCTGTAAAGCGCTTTCACACAATGTAATGTTGTGATAACGTGCTATACTTTGTTGTGTAATTTTGTATTTACTCACGCAAATAAAAAATTGTTTGATAACAAAAAACACTTGTTTAATTCTTTTTCCCTGCGAACATATCAGTCACTTCCCTCCTGCTCCTGCATTCAAAAATGAAAGTTTGTCCTGCACTGCACTTTATTGCCGTGGGTTCCACAGGAATGCAGACCTCTACTTTGGTGTAATCCTGCTGCTGTTGTAGATGGTCTGCTCGCACGCTTTCACATTGTGCACAAGCAGATTTTTTGTATCTCTGCAGAGAAGCACTCTTTTCTTCTGCCTGGCAAATCCATCATTATAATAGCAATACACCTAGCGCACCTAGCTCTTAAAGAAAATGTTTGAAAAAATTAGTTTATAGCATGTTTACACCATAAAAACAGCAGTGACTGAGTACACCCTTGTGGACCAGGCGCCTGGCTTTGACTATTTTTCTGCCATTAAACTAGCAAACGTGGGTTGGCCATGACGTAAAATAACTTGTGCCTTTAAATTGTTAAAAAAAAGTCCTGTGTGTTGTAAAGTGAGGTATGAAACAGATACCAGGCCGCTTCAGTGAGGGTCAGCGTAAGTTTTATTCATGTGATTTTGCGGTTTAAACTGTTTCATTGGAATCAATCCAACCAGCAGCATGAAGACTGCAAGCCAAAGAAGTGGGACGATGCCTGAGAAGAACAACTCAGTCAATCCTCACGTCTCCTCTCTCCTCAGGCGATTGATGGACTCTGAGCATGAGACATGTACAAAAGATGAGGACTCTTCTCCACTATTCAAATGGAAATTGTTCTTAATCTTTTATTTATACCTTTTGCTTATACCGTAAGATTTAGGAACACACTGAAAAAGATCAACTTTAATACATTTGAAGGTTGAAGTTATTGGAATTTGTTACGGCTGATTTGGTGGAATATGATTTTGGACAGAACTGTCAAAAAATGTGGAATGAAAATGCAGTTTAATGGTTGAATCCGTGGCTTGCCTAACTTGTTATAAATTGCACACACATCCAGCATTAAAGTGACAGGGAGGTATTAGACCAGAGTTGTTGCATTACATTAACACAGACCAGCAAAAAATATAACATTATTCTAACATTAATGTAATGTTGTTCTGAATAGATTTCTATGTCCAGTCCTGATTTCAAATTGGGCCTTTAAGCCTAGAATATGGTCAGTTTTAAAAATACTTGACTTTGTTGCAACTCTGACTAAGTTGAATTCCATCAAGTGGTTAACGGGTGTGAAGATAAATGTAAGGTACTCCATCTAGGGAGCAGAAATATAAAGTACAGGTATTTCATGGGTGTCACTGAAATAAAGGTAGCTGATCATGAGAAAGACCTTGGTGTGTATGTTGATGCTTCCATGTCCCATTCTCGCCAGTGTGAGGAAGCAATAAAAAAGGCCAATAGGATGTTGGGGTATATCTCCAGGTGTGTGGAGTTTAAGTCAAGGGAGGTAATGCTAAGATTATACAATTCCTTGGTGAGACCTCACCTAGAATATTGTGTGCAGGTTTGGTCACCATATCTTAAAAAGGACATTGTGGCCTTAGAAAAGGTGCAGCGTAGGGCCACAAAAATGATTCCTGGTCTTAGAGGAATGTCATACGAGGAACGGTTACTTGAGCTAAATCTGTTCAGTCTCAAGCAAAGGAGACTGAGGGGGGACATGATCCAGGTATATAAGATTCTAACAGGTTTGGATGCTGTTCAACCAAACAGTTACTTCAGCATTAGTTTAAATACACGAACTCGTGGCCATAGGTGGAAATTAGCGGGAGAACATTTCAAGCTGGATTTAAGGAAGCACTTCTTTACACAGCGTGTAGTCAGAGTATGGAATAGCCTTCCTGATAATGTAGTGCAAGCTGAATCCTTGGGTTCCTTTAAATCAGAGCTAGATAAGATTTTAACAACTCTGAGCTATTAGTTTAGTTCTCCCCAAGCGAGCTTGATGGGCCGAATGGCCTCCTCTCGTTTGTATAGTTCTTATGTTCTTATGTTCTTAAGATTATCCTGAAATTTTCAAGTTAATGTCATTCCAGTTAATGTGAGTTTGCTCTGTGTGGGTCTCTGTCTCAGGCTGTCATTTTCGTCTTAGTCTCATTTAAACCACTTAACAATATGCATAGATTGCATAGCTGCAAATGTAAAATACAAAAATTAACTTGGAAAGCATTCTACAACAACATTCAGTATTGTGGAGTATTAATAGCATTTATTGCCAATTCCAGTTGCTAGGTAACTTCTATATTTTGAATAGAATACAAGATAATATTTTAAACTAGATTACAGTTAATTGTTATTTTTCTGTTTAAAAAAGACAATTGCTGTAATTTACATAGGACAAAACCTGTAAAAGACATTTTGTAATTATTTTCTAAATGAAATGAAGATGCTTTGTTACTCCCCTTGGGGAAATTCTCTTTTCACCTACCCCATCTTGCTCTACTTGACACACGGGCACAGACAAAGGTAACAGCAAACCTGGCAGCAAAGGGCAGCCACCTGTAGGGACACCCATGGAGCTGGGGGTTTTACAGTGATTAACAGCAATTTTGCAATACTTTTCTGGCAGCTTTTTTTTTTGCTAGGAATTTACAGTAAATTCCACAGTCAGTTCTACACTAGAAGAGACATCATTCCTAAGCGCAGCATGGACTGCTTCCGGACACAGTATCTAATGCGACTTCCAGAGTCACTTGAGTAAGCTGGAGATGATTCATCCCCGGGAAAGAGAGCCTGCAGTAGGCAGTCTACCAAAAGAGGGCCTTTCCTGTTCCCTTGGTGAATTAGAACACCAGTGGAGAGAGCTCTCCTGTTGCAGTTTCACAGAGATGAACAACATGGAGAACTTTGGATTGAGGTTTTGCAGTAAGAGGGTGCTGAAGGAAAAAAGAAACGGAACAGAACGGTTCTCAATTTGTTGCCAAGTTTGGTAGATGTACAATTTGGACTGCAAAGAGATGGACTGATGCAGAGGCGGAGCTGAGGATAGGCCTGGGTGGGATTGACAGCTGGACCTACCCAGTCAGATTAATGAAATGACATTTTTTATATATAAATTACCGGCTTCTAACTCTGTTCCTATACATCACTGTTGTTACTGTGGCAAGTACGACAGAATGTGTGAGCTCCCTCTAGTGGTGCTCTAGGTAGAACACCACAGTCGTGGGTGTATTATTGTTGCAGTCACCATGTTGTAAATATATAAGCCAATTTAAGAAAATTTGGGGTAATGAGCTTCATTCAGACCCTCCCAAATTTAATACAAGTCCATCCATCAGCCACTTTACCGTATTTCAATGTTGCAGGAGGATGCTCACATGAAAAAAATGACTAATTCATTTCTTTATCCAAAACTATTTCTTTCCTCATTCATTAAAACGAAAAGAGCTTTAACTTGTGCATGCATTGCTTCATTTTAAGCAGCATTATGGAGTGTCGTTGAACATAAATTTTTCTATGAAGGGTCTGATTTTCTGCATCTTTTACTCCTGGTTTGGGCTATAAAATTGGAAGGAGTTGCCAAACCTGACTGTGCAGGGTCTGCGCTGTTCTCATCTGTGGACAGTGTGTGGGTTTGTGGGTCAGGCATAAATTTGGGGGGGGGAGGGGGGCTCCCTCTAGCATTAAAATAGGGAGATATCCACTAAAATAATTCTTCATATTCAAAAAAGTACAGATAAAATGAATCAATCTCAACAGTTCATTTAAAGTGTTTTCACCCCAAGCACACCTATCCTTACTGAAAATGGTTTAGTCTAAAGTCCTGCTCTGGGGTACGTTTCCTATACCACAATGCACATTGGCAAAAGACAAATATATGTCAGGAAAATATATAGCAAGAGATCAAAGAAAATTGATACATTCTGTGGGCCATGTCTGCTGCCGCATGGCAGAGGGTGTGAGGGGGAAGTGCAGGGACGATGTCGGCATCACCAAAAGGAGGGCTACAGCTCTTTGGAGGGAGCCGGTGAGGAGGGCTGGGGGGAGCCAGTCTGCATCCTCTCACTCCTGGGGAGGACCGAGTATTGGCCATCCTAGATCTGAGAGGCACTTGAGGGAATCCCGGGGTGCATAAATCTCTGTAGTCTACCCACCTCCAAGACATCTATGCTTTCTACTCCCCAGCCACTTCCTCTTGGCCCACCAACATTTGGCCCCCTGTAGTGTGATCACCAGGGTTCCTCAATATGTGGCACCTCCACACCTGGCTCCTCTACATCAGCCATCCCTTGTCTGGGCCCCTCTACATCAGGCCCCCTCTGACGTGGCCCTCAGTCCCTCAGGGCAACACTGTCCCCCGAGTCCCCAGAATCCCTTTCAGTCTGGGAGATCACCTAACCCCACCCATCCTGCTGCCTAATGCCGGTGTCATGCTGTAAACTGTCCCCCTGCCACGGAATGTAATCTCTCATTTTAAAGGCAATGTCGCTTCGCTTCTCCTGCGCGGCAGCAGCGTCCGCTCGCTGTAACATCGGTAGTCTTGTTTAAGCAGACTAAAAACTCACATTTCTTGTTTATTATGATATTTTACAGTCAAAGTTAAGATTAACATCCTCCTGTAATACGTCGCAAATGTGACACTTACTACTATTTCATTTAAACGCGACAATAATGCATTTCTTTTCGACGCTCGTTCGTGCAAATACAGTCGCCTTCAGTCTCAAGAAGCGATTCATCTACTTGAGTAATATTTTTAATACTTTGTTGAATTAATTCTGCCTCAATTTCTTTGCTATTCTGTCTTCTTTTCATAACTATAATGCGGCGATTAGCTTCATACTGGGCACCGACACACCTGGAAATGACGTAACATCGAACCAAATGCCAAAAGTAATCAGAAGTCAGCAGCCTGTCCAGAACGCACAGATAACAAGCTACACTGCAAGTCATCCAGCCACGACGTCACCCAGCCACTCGTCTACCATCTAAAATACAGATAAATTACATGTGCTCCGTATTTCTGCAGTTGATATTATTTTGAACTGGACCATAAAGAAAATATTCTTGGCCTGGAGGGAGGAGTGCTGGGCTATTTTATAGGAGGCTACTCTTTCTTAATAACCCCATTTTTAATTCTGAACAATAAGCTTAATAGGATGGGGCGACATGCTGGTGCAGTGGTTAGCACTGTTGCCTCACACCTCTGCGACCCGGGTTCAAGTCTCCGCCGGGGTCAGATGTGTGTGGAGTTTGCATGTTCTCCCCATGGTATCGTGCGGTTTCCTCTGGGTTTTCCGGTTCTCCCCCACAGTCTAAAAACATGCTGAGACTAATTGGAGTTGCTAAATTGCCCGTAAGTGTGCATGTGTGAGTGAATGGTGTGTGAGTGTGCCCTGCAATGGGCTTGACCCCATTCAGGGTTGTTCCCTGCCTCGTGCCCATTGCTTCTGGGATGGGCTCCCGACCCCCGTGACCCAGAAGGATAAGAGGTTTGGAAAACGGATAAAACTGAAGAGCGATTTAAAATAGGTGATTGTCCAGTAAGAGGATTTAACTTTAGCTACAGTGTTTTTTGTTATACAGGTATATTTTGTTTTACAAAAACAACATTTACTTCTACACTATACGGTCAATTAAAGTACCTTCTGCATCCTGGAGATGGTCATTACCTTCTGGAGAGTCTATTTCCTCAGCAACTCTCTTGTTGCTACCTTCTGGAGACAGATGAATGCTGAAAAGATCTTCCATCTGGTCAGCAGTAATTGTGATTGGCTCAAAGCAGAACAGGTGGCGCAGAATGTAGACAGTGTTTATAACTCACTTATTAATTATCAATGTGTTACTGGTTACTTTATTAGTTTATATTCAAAGAAATAATAGCAACTTGATCCATGTTGGTCAAAGGATAAAATTCTGATCCTAACTAACGTACATGTAAACAGAACACAGAATACCTCTGAAATGGACCCTGACCCCTGTGGATGACCTGAAACGTGACAATGTCATGTTCCAGCAGATTCCCATCTCTTATTGACCGGATAGGCCTCAGACAACCTGCATTGGCCATGAAGTCAAGCAGAGGTGTCTTTCACTTCTCAAGGTCCTCCAGAGTTGTACTTTCTGGTACCTGCCATCAAAATGGACTGTTATTGAGGCTACTTGAATTATAACTTTTTAGTAAGAACCCACACACCCATATCATGTTTGAAGCCTTTCAATTGCAGCATTAAAATTAGGCAGCATTCGGCAGGTAAAGGAGCAATATTTGCTGGCAGGCACATGGGACGATTAATCTGCGCAGTAGGGACAACATGAAGAGAGGAAAATTTGCTGTAAAAAAACTCAATTTGTTCGCCATAATATCTTGCTGACCTCCTTCCCAGGGCTTAAACTGCCCACAATGCTTTTCCACCCTCTATGCATATTTAGTATTTCCCTGATATATCAGACGCTGATATGGGCAGTACGGTATGCGCTCCGTCTGGTTAGATGTGGGCCTGCACTTTCTTAGGGGCCTGCCCCTCCTGACACAGACTCTTCCAGAATCTCATACTCCTCTCCATTTCCCATTCTTCACACTGTTTATTAGTGTATGGGAACGGGACAACCCTAACTGAAGGGTCAGGACTTGCACACAACACACACCCCTCCTGCCCTAATGAAGTGGCGGTATACTTAGCCCATTTATACCACCAATTTCCAAGTGTACGTTTTGCTAACCCATCCAGGTCTACTTCATCCTGGGCATCCTTCTAAAATTTGCTCACTCTCCTCACTCCCATATCTCCCCCCATTTCTCTCCGCTTTCGCTCACTGTAATCTGAGAGGTTATTCAGCATCAAAGGACCAGGCTGAGTCAGTGAAGTCAGTTGTCCTGTGCTCACCTGACCTGTGGTCCTGCTGTGCACCCAGACCTGAAGGGCCTGATAAATCATTAGCATCACTAACATCGTTGCTGTCAGCCGTACCAGAACCCACAGCTTCGTGTCCTGTCTGGAGTGGCTGGTCTGCTTGCGATGCTCCCTCTTGGCCCTCACTCTGCTCTGATCCTGAAACTGACTCCACCCCAAGCTGTGGAGCTCCTCTGGGAGCTCCATCAGGGCCATCTGAGTCAAGGGCAGCTGCATCCTCTGTGTAGTTTTCAGTGACTCTGTCTTTCGTGCGGTACTCTAGTGCAGTGGTTCAAATGGTACCACGTATTACTCCCTTCTACCTGCACCGCTGTTGCTGTGGCTCGTGTCACCTTGAAGGGTCCCTTTCGTCGGGGCTCGTGCCACTTTCACCGGAACACTCGCAGGTAGACTTTATCTCCGGGAAAGATGACTGGCTCCTCCTGGTCTGTGTCTTCTTTCTGTGCTTTCTCCTTTTCCTGTTTGGAAATAGTTTTGTGTATTTTGGTTAAAGTCCTCATGTACAACTTTAATTCATCCCCCAGCTGATCTAGGCTGGGTCCCTTATACGCCCCCTCAAGTCGATCCAGGCATAGGTCTCCCAGTCAGCATTTCATGCGGAGACAAATGCATCACCTGTGCGTTTCCATCCGATATGCCATCAAGGCTGTTGACAGGGCATCCACCCAGTTCATTTTCATGGTGGTGCAAATCTTATTCAGCTTCTGCTTAAGTGTGCCATTCACTCTCTCCACCATACCCTGCAACTGAGGGTGATACACACATGCCAACTTTTGTTTTATTCTCAGCTGTTAAACCACTAACTTTTAACTTTCCCCACAAAGGCAGCTCCATTATCAGAGCTTATTTCAGTTGGGATCCCAAACCTCGGACTCTCTGATCAGGAATTTCACCACTGTCATCGCCCCCATGTCCTTGGACGGTATTGTCTCCACCCATCTGCTGAACCTGTCCACAATCACAAGCATATATCGCTTTCCATATGCTGTTTTTCCCATGTCCACATAGTCCACCACAAGTGTCTGAACGGTCCCTCAGGCACTGGAATGTGCCCTACTGGGGCCGTGATTGCTTTGCGTACATTGTTCTTAATGCACACCTCATATTCACATTCTGACAACCTTGCATCCATCATTGCTTGCAGCTTGTTGTGTAATTTTCCTTAACTCCTCCCCCCGTGCGCAATGGTCAAGACCATGCGCATCCGTTATCAAAATATTCACCAGAGACAGAGGTGCAGCCAAAAGTCCCTCATGGTTGCGATACAGACCATTAGCATCCTTAGAGGCCCCCCTTTTTAGCCACACTGAGGCCTCATAGGGGCCCGCCCGCTCCTGCAGGGCCACCAGATCAGAAACCTGCTCTGTAGTCACCATAGGTAAAAGATCAGCAGTACTCACCTGCGCAGCCGCCCTGGCTGCCGCATCAGAGGCTGCATTTCCTTGAATAACAAAATCACGACCTTTGCGGTGGGCCTGACACTTAACAATAGCCAAACGCTTGGGACGCATCATTGTGTGTAGCAACTCCAAAATCTGATTATAATGCTGAATGGGGGAGCCGTCACTTTTGCGAAAGCCCCTTTGCTTCCAGACTGCTCCAAAGAGATGGCATACACCGTGTGCGTATGCAGAGTCTGTGTAGATAGTAACTGTCTTATGTTGTCCTCGCCGGCACGCTGTAGTCAAAGCCTTTATCTCCACTAATTGAGCGGAACAGGGTTGTGCCACTGGCTCTGAAACGAGAGTGTGAAAATCATCACCCTGTGCCTGGACTACAGCAAACCCAGCCTTCAAGGCATCCCCATCTCTCCAACATGAGCCATCCACAAACAAAACCATCTCGCTATTTTCAGTGGGAGAGCTCTCCAAGTCTGCTCTCAGTTTAGTGTAAACCAAAGACTCTGCCACACACTCATGTGGCTGCCCCTCATCCTCCAGGGGAATGCTGTCTGCAGGGTTTACTGTAGTGGAGCGCTTTATTGTCACATCCGGGTAAGTGAGAAATGCAAAGTACGCTAGCTGCCTTGCTGGGGTCAACACAAATTTGCCTTTGTCAATAAGGTCCACCATCTTATGTGAAGTATAAAGTGTTTTTGCATTCTAGCTGTGTTACAGTATGTAACACAGCCTTCAACTTTTTTCCCCACACAATGCAGGACATGCAGGGGTGCCAAACAAAACAGTGGAGCTGCAGTGTAGCCAATTATTTCTTTCAGTAGTTTTAAAATCATTTCTGAGGCTGTGTGTTAGAGATGGAGGTGAGCAACACTGAGGCATCTCAGGGAACCATGTTGCCCATATTAAAAAACACACACGCATGCAACTCAGGCAATCCAGCATTTCTTATTTCAGTTATATATGACACTGCATGGGGGTGGCATGGTGGTGTAGTGGTTAGCACTGTTGCCTCACACCTCTGGGACCCGGGTTCGTGTCTCCGCCTGGATCACATGTGTGCGGAGTTTGCATGTTCTCCCCATGTCGTCGTGGGGTTTCCTCCAGGTACTCCGGTTTCCCCCCACAGTCCAAAAACATGCTGAGACTAATTGGAGTCGCTAAATTAACCATAGGTGTGCATGTGTGAGTGAGCCCTGTGATGGGCTGGCCCCCCATCCTGGGTTGTTCCCTGCCTCCGGACCCCCCGTGACCCAATAGGATAAGCGGTTTGAAAAATGGATAGATGACACTGCATGTTGTTGTTTTACATGTTCACTACAAGTCAGTGTTTTTTTCATTGTATGATTAATGCCACATTCATACCAAAAAACACACTAGACATACTGTACAAGGCAATCAAGGGAAAAACCTTCTCAGAATACAAAGTGAATGTATCAACCGAAGAAGGATGTTTCCTTTTCAGAATATTCATTTTTTTACCATGTGGAACCACTGTCCATGATTCAATTGAGTGCATTCAAAGAATGATACATCAAGACTAATAGTGACAAAATATTCATTTAATGTGCATTGTACATGAATGTAGGACTTAGATGTTGATGAATTTCTCATCAGTGAAGGGCATATACACTCAGGGAAAAAAAAGTTGAAAACCCAGAACTATCCAATTTAGATGTAATTTGGTACACGTGCAGACCAGTGATGGATATGTAAATGATTAGAATTGCAAGGAGTTGGCATGTTTAATTACCAGACACAGGATGCCTCGTAGTCACATTAGACAGTGTTAACAGCACTTGACGGAGTTTGATAGGGTTGCATTGCGGGTTTGCATGAAGCCAGGTGGTCATATGGTGCAACTGCATGTGGGCCATGCGGATATCAGTCGCCTGATATTGAAACCAATGGGCACGTGAGGCATCCACACACGTCGTGAAGTTTCTGGTCATCCAAGACAGACCACGCCAAGGAAGGATCGTTGGATTGTGCTCCAAGCATCACAGATCCCCATGACACCTGCGCCTGATATATGGACACAGCTACTGGACTCTCTACAACACCCTATATCATCGTGTCGCGATGACTGGCATCAGCTGGACTACGGGTTCACCGTCCCATGCATAGGCTGCCGTTCACAATAGCACAGAAACGGTTGCGTTTGGAGTGGTGTAGTCACTGGGAGGCATGGACTGATGACGACTGGCGTCCTACCATGTTCAGCGATACATCTCAGTTCTGCAGTACCACAGATGACCGTCGTGTGCGTATGGTGGCGCCGCAGGGAGAAGAGCAATCCTGCCAACACTGTGGAGTGACACACCACACTCTGACGGCACAGTGGTACACCAGTGACATCCTAGTGGTATCCGGGCCCAGGGGTGTGCTATACCCTACTGACATGGGACCAGCAGTGTGGCCATACCGCCAACTCCGTTTGATCTGATATTATAGTCATCGAGATACTGTCACATGCCCTTTCATCACATGCAGATTTCATTTTCACAACTTAGTCTGTTGTGCTTCACTTTTTTGCCACCGAGTTTGTGTTCTGACACCAAGTTGATGGGAATTGATTATTTGAGCGTCATCTAAAGAGCTTATATTACTTTAGATGGTATTTAGACTCACATGGTATTTTGAAAAGATTCCCATATGCGCTGATTAGCTGGGGTTGATCCGAGCAGCTGTGCACTTTTCTCCTGTAACACAAAAGTTTGCTTTTAGGACAGAAAACAAGGTTAAGACCATATTATGTGGTTTACATCTATCAAAATAAAACCAAAGTCACTGTTACCAAAAGAGTAACCATGTGTTGTCAAATTCCCTAACATTTTGCTTCATCTTACTTTGGATGTCCATGGTTAGGAGAGAAGCAGAAATCTGCTCAACCATTAGAAAGACTTTACTCGATACAGGGAGTGAGATCTTGTTGCAGGTGACAAGGCAGGATAGAGTGTATTTAGAAAAATAATGAAGAGGGAATGTGAGTGTGAGCTATTGTGGCATCTGTGTATAACCCAATATGGCGGCATCCTTCTGAATGTAAACAACATAGCCAGCTTAATTAGCTTAGTCAAGTGTAATTGAACTAAGAAAAACTTAGCAATATACGTTCCCTGCTTGGTGTGATAAATACAGCAGCAGCTGCTGGTGGACGGGCTACAAACAGACATCAAGAAGAAATCCCACCTCACAACCATTTACTGTACCAAACCCCTTAATGTAACTTGTAAAGATGTAGGTATTGGAGTATTCACATATTCATTTGCAGTGTCCACTTCCTGTCCAGTAAATTTGGCAGGACGAAATTTGAATAACCTAGGCCTGACTCGTGTATGCGGCTGAAGGAGTAAAGGTAGAATGGGTGGAGAATCCTGGGCTGAGCTGCATGGTGGCCTGGGGGACAATCATGAAAACACAGACCCTGTGATATCCTCAAAACCCACAACTAAAAGGGGAGTCAGGAACCACTTGACCCGTTAAGCCACATGGTGGCCCTATGAGCAGGCAAACACACTATGGGCTAAGGGGTACAAGACAGAGGAGAGAATAGGATGGCCAGTGACATGTGAACAGGACAAGGCAGGGATGGATTCTGACACAGGTGCCATACTACTTTGTTTAAATATGCCCAAGTGCTCAGAATGTTTTAGTGCAAGTCTTAGACAATGGTATCTCTGAATGAGGCAGCAGTTTGGTTCCTCCTGAAGGCCCTATAACTGTCCTGAGAAGTTGTTTGTATGCACTTACTGCCTTGACACTTGTTGATGTACATGTGCTCTGCTCAAGCAGTAAAGGGGAGATCACATGCAGAGATGATTTTCTGTAGCCTCTCAGTCCGAGTAAAAATAAAATATCCTTGTCATATAGGAACCAAGTCTCTGGCTGGAAATTTCTACAACAGAACCAATTAGTCATCTCTATAAATATATACAGATGTAGCCGCTTGAATTTTCCCCAGTTTCCATGATGGGACCTTGGCTGGTCCTTGGCTGATCCTTGGCTGGCCCCTGCTGGGTTCTGGGTGGGACCTTGACTGTAATGAGATCCCCCACTATGATGTAATGAATAAGTGGGCCGGCTCTTGCTGACACCCACTGTTCGAGAAATATGTACTTTTACTATTGTCATTTTGCTAGATGCCATTTCTTAGACATAACACCCTGCAGCAGCTTGATCTTAATTTAGCAATCACCCTTCTTAAGAACTGTCGCTTGAATATTTCCACCCCATACATGGTGATAAACAATGTTAAATGTTATTCGCATATCCTGTTTGTGTACCTCAGTAAAAGATACTGCGAGGGGAGTTACTCTTTCGAAGTTGGCTGAGTTCGACCGAGAGGCTGGCACCTCGAAGTCAGGACCGGACTTCCCTTGCAGCAAGTAAAAAGTCATCACAGCTGTCTGTGTTGTTCTGTGTTCAGAGATTGGTTGGTTTTCAGCGTATATTTAGGGGAAAAAACCCAACACCCAACAGAACAAAAACAACACAGTAACACAGAGGTGTAGCTAAAAATTCTGGGCCCCTGACAGAAGGTCACCTTGCGCCCCTCTGTCGAATTTTACATACTGTGAAAGAGATTTGTTGAGCCATCTTCTAATCCAGTGCAATCCAGCTTTATTTGAAAAGCACTTTAAACAATCATATGGACCAAAGTGCTGCACAGAGGAATAAATAAAAACATTCACATACTTAAAAACGAAGTAAAATAAATTTAATAAAAACCAGAACACAAATTAAATGAGAGTAAAAGGCCATTAATAAAATAAAAACAAAAAATTACATTAATTAATAAAGAAAAGGCTAAGATTAAAATAAAATTTACTATTAAAGTCAACATCTCACAACATGCCAAAGGCCAAAGAGAAAGGATGAGTTTTAAGAAGAGATTTAAAAACGGACAGAGAAGAGGCCTCCCAAATGTGAAAAGGCAAGTCATTCCACATTTTAGGAGCTGCGACTGCAAAAGCTCGATCCCCTCTAAGCTCACGCTGAGTCTTAGGAACTGTCAGGAACAGCTGATCAGTTGACCTGAGAGAGCGGGTGGGGGTGTAAGGGTGAAGCAGCTCACAGAGGTCAGGTGGAGCAAGACCCTTGAGGGCTTTAAAAGCAAATAACAGAATTTTAAAATGAATCCTAAAATGTACGGGCAGCCAGTGGAGTGAGGCTAAAATGGGGGAGACATGCTCATATTTCCATGTGCGGCAGCATTTTGAACCTTCTGGAGGTGAACAATAGTGGAGCCTCTAACCCCAACATAGAGGGCGTTACAGTGGTCCAGACTAGTAGTGACAAAAGAGTGGATTACTGTCTCAAAGTGCTGCCTAGAAAGAATTGGCTTTATTTTGGCCAACTGCTTCAATTGTAAAAAGCTTGACTTGACAACTGACCTTATCTGAGTGTAAGAGCAAAGGAAACTGAATCCACTACTGTATGTTCTGTCCTGTACATTTTTATTACAGTTTTTCTCAATTGCTTTGGCTCAGTTCTCAAATGATTTTTTTATTTCCCAAAACATTAAGTTCAGATCTCTGAACAATTCGCATCTTTTTCACATCAGATTGGAATTTCTTATTGATTTGAGCAAATTGCAAATGTTTTGGCACATGTGTGCAAAGAGTACATACAACTGTCTGCAGTTTGGACAACAAATAATTGCAAATGGCTTGTTGATCAAAACTGATGACTCGATTCTCACTTACACTGTCAAACACTTCAGAACTTCTCAGACATTTTTTATTGTGTAAGCCATCACATTCAAAACGATCTATTCAATTATCATAATTAGTATTCATGAATGTATATTCTAAAATATATCTAACATTGACATTGTTTGTAATGTCTGCTACATTGGCACATGCCCTGTAATTGCAATCGCAATCTAATTGCAAAGTACCTCTAATATGACTCAACCATTTAACCATTTAACCAATCACTTTGGGAGTATATATATGTAGATTGCCCACAGCACAATCACTGCTGTAGAATGTTTTGAGAATGGAGGACGTTCACAACGCTGAACTGCAGCAACATGCTCGTGGAAGAGCAATTGGAAGGCGTGTAAGAATACGTGGTGGTGGTAGAGGAAGAAATAATCGAGGAAGAGGTGGAAATAGAAGAGTCAGAGTCTCTGATGAAATCAGAGCCACACTTGTGGATCATGTCATAAATCATGGTTTTACAATGGAAGAGGCTGGTCGAAGAGTACAGCCTAATGTAAACAGGTCCACAGTGTCATCAATTGTGCAAACCTTTCGTAGGGAAAACAGGTACATATGTATTTTTTTGTTTTACAGTATGTAAAGTATTTTTACAGTATAAACAACAATATTGTAAAGGTAAATGCAAGTCTATTTGTTCATTCTATAGAACTGCACGACAACCTCGCGCTGGTGGCAGAGCAGCAGTATTTAACCAACTGCAAGAACAAGAAATTTGCAACATGGTCATAGCCAACAATTCCATCAGGCTAAGAGAGATCCAAAGTGCAATCATAAATGACAATGAGGTCTTTGCAAATATTAATTCTGTCAGCATTTCCACCATAGTAGTTTTAGAAAGACATCAGATGACTATGAAACAGCTCTATAAGGTGCCATTTGAGAGGAACAGTGAAAGAGTCAAGGCATCGCGCTACCAGTATGTCCAGGTAAACCACTGGTGTGCACTTAGTGAGTTTTCCTGTATTTCTAAGATGCCTGTATTACTTTACTGTAAGTTTCAGAAACCCATAAGAAAATACGTTTACTGTTACATTTTTTCCTGTGTTCCTTCATAGAGAATCATGGAGTTAGAACTACATGAAACGACCCACATTCTTGTTTTTGTGGACGAGGCTGGGTTTAATCTGTCCAAAGGCCGGAGACGTGGTCGCAATCTCATTGGACAGCGAGCCACAATTGACACACCAGGCCAACGTGGGGCCAATATTACAATGTGTGCTGCCATTTCAGAGAACGGTGTGAGCACACATATTCCACACATTGGGCCCTATAATACCCAACTTCTCCTGGCCTTCCTAAATGCACTTTACAGAGACCTGATTCCAGAACAAGAAAGAGGTTTGGTTAGACCACATTTGCCTAATTATGTTGTTGTCTGGGATAATGTCAGCTTCCACCGAACCAACAGTGTTAGTGACTGGTTTGCTGCACATGAAAGGATAACAGTGGAATTCCTTCCACCATACTCTCCGTTCCTAAATCCAATAGAAGAGTTTTTTTCAGCATGGAGGTGGAAAGTGTATGATCATAGACCACAATATCTCAAAAATTTGACCGTATTTCTCTCTGACCATTTAAAACATTTAAATTATTTTTGTGATGCATCAGTATCAATAGCTACAACGTCATAACAGATATAGATATAATGCGGTTCATACTTTTGAAGTTGATGCGTATCTCCCGAAAAAAATCAACTCCAGAAGAGTCCGCGTCTGTAAATGCCTGAACTTCGGAATCGATCCTACCTTTGTTAGGCGCGGCATCTGTGTCTTGCAGCTGTTCCCTTGGATAAAGATGTTAATTGTCATGCTTACAGCATCTCGATCTCCGGCGTTTGTGAAGTTGGGATTGATGCTGTCCTGTGTTTTTTTTTTTCCTTCCACACTTAAGCTCTGCTTGTTACTGCCCCATAGCGGAGCGCAAGTGAAACGGACTACCGGAGATTTGCACTGTTTTTCTGTTAGTGTGTATAATCAAAATATGACTCAGTTTGGCCAGTTAGAAAAATATGATAATAGAAAAGTATTCTTTTCCTCTCACTTTTTTTTCTTGATTTAATTACCGACTTCACGTACTTACACTGTGTCCCGTTGCACGATGTAATATTGCGAAACTATGATTTTGTGGCAGTGTTTTGTAAAGGAATTTTCCGTTTAATCATCGTCTTAGTATAAAGCTATATGGTTGTTCTGGTATCAGTGGACGTACATTATGTATTTTTTCTTCTCTTGAGCACCATGGTCATGACATGAAGCTCAGTCATTGATTACTCGCAAATGTTAGTAGTCATCCGCTGTTTATCTTGAAGATGTAAAAGTAGTGCGCGTACATCTCCTCGTTAGTATAGTGGTGAGTATCCCCGCCTGTCACGCGGGAGACCGGGGTTCGATTCCCCGACGGGGAGAGTCTGCATCTTTTTGCCTCGGTCTCAAAAGGCACCAAGCTAGAACCGGCCCCGTGTTAGTGGAAACGGGGCTTGTGACTTGTACTCATGCATAATATTCTGCGGGTCGCTCAGCAGCGCAGCATATGAAACTAGACTCGGATTGTAAGTGTGTGGTTTTGATAATTGATGTATGGATGGATGGATCCTTAATAAGAGATATAAACAATAAGGTCCAGTCGCCAACTAATCATGTAAAATACGTCATAAACTCATGGTTGTTAAACCCAGAATAAAAATGAAGACGTATAACTAGGAAAGTCAACTTGCACATTTCAATTTTGGTTCGATATAATCACGTTGTCCTTAACCCTCCAGTGCAGGAGGGGACGGTAATGCGCATCGAATGTTTCCGAACCTGTGTGTGATACAACCGAGGAAGAGCCGATGACTTCGGGGGAGGAGGGGCAGGCGACTCGGAAGAAAAAGCAGCAGAACCCAATGCAGCCTGTAGCCCATTCAAAGGCCTACTGTTGGACCTCTGCTTATTTTGCAATACGTCTTTAGTACGGACTGAAAAATGTCCGATTTCGATGAGTTTGAGAAGCAGTTAAGCGAAAATCGGCAAGGTAAGTTTGGCTTTGAAGATCGGTGTATGCTCCCTGTTTTAGGGTAATAAAGTGGCCGGCGTGTCCTAGCGCCGAGGATGGTGCGGAGGGCACTTCTGCTGGTTCCGAAAAGAAAAGCGCGGCTGGGAAATCGGTGCCTTTTATCCGAGCGCTCGCCGATTCTGAAACCTGCCCGATTCTTCTTCTCCCAGCTGCCGCAGGATCCCCGAAAACTGACCGCTTTGGTAAATCAGTGACATTCTTTGCTTGGCATTGTTATAGAGATCGCTAGGCCTGCATCCATCAGTGCCCGGCGTACATAACATGGACATTTCAATGAAACGTTATTGGGGTGCACTCGATGTGAAAGCCTGCGGTTTTATTTATTTAATTATTTACCATTATACACTTGGATCATAAATTGCGACCCGCGTATTTTCATTCGCAGTAACACACTATGCATGGATGTTTGTTGCAAGCGTTATATTTTCAAGATCACGTTTAAAGTTTTATGCAAATAAAAACGACCGCGACCACTTGATTTAAAGTCCGCACTTAATAACAGTGTTAGTTACTTGGTTTTTAAATACTACGACGAGTTTTCTATATAATGATATGATTTTGTCTCTTTCCGATGCACAATAGCCTTTCCCTTGGGTCCGAAATGCTGGCCCTGTCATCCGTACAGAATAAGTCTTTCTCACACGATCGCCGTTTCTTCATGATGTATAGACTCTAAAAATCAGCCGCGTTCCCTGGAATCATAACAACTGCTTTTAGGTCGTTATTGCAAAGTCTTGCACCTGTATCTACCTTTACAGCGGATAGCAGTAACTAACAATGATGTACAGTTATATAACAATACACATATAACTTCATTAAAGTGCAGAGAATCCAGTAAACTGAATAAACTTAAGCCATACTAACGCAACTGAAATATACAACATGCGTTACAACGGAGTCGAAAGTAGGATTGATTTATGTACCTATCAAATGGCAATCTTGTCATATCAGCTCCTTATCACTAAATCACTAAAATGTCATTCGAAACGACCTGATTCGGCTAGACGAGCACTAAGTGCCGCCGTGTTTGATAAACTAGCAGTTCCAGTCATTCATATCTGCGCTCTGACTATGCCTGCGATTGCGGTAATTGGTTATTACCGATTTACGTAAGATGCATTGGCCGCTCCGTGTCTGTACTTTTGCAGCGGTGCATTACCGTAACGCTGTTATAACTGATGCATGAAGCTGATTCCTCGAGCAGCACCTGCGTTTAAATGCTTCACTGAAAACTGCACCTTCAGGGATTTATTTAAGCTTCTATATGAAGGACCTGCTGGGATAGAAAGGTGATATTTTATTGCTAGTTTAATAAAGTGCTGTCTGTCAGATTGAAACGATATTAATTACCCATCCATCGTCCAACCAGTTATCTTAGTCAGGCTCCCCTGGAGCCTATTCCAGGCAAATTCCCCATACAGAGAGCAGAGGCAAAATTCAGGCCTCCAGACTCGGAGGCGTGAGGCAACTGTACTCACCACTGTGCTCCTATATCATTAATTAGTCTGGTTATGTTTTTATTGTTTCACAACAGACTGACATTCAAGGGGATGTCCTTGTGCCCTTGAAATTATTAGCCATTGAGAGATGGGTGTGTTTGTTTCAGGAGGGTGTGATTGAATATGTGAATTGAATGGAGGTGCTTCATTCTGGTGAGGAAACTGCGGAGTTAGACCCCGTACCACATCTTGGTCTCCGTAAGTGACTTTTAAGGCATAGCGCTGGGTCAGTCAGCATCCAGCACCCCAGGGAAGTTGGTAATATGATTACTCTGTGACTCATGGGCTTCAAACCCACAACCATCCGGACACACATTCATAATCCCTCTGAGTTACACATCTTGGATTTATCGAAATGGATGGTAGGGGGGCAGTCATGTCGCTCCGCCCACCGTCTCACTGGTACCACGGTGTCGTCCCCCAGAGCGGGAGAAGGAGCGACACAAGAAGCGTAGCCGCAGCCGGTCTCTGAGCCGTGGCGAGAAGCACCGCCGCTGGAGCAAGGACTCCAGGGGGCGGAGTCACGAGAAGCGCAGCAGCAGCCGCGACCGCAAGGGTCGTGACCGACGGAGCAGCTCACGCGAGCACAAGAAGCACAGGTACCCCCCCTCACGGTCCCGGTTACAGGCACTGAAGCTGATATCTAGCATGGTTTGAGGCCTCTTAACAAGTTTCTTTCACAATCAACCAATTGGTTTCTTCGTGGTGGGAAGGGGGACTGTACCCATATTAAATTTTAACTGGCGTTTATAAGTAGCCCCCGCCATAGCGATGGGACCTCAAAGCCAGCCTAAAAAGTGGCGCATGGTCACACCCTCATGACCTTAAACTGCCTGCGATCCAAAGTTAAATGTAAACATTCTGCCATCTGTTTGTTTTTGCCAGATTCTGAGTGTTTACACTGTATTGTTTGGGGAAAACAACCTTCTGTTTTGTGTTTGGGCAGCTACTCTCCTCGGAGAAGCCGTAAGAAAAGGACATACAAGTACTGGGATGTTCCCCCTCCGGGATTCGAGCACATCACCCCCATGCAGTACAAGGCAATGCAAGGTTTGGATGCGACGCTTCCATGTGTGCTAGTTCAGTATTGCAAGGTTATGGTATATTGGTTGCAATGAAAGCATTTATTCTGGAGTGCCCTCCTCCCCCCTGCTGGTCAAAGAGGGAATAACACTTGGGATGATTTCAGACAGTGTGAAGAGAGCTTAAACCTAGGGGTTAGAAGCAAATGAAGGCGACGATCCGGATGTTCTGGCCGTCCCTGGTTGGGGTCTTGAAGCCCTTTCTCCTCCCCACAGCTGCAGGGCAGATCCCCACGATAGCTTTACTGGCAACATCCACCACCAGCGGCGTGGCAGTGACGCCCACCCAGGTGCCGATGGTCGGCAGCCAGATGACCCGGCAGGCCAGGCGGCTTTATGTCGGCAACATCCCCTTCGGCCTGACGGAGGTGAGTCCAGGCAAAGTCCCGCGTTGCCTTCTGTCATGCATACTGGTGTCATGTGTAGCTCAGTGAGTTAGGACACTGAGCCGGTCACAAGAAGGTTGTTGGTTCAAATCCCTTGGGCAGCAGAGTGATTTCACCATTGGGCCCCCGAGCGCAGCCCTTAAGCACTATTTGCTCTAGGAACTGTCTGGTCCTGCTTCTTCAATGAAATGTATGTTGCTTTGGATGAAAGTGTCCGCAAAATAAATAGATAAATGTACTAGACTTGTCAGTCATTTTTTTTCTCGTTTGCCTGTTTTGATGTCTTCAGACGTCTGCCTGTCTTCATTCAGTGTGTCTGCCTGTCTTTTTAGGAGGCCATGGCGGATTTCTTCAATACCCAGATGCGATTGGCTGGCTTATGTCAAGGTCCCACCAATCCCGTCCTCGCTGTTCAGATAAACCAGGACAAGAACTTTGCCTTCCTTGAAGTAAGAGTCTTTCCTGCCTAATGGCTGCTGTGTCCAGGCGGAGACCGCAGCCTTCCCTGATTAACGACGTTCTTCGTTCTGCCCTAGTTTCGGTCCGTGGATGAGACCACGCAGGCAATGGCCTTCGACGGCATCATTTTCCAGGGTCAGTCGTTAAAAATCAGGCGGCCCCACGACTATCGCCCCCTGCCTGGCATCTCAGAGCAGCCCGCCTTCCACGTACCAGGTCCGTTTTGCTTGTCGCCGTCATAACCTTAATCTTTATTTACCTTTGAAGAGCCGATCGGCAAGGCCAGTTTTTTGTACTCGTTACGGACTGACTGTCCTTCGCAAGCTGCGGATGTCTTGTCATATAAAGAGGGAGACTTTCACTTTTATTTACTTAATGTTGTAAATATTTAGCAGACAGTTTTATCCAAAGTGAAGAATGTTTTTTTTTTTTTTTTTTTTTGAGAAATCAGGGTCAGCCTGTCCCTAGAGCAAACTCGCCGGCCCAGTGGTGTGATCACCAGTGATGTGAACCAGTGATCTTCTGATGATAACGCTGGCATCCTAACCAGCTGAGCCACACACACACACACACAGCTCAGTCACTCACTTCTTACTGTTAACATAGGGGTGTTGTGTGGCTCTGTGATGTTTGCCCATGAAAAGAAGGTTGCTGGTTCAAATACCAGGGTTGGCAGAGTGATTTCACCACTGGGCCCTTGAGCAAGGACCCTAACCCCCAAATTGTTCTAGGGTTGCTGGCTCCTATTCTAGTTAAAAATTCTGGACACACCTACTGAAAATGACTTGTTTTTCAGCAAGATAATGACCCAAAGCCCACCTTGAAGGTTATGCAAGTAGCTTATTACCTTGTGAACTAGGAAAGAGATGGTCCCCACAGCCCCCCAACCTAAACTCTATAGAGCTGGTTTGGGATCAGTTGGATGAGAGTAAGAGTAAGGTAGCCAGCTTGCGCGCAGAACTTGTGGAAACTCGAGGACTGTTGGAGAAACGGTCCAGGTGGGTACATATGTTAGCTGGTTGAGTCCGCAATGCTGTCATCGAAGCCAATGGCTCCTATTTTGAAGAGACAAAAATTTTGTCTTTGCAGTACTTCATATGCATAACTTCCATGCCCAAAGGCCTTTTACTATTAGGTGAATAACAGCTAAAATAGAGACAAATGCATTAAGAGCAGGTGTGTCCATACTTTTGACTGGTGCTGCATGTGTCAGCATCTCCCATGGAGAGCAAGATGGGAGAGACAAAAAACAGTCGTCAAACTGCCCCAGTATTTAGGTATTTTTTTGCTGGAGTTACATTTATCTGATATTATATAGGAGATAACGACGTCATACTGATTTGAAGTTGGCTTATTTCACTCGCGCCGTTTGCTCGTGGTCATTATCCGGCATGTTGACGGTTTGCTGTGATCGGCCGGCTTTGGGCGCCGTGCCGCTCTGTCTGCAGGGGTCGTCTCCACCGTGGTTCCAGACTCGCCACACAAGCTCTTTGTCGGAGGCCTGCCCAACTATCTCAGTGACGATCAGGTACCCCGCCCTCAGTCTCTGTCGCCGGGGAGCCGACCCACAACCCTCCTGTGTTTCTGTCCCACTGCTGCACGTGGAACTCAAGCAGGCATGCACACACACGCACACGCACGCACGCACGCACGCGCACGCACATACATACATAAAATAAACACTCGTCTCTGTGTAACTGATTAGTAGGAAAAGAAAGCCTGTCAAAGTTACCTCACCGCTTAAAATTCATTACAAGATACTGGGGGGTCAAATGTCAGCATCATGTTTAAAGCTAGCTGCTGAAAATAGCCGCACATTTGAGGTTTTTTTTTTTTTTTTTTAAAGATATTCATGGGATTTATTAAACATTTATTAGACATGTAGGTAATGAGTTGACAGTTACATTACGCTCATTGTTTATCCAGCTGTAAATTATGAAGATATTGAGACCCCGCTAATGTAAAAGGTACGTTTCCCAAAACCTCATGTTATCGACTTGCATAGTTGGAACCATTCAGTTGTTATCTAATGTTGTTAGCAAATAACCTTATTAGCAACAAAGGCTTTGGGAAACGTGCCTTACAGCTGGCGGCTTGCCAAACCAGTCACGTAGCCAGTCCCTGTGCTGCCTGTTGCTGGGTACCCTGGAATATTTGTATATCGGGTTAATTGCTGAGTGTTAGTCGGATGAATCAGCCGCGTCGTTTTGCTGCATGAAAATTTTAAATCGAGTCATCTGCGCGTCACCTAACTGACGAATACCTCCACATTGCCGTACACCTGTGTTTGCCCAATCCCAGTCCTCGGGGAACCGCCGACTGTCCACATTTTCGCTCCCTCCTAGCTCCCAGCCAATCAGGAACACCGAATACCTGGTACAGGTGTGCTGAGAGGAAGCAAAAACGTGGACTGACCGGGGGGGTACCCCCGAGGACTGGGCTGGGAAACACTACCATAGACTGTGCTTGAAATGTGGGGGAGATCGACCAAGTCCCCAAACGCTTCAGTATTCGCAGACGTGCCGTGTCTCACGTCCATGTCCGCACACTGAGAACGATGACTTCACATCCCGTTAACAGCGATGGGGAGCTGCGGAAGAATCGTTCCCTACATTGCTGTGTCGCTCGAAAGGCAGAAAATACTTCGGACCTTTTTCCCGGTGAACGATTATCAGCTTCACTGGAGTTTTCACATCGTGCCCCATGCCCTATTCTGTTATGACGTCAGTGATGGATAATATTACCATAACAACATGCACAGATGAGGTCGTCTTACTCTGAAAGTGTTGAAAGGGTCACATTTTAGACATTTTCTACTTCTCATTAGCATCTTTTATGATTTTTTTTTTTTCTTCCTATATCGCCACCCCACTGAAATCGGCCCATTATAGACATAATCCATACAGGCATTTAATAGTTTACCTATTTATTTTGCAAAAGTTAATCGCAAAACGTTTTGCGTCCACCCCTGCATTGTAACATTTTGAGCTCCGGTGTCCCACTCACTTTAGCCTAAACTGTTAAAAATGGCAAGACTCAGCCCACAAGATAGTGATCGCGGTTTCAGTGAAAGGTAAGTGAGAAGTGCAGTCAGTTTGTTTTTCTTTGATTTTTTTCCTCCTTTTCGGATTGTCATCGTAATCTTTCTTATCCAGTGTGAGTCACATGTAATCCAAGTCAAGAGGAAGGCTGTACCAAAGCAGCACTGGGGGGAGAGAGTTTGAATCCAGCAGAACTGTTAATGTATTTCACGTCAAAGCCAGTAAATGTGCCATAGACAGGTGAAATGGAAACCGCTGCTTGTATCCTGGTGTTTACATTTTTTTTGCAGTCCCTGCTACCGCTTTGATACTTACAGCTCTTTCATTTTTGTTCCCCACTTTGTCCCCAGCTAGGGGCCTGTAAGATCGTTAAGTCTTCGCTCATAATTTGTTCAGTAGTACTGACCTACTGCTGCCATGCCAACATGTAACACAAGGCAAGTAAGACATTCCGTCCCTCGCACGGATATCCTCCCTGTCGACGGCCTGCCCCTGTGGGGGGGCTCTGTCCTGGAGTGCTCTTAAGCATATGGGGTCCTTTTTTTGGGGGTTGAAGGCTGGGGAGAGACTTATTATGCTGATCACAGGGTATAAATTTGATTTTTTTTTTTTTTGCCCCTAAGAGAAGGTAGGAGGTAGCGCCCTCTTGTGGCTGCCAGTGTCCCAGGTGACTCCTTTCTGAAGTCAGTGGTTAATGCGGCTTTACAGTAGATTCCTGTAGAATAAGTGAGGAATGATGTTAGCAGAGCTATTTCGTCCTGTTTGGCTTCAAGCCGTGGCCCCTTTAGCAGGACCCTGTGGCGGCTCTTAGCTTTACCTGTGAGTTTATCTCCTGTAGGCTTTGTCCCTCTAATTAACTGCACCAATGTGGTTCTTGGTTTTAAGAACAGGAAGTCAGTGATTCGGCTGGGTTTGTGTTCTGCCGAGTCGCCCCCCCCCCCTCCACATTGTATACATGGAACACTTAACATATAATTAGCTGTTTTTATTTAGTTTTTTTTTTATATACCATCTAGCTTAATTATTGTGGCCCTTAAAATCAGATGCAACTCGGTCCATATTTCAAAATTCGTAGTTGGAATTATCAGAGAACTTGATTAGGAATTCAGTTGTGTTGTATATGCTGTAGGATGGGGGGGGGGAATCTGTGTTATCATTCATTGACAAGAATCAAAATAGTTACTTTTGTACGCTCCCAGTAAGTAAGTCATGCAGAAAGGGCACAGGGGGCTTTGAGCTCTAGTGTTGCACCGTAATGTCGAGCCACTTGTCATAAAGCCATTTTCCTGATGTCTTCACTGTTTCCTCATGTCGTTTTGCAAAGTTTAACATGCTGCTTCTCCCACAGTTAAGATTAGCATTTCTAGCGAGGCGCCGTGCCTGGACTGTCGGGCTAATCGCCCCCCCGCGTCTCCTCCTCTTGCCCAGGTGAAGGAACTCTTGACGTCGTTCGGACCTCTTAAGGCCTTCAACCTTGTGAAGGACAGTGCCACGTCACTGTCTAAGGGTTATGCTTTCTGTGAATACGTGGACATCAGTGCCACTGACCAGGTGCGTGAGGTGGGGCAGCAGCTGGAAGGTCTGGGGTGACTCGGGGCTTCCGGATGGAATTGCTGACGCTTGTGTGGGATGCATCCCGCAGGCCGTGGCTGGACTCAATGGCATGCAGCTCGGAGACAAGAAGCTCATCGTCCAGCGGGCAAGCGTGGGGGCTAAGAATGCCAACGCTGTGAGTATTTGCCCTCGGCTGCCGCCTTTCTGATGTCCTAAACCCAACTTGGTTCCTGGGTGCCTCCCAGGAAGCTTAATGCCCCTATTTCTTGGGTTTATTTGGGTCCATGTAAATTTCTCGCTGTTACTCGAGACGATTGGACGATCAGGGGGTATCTGACACTCTTGTCGCCCCCCGGGACAGACGGCCATCATCGAGACGCCGGTGACGCTGCAGGTTCCAGGGCTGCAGCGGCTGCAGAGCTCCGGCATGCCCACGGAGGTGCTGTGCCTCCTCAACATGGTCATGCCCGAGGAGCTGGTGGACGACGAGGACTACGAGGAGATCCTGGAGGACATCCGGGAGGAGTGTTGCAAGTACGGCAACGTGCGCTCCATCGAGATTCCGCGGCCCGTCGATGGCGTGGAGGTGCCTGGCTGTGGCAAGGTGGGACCCGTACTCTCCTGTACCAGTGGCAAAAAGAAGACCTCTGTAGGCACTAAACACAGGCTCATGGGAGCATTTCTTGCACAAAAGTGTTTTGAAAACGGAATAATTTTTTGTGTAAGAAAAACAATCTGATTGGTTCAGATAGACGGACAATCTGATTGGTTCAGATAGACGACGGACAATCTGATTGGCTCAGATAGACGACGGACAATCTGATTGGCTCAGATAGACGACGGACAATCTGATTGGCTCAGATAGACGACGGACAATCTGATTGGCTCAGATAGACGACGGACAATCTGATTGGCTCAGATAGACGACGGACAATCTGATTGGCTCAGATAGACGACGGACAATCTGATTGGCTCAGATAGACGACGGACAATCTGATTGGCTCAGATAGACGACGGACAATCTGATTGGCTCAGATAGACGACGGACAATCTGATTGGCTCAGATAGACGACGGACAATCTGATTGGCTCAGATAGACGACGGACAATCTGATTGGCTCAGATAGACGACGGACAATCTGATTGGCTCAGATAGACGACGGACAATCTGATTGGCTCAGATAGACGACGGACAATCTGATTGGCTCAGATAGACGACGGACAATCTGATTGGCTCAGATAGACGACGGACAATCTGATTGGCTCAGATAGACGACGGACAATCTGATTGGCTCAGATAGACGACGGACAATCTGATTGGCTCAGATAGACGACGGACAATCTGATTGGCTCAGATAGACGACGGACAATCTGATTGGCTCAGATAGACGACGGACAATCTGATTGGCTCAGATAGACGACGGACAATCTGATTGGCTCAGATAGACGACGGACAATCTGATTGGCTCAGATAGACGACGGACAATCTGATTGGCTCAGATAGACGACGGACAATCTGATTGGCTCAGATAGACGACGGACAATCTGATTGGCTCAGATAGACGACGGACAATCTGATTGGCTCAGATAGACGACGGACAATCTGATTGGCTCAGATAGACGACGGACAATCTGATTGGCTCAGATAGACGACGGACAATCTGATTGGCTCAGATAGACGACGGACAATCTGATTGGCTCAGATAGACGACGGACAATCTGATTGGCTCAGATAGACGACGGACAATCTGATTGGCTCAGATAGACGACGGACAATCTGATTGGCTCAGATAGACGACGGACAATCTGATTGGCTCAGATAGACGACGGACAATCTGATTGGCTCAGATAGACGACGGACAATCTGATTGGCTCAGATAGACGACGGACAATCTGATTGGCTCAGATAGACGACGGACAATCTGATTGGCTCAGATAGACGACGGACAATCTGATTGGCTCAGATAGACGACGGACAATCTGATTGGCTCAGATAGACGACGGACAATCTGATTGGCTCAGATAGACGACGGACAATCTGATTGGCTCAGATAGACGACGGACAATCTGATTGGCTCAGATAGACGACGGACAATCTGATTGGCTCAGATAGACGACGGACAATCTGATTGGCTCAGATAGACGACGGACAATCTGATTGGCTCAGATAGACGACGGACAATCTGATTGGCTCAGATAGACGACGGACAATCTGATTGGCTCAGATAGACGACGGACAATCTGATTGGCTCAGATAGACGACGGACAATCTGATTGGCTCAGATAGACGACGGACAATCTGATTGGCTCAGATAGACGACGGACAATCTGATTGGCTCAGATAGACGACGGACAATCTGATTGGCTCAGATAGACGACGGACAATCTGATTGGCTCAGATAGACGACGGACAATCTGATTGGCTCAGATAGACGACGGACAATCTGATTGGCTCAGATAGACGACGGACAATCTGATTGGCTCAGATAGACGACGGACAATCTGATTGGCTCAGATAGACGACGGACAATCTGATTGGCTCAGATAGACGACGGACAATCTGATTGGCTCAGATAGACGACGGACAATCTGATTGGCTCAGATAGACGACGGACAATCTGATTGGCTCAGATAGACGACGGACAATCTGATTGGCTCAGATAGACGACGGACAATCTGATTGGCTCAGATAGACGACGGACAATCTGATTGGCTCAGATAGACGACGGACAATCTGATTGGCTCAGATAGACGACGGACAATCTGATTGGCTCAGATAGACGACGGACAATCTGATTGGCTCAGATAGACGACGGACAATCTGATTGGCTCAGATAGACGACGGACAATCTGATTGGCTCAGATAGACGACGGACAATCTGATTGGCTCAGATAGACGACGGACAATCTGATTGGCTCAGATAGACGACGGACAATCTGATTGGCTCAGATAGACGACGGACAATCTGATTGGCTCAGATAGACGACGGACAATCTGATTGGCTCAGATAGACGACGGACAATCTGATTGGCTCAGATAGACGACGGACAATCTGATTGGCTCAGATAGACGACGGACAATCTGATTGGCTCAGATAGACGACGGACAATCTGATTGGCTCAGATAGACGACGGACAATCTGATTGGCTCAGATAGACGACGGACAATCTGATTGGCTCAGATAGACGACGGACAATCTGATTGGCTCAGATAGACGACGGACAATCTGATTGGCTCAGATAGACGACGGACAATCTGATTGGCTCAGATAGACGACGGACAATCTGATTGGCTCAGATAGACGACGGACAATCTGATTGGCTCAGATAGACGACGGACAATCTGATTGGCTCAGATAGACGACGGACAATCTGATTGGCTCAGATAGACGACGGACAATCTGATTGGCTCAGATAGACGACGGACAATCTGATTGGCTCAGATAGACGACGGACAATCTGATTGGCCCAGATAGACGACGGACAATCTGATTGGCCCAGATAGACGACGGACAATCTGATTGGCCCAGATAGACGACGGACAATCTGATTGGCCCAGATAGACGACGGACAATCTGATTGGCCCAGATAGACGACGGACAATCTGATTGGGTCAGATAGACGACGGACAATCTGATTGGGTCAGATAGACGACGGACAATCTGATTGGCTCAGATAGACGACGGACAATCTGATTGGTTCAGATAGACGACGGACAACCTGGGTGACATGCCTTGCCTGCTCACCCAGTTTTAGTGCACCTTAGTTATCCATACTGACCATCTAGTCTCGATACACCCATAAATATATATACTGAACAAAAATATAAACGCAACACTCTTGTTTCTGCTCCCATTTTTCATGGCACATTCCAGGGTGGCCTTTTATTGTGGGCAGTATAAGGTACACCTGTGCACTACCAATGATGTCAGATCAGCATCTTGATGTGGCACACCTGTGAGGTGGGATGGATTATCTCAGCAAAGCAGAAGTGCTCACTATCACACATTTAGACTGATTTGTGAGAAATGTTTGAGAGAAATGGTAATATTGTGTATCTGGAATGAATTGTAGATCTTTAAGTCCATCTCATGAAAAATGGGAGCAAAAACAAAAGTGTTGCGTTTATATTTTTGTTCAGTGTATGTATATGTATACATATAGTTTTTTTTGTGTTTGTGAAAACGGGTCTTTAATCGGGGAAACGGAGC
Organism: Brienomyrus brachyistius; assembly: GCF_023856365.1. Taxonomy (NCBI): domain Eukaryota; kingdom Metazoa; phylum Chordata; class Actinopteri; order Osteoglossiformes; family Mormyridae; genus Brienomyrus; species Brienomyrus brachyistius. Next base: position 21,336,405 of record NC_064549.1, read on the forward strand.
GGGTAGAGCAGGACGGAACGCAGGCATTGACAAACTACAATGACGGACAGGGCAAACAGGTAAGACCAGGACTTAAAATAGGTCATGACTAATCAAAGTAATCGGGCAAAGCAGGAGACGATCAGGGAAGCACACGTGGGTAATCAGGGGGCGTGGCACACACGAGGAGCAGACAAGCCGGGCATATATGTATATCTATATAAAACCTCATTAATGAGGGACAGGGAACAGAACGGACAGACAGAACTGGCACAGGGGAAGGAGCCAGGACAAGACTTGACATAAGACAGGAAAGGCAGAGAAACAGATCAGAAAGGGGGACACGGAGGGAACAGGCAGGACAAAAGGACCGGGAGTGAACGAAGGGAACATCGGGGAAAGAGGAGCAGAAGCCAGAGGGACGAGGGACAAAGAGAGGAGGGACAGAGACAGGAGGAACAAAGCGAGGGGGAGCAGAGGCAGGAGGGACAAAGACGGGAGGCCAGGGAGAGAAGGAGGGGGAACCAAGAGGAGCCCGAGGGAGACCCAGCGGGCGACGGGAGGCAGCCGGAAGGGCTGCAGGCGGCCGGGAGGCCGGAGCCGGAGGGGCCGAGGAGACGGGGTGAGGGACAGACGCAGGGACGAAGGAGGGAGTCGGAGGGGAGACCAGGGAAGGGGACGAAGGAGCTGGAAGGGACCCTGGCGAGGGCGCAGCAGACGGCGACGCCAGAGCGGGAGGACCAGCAGGCGAATGAGGAGCCGCCGTCGGGGGGCCCGCAGGCAACCGATAAGACGCCGGAGGAGGGACCGAGGCAGGGCGACGAGGCCGCGGAGGGGGACCCGCAGACGACAGCCGACCCGGAGGGCCAGGACCCGCAGGCGCCGACCAAGCCCTAGCGCCGGCGAGGGAGGGCGAGCCAGGGGGCTGGGCGGGTGGGACCCCAGCCGTGCGTCTGTGTCCTCTCCCCTTATGGGACACAGACATAAGGACCCGTGGCCGGGGTCGGGCTCGTCGGGGTGAGGGTACCAGAGTCACAGGGGGAGAAGGGACTGGAGTGGGGCCAGGGACTGGAGCTGCAGGCTGCAGAGGGGGCGCCTGCCCGGGAGCTGCAGGCAGGGAAAGCGCCTCGGACGTGGGCGCGGTAGCTGCAGGCAGCGGAGACGGCTGCTCGGGCTCTGGGGCCGCAGGGGGCACTTATTTTATTATATAAAATAAGTGTCACACAACCGGGGTGACATGCCTTGCCTGCTTGTGGGATGAGGAAGACTCAGGGACTGGAAATGGGATTAAAACTGAAGATGTGCTCATTCCTTTGTGTATTTACAAATTTTCCTTCCGTCAGACATGAGGAGTTTGCTGCTATATTTGGCACTAATAGAGATTCTGATGCTGCTATTTTTATTGTCTATTAGTTTGTTATTATTTACAAGTTCTGTTGTGTTTTTGCATTTTTCTCTTCTGGTTAATTAACTGCTGTCTGATTGCTGTGAAGTATGAGTGTGGTGAGTAAGACTCAGGGACTGGAAGTGGGATTACAACTGAAGATAACATGCTTATTCCTTTTTGTATTGTTTACAAATTTCCTTCCGTCAAACATGAGGAGTTTGCTGCTATATTGTGCACTAACAGAGATTCTGATGCTGCTATTTTTATTGTTTATAAATGTGTTATTGTTTCCAAGTTGAGTATTCAATAAATGCTAAATTGAGAAATTTTGTGTATCGTTTGTTATTATTAGTGTGATATTTTACCATGCAAATAGAGGGGAAAACGTCCAATTATCGGCCAAAAAAAATCAGCAGCATATATCGGCCATCGCCTGACCCTGACTCCTAAATATCGGCATCGGCTATTGAAAAACCCATATCGGTCGACCTCTAGTAACAGTACATTCTGTCCAATTCATCCATCGAGTTAAGTCACACACCCACTTGAGGGGGCACTCCGGCAGACGTGAGGATGGGGATGTTCTTTCCGCTATAACATCCACTGCAGAAGTACATCTCGCTCCTGTTCACAGGGCTTACTTCAATGATGAAGCAGGGCTGGTTGTCTGGACAAGTGAAGTTGTCCTGCTGCTGGGTCTCGGTGCCGTTTTTCCACCTAAGCTTGAAGGTGGAAATGTGTTCCAACTTGGTCCCTGGGACTGCAGCATAGCCAAACATCGCGAGCAGCGTCGGCCACACCCACCACCAGAACCATCACACCGTCCTATACACATAAAGAAGAACTAAAACATAGAGTGTTGTGACAATCTATGCGTTAATGTTTGGCAGCATAGGTGATTCGTTAAAATTATACCGAAGAATGGAAAATGTGATATTTAGAATATTTTTTGCCATTTAGTAGCTAATTTAAGCACTTACCCAATGCCTCAATTTGTTTTAGGTCAGTAATGTCTGAGCCAAAAGAATGAATGTATGAATTTAATACAATTCACCCACTCCCACCCACACACAAATCTGAAATTCAATTTATTAAGACACTTCTTAAACATTAGTGCATTAACAAAAAAGGAAAATCTTAAGAGATTCAGTAGGATTTTCTATGTTAGACTTAAGTTAATAGTTCAATAGTTTTTATATATTTCAGTATACCAATTTGACTTTAATGTTGAAACAGATGCTAAAACATGGAATAATTTCATAACTAGAGAAACATGTTATTCACAAACACTAGCAAAGGTAGCTTATAGTTAAACTTACTTAAGTCAGCAAGTCAGGCTACAGTGTGTAAGAATTGTCGTAAACGATAATTTGTCTCAGTCTTACATGACAGAATAAGTAAACAGAAAATATAAAATGGCTGAAACAGCATCATTAACGCCAGCTACAGTAGAGGCGCAGAAAAGGTGTCATGACTGAAGTATTCCCAAACTTTGGAAGACCGCATGCGAGCCTTTTTTGCCGCGTGTTTCTCCAGAGGCTCCGGAGCTCCGCTGGTTGACGCAGCCAAGTTGGCTCATGTGCAGGGGGACAAGCGGCAAATTTCTTTTTTGCAGGGTGGTAGGTGATGTCTCATTAATATTTCTGAGAGAAGTGCTACATGATTGGCCAGTGCATGCCTTACAAAATGGTGCGGCACTGCATCCAAGCCTGCGGCACTCAGAGTCACAAATACAGTGGAAACCATTTGTAGTAATTACGTCTGTCTGGCTGATTTCCAACTAATTGATATTTGTATATTTATTACATGAATATAAGGTAATATAAGGTAATAGAAGAGGTATTTAATGGTTTTCCGTCTGAGGAATTTGCAAAAAACTGCAGTGCATGATGGGTCGGATCTAAAGGCTGCCTAACGTCCTCATCTGTAGGACGACTTACATCAAGACTAGGAAGGTGCATAATGTTCATGCCTGGTTGCGTTTGTTGGTCCAGAAAGTAATTCAATTTCGCCATGTAGGTTACGTTCTTAAAAACTGCTTGGAATATAGCCCGATTATATGCTGTGGGCCTTTTAATTTCTTTGTTTACCGGGTAGGCTACCTTCTTTAAACTGCGTTTTGTTAGACTACATATTTAGGGAGGTCTTTATAAATTTATTGTAGTCTTTATAAATATGTACATAGTTTAGCCTAACCCAGCCACTTAAGGGAGCAAGCCAGCTCAACTAGGTGTCGGTCCCAAGCCCGGATTAATGGGGAGGGTTGGCGTCAAGAAATAAAGAGACTGTATCTTCACTGCATGACTGATGTCAAAATGTGTGAAATATGTGGTTGTATAAATAAATTCATTAAAGTAGGTTAATGATTCTGTGCTGTCTAAATTGTATAGAAAATTTCTACATATAGCCAAACAAATCTCCTCCTGTTTGAAAAGGCATAGAAAAAGCAATTTAGCCACTAAAACTTTACAGTTTTTGTGAGGGACAGTCGAATTCTCTCGTTAAGTTTTTTGTGATCCTGCACCTACACTTTGCCGGCCCCAGGAGGATGGGCTCCCCCTTTGAGTTTGGTCCCTCCCAAGGTTTCTTCCTTCTTGGGAGTTTTTCCATGCTATCGGCGCCTATGGCTTACTCACTGGGGGCTTTGGGTGGGCATGATATAAAGCAAAGCATTTTCCCTTCCAGTTTCCTCCTCTGGTCCACATTGCAGGACCATCAGCCATCAGAAACAGCCCAGACAGTCTCCTTCAGCTTCTTTAGTGTCCTTGGAAGCCAAGGCAGTTTTAGATCTGAGAGGAGGTTTATCAGAAGGACACATATTACGTCGTTTGTCCTGAAATGTAACATGGGGAGGAAAAGTTAAGCGGTTTAGTCAGATTGGAGTCGTTTATTCAGCAGTGGCAGCGCCAGTGACTTAATGCTACAGGTGCTATAGGGGAGTGAGATTATTTAGAGCGGGTGCTTTAGCTTTTCAGCTTATGTAGATGCTGTATAGAAGCACACAGCACGATAAGCTACAGCATGGATAAAATATGATAAAATATGAAATTCTAACGTCTAGCTCACAGAGCCTCTATGTGTACTTTGAAGAAAAAATACACTACAAGTATGCTATAAAAACCGCAAAAATGTCTTACACAATATACAGATTTTACAGATAGTTAAAGAAAAAATGAAACCAATATTTTGGGGGTGCTGTGGGGGTACTATGGTCATTGGAGGAGGAGCTAGAGCCCCCCCCCCAAGCTTTTCCCTGGTGCTGCCACTGTTGTTCAGATTAAAAGTAACCTTGTCATTAATAAACAGTACTCTGATCAAATTTTTGCATGTACAAACACAATCAAAGTTTAACCACATGTTTAGACACAATTCACACACCTGTTACATTTCCATAATGCTAAGACTCTCTACACTTACTTCATCCACTTTCTTGTTTGGTACACAGTCAATTGATGGATGTGTAAGATTATTACCAGACCGTCTGCTGCAAACTCTACAGTTAATGAATGGCTGCAAAAACACACAGACACACAAAAACAGTATTTAAAGAGTGGTGGGCAATAAATACAGTGAGAGAAGGTGTAGTAAAGATATATCTAAAGATTTAAGGCAGAGCTGCTGGACTGCAGGGTTTAATGACACAGAACAATTTTAGAGGAAAGAGCTTCCAAAGCAGGGTCACCTTAAGGCTATATTATACAAAGCAAGTTCATCTAAAAGTATGAACAACAAATCCCGTTTAACTGAACACTGCTCTGTATTAAAATACTGTCCTCCGATCAAGCTAAGTGGTCCTGTAGTTCACTATTTAAAGAGGTAAATTTAAAGGGTAATTCACACTGCGCATCTACCCTGCTCTGACCAGATTTAATTGCCCTTTCACCACAAAACACCACACTGCCATTTAAGGCTGATTTCAACTGCCTGGTAATCCAGCCTTTAAGCCTGTAAACCTACTAAAATTTGAGAATAAGGTGATGGAACTGGCTGTTTGAGGCCACCTATCTATTTGTTACTTTATTGTTGGCTAACTTTCCTCCGCAGGGCATCAAAAAAGTTAACATGAACCTAAATTAATTTGCTAACTGATATGTCCAATGCTCACAGTCACAGTGACTCTTTACTTACCCTCTTGTCCATGAAAATACAGTCAGCCCGATGGTCTGTTGCAGTTGACTTTGGACATTTTGTTGCTCTCAAGAGAATCTCAATGTCAATGTATTCACTGCTGATCTAAATCACATAAACACGTTATATACAAAATTGCCTACAACTGTTTTAAAGGCAATATAACAAGCAATAATCACCCAAAAAATGGCAAACTGTCACAGACTTGACTGCAGCAGATTCAGAGAGAAACTGTGAGAAGGTAAAATTGACCAGGGCTGAGATATACAACCATCACTTTCATTGTGAAGAGACATTAAGCATCATATGCATTGAAATTAAAACATCAAAATCAATGTGATTCTCATTAGTTCAGCTTGCAGATGATGAAAGTTTCACACTTTTGTAATTACTTTCTCAGCAGTTACCTTCGGACGGCCCTGGATGTTATAGAAATTCATGTGCTGACGGGTTCCTTGATGAGCATTTTCGACTGCGAGTTTAATGGCCGTCTTGTAGAGTGCAGGGAGACTGTGGTAATCTTGCTGGGCCTCTGTGGAGATAAGCAGAGCTCCATAAGCCAAAACCAGAACCAGCAGGCGGGTCATCTTCCTCTCAGCTTTGAAGGGAGAAGCAGGACTGAGGACACTGATCTGTGGTCCCCTTATCCAGCACGTCCAGGGGCGTGTCCTTCACCCGAAACAAACAGACCTTTGAACAACATTGGAAAACTCTTCAGGATGAATCGAGGCAGGTGGTCAAGTGGGTTTATTGTTATTTCAGCAATATACACAGTACACAGTGAAAGGAAACATTGTTCCTCCTGGACCACGGTGCAAGACAAAGAAGAAAAACAGAAACAACACAAGATGACACAAGTGCGGGCAAGATAGAACTATACAGAGTGAAAGGAGCACAAACAGAGGGAGAAAGTGCAAGATAAACACAAGAGCAACAATACAATACTACAGGACAAGACAGCGCAGTCAAGAACACAGAGTGCAGCCAGAGCTAACCTGAATAGGGGCATCAAGGTTGCCAGGCAGGCAGAGAAACAGAAAATAGAGGTCTACTTCACATACAACAACCCACAGTGGGTGTGGCAGGGAATACAACACATTACAAACTTCAAAGGCAACAACACCGTCACTGTTAACAGCAACGCCCTTTTAGCAAAGGAGCTAAACAGCTTCTTTGCTCGTCTGGAGGAACACAGAGCAGACATAGCCACACTGCCCCCTCCCCCAATCTCCAGCACTCACAGACTCCCTCTGCAGGAACACCACGCGAGAAGGCACATTGCATCTCTAGGTGTGTGGAGTTTAAGACAAGGCAAGTGATGCTACGATAACATAATTCCTTGGTAAGACCCCACCTAGAATATTGTGTGCGGGTTTGGTTACCATACCTTAAGAAGGACATTGCTGCCTTGGAAAAGGTGCAACGTAGGGCAACGAGAATGATTCCTGGTCTTAGAGGAATGTCTAATGAGGAGAGGTTAGCTGAGCTGAATCTGTTTAGCCTCGAGCAAAGGAGACTAAGGGGGGACATAATCCAGGTGTTTAAGATTCTAACAGGTCTGGATGCTTTTCAGCCAAATGACTATTTCAATGTTAGTTTAAATACCAGAACTCGTGGCCATAAGTGGAAATTAGCTGGAGAACATTTTAAAACGAATTTGATGAAGCATTTCTGTACACAGCGTGTAGTTAGAGTATGGAATAGTCTTCCTGTTATTGTAACACAAGCTAAAACCCTGGGTTCTTTTAAATCAGAGCTAGATAAGATTTTTTGCAAAATTGCTTGCATTGCAGAACAGTATTTTCCCTTTTAAGGTTACTCATTTTAAATCTGGTCATTGCATTTTCATGATTACATTGTTTGTGTCCACTCCGTTATTTCGTGTTTATTGTTTGTTAGGTGTAATGTCTGTCTTATGTTAGTTATAGGAATAAATGCATGTCTTTTACACAACTTCAGCCTCTGTTCATTGAGTGCTCACAAGAATCCCTGCCTGTGCGATCTACGCTCTGAAACCTCAAATTCGCCTGAAATATCGCGAGACTCTCTCTCGTTGGCCGTGAGGGGAGCTTCGCTACCGATCGTTTACATTACCTGGTGACGCAGCTTGTTGTATGAGCCTTCTATTCTAACCCAGGTTATTACGCGATACTGGTTATTAATGAGTTCCATTTAAGTCACACATTAACAGACTCACAGTGTTTCGCAATTGAGTTTGGAGGAGCCGACCATTCGGCATAACAATTGGTTAATAATCACAAGGCAGAAGGTTTAAACTTATTCTGAGCACACAATTTAAATTTTTTATGACCGAACGTGCAGTGAAGAAGCGCTACTGTGAACTGGTTGCCAAAGTCGCACTCATGGCAATCTGAAGGCATTTAAGCGGGATCATAAGGGCTTATTATAGTTATTTTTATTTCTATTATTAGTAGTTATATTATTTTGTTTTATTTTCGGTTATTTCATTGTAGTTCTTTCGTATTAAACTGCAGTGAACCTTAACCATATGTCTGACGAAATTCTCAGATGTAGCGCTTTGTTTCCAGGTTCGATTCGGAGTTTCTCCGTTTCTATATATCCTGGGAGAGATCTCTCTATTAGCAAACGGGAATACTTGTTACGAGGTTCTAACCTAAATTATGTTGCGCTTGGACATAAGACCGATAGCTTAGTTACCTATCAGGATCATACTCGTATGTGTGTGCCTGCTGTAGACAAAGCAAGTTTAACACAACTTTGCGCTGTGAGTGTGTCATTTAGAAATTGGGAGTCTCCTGTGCTTGAGACCCACCGTGGTTAAGCACCATTTGCGACAAATTATAGTGCACTCACAATTTAAATCCGTCGCCGTAACGCGAGCGCCGTCTCGCTTCAGTAATTGTTTTAAGGGGGTTTATACTGTGCAAGGCACAGAAGAAGGCCGCAAGCGGCATGCGCATGCATTAAATGTGTGTGTCACTCATCTTGCGTCGGCAACCGTTTGGTTACCTCTAGTGGTCAGGCATAGAACTTCCACTCCATTTCGAAATTGCGCCTCCAGTGGCCAGGCATAGAACTACCACTCCATTTCGATATTGCGCCCCCGGTGGTCAGGCATAGAACTACCACTCCATTTCGATATTGCGCCCCCGGTGGTCAGGCATAGAACTACCACTCCATTTCGATATTGCGCCCCCGGTGGTCAGGCATAGAACTACCACTCCATTTCGATATTGCGCCCCCGGTGGTCAGGCATAGAACTACCACTCCATTTCGAAATTGCGCCTCTAGTGGTCAGGCATAGAACTAACACTCCATTTCGAAATCGCGCCTCTAGTGGTCAGGCATAGAACTACCACTCCATTTCGATATTGCGCCCCCGGTGGTCAGGCATAGAACTACCACTCCATTTCGATATTGCGCCCCTAGTGGTCAGGCATAGAACTACCACTCCAGTTCGAAATTGCGCCTCTAGTGGTCAGGCATAGAACTACCACTCCATTTCGAAATCGCGCCTCCAGTGGTCAGGCATAGAACTACGACCCCATTTCGATATTGCTCCCCTGATGGTCAGGCATAGAACTACCACTCCATTTTGAAATTGCGCTTCTAGTGGCAAGCCATAGCAGTGCCACTCCATTGAAATTGCACCTCTAGTGGTCCGCCATAGTAGGTTAACAACATCTGAGTTGGGTCTCTGGTGGTCAACTGCGGTGATACAACACGCATAATTGGACACACAGGTTCTTGCCTGAAAGCAGGAATTAACTTCATGGACTAAATCAATTTGATCACAATACATTAACATCCAATTAGGTTATTGTTGCATAACTAATTTATGTTTACAATTGAAGAAGAAACACAATTCATTTGGTTTGATTTCTGTTTAACCTTTTTGATTTATTTTAGGTTTTATTTCACCTTATGCTTTCATTCATTCCCTCTCCCCCAACAAGGGGACTTGCATAGAAGTTCAACCACTATTAACAACAGTAAACCAGTTACGTACACAATCCCATCAGGAAGTCGTTTGGATGTGATCAGTTGAGCCCTTCGGGTGTTGGGTGCTTACCATTCGCTCTCTGCTGGTTGAGCTTGTCTGTGGCTCTGCTGTCACTGCTTGCGATCGTACAGTTTGTCAAAACCGAAGGGGAGTTCTCAGCAATTGGACGCCCAAAAGCGTGTCAGCTCGGCTACACCCACTGACTCATTACGGGCAAGGCTCACAGGTACCTCAGGCGGTCATTACAACTTTTGAGCAGGACCTCGTTTAGGGTGAGTTCTGAGAACGGCCCTAGCTTGGACTCTCACTAGGGTGGGTGATACCTGAAGGCAATTTTGCCAGCCGATAAGCTGAGCTCCACCTGGGTTGTCTCAGTTGTGCATACAGAACACGCCCTTCCAAGTTAACATTGCTGGGAATCGGGGGAGTGGAAGCCGGACTCAGGCTTGCTTAGCTGGGAGAATGATTCCTGGTCTTAGAGGAATGTCTAATGAGGAGAGGTTAGCTGAGCTGAATCTGTTTAGCCTCGAGCAAAGGAGACTAAGGGGGGACATAATCCAGGTGTTAAATCTGGTCATTGCATTACATTTTTTTTGTGTCCACTCCTTTATTTCGTGTTTATTGTTTGTTAGGTGTAATGTCTGTCTTATGTTAGTTATATCCATCCATCCATTTTCCAAACTGCTTATCCTACTGGGTCGCGGGTGGTCCGGAGCCTATCCCGGAATGTGGAATGGGCACGAGGCAGGGAACAACCCAGGATGGGGGGCCAGCCCATCACAGGGCACACTCACACACCATTCGTGATTATATTATTGCACTATACTGTATAAATAAAAAGTAAACTTAATACCAGTTGTGGTAATAAAGTGCACAGAGAGGAAGAGAGAGTAGGGTTTCACATAAACTTATGTTCATTAGCATTTAGTATTCTGATGGCTTTGGGGGTAGAAGGTCTTATTAAATCTGGTTGTTCTGCAATGCATACTGCGGTAACGTTTACCAGACAGCAGAAGTTCAAACATCTCATGTGCTGGGTGCGTGGGATCTTTTTAAAATATAATTATGCATATGTAGAACTAGGGATATGATCCTATTAAGTATGATAGTTCTGTCTCATTATTGCAGGATCGACATCCATAGTAACTGTGTTGATCTATCCATTTGTGTGCATGTGTGTGTGTGTGTGTGTGTGTGCGAGCGGGTATACCTATCCTACCCCATAACGTGATAAATACCTGTTTTTTTTCCCTTATGGGGACCACGAAACCGAAAACCAGGAAAACTCTATTTTATAAAAATCTGTGACTGCTATGGAAAAACTAAAAATGCAAAACCTCTTGTATTTTGCTGGGTTACTTATGGTTATGGTTAGGGCAGGGTGGGGGTTAAGCTTGTCATAGTTAGCGTTAGCATTTATCCCATAGAAGTGAATGAGCGGGCCCCATAAAGATAGGTATACCCTATGTGTGTGTGTGTGTCCCATATTGCCTGGGCTTCAGGATACCTCATAACCCGGAACTTCATCAGAAGTAGTTAGAAAATGGATGGATGGATGGATGGATGGATGGACGGACAGATCAATAAAAGTACAGAACATCCATTTTACAAAGAACCGTCAACACTAAATGTTTGCACTGGTCATGTTCCTAGAAATTAAACTTCTTTTCTGAAAAGCAGCATGTTCATAAATTAGCTGTTGTTATTCCTTGTGGGAACAAATGCAGATGAAACTGTAAAACAGACTGCAGTGGCAAAACAGTTCTGGCTACCCGCCAGCCCTTCTGCCTGTGCTGCCCTGCCTGCCCGCCCTCCTGCCCATTACGTCCTGCCTGTGCCACCCTCCTGCCTGCCCTCCTGCCTGTGACGTCTTTCCTGTGTGCCCTGCTGCCAGTTATTCTGTATTTACATCCGGACTTAACTAATTGAACCATATAGATCAGGACTTTGTTAACCTGACTTCTGCCCTGTGGAGGATGGGCTCCCCCTTTCACTCTGGTTCCTCCAAAGGTTTCTTACTATGACTGAGTTTATCCTTGCCAATGTGGCTTTATAATTTTTCAGGCTTGATATTGCTCACTGGGACAATTGGGCAGGGACAAAGTAAAGTGCTTTGAGACTATGTAAGGCTGTGAAAATGCACTATACAAAATAAAGTGAATTGACTTGAGTAACGTGGCACAAAGCAACCCTTCTTTGCCACAGGAAATGTCTGGTGCAATTTCTTTTTTAATTGTACATGTCAATTGCATAATACCCTAAACTAATTCATTATTATTTCTATTATTATCATCATCATCGTCATCATCATCCTGATAAGTATTTCATTAGTATTCCATGGTATTTTGATTTTTCAGGAATCAGTGTGTGTACTGTATACTTTTTAATTTATTTGCACTATGTGTAGTGTCTCTGCAGCTGTACATACTTGCTGCATTAAGCACAAGAACTTCCCTCAGGCATCAGTATAGTTAATCAAATGTAATATTTCTTGCTTGTTTATTAAGTGGTTTTAGGTATTTTGTGTGTTCCACTTAATTTAGTGTAATTAGTCCTAGTTGACTCAGGTTTAGTTAGATTTTTCCTTCTGTTGTTCCTCTGCATCATGCTACTGTCATAAAATTTCAATGTCTTACCTAACTTAAGAGTTTTTTGCATTGTGTTTTGGAGAGAAAGAAATCATAACTTTTTTTCTTTAGATTCATCCACTGATTCTATCACCTATGACACATTCCCCCTGAATATTTGTTTGTTTGTTTATTTATGTATTTGCTTGGGAGGTGGAATTAACAAACATAAATAACTGAATGAATCAGGGTAGTGAAAAACATTTATAAACTTATCATTTTGGTATTGGTACGATCCTGTTCTGGTTAGTTAGCCGAGGGAGTAAATCATCCGGAGTTTCATCTCTCAATCTCCTCCTACACCCACTCAGCATCACAGTATGGACTCCCCAATGCAACTGATCTGCACGTATTTGTACTCTGGGAGGAAATTGAAGCCCCCATAGGAAAAACTCAAAGCCTACAGACATATGCACAAAACCAGGGGACATGCTCAGTTCTGCAGGTCTGGAAGTGTGAGAGAAGGCTATTTATTGAGTTTCCCCTCTGCCCCTGGTAAAGATGAAACATGCACAAGTCTACTTTTTAACCAACTGCTAAGTCATTAAACACACATATACTTACATGAAAGTCTGACTGATACTGGAGCTTCCAGTGCCCGTAAACCAGGTGCTGGGGTACTCCATTTCCTTCTTGATAATTAGCGCCATTGAAAAAAAACTGTGCCTTTCCTAATATTAATTGACTCTCAGACAAATGTACTACTTGAAGACCCTGCCACTATTCGCATTTTCCAGCAGGAGTCACAAATCTTCATTGCATTCAGTTTATTCTCAGATGAGCTCATGCATGTTTCTATGTGCATCTTTACACTTAAACAAATACAGCTGCCTAAACTCTGTTGTTATATTCCATATATATTTGTCGTGACTGGCCTTTTTTCTCAAATGATGGATTTCTGAAACTAAAACTGACAGTAATATAAAATATTTATATTGCCACATAATCGACACATGTTCTGATATGACATAGCATTCCCCTGGACCATAGTGCGACTTAGAGACGAGATATAACATGCCCTTCACAGTAAAACACTAGATAGGTGCAACACTTAATGTCAACGTTGTCAATGTCAATGTTGACTTAATGTCAACGTTAAATTCATGGATGCGCAAATTAAGTAACACAGTAACAGTACAAAAACGAGCAGAGCTGTGTATGGCATGACTATCTCGCGGCGGCGACAAAATATGCTTATCCTTCTAATTATTCAGAAGAAAATATATTTGCAAGCACAGCCGTTCACGGCTTCCGTACAAAAAGCTGTCACTACGCTACAGGAAGAATACACGGCCAATATAGGATTTACACAAGTCTGCTTCTTTTGTTTTTTTTAGTAACAACTTTCACAAAAATGAACAGCAATACTTCTAAAAGTGCAAATCTGTTGCCAAATTAAATAAACAAAGAAATTAATCATAAAAATATTCAATGTATATACAACTAACCATTTCCAATCAAAAAGTACATACAAATCTCCAGTACAAGTTATACAATGGAGCGCAGATAAAACTTTTAAATAGTAATTAACCAAACTATATAAAGAATACAAGTTTGAATACAGGTAATTTGTATAAATTTTACTGTGTTCAGACTGAAAAATCAGCACCAGCCTTACACACATTGCAGTTCTGCTTTTTTCTTCTTTTAGCATAATTATCCGTTTCACGTTCACGAGGCAGAAGATCCCTGCAAATGTGAAAATTCACAAGTAACAGGCACCATTAACCTCAAGCCATAACAGTCTGCTAGCCTGAACAATAGCAAACTCTATGTATTACCAATTATTACGCAGGTTGTCACTTTATCAAATCATGACTGTTACTAAGAAGTGGGAGTGAAACGCGTGTCACGAGATCTCGCGATATTACAACATGAGTTTCTCGTTGGAGCGAAAAGCGGTTTCACGAATGCGCTGCAAATTAGCTGCTGTGAATATGTTGGCATCTGACTAAATTACTATAGTAGATACCCCAGACACTTTTAAATCTTTTGTGTGGCAGCATTTCGGGTGCCCGGCGGAAAATATAAATGGCGAATGAAGGGGGGCTAGGTTGCGTGCTAAACTTTGTCACACTGAGAAAGGGGAACAAACTGGAACACAGGCAGGAAGAGAAGGGGGGCTCCAGCCCTCCTCGTTGTGTAAGTAAATTCCGGAAAGCAGAAGGTACATTGACAGGCTCGTGGTGACATTAAGCTTACGCTTGACCTGCGGGGACATAACAAGGGAGGGGGTCGCTGACGCTGCTAAATTGCAACATAACAAGATAAGATCAAAGGGAATGGGTGTGGGGACTAACGCCAGCAATGTCCAAACAATAGTTATATGTTACGTCAACTGGAAAGATACCAACAAGAACAGTAGACGCCCTAAACGGGGTATAAAAGTTAGACACAGACAACAGGGAGCTGAGCTTCCCTTGGTGTGTACTTTTGTGCATCTGAGAGTGGCTCCCGGATCGATCTGTACAACAAATAAAGAGAGCTGACTTACAACCATCCTTTGCCTCACAAATGCATCTTTTCCTCATCAACGGACTCGGTGGAGTCTAACTCCAACAATTTGGGGGCTCGTCCGGGATGAGGAGAAGGTTGTTTGGATTGGAACCAGAGACGAGGTCTTGGGGACGCAGAGAGCCACGGGCGCCCAGCAATTAGGTGAGCAGAGCCTGTTTTATCGAATTCTGCATATTGGCGATTGCTAAATAAAGTGGCTGGAAGTGTCTCAGGATCTGTCGACCAATATTGTGGCGAGGGCCTGTTGTGCGTAGCTCTGACGGCCTGTGAACAGAGGGTACAGGACCCCGTAGTAGAACCTATTGGCGGAGAATTTAAGTCCACTGTCGTGTCCTTGGTTTGGCAACCCACCTACTGCTGATGAGCAGTAGGACAGCTGGGATTGAGCGTCCCGGGAAATTCAGGACCCCCGAACAGCTAAATTGGTCGGAGGAGTAAGGTTCATCCTCCTTAAAACGGGTTGAAGTCCCGAGGTGAAAGTCCTCAAAGTATTGGGTTAAAGTCCCGAGATTAGAGTACTCAAAGCATCGGGCTAAAAAGTCCCGAGACGTGGGGTCCCAAGGTACCAAAAAGTGTACACAGCGCTATTTACTATTTCGCGTGTGTAAGTGCGTGTTTACTATTCACTATTCCAGTGTGAGTGGGTTTACCATTTACTATTTACTGTTTTGCGTGGTTCGGTGATTGTGTGTGAGTGTGGGTTTAGGTTTTGGTGGTGTTTGTTAGTGGGGCACTCAGAGACAACTAAGAGGTGTACTAAGTGTGGGTGGATAAATCCATCCCCTGAGGCACAGGGGTTGTTGGATCAGGAGAAGTGTAGGTCAGATAAGCTAAAACATGGATCACGAATTTGATAGAGAATTGGATGACGGGGGCTGGGGTCCACCAGTGCGCGGGCGGTGGAAGCCTCTGTGTGAACAGATACAGCTGTTAAAAATAGCAGTGGGAAAAACAGCTCAGGAAAAGGGCCGAGAGAGAGAGACGGCAGATGCGTGGAAGCGTATGGGGATTGCAGTGAAATGTGCAGGATACAAACCGGAGGATAGGCAATCATTAGGAGCACTTTTATGGCGTAAGGTAAAGGAGCATAGCGGCCTGAAAGACGAGGCAGGACGCGAGCTAGTGAAAGCGAGGGTGTTACAACGGGGAAAGTGGAGAAAAGAGGGAGAGAAACAGGAGCAGGAGAGGCGAGCGTGGGCATTACGACACAACTTTGCCCTTATTGGCTTAAGATTTTAGTTACATACATGACGTTTGTATATCTGCTATTTCTCCCGAGAAGCAGGTAAAGCAGTGGTAACTGCTTTTCAATTAATTTACTTGGTAAAATTAAATTTAAATAAATGATATGAATACTGTAATAGTACTCGTGAACTTTGTTTGTTTGTTGTTAGTTACTGTAATGTTGCGCTGCTTTATTTGTTTAATCGTCTTGTCTGTGAAGACATTCAAGTTAATCAAATAAGAACTGCACTGTACACTGTACATGACCATAAAAACTTTGAATCCTTGAAATAAATGTTTTTGATCTTTTCCTTGGCAGTTATCTTTTTACACAGGGCCTCTATGTACACAATAGTTATTTTTTTCACGACTAACAGTATGGATCAGGAGTTGGTTATTGTAAAAGAAGTAATGTGCATGCAGGTGATATTTGTATAGATTTATGTTCACCTCTAGGTGATAAGTTTGATAGTCATTTCTTTTACCGTTTGGTCTCTCGGTTGAACATAATAGTGGCGCGAGCAGCTCCACTTGGTTTTTTAAAAATACTCAGCCATGAACTTCTGGTGAACTCAGGTGAATCCCTTCCTTCAGTAGTAAACCTTGGTATTTTCAGCCGTTTACACATTGTCTCACTAAAAGGTTGATAATATATTTGTCCTTTTACATAATGATGAAATATACGCTAATAAAAGTGAATATTCATAGATTCATGACTAACATAAAGTAGCTAACAGAAACTTAGACTAACAAAAGGTGCAAATACATACTCAGTTGGTTCCATTGTGTTGATTACATTACAATGTTTACATTGTAATGATTATATCATGGATATTTGGCATACTTTTTATAAAATCATAATTCTTATATTCTACGTTAGATAGTGCTAAATAATATTCCATAGATGGATGGACTTTATTAATCCCTGTGGGGAAATTGTTTTTTATGTCTCCCTCAACTTACTCTTTGTGGAGTAAATTGTCCGCGAAGTGCAGCTGCCTGTTGGGGCGCCCAGGGAGCTGGGGGTTAAGGGCCTTGCTCAAGGACCCACAGACGTGCTGTGGCTGGGTTAGTTTCAACTGGTGACCTTCTCATTACAGGCACAAGGACTGACCCCTGCCCCCCAACTGTGTATGAGTAGCATTTATGCTGTTTCTTGAGTGTGAGCTAGTACATAAACCAGCTAGTGTTCACCACTGCAAAAATACTCTAGCTTTCATACACATTTTTTTATTTTCTTACATTGTCCGTTTTTGTTCATAGTCTGTAATATTCTGAATAACGACAATGTAGAGGAAAAACAGATTAAATTCTCCTTGTTTGTAATTTCCCCATGTAATCCACTGCCTTGTGGTAAGAGGTGGAAAAGTCGGACGCGTTGAATGATGAGGATACGATATTGAGTTTAGTTCTTGAGTGGATTTATTCATATGATATATTAACGCACAGTACTTTGAACTGGTTTGTTTGGCTCGAAAGGGTCGATATGCAGACACCATCACACACGGCAAATACGGTCAATGACTGTTTCACTTTGCACCTTCAGCCCTGAGCCGCGTAATCTCAGCACCTCTAATAACAACCATTGCTGCCCCCTACAGGTGGGAATACACTTACACAATAGTAAAGATCACTAAGGCAGGCAGTACCTCTCGTTTCAAGTATTACAATACTATCCATCCATCCATCCATCCATTTTCCAAACCGCTTATCCTACTGGGTCGCGGGGGGTCCGGAGCCTATCCCGGAAGCAATGGGCACGAGGCAGGGAACAACCCAGGATGGGGGGCCAGCCCATCGCAGGGCACACTCACACACCATTCACTCACACATGCACACCTATGGGCAATTCAGTGATTCCAATTAGCCTCAGCATGTTTTTGGACTGTGGGGGGAAACCGGAGTACCCGGAGGAAACCCCACGACGACACGGGGAGAACATGCAAACTCCACACACATGTGACCCAGGCGGAGACTCGAACCCAGGTCCCAGAGGTGTGAGGCAACAGTGCTAACCACTGCACCACCATGCCACCCCTATTACAATACTATATATATATATATATATATATATATATATATATATATATATATATATATATATATATATATATATATATATATATATAACATTATATTATAAACAATAAATACGAATAAATAAAAACATTGAACAAATAAACATCATCAATAATATTCATGAATAATTACGCTTAATATACAAATAAAAGAATAGCTCCTGCAGATGATTTCAGATAACTACTGGAACAATGAGTTCTGGAGGGGAGCAAGCTCTGTTACATGCTATAGAAATGTTGATCTGATTCCTTTCATTATCAGATTGTTACCACTGTTAAAAACCACAGATATTGTATTCTGATTGTATGCATTTCCTTATTAGGGCATGTCAGTTACTTCTGTTAAAAATCAGTTTATTCTGACGTCGTAAATTTCCTGACCAGAGTTTACCCTCTTTAAAGTGATGGAGGTCCACTTGTGCCAAAGATATGTCAATATGCATATGAGATTTCGTTTGTGCCAAAAATATGTAAACAGCACACAGTCTATGTCGACTGAGAATGTGACAAAGAATTTTTCTGTGACAATTCTATTATGTCAATGAGTTTGTCTGTGGAGCCCCTGAAGGGACCTAATGGTGTCCGCTAATTAGATACCCAGAAATAAACTGTGTGGCTCCTGCCCAAGCATTGCTGCCCAAACAGCAGCTTCCTCCTTATGCCGCCGAGGGAGGAGTAGCAAGTGGTTCCCCTGCCCCTTCCCCTCTCCCCCCTGCAGACGAGGATCATAACCATTCAGCACCCGACTCTACCTCCTTCTCGGTGATGAAGTGCCGTGGCGAAACACTCAGGCAGCAGGACGAGGTAGCAGAAATTCTTGCCCCTATGTTGGTTTGTCCAAATCCTCAAGGGGGAGATGAGGTTTGCTCATCTGACACTGTAGATGAAGGAGTTGAAGGACATTGCCAGTGACCTGCTGGATCCCAGGCAGAACAGACCTCACCATGCGACAGCCCTTCAGAGACTGGTCCTCCTGCGCATGGACTGGGGCATGATGCATCAGTTTAAACAGGAGCCTGGTAAATCCTGCGAGTGCTACACCGAGCGACTGATGGCAGCATTCTCCAACTACAGCGGGATGGACTCCCCCAGCGGACCGAGAGTGTATGTGATGTAAAATACACTAAGATAACTCAGTTCCTTTAAAGAGAGGCACTTTTAATACTCTGTATTTTTTTCGTGTGCTGTACCCTTAAAAAGTACAACACTAGTACTCCATATTCAAATAGTCCCATTAAAAACTACAGCCCCCAAACATCAAACTGCATGCTTCTATGTCACCTACACTTCATTAAGCAATATTAACACAAGTAACATGTTTCATCACTTAAAGCCAATCTAACTTTTTAAAAATAAAGTCTGTTTCAACTGGACTTTTACCTAAGTAAAACAAACATTTTATGTTCTAGTTTTCTTAAAACTACTGAAACAAATAATTGGCTACACTGCAGTTCCGCTGTTTTGTTTGGCACCCCTGCGTGTCCTGCATTGTGTGGAAAAAACCTGAAGGCTGAGGAATGTTATGTAACACAGCTAGAATGTAAAAACTCTCTCTGGTGTAATTCACTGCGTAAAACCAATGGTGCTAAGTGTGGTGTCTTCTTCATAACACTCCCTGATGTTTGTGTCCGTGACCATGAGATAGGGTGGGCTGCTTTTCTTCCTTCCTTTGACTAGTATTCCTCCTAAATTGTTCATCTGTATTTGCTGCATTGGTACTTGTTGATGTGCGTGTGCCTTGTGTCACGATCGCCGTTTAACGGGAGCGGCGGACGGGCAGGAAACAGGCAAGGCAGGCAGGATACGGGGAAATACGGGGATTTATTAGGAACACGGGGTGCAGGAAACATCTCACGCAGACGGACTTCAATGACGGACACTGAACTCTAGTAAGACATGGACTCAAATAGACAGGACTGATTGAAAATAATCGGACACAGCTGGGTACGATCAGGGAAGCACACGTGGATAATCAGGGGGCGTGGCACACACGGTGGTCGGACTGTCCGGGACCTCCTCGGGGACTAGGGCAGGAAAGTCTGGAGCTGGGTCAGGGACAGGAGTGGGGCCAGGAACAAGAGCCCCAGGGGGCACAGTCATTTGAGGCAGAGGGAGCGCCTCGGGTTCTAGGGCCGCAGGGGGCAGCGGAGGCGGCTGCTCGGGCTGCGCAGGAGCTACGGGCGACGAAGGCGGCTGCTCAGACGCTGTAGCAGGAACCCAGGACTTTATGCTCAGCCCACTGCTGTTAACTCCGATGACTCACAACTGAGCAGCAATGCACATTTCGAATCACATCATCAACATCAGGCTGATGACAAGACTGTGGGTCTCGTCAATAAAAACGGTGACTCAGCATACAAAGAGGAAGTGTGATGACTATCGGACTGCTGCAGAGCCAACAACCTGTCTCTGAATGTTGACCAAAGAAATGGTTGTTGACTTTAGAAGAACACAAAGCACAGAGTGACCACTCTCTGCTGCACATCGATGGCTCATCTGTGGAGATCGTAGAGAGTACCAGATTCCTTGTTGTCCATCTGGCGGAGAATCTCACCAGGTCCTTCAACATCAGCTCCATAGTAAGGAAAGCACAGCAGCACCTCTACTCTCCACGGAAGCTCAGAAAAGCCCATCTCCCATCCTCACACTCTATTGGGGAACTGTTGAAAGCACCCTGAGCAGCTGCATCACAGTCTGCTTTGGGAACTAAGTCGCCTCAGATCGCAAGTCCCTACAACAGATAGTGATGACAGGTGAGAAAATCATTGGAGTATCTTGTTAGAGAAATATGTACTTTTTTTATTATCATTTTGCTAGACGCTTGGAAACAACACCCTGCCGCAGCTTGATCTTAATTGAGCAATAACACGTCTCAAGAACTGTCGCTTGAATATTTCCACCCCATATATGGTGACAAACAATGTTCAATGTCAGTTGCATATCCTGTTTGTGTACCTCAATAAAAGACACTGCGAGGGGAGTTCCTTTTTCGAAGTTGGCCGAGTTCGACTGAGAGGCTGACACCTCGAGGTCAGGACCGGGCTTCCCTTTGTAAGCAAAAGTGGTAAAAATGCCCCAAGGTTCTTGGTTGATCATTTGAATGCAGACAATGTTAGGAATTTATGATCATGGGGGAAGCCAGGGAGAGAATGGGGGTTCCAGTTGGCACCACTAGGGTGATAAGGATAAGATAAGGTGATAAGAATTTAATTACAATGATCATAAAAGTCTCTACCCTGTTCTGTCCTGTCCCCGTCTCAGGATCCTCACACTCCAGGGGGTCACTCTTTATATGTAAATTCACTCACAACACCTACACACAACACCTTGGTGGGGAGGGCCTTTTTGGGTATAAAGGGGGGTGAAGAACTGTCTTCAATTTGTGTCTGAGCTGCCTTTCAGTACCCGGTGTGTCTCTACACTGTATTACATTGTATTATTTTTGCTGTTCAATAAACCATCATTTTGCTGAAACTGCGGAGACTCTGCAAGTGGATTCCCTACACCTTGCAGCAAGTAAAACGTCATCACAGCTGTCTGTGTTGTTCTGTGTTCAGAGACTGGTTTGTTTCCAGCGCATCTTCAGAAGAAGATAACCCTAACATATCTCTCCCCTCCATCACGGATATTCACACCACACACTGCATCCGCAAAGCCACCACCATTGTGGATGACCCCACCCACCCCTCACATTATCGTTTCACCCTCCTGCCTTCTGGAAATAGGTCCCGGAGCATTCGGGCCTTTACAGCCAGACTCAAACAGCTTTATCCCCCATGCCGTCAGACTACTGAACTCTCAGGGACTAATCTGATACCACACACACATACACTCATTAACACACTTTATTATTTAACTACTATTTTTTTATCTTATTGTAGCCATGTTTACAGTTACTTTTATTTATTTTTATTGCTACCTCATTGCACAACCAAACTGCACCTTATCAGTATTGGGTTTACTGTGCTGTTTGTGCTCGTTGGTGTCAGTTGTCCTCTCTTTTTGCACTGTCCTGCAATGTTTGCACAGTTTTTGCTCATTATGCACCATACAGTATGTTGCTAGGTTGGTATGTGTTAGTCTTGTGTTAATTTAAGTAGCACCTTGGTCCGAGGGAAACAGTTTCTTTTGTAACTGTACTATACTCAACTGTGTAAAGTTAAAAATAACATTAAAGACCTACTTGACTTGACTTTTACTGATAACAGGTGCTAAAGTGAAGTGACTTGCTTCTGGGAAAGATCTCCAGCTGAAATTCTCTACAACAATTATGGGAGAAATATGGGAAGGACGCGGCGTCAGACCTGCCCCAGTGGGACGAATGTGGTTTTCCTAGAAACAGCAGCTTCAGTCCCAATCAGATAAGCCAGATGCGTTTGAAATTAGAGGAACAGGATCAGACTGGTTGCTCAGGTATTAATGTGGTAGAACTAAAACGGAGACAAATTGGAAGGTGTTTCAATTGTGGGAAAATGAGACAAAGCAGGCAGAGGAGATGCGGGTGGCAAAAAAGCATGAGATAAGGAATGCAGAGAATGTGGATGAGGGTGAGACTCCTGTGAAAACTGTGTATTGAAAATTAGGGCCACAGTATTGTCATCCATCCTGTCAGGGTATGTGGAAATACACTGAGGGTAAATGGCCTAATGCAGGAAGTGTCTTAATCCTATAACATCCAGCTGATTCAGGCTGTTGGGACAGTGTGGGACTGCACTCTTCTGGCTGGGACCTCGAATAAATGAATGAATGTTACATGTATACAGCCCTTTTCTAAGATACACAAAGAGCTTTACAGAGGCAATGGGGAGCCACTTCAACCCAAAGGTGAGGCAGCAGGAGAGGGGGCCCAGGCAGAGAGAACAGCCAACAAGAGGGGTGCTTCCACAGACAGGACGGGGGCCCCGGCAGACCAACGCTGACGACTCCTGGGACCAAGTCAACAGAGCAGCTGTTGTCATTGTGACTCACCCTCATACATCCATCCATCCATTGTCCAAACCGTTTATCCTACTGGGTCGCGGGGGGTCCGGAGCCTATCCTGCAAACAATGGGCACAAGGCAGGGAACAACCCAGGATGGGGGCCAGCCCATCGGAGGGCACATTCACACACCATTCACACACCATTCACACACACATGCACTCCTACGGCCAATTTAGCAAGAGAGAACATGCAAACTCCACACACATGTGACCCAGGCAGAGACTCAAACCGGGGTCCCAGAAGTGTGAGGCAACAGTGCTAACCGCTGCACCACCATGCCGCCCCACTGTTGGTTACATGTGTACATATTTTGTCTGATCTCTTCACCACCAGGTGGCAATATAGCAGCTCCAGAGTTGTTGATGGCTAGAGTAAAAATAAAAACACAGTAGCACAGAGGTGTAGCTAAAAATTCTGGGCCCCTGACAGAATGTCACCTTGCGCCCCTCTATCGAATTTTACATACTGGGAGAGAGATTTGTTGAGCCATCTTCCAATCTAATCCAATCCAGCTTTATTTAAAAAGCACTTTAAACAACCTTATCGACCAAAGTGCTGCACAAAGGAATAAATAAAAATATTCACAAACTTAAAAACGAATTAAAATAAATTTAATAAAAACCAAAACATTAAATGTAAGTAAATGGCCATTAATAAAATAAAAATATTATATTAATAATTATTTATGAATATATAAAAATTTATATTAATAAAGAAAAGGCTAAGATTGAAATAAAATTTACTATTAAAGTTAATATCTCACAAGGTGTCCAAGGAGAAGAGATGAGTTTTAAAAAGAGATTTAAAGATTTAAAGAGAAGAGGCCTCTCTAATGTGAAAAGGCAAATCATTCCACATTTTAGGAGCTGCGAATGCAAAAGCTCGATCCCCTCTAAGCTCACGCTGAGTCTTAGGAACCATCAGGTGCAGCTGATCAGCTGACCTGAGAGAGCAGGTGGGGGTGTAAGGGTGAAGCAGCTCACAGAGGTCAGGTGGAGCAAGACCCTTGAGGGCTTTAAAAGCAAATAACAGAATTTTAAAATGAATCCTAAAATGTACGGGCAGCCAGTGGAGTGAGTCTAAAATGGGGGAGACATGCTCATATTTCCATGTGCGGCAGTATTTTGAACCTTCTGGAGGTGAACAATAGTGGAGCCTCTAACCCCAACATAGAGGGCGTTACAGTGGTCCAAACTAGTACCGACAAAAGAGTGGATTACTGTCTCAAAGTGCTGCCTAGAAAGAATTGGCTTTATTTTGGCCAACTGCCTCAATTGTAAAAAGCTTGACTTGACAACTGATCTTATCTGCGTGTCAAACTTAAGGTTGGTGTCGACTTTAACCCCTAGGTGTGTGATGACTGGTTTACAATATTGTTCCAAGGAACCTAAAATTACAGTGGAGGTCAGAGGAGTGGAGTTACCAAAAACCAACACTTCTGTCCATTACCTCCCCACTTCCTTGTTAGTTACATTATTTGTTCTGCATTACTGTACTGCTTTGGAGCCTTTTGATATTAAGGTGAATAACACAGTGAAAAAAGAGACAGATGCATTGACAGCAGTTGTGGCCACACTTTGGACTGGGAGTGTAAGAGCAAAGGAAACTGAATCCACTATGTTCTGTCCTGTAAATTTTTATTAAACAACACATGACACACATACGAGTCCTGTTTTAACTTTCAGGGCTGATGGTCTGCAGCCTGGCTTGTGGTCTACAGTGCAGCGCAGGTGCAGTCACTGTGCTGAGCCCGGCGTTATAGTAATGATTGCAGCCTTTCACACTGACCAGTGAGAAATAACCTTGAAAATGACTGTGCTCTTTGTGGTTCTCCTTTTGGAAACATCTTACCACCAAGCAACAGACATTTGACAACAGACTTCTACTCATCAATTATCAGAAATGTCATGCAGTAATCAGAGGTTAGACGGAAAAAATGACTTTTGTATTTTTCATCTTTTATCTTGGAGCAAACAGTTTTAATTGATGTACATGAGAGTAAATGGTGAATCAGTTTATTTGCTTTCTAGCTTTCTAGCACTTGGCTACCCAACCATTCATCAGTATGTGACCACTGCCATCTGGCTGAGTAAGTCTACTGTAATACTATTATTACAGTAGTATTATTAGTATTATTATCAGCTTATTGTGAGAATGGGGTGTGGGAAAAATGTCTTAAATGCAGACTGGTTACGGTGATCAGGAGCTTACTAATGAAAATGAGAAGAGCAAAGGGTTTGAACATCATAGTGGTTCCACTTGTTTTGAATCAGCCAGTGAGAAACTGACAAAGGGACCGGAAACAGGGAGGTACATGCTACAGAGCAGGCTGATCTGATTGGCTGTTCACACAGGTTTGCACGGCACTGCAGTGATTTACATTTTAATTTTTCTGGGTGTCTGTTAGCTTAACCCTAATAAATCAGTTTCACTTGTTGGATTTCCACTTATGGTCCAGCATGGTGGTGCAATGGTTAGCACTATTGCCTCACACTTCTGGGAGCTGGGTTTGAGTCACGGCCATAACACCATGTGTGTAAAGTTTGCATGTTCTTCCTGTGTTGTTGTGGGGTTTCCTCCAGGTTCTCTGGTTTCCCCCCCCCCCCCCCCAGTCCAAAAACATACTGAGGCTAATTGGAGTTACCAAATTGCCTGTAGGTGTGACTGGTATCTGTGCCCTGCGATATGCTGGTGGCCCATGCTGGGTTGTTCCTTGCCTCACACCCATATCCTCCAGGACAATGTACGCTACTGTAATACAGAATTGAGATCTTGCAAGTACAAGTATGAGTACGTTGGAGGGCACGTCAGAGGCGGAAATGCTGTAGGTGACGTCAGACGCCGGAGACTTGGCGGAAAATCTGAATGAACAGCGAGGGGAATTTGGAATCTCTTGTGGAATATATCGACTGGTACTTCAACATTATAGTCATGAAGAAGAACGCAGATGCATCTTCTCCAGCCAAAAGCGAGACACCGTCCTCCAAAAGAAGTTGCCCGGCAGACTCCCCTGGCACAGCATCGCCGACTGGTAAAGACTTTGCCGACATCCTGGATTCAATCGACAAACGATCGTCCAGCTTCGACGAGAGGTTGGCTCTCGTCGAGATTCTACATCAGGAATTCAAATCCCCGAGGGAATCTTTGGAATTCAACCAGCAGCAGGTGGAAACACTCGCTGCTGAAAACACCTCACTATGGGACTCGGTTAAGTCTCTAACTGAAAATGTGACCCATCTAAATGAAGAAAATAAAAAAATAAAAGAGACTGTCGTCGATCTACAGGCCTGTAGCATGAGAAATAACCTGGTGTTTTCAGGCATCCCAGAATTACCGTCAAAACCTTTATCAAGAACCACCTGAAGCTTTCAGAGGACACTGAAAAACATCTGCTTTGAGAGAGTCCATCGGCTGGGAGCCAAGAGGCCTGGTGCACTGAGACCGTATCCTATTGTGGTTAAATTTGGATATTTTAAGCAGAAGGAGCAGGTGAAGAGCCGCGGCTGGGAGCTGAAAGGAACAGACTTTGTCGTAAACGACCAGTTCCCCAAAGAGATCCTGGAGCGACGCAAAGTTCTGTTCCCAATCCGACGCAACTTTATTTAGAAGGGTTCCCGAGCTCTCATCGCCGTAGACCAGCTCTACGTGGATGGGCAGCTGTACGGCGACCCCAGTACCACTCCCTGGTAGCCAGCTTAAACTACAGGCAGACGTTTTATTACAAGAGACTCATAGACCTGCCAAAGGATGAACTTAAAACACCCGAGTTTCCCAATGTGTTCTCAGCCTGCTATAACTCTAGGCAAAGTGGGCACTAGGGGGCAGCGTGTGGCTCAGTGGGCTAAGCCTGTGTCCTTGTAATCAGAAGGTCGCAGGTTCGAACCCAGCCTCAGCACGTCTGCGGCTCCTTGAGCAAGACCCTTAACCCCCAGCTCCCTGGGCGCCACTATGAGTGGCAGCCCTTCGTGGTCAACTTACTCCACAAAGAGCAAGTTGAGGAGGCGTAAAGATTATTGATCCCCTGTAGGGAAATTAAGTTATTTATTTATTATTATTATTATTATTATTATTATTATTATTATTATAAAGAGGGGTAGCAATTCTAATACATCTATCCACCCATCCATTTTTCAAAGCGCTTATCCTACTGGGTCGTGGGGGGTCCGTAGCCTGTCCCAGAAGCAATGGGCAAGTGGCAGAGAACAACCCAGGATGGGGGGCCAGCCCATCGCAGGGCACACACACACTATTCACTCTCACACGCACACCTAAGGGCAATTTAGCAACTCCAATTAGCCTCAGCATGTTTTTGGACACTGGGGGGAAACCGGAGTACCCGGAGGAAACCCCACGATGACATGGGGAGAACATTCAAACTTCACACACGTGACCCAGGCGGAGACTCGAACCTGGGTCACCCAGGTGTGAGGCAACAGTGTTAACCACTGCACCACCATGCCGCCCCCATGGAACACCATAATACTCAAAATTAAATTAATAAAAATATCCATCCATCCATCCATTTTCCAAACTGCTAATCCTACTGGGCCGCAGGGGGTCCGGAGCAACAGTGCTAACCACTGCATCACCATGCCTCCCCATTCTAATACATAAAAATGTCAATTTCACAGTACTCAACACAATTATAGATCCACGGGGTAGATTTATAATCATTAAATTATCTATACTTAACAAAAAGTTATGTATTGTTAATATATATGGTCCAAATGTTGATAACCCCTCATTCTTCCACGTTTTCTTTACCGCACTCTCTGAACACCAGGACTGCGCACTTGTTCTTGTGGGCGACCTCAACTTTGGACCAAATAAAGAAATGGACAGGCTCAGTACAGCTGCTCAGCGCAATTGGGAATCCACAAACATAGTTAAACAGCACATGAGCGACTATGGACTTTGCGATGCATGGCGTTCTCTTCACCCCACCCGTAGGGAATATACTTTCTTCTCACATGTCCATCACTCTTACTCTCATCTGGATTATTTCCTAGTCAGTAGCTCTCTGCTGAGTGACATTTCAGACACAGAGATACACCCTATAGCTGTCAGCGATCATGCTCCTGTATCTTTAACCCTAATAAATAAGAAGGCCATTCCACCAAGTAGAAACTGGAGATTTAATACATCATTGCTTAAAGATGGAGATTTTATTAACTATTTTAAAAAAAGAGTGGGCTTTATATTTAGACTATAATGACCTGCCTGGAACATCAGCATCTGTTCTCTGGGAAGCAGGCAAAGCTGTGATGAGAGGTAAAATAATCTCATTCTCATCACATAAAAAGAGAAAACAAGTGTATCCAGGACTTAGAAGAAACCATGTGTCACGGGAAGGTTCGGGTGGACAGGCGATCGTGCGGGCGGTGGTTCAGAAAACCAGGCTGACGAGCAGGATCGGGGTAATCGGGGTTTATTCGGGAAAGGGAGACACGGGAGACAAGCGAGGCTAGATACGATCAGTTAAAAATAAATATGGAAAAAAACAACTATATGTGCTGTTAAAGACTGAAATGGGGATACAGTATATGACCCTGACAGAAAAAACAGCACTTTCAGGGACTTTTACAAATCTTTATATTCACCACAGATAAACCCATCTAAAGACGAAATTGATCAGTTTCTTGATAGTATAACCCTTCCGAAATTATCAGACAATCAAGCGATGGCACTGGATTCTCCGCTGACACCAGGTGAACTCCAGGAAGCCCTGAACGGTATGCCCAATAAAACGGCTCCAGGTCCAGATGGATTTCCAGCAGAATTCTATAAAGAATTCTGGACAATTCTGGCATCAACATTCTGCAGAATGTTGCAAGAAACCAGGGAAAATGGTCGGCTACCACCAAATATGAATTCTGCAAACATTAGTCTCTTGCTAAAACCAGGCAAAGATCCTACAGTATCTACCAGCTATCGTCCAATATCCCTTATAAACGTTGACCTTAAAATAATCTGCAAAGCTCTCTCAAAAAGAATAGAGAAGTTAACCCCTCTCATAATTCATCCTGACCAAACTGGTTTCATAAGGGAGGCACTCATCAACAAATACACGTAGATTACTTAATCTAGACATAGACTATTCATGCAATAAAAACCTTCAAATTACAATACTGTCTCTAAATGCAGAAAAAGCATTCGATAGAGTTACAGTAACTGGAATTTTTTATTTGCAGCTTTATGCAAATTTGGTTTCAGAAACTCTTTCATAAACTGGTTAAAAATATTATATAGTTCACCAACAGCATGCGTCAGGACGAATGACTAAACATCCTCCAGTTTCTGTCTCAAGAGGGGCACCAGCCACGGATGTCCTCTATCCCCCTCATTGTTTGCGATTTTTATTGAACCACTAGCAGCAGCAATTAGACAGGCTACAGTGATTAAAGGCATTAAATGCAGGAATGTAGAACATAAGGTAAGACTTTATGCGGATGATGTGTTACTTTTTCTCCAGCATTCACAAACCACTCTTTCTGAGGTAATTACATTAATAAACTCTTTCTCAAGAGTCTCAGGTTATTCGATAAACTGGTTAAAATCTACAGTTCTTCCAATTAATTGCTCCTTCCAGAATAATTCTTCCTCTCCACTGTAGTCTGGAGATATTAAATATTTAGGAATTAATGTTACACCTAGGCTGGCAGATTCAACTAAACTAGACCATTTCCCACTTTTAAAGAAAGTAGCGGATGATCTGGTTAGGTGGAAGTCCCTACCCATATCACTTATGGGAAGGGATGCCTCAATAAAAATGATGGTTTTGCCAAGAACTAATTATTTATTTGCAATGATCCCGAGCAAAACATCACCTGACTGGTTTAGATCTCTGGACTCCGCTATCTTTCCAGAGGAATTCAGATGAACCCCCACGTATTAGCTTAGAAACACTGCAAAGGACTAAGGATAAAGGACTAGATCGGCCTAACTTTCACCACTATTTCTTTGCCAACAGGCTCCAAAACATCTCAGGGTGGTTAAAACATACCCTCTTAGATGAGCCTTGGCCAGACGTAGAACAGGCACTATGCAATAAGATAGAGATTTCGGATCTACCATTCATTAGCTCAAACATCAAAACGACAGGAATGCTTCAAAAGCATCAGTATCAGCTCTTTTCTGACAGCGTGCTGGGAGTTTCTAAAAATGACTGAGTCTTCATTAATCCCATGCAAGCGTACTCCCATCTGGAACAACCCTGATGTACTACTAAACAATAATTGATAAACTTCCCAGATTGGAGTTGTAAAGGTATTAAATACTTGGAACATATATTTGAAGGAATAGACTTTATTCCCTTTGACATATTAAACAATATGGGATTAGCAAGAATAGATTTTTAGAATATCAACAAGTTAAATCTATAGTAAAAAAAAAAAATAAGGTCTAATCAAATCAAATTACAAATACCGCAAAGTGTGGCAGAATTCCTTAATCTGAAACCCCCCAAATTACTGTCTAAAATATACAGGACACTTTCTAAAATGGATGACTCATTGCAACATGGGTGGAAGATCTATCAGTCAGCTGGGACCACAATTTCTGGTCTAAGATATGTTTAAAAACCTATAAACTGATTAGAAATTCCAGTTTACAGTTAATACAATACAAAATCCTGCATAGAGTGTGTAATATTCGTGCAGAAAATATTGCATAATTTGTTAGACACAGAATTGATTATTTAAATGATGTGTACGTGTTAAATAGAAGCTTTATGTTGATTGGTTAATGCACACGTGATCTGTTTATGCATACTCGCTGAGACTCAGTCGGAGTAGTTCTACCTGCCTGTACGGAGTACAACATAAACTCCGTGTCATTCAATAAAGATTCTGCACAGCTATCCTGCCGTAATTCTTTATAAACAAGACAAAACATGGTGCGAGAGTAAAAGTGAATCACACGGACACAATGGACGTCGCTGGTGTTCCGTCGCCCCGCATGGACAAAACAGACAAACAAGACAAAACAGCATAAACGTCAAATTCTCAAAACGAATACTGGAAGAAATAATCAAGCTTAAAATTGAGTATTATATTTGTGACCTTGAGCGAGTACCCCCCTAATCAAGCGGTATCCAAAGCGAGCACACAGGAGAGATTAGGGCTGGATCATAAAAGTATTTATTGGTTTTATTAACAATCGCAACAAAAAGGGGAGGGTTCAATAACTCCCGGTGACCTGGTTGATGTTTCCACTGGTGAAGTATATCCCCCAGTAGGTAGTTTAAAACCCCGGCCCGCGCCACTGGGCAGCCAGAGATATCCTCACAGCAGGCTGGGACCCTATTGCTCGATTAGCACCCCTGGTTTAAACAAATCAAAATACCATATACTCAAAACAACAAAATAGTCCTCACTGCAGAACAAAATAAAAACCAATACCGACAGCGCACAGCAAATCCACTCCAATACGCACACTGGGGTCGTCAGAGCACTGGTCCCAGGCTCCAACTAATAAGCCCAGGGACAGCCTGCTAGAGGGTACGGACAGAGTCACCCGAGAAAGTCCACGGTCTCAGCGGAGTTATACATGTGTATCGTTCGCAGATAATTTTACAAAGGCAGTATATACGTTGCGCCCTAAAAGAGGGGAAGAGAAACAGTGGGTACAACTTTCCCCAAAGGTTGCGGTTTCCTGCAAATGCCAAAACAGAAATTACAAAACCCACACTCCATTCCTCATAATAAACATAAAACCAACATGTATCCCACACAGCAAAAGCGTTTATCTACCTCCAGAGGACCCGCACTCACACCAGCCGATCAGGTTTTCACCTCCGGTCGCTCTTTTATATATTACCATCGCGTCAGTCAATAATTAAAACTATGTCCGACTCAATAGCAATTAACTATGTTAGGAAAAAGATAAAACCCATACCTTGTCTTTGCAAACAATCTTGTTCTGGATACACGACTTCACCCCCTTGTGCCTTTGGGCAAATACGTTCGTCCCTCACCATCAATGCCCCAAAACTTCACGAAGAGTGGTCCGCCTTATCCAGAGGAAGACTAGGCTACTTGCCGCACTCCCTCTTCCCAAGAAACCTCCAAGACCAAACAGTACTTCGATTCGAATCGCGAGATTATGCGGGTATAAATCTGATGGAATACCGCGCCCCATATCATCATAAAAATCCCCTCGGGGTATCAAAATAAAGGTCCCCTTTTCAGCTATATGGTCGCTACTCGTACCGGTTATATATTAATTGTTGTTTGTATTATGGTATAAAATTTAATCAAGAAATTGACTAAAACAACACCTGATGCACTGACAAATATAATACATTTTCATACCCGTAGTATCATATTTGATACACACATTTTCAGCACGTTTTTCTATAAAATATTTCATGATATATTAAGTTATTATTAGTTAGTTCACACTAATAAAGACTCATTTTGAAATATAATTAATTTTCGCTACATTGCGCTTACTGTAACTGTTCCCAAAATAGGACTTCTTATCCCATGAAAATCCTGCCGGCTACAACGTGTTTGCAGCCGTCAGTGATTCTTGAAAAAAAAAAGACGTTTTCCATCTGAACTACATAGGTCATCCACCAGAGGGCAGAATACAGGTATATCATTATATACACCAGGTTTTTGAGGAAAGGGATAATCGTATTACTGACGTAGAGGTCTTAAATATGATACATGTGGCGTTATAGGGAGTTAATGTAATTTTCTATTCACTCATGCAAATAAATAATTGTTTGATAACAAAAAAATACATTTGTTTTAATTCTTTTTTCCTGTAAACATATCACTTGTCCCCCCCCCCATGCTCCCACATTCAAAAATGAAACTTTTGATAGCACTTTATTGCCATCGGTTCCACGGGAATGCAGACCTCTATTCTTTTCTTCTACCTGGCAAGTCCACCATTATAATAGCAATTCACCAAGGTGCAAGCGCATGTAGCTCTTAAAGAAATTGTTTGAAAAAATTAGTTTATAGCATGTTTACACCCTAAATACACCAGTGACTGAGTACAACCCTTGTGGACCAGGCGCCTGGCTTTGACAATTTTTCTGCCATTAAACTAGCAAACATGGGTTGGCCATGAAGTAAAATAACTTGTGCCTTTAAATTGTTAAAAAAAAAGTCCTGTGTGTTGTAAAGTGAGGTATGAAACAGATACCAGGCTGCTTCCGTGAGGGTCAGCGTAAGTTTTATTCATGTGATTTTGCGGTTTCAACTGTTTCATTGGAATCAATCCAAGCAGCAGCATGAAGACTGTAAACCAAAGAAGTGGGACGATGCCTGAGAAGAACAACTCAGTCAATCCTCACATCTCCTCTCTCCTCAGGCGATTGATGGACTCTGAGCATGACACATGTACAAAAGATGAGGACTCTTCTCCACTATTCGAATGGAAATTGTTCTTAATCTTTTATTTATACCTTTTGCTTATACCGTAAGATTTAGGAACACACTGAAAAAGATCAACTTTAATACATTTGAAGGTTGAAGTTATTGGAATTTGTTACGGCTGATTTGGTGGAATATGTTTTTGGACAGAACTGTCAAAAAATGTGGAATGAAAATGCAGTTTAATGGTTGAATCTGTAGCTTGCCTAACTTGCTATAAATTACACACACATGCAGCATTAAAGTAACAGGGAGCTATTAGAACAGAGTTGTTGTATTACATTAACACAGACCAGCAAAAAATATTGTAACAAGTGGGCTACCAGGGCGCACTTGTCGAAGTTCGCTGCCACCACCTTTTTAATTTAAAGAGGCTGGGAAGGTCCAACCAAATAAGGACACCAAAATATAGGAAGATCTTTATTAAATATTCCCCGGATTACAACCCCTTCCCGAGGGCTAACTTCATCTCACTAGGAATGATACAACCACAGTTCCCCCCACGCCACTCAGAATCCAAATATACAGCACAGCAAACTTAAATCACAACGCCCGTGCAAACCCTTACACACAGCAAACAAATCATTCCCGATGCACCTTCTAACCCCGCCCTCCTACTCACGACCGCAATCCGGGGATAAAATTCATACACAAACATACGCTCATTCATTCCAAAATTACACCATTAAAAGCGGTTACTCCCCTGGAAAGAGGCACACCTGGCCTCCCCCGCTTTCTCCAGGGAAAAGAAGTTGAGGTCTCTCAGTCCACGGGGTTCGTCTCCCCGCTGTACTTCGCTGCCAGCCCTTTAAACCGCTATCTTTCTAAAAGCATTATCCCCCCCCATAACTAACTATAACTTCATCCACGGCCAGTCTACCACCGGCGACGGACACACCACGGTTCCTTTTCCCACAGACTGACAGCTACTCCAACTCCCCCAGTTTCCCTACAAGACCAAAGAAAGACCTTTTCTCTTCCCCCCCTCCCACATAGGCATCCTCTTTATAACTCTCCCTCCCCCACCCCAATCCTAATCACCGGTGTTCCCCATTAACATGGCAGCGAATGACCACGCCCAGATTCGTTCATTACACTATCCCCCCCTTCAACCGGAGAGGACTCGTCCTCGAGTCACTGCATGTCATAATCCTTGGTCCAGACAGGCAACCGTCTCTCTCGCCTCAGTTGCCATCTCTGAGGTCGAGGACCACCCCCTGTGTCAACCAAATCCCCTTGCACAATCACAGCAGTAGGGCCACTAGACCCCACTTGCACAGCCAACTCTTCCCGGGCTTCACTCTCCAGCTCCATCATACAGCTTGATGCTGCAATATCCTCTGTTGCTCCTGGATCTTCTAACTGGGAACCAGCCGCAGGAGCCTTTACCGATTGTTCCTCTGAGACTCTTCCTTGGGGAGTTCCAGACTGGAGGTAAATCCAACTAGCCGGGGAATGAACCTCTGGAGGTCCTGTACGACCTTTACCTCGCCGCCTCCACTCCTTCCACACAGGCCCAGACCCCCTGGAAGATGGAGACACCTCAAAAGAGGAAGGCACACAAGGTTTTAGTCGGTTGACATGAACGATAGTGTCCCCCCCCCCTTTTTCTGGACACACCCTATACAGCACCTCAGAGATCCTCTCTTCAACCTTAAATGGTCCCTTAAACCGCCGCTGTAACTTAGGACAAACACCCCTCCTTCTAGCCTTATCCCGCATCCATACCAACTCACCCACAGAATAGAACTGTGGCTGTGCTCTAAAATCGTAACACCGTTTCTGTCTATGTGATGCCTCCCCCTGATGCTTTTTCACAGCCTCCACCACAGTCGCTAATGTCTGAGACACACTAGACACATACTCTGACATGGGTTTTAATCTTTCACCATGATCCAAATTCAACATGACATCCACCGGTAAAATCATTTCCCGGGCAAACAAAACTTTATACGGGGTAAATCCTGTACTGGCATGTACACTGCTTCGATATGCCATCATCACAAAGGGCAACAAAGTGTCCCAATTTGACTGATTCTGATTAACAAACAGTGATAACATTGTTACAAGAGTACGATTAAACCTTTCAACCAGGCCATCCGACTGTGGTGAATATGGGGATGTACGAGTCTTATTTATTTCTAGTAGTTGGCACAATTCTTGAAATACCAGTGACTCAAAATTTCTCCCCTGATCTGAATGTAAACTACGAGGGCAGCCATAGCGACACACCCATTCCTCCACCAATACCTTTGCTACCGTCACTGCCTCTTGATTCCCTAGGGGAAAAGCTTCGGTCCACTTCGAAAAGTAGTCACCAATCACTAAAATGTATTTATTTCCCCTCTCAGTCTCTGGAAGAGGACCCAATATGTCCAAAGCCACCCTTTCATAAGGGCGTGCAGTCACTGTGGAAACTAATGGAGCTCGTATGGCCACACCTGTCTCCTTCCGTGATGCACACTCCCTACATTCCCTGCACCACCGACGGACGTCCCCCGACCACCCTGGCCAAAAAAAACGTTCCCGGACCTTAGCCTGTACCTTCTGTATCCCCAAATGCCCCCCAGTCATAGTGTTATGCAGCCAGTACAGAATACACGGCACCATGTTCCCAGGGACTACTAACTGCACCAGGGGTTCCCCACTAACCCCTTTCAGATCTCCCACCTGCCTCACCAGCACCCCATCATGGACCACTAATTCATCCCATACAGGTAAATAACACTCTAAACATAGATGCTTTGCAGCTTCAGCCCGACTAACCCCACCTTGTTTCAGACTAATCATTAACTGGATGTCACTGTCTCCCTGCTGTGCTTCCTGCAGCTCATCAACATTATTCGCTTCCTCCGGCCTCTGGGCTGCAGTTTGGAGGACACAGACTTGCGGGTCTCCCACCTGCTCACCAAAAGATGGTAACCTCGATAACACATCCGCATTCACATGCAACCTGCCTACCCTATGTACAATTGTATAATGAAAACTGGCCAATTGTTCCATCCACCGAGCTAGTTGACCCTCCAGGCCCTGGAAATTATTCAGCCACCGCAGTGAGTTATGGTCAGTCCTCAACACAAATTCTCTCCCTAGGAGATAATGTCGAAAATGCTTCATAAAGGTGACCATACTTAGGAGCTCCTTCTTCGTTGTAGCATACCTCCGCTCTGCCTTAGTTAATGCCCGGCTGGCATAAGCTACCACTCTCTCACCTCCCTCAGTTGTCTGAGAAAGCACCGCGCCTATGCCCACATCACTGGCATCTGTGTCCAACACAAACTGTTTACCTGGATCTGGGTAAGCCAGCACCGGGGATGTAATTAAACATGCTTTTAGGGTTAAAAAAGCTTTATCACAATCAGGAGTCCACTTAAATCTCCGCCCTTTCTCCGTCAACTGGTGGAGGGGCCGTGCAATCTCCGCAAAACCTTTAATAAACCTCCTATAATACGAGGCTAAACCCACAAAACTGCGCACCTCAGTTTGATTTCTAGGTACTGGCCATTCTTGGACCGCCTTAATTTTTGCAGGGTCAGCTGTAATTCCCTCATCTGAGATAACATGCCCTAAGTAATGTACCTGTTTAGCAAACAGGTCACACTTAGCTGGTTTCACTTTTAAAGTTGCCCCCTGCAGCTTCCCCAATACCTCATCCAATCGCTGAAGATGTTCCTCGAATGATCGACCAAACACAATAATATCATCAAGGTACACCAAACATGTGGACCACTGTAGGTCAGCAAGGACTAAATCCATCAACCTCTGAAATGTCGAGGGGGCATTACATAAACCAAAACTAAGCACGTTAAATTCATACAAGCCCTGCCTAGTAACAAATGCAGTCTTGGGTTTATCCCGCGGGTGCATCTCTACCTGCCAGTACCCACTGGCAAGATCTAATGTAGAGAACCATGATGCATTAGACAAACTATCCAGCGCATCATCAATGCGCGGCAGTGGATAGGCGTCCTTACGAGTGACCTCATTTAGCTGGCGATAATCAACACAGAGCCGTAGGCCCCCATCCTTCTTTCGCACAGGTACAATCGGCGCTGCCCATGGACTACGGGATGGCTGAATAACATCCGCCTCCAACATCTGCTTTATCTGGTCATCCACTTCTCTCTGTAAATGTAAAGGGACTCGCCGAGCCGGCATTTTAATAGGCCGGGCCTCCCCAGTGTCAACCGTGTGCATCGCCAGCTGCGTTCTACCCAAATCAGCCTGCCCCATGCTGAAAACATCTGCTCGTCGGTGCAACATCGCCTGGACTGCACACGATTCTGCTAAACTGAGTCCCTTTTTATCCAGACCTAGATGTTGGAAAAGTTCCTCACCCGTCCAGCACTGCTCGGGCCCCCCACCATCTGTGAGGACAGCTGTCTGCCCCACTTCGATGTCTGTGACCAATGAACCCACCTTCATTCCCCGCTTGAGTTTACACTCATCTTCGGTCACATTAATCACTCTTACAGGCACAGCTCCTTGGGTTACACGACAAACAACCCGTGCCACCAAAACATCATGTCGGCTGGCTAATAATGGAGCAGGTTCCAGCATCCCCACTAAGGGGTGGGCAGACACCACTTTAACTGTTCCCGGAATGACCACCTCACTCCGTGGGGGGACTATAACATCAGTACTCAGGGTCACTATCCAGGGCTGTTTACTAGAGGCATGTGCCACTAGGGGCACCATCTTCCCCATCACCTGACAACTCTGCCCCTTTAAATCAATCACTGCCCCATATTGGGTTAAAAAGTCATTCCCCAACAACAGATCTCGCATATCCCCATCAGTCACTAAAAATTCCACCCCCAAGGCTAAAGACTCAAATTGGCACACAGTGCACCATTTACCCAAGATTTTAAGCTCAGCCCCATTCGCTACAGCCACAGCGCCAACATAGGGCACCAACCCCGGTCTCCCCCCTGTGGCAGACTCCCAAAAACTCCTTGGCACTACTGAAACCTGAGCCCCTGTATCAACCAATAAATATGCCTCAACCCCCCCAACCTGGGCACCTATATATAGCCCTTGACCACACAGACTCGCCATTGGAGGAATTTCTACCTCAGGGCCTTCCTGCTTCAGGGCGGGCACACGACCTACCGTGCCCGCCCTCGAAAGTTTCCCGACACATAGGGACAATCCTTTTTTAGATGTCTGTCACATCCACACTCCCAACACACCATTCGCTCCGGCCGAAGTGCCTCAGACACTGCTACCCGGGATGACTGCAAAGGAGCTACTATGCTCTCACCAGCAGTAGGGGGACTATTGCGGGCCTTTAACGTAACCACTTCTGCACGCAGGGCCTGCACCTCCTGTCGCAAACCCTCCACCACCCCCAACAATGTCTCCATCTGATCCTTATTCCACCCTGATCCACTTATACCACGTACCGCCGAGGGGCCAGCATGTCCCTCCAACCGTCTAATAGACTCAATTTCAGTTGCAAGGCTGATGGCGTCCTCCAAAGTGGAGGGTTTGGCACTACGTAGCTGAATATGCAAATCTCCAGCCCCCACAGTAACCACAAAATGGTCCCGTGCCAACATATCTTGAGTAGCATAATCAACCAGTGGATAAGCTCGCATAACAAGCCTTCGCAACGCTGTGCCAAATTCTCTAGCTGATTCTTGAGGTAAACGAATGCGAGATGAGAATTCTGCACGATACCAATCAGTACTCCCACTGGGTTCCATGCATCCCTGCATGGCCCCCTTTAAAGCCCCATAAGTAATACGAGCCTGCGGAGGCAGCCCCGTATAGCACTTACTCCCGATAACTCACGCTGTCCGAGTTGAGGGAACTCTAATGTGGAACTGGCGGATGCCGACGCTGCCTGCTCACTTTGTGACATGATAAAAATTCAAGTCGTTTAATAAACAGGGGAAAAGGACACGAAAAAAAACTTGTTCTCTCTCTTTTCACTCTCCTCCCCCTTTGCAGGATCCCACCGCTGCCACCTGTGTAACAAGTGGGCTACCAGGGCGCACTTGTCGAAGTTCGCTGCCACCACCTTTTTAATTTAAAGAGGCTGGGAAGGTCCAACCAAATAAGGACACCAAAATATAGGAAGATCTTTATTAAATATTCCCCGGATTACAACCCCTTCCCGAGGGCTAACTTCATCTCACTAGGAATGATACAACCACAGTTCCCCCCACGCCACTCAGAATCCAAATATACAGCACAGCAAGCTTAAATCACAACGCCCGTGCAAACCCTTACACACAGCAAACAAATCATTCCCGATGCACCTTCTAACCCCGCCCTCCTACTCACGACCGCAATCCGGGGATAAAATTCATACACAAACATACGCTCATTCATTCCAAAATTACACCATTAAAAGCGGTTACTCCCCTGGAAAGAGGCACACCTGGCCCCCCCCGCTTTCTCCAGGGAAAATAAGTTGAGGTCTCTCAGTCCACGGGGTTCGTCTCCCCGCTGTACTTCGCTGCCAGCCCTTTAAACCGCTATCTTTCTAAAAGCATTATCCCCCCCCCATAACTAACTATAACTTCATCCACGGCCAGTCTACCACCGGCGACAGACACACCACGGTTCCTTTTCCCACAGACTGACAGCTACTCCAACTCCCCCAGTTTCCCTACAAGACCAAAGAAAGACCTTTTCTTCCCCCCCCTCCCACATAGGCATCCTCTTTATAACTCTCCCTCCCCCACCCCAATCCTAATCACCGGTGTTCCCCATTAACATGGCAGCGAATGACCACGCCCAGATTCGTTCATTACAATATCATAACATTATTCTAACATTAATGTCATGTTGTTCTTAATAGATTTCTGTCTCAGGTCCTGATTTCAGATTGAGCCTTTAATCTAGAATATGGTCAGTTTTAAAAACACTTGACTTTGTTGCAACTCATTTTTGTCATGCCCTGCCCGTCGGCTCCTCCTGTGTGCCACGCCCCCTGCCTACCCACGTGTGTTTCCCGGATTGTACCCAGCTGTGTCTGATTATTTTCAATCAGTCCTGTGTATTTCAGTCCGTGTCTTACCCGAGTCCTGCGTCCGTCATTGATGTTCATTGATGTTTGTTCGCGTGAGATCCCCGTTCTTGATTAAAACCCCGTTTTCCCCTTATCCCGCTTGCCTGCCTGCTCCTTCCGCACGATCGCCGCTCTGCCCGCGATCGCTCACCTCAACCCGTGACAATTTTCATGTTAATGTCATCTTTCCTGTTAATGTGAGTTTGTTCTGTGTGGGTCTCTGTCTCAGGCTGTCATTTTATTCATAGTCTCATTTAAACCACTTAACAATATGCATAGATTGCATAGTTGCTAATGTAAAAAATAAAAATTAACTTCTATTCTACAACAACATACAGTATTGTGAAGTATTAATAGTACTTATTGCCAATTCCAGTTGAAAGGGTAACTTCTGTAATTTGAGTAAAATGCAAGATAAATTTTTAAACCAGATTACAGTAAATTTTTATTTTTCTGTTTAAAAAGATAGTTGCTGTAATTTACATAGGACAAAACCTGTAAAAGACATTTTGTAATTATTTTCTAAATGAAATGAAGATACTTTGTTACTCTCCTTGCGGAAATTCTCTTTTCACCTACCCCATCTTGCTCTACTTGACACACGGGCACAGACAAAGGTGACAGCAAGCCTGGCAGCAAAGGGCAGCCACCTGTAGGGACACCCATGGAGCTGGGGGTTTTACAGTGATTAACAGCAATTTTGCAATACCTTTCTGGCAGCTTTTTTTTTTTGCTAGGTATTTACAGTAAATTCCACATTCAATTCTACACCAAAACAGACGTCATTCCTAAGCGCAGCATGGACTGCTTCCAGACACAGTATCATATGCAATTTCCAGAGTCACTTGAGTAAGCTGGAGATGCCTCATCCCCGGGTAAGAGAGCCTGCAGTAGGCAGCCTACCAAAAGAGGGCCTTTCCTGTTCCCTTCGTGAATTATAAAACCAGTGGAGAGAGCTCTCCTGTTGCAGTTTCAAAGAGAAGACCAACATGGAGAATTTTGGACTGAGGTTTTGCAGTATGAGGGTGCTGAAGGAAAAAGGAGTTTCAAAGACATTGGTCTGCCTGTACTGCCGATTTTGTCTCTGGCAATTTCAGATGTTCATGTAGAACGTGAATTTACTAATGTGACATTCCTTAAATCTGACCACCAAACAGAATGGTTGTAAATTTTCTGTCCAGTTTGGTAGATGTACAATTTGGACTGCAAAGAGATGGACTGATGCAGAGGCAGAGCTATAGATAGGCCTGGGTGAGCTCTGCTGGGCCCACCCATTCAGATTAATGAAATTACATTTTTTATATGTATTACCGGCTTCTAACTCTGTTCCTGCACATCACTGCTGTTACTGTGGCAAGTACGACAGAATGTGTGAGCTCCCTCTAGTGGTGCTCTTTAGGTAGAACACCACAGTCGTGGGTGTATTATTGTTGCAGTCACCATGTTGTAAATATCTAAGCCTATATAAGAAAATGTAGGGTAATGAGCTTCACTCAGGCCCACCCAAATTTAATACAGGTCCATCCATCAGCCACTTTTCCATATTTAAATGCTGCAGGAGGATGCTCACATGAAAAAAAAGACTAATTCATTTCTTTATCCAAAACTATTTCTTTCCTCATTCATTACAAAGAAAAGAGCTTTAACTTGTGCGTGCATTGCTTAATTTTAAGCAGCATTATGGAGTATTTTTGGAGATAGAAAAGTTTATGAAGGGTCTGATTTTGGGTATCTTTTACTTGTGGTTTGGGCTATAAAATTGGAAGGAGTTGCCAACCTTCACTGTGCAGGGTCTGCGCTGTTCTCATCCGTGGACAGTGTGTGAGTTTGTGGGTCAGTCATAAATATGCGGGGGGGCTGTATTTATTCAAAATAATACAGATAAAATTAATATATCTCATCAATTAATTTAAAGTTATTTTTCACCCCAAGCACACCTACCCTTCCTGAAAATGGTTTAGTCTACAGTCCTGCTCTGGGGTACGTTTCCTGTACCATGATGCATGTTAGCAAAACACAAAAATATGCCAGGAAAATAGCAAGAGATCAAAGAAAAAGATACATTCTGTGGGCCATGGCTGCTGCCGCATGGCAGAACATGTGAGCGGGAAGTGCAGGGACGATGTCAGCATCACCAAAAGGAGGGCTGCAGCTCTCTGGAGGGAGCAGGAGAAGAGGACTGAGGGAGCACCAGTTTACCTCCTCTCACTCCTGGGGAGGACCGAGTATTGGCCATCCTAGATCTGAGAGGCACTTGAGGGAATCCCGGGGTGCATAAATCTCTGTAGTCTACCCACCTCCAAGACATCTATGCTTTCTACTCCCCAGCCACTTCCTCTTGGCCCACCAACATTTGGCCCCCTGTAGTGTGATCACCAGGGTTCCTCAATATGTGGCACCTCCACACCTGGCTCCTCTACATCAGCCATCCCTTGTCTGGGCCCCTCTACATCAGGCCCCCTCTGACGTGGCCCTCAGTCCCTCAGGGCGACACTGTCCCCTGAGTCCCCAGAATCCCTTTCAGTCTGGGAGATCACCTAACCCACCCATCCTGCTGCCTAATGCCGGTGTCGTGCTGTAAACTGTCCCCCTGCCACGGAATGTAATCTCTCATTTTAAAGGCAATGTCGCTTCGCTTCTCCTGCGCGGCAGCAGCGTCCGCTCGCTGTAACATCAGTTGTCTTGTTTAAGCAGACTAAAAACTCATATTTCTTGTTTATTATGATATTTTACAGTCAAAGTTAAGATAAACATCCTCCTGTAAAATATCGCAAATGTGACACTTACTACTATTTCATTTAAACACGACAGTAATGCATTTCTTTTTGACGAGGCTCGTTTGTGCAAACACAGGCGCCTATAGTCTCAAGAGGTGATTCATTTTCTTGAATAATATTTTTGATACTTTGTTGAATTAATTCTGCCTCAATATTTTTGCTATTCTGTCTTCTTTTCATACCTATAATGCAGCGATTAGCTTCATACTGGGCACCGACACACATAGAAATGACGTAACATCGAATCAAATGCCAAAAGTAATCAGAAGTCAGCAGCCTGCCCAGAATGCACAGATAACAAGCTACACTGCAAGTCGTCCAGCCACGACGTCACCCAGCCCATCATCTACCATCTAAAATACAGATAAATTACAAGTGCTCCGTATTTCTGCAGATGACATTATTTTGAATTGGGCCATAAAGAAAAAAACATTCTTGGCCTGGAGGGAGGGGGGCTTGAGCAGGCTATTCTTATTTAATAACCCAATTTTTAATTCAGAATAATAAGATTAATAGGATGTTGGTGGCTGTCAGTCAATTACAAGTTGTGGTCGAGACTAAGTAAAAGATAAAAAGTAGTGATAATATAGCAAAGCAGTGGCAATACTACATTGCCAAAGCAGGTTATATGCACTAAAATACAACTGCAGCTTCACTAAGCACATCACAGTGCAGTCTGACCAGACACACAGTTCTCAGTCAATTATCTGCATTGTGGGAAGATATGAAAGGATTTACAAACTACCATTACTAGTTACCACACTGCAAAATGCTGCTTTACGTGGAGTTATATTACGAAAGGCCGTCAAGGCCACGATGTCTTAAACTCTTTGCTTAGAGGCGGCATTATTTCATGCCTACAGTTATATTTTTACCTCTATAGACAGCCGTGTAACTGCGCTTACAGGCAGCATTTTGCAACGTGTCTTGATGTCAACAAATTATCTTTCAGAATAAAAGCACCATTAATATTGAATCACAAACACCATAACAAAACCAAATTCTGCACAGTTTGCTTATTATTCTGGGTGCGGGCTGCTAACATCCTGCCTTACGGTTTGGTTTGCGGGCTGCTGGTGGCCTCCTACCGCTCTGCCATGGAGAGCATCCTAACATACGGCCTTACGGTGTGGTATGCGGGCTGCTGGTGGCCTCCTACCGCTCTGCCATAGAGAGCATCCTAACATACGGCCTTAGGGTGTGGTATGCGGGCTGCTGGTGGCCTCCTACCGCTCTGCCATAGAGAGCATCCTAACATACGGCCTTACGGTGTGGTATGCGGGCTGCTGGTGGCCTCCTACTGCTCTGCCATAGAGAGCATCCTAACATACGGCCTTACGGTGTGGTATGCGGGCTGCTGGTGGCCTCCTACTGCTCTGCCATAGAGAGCATCCTAACATATGGCCTTACGGTGTGGTATGCGGGCTGCTGGTGGCCTCTATGACTTTTTTGTAGACAGTCCATCTGTGTGGTGCTGTTTGCATGAATTGTTTTGGGAAATGCACTTACAGTTTTGCAGATGTTAAGGGTGATTCCAGAAATCCATCAAAGCAACTGAGGAACTGCAATGTCGCTGTACAGTTCCTTATAATGGATGTAATGTAATGTAATGTGTAGAGTGGCAAATAAACTGATT
Organism: Brienomyrus brachyistius; assembly: GCF_023856365.1. Taxonomy (NCBI): domain Eukaryota; kingdom Metazoa; phylum Chordata; class Actinopteri; order Osteoglossiformes; family Mormyridae; genus Brienomyrus; species Brienomyrus brachyistius. The sequence continues at coordinate 21,381,134 of NC_064549.1, forward strand.
CACCATTTACTCTCATGTACATCACTTATCAAAATGTTGCTCTAAATGCAAATGTGTGAATGTAAATGTAAGCAGTAAAGCTACAATTTACGTTCGGTTTGCATGGTGGAAAGAACATTTAATCTGCCTTTTAAGTGTGATTAGAAGATCTAATGCCTGTGTGTTTGTAATCAGATGGTCGCTGGTTCAAACCCAGCCACAGCACGTCTCTGGGTCCTTGAGCGAGGCCCTTAACCCCCAGCTCACTGGGCATCACTACAGGTGGCCGCCCTTCGCAGACAACTTACTCTGTTTACTCTAAAAAAAAAGACAGCAATTTGAGGGAGAAATTAAAACAATTTCTCCACAGGGACCAGTAAAGTATCAATTATTATTACTGTATGAGAGACTGTCTAATATCAGATTGATAACAGACTCATACTGTGCTGCGCTTGTCTGAGAGAGATGATTAGCAAATGCTCTCCCACAGTGTCTCAGCACTCTGTACAAAGAACTTTATATGCTCAGTATCTGCTCCTGTTTATCTAATTGTTCTCATTTTAACTGGATGTTAAGGAGTAAATTAATAAACGTCATGCAAGTGCACATTAGAATGCTTTTTCACTGTTACTTAAGTTCCCAATCAGATCAGCCTGATGTGTGTCTGTGTTTCCTCTCTGTTCCCTGCCCTTTCATCCCGACCACGACCATGATCTCTCACTTAGCAGCAGAGCAGTTTATTCTAAACAGTGGAACCACGAAGATGTTCAGACTCTTTGGTCTTCTCATTTTCATTAGTAAGGCCCTAAAATATAAATTATTTTTGGATTTTAATATTTTCATTTCTGGTATGATGTTATCATTGGAATTTGGCCATTTAATCTTCATCATAGTTAATAGTTATTTAGATTACTATTATATGTCTTATTTGATTATGATTTTTTTGTTTTTCTGTTTTTGCAGACACTGCACTGACTACAGATGTTGTTCAGCCCAGTCACCTGACGAGGGTTCAGCTTGGAGACAGTGTGAACCTGACATGCTTCTATCCAGAAGAAACAACATCTGTTGCTTGGTTTAAGCAAGCTGCTGGTCAGAAGCCCCAGCCCATGGCGAAAGCACTTCTCTACGTACCTGGTGAATTTTACAAGGAATATAAAAGCATAAAACGTTACTCCTTACTGAATGCAGAGGGGAGTTTTAACCTCACTATTTCTAACGTGGAGCCGTCAGATTCTGCAGTGTATTATTGTGCTGCTGTGTTTCTTCATGAGGTCACCTTTGGGAATGGAACCTTTGTCATAATCACAGGTAAATGAGATTCCAGCTATTTTCATATTTGATTTATTATAATGTCAGTAAGATTATTCCCTGTAAAATATTTTTGACAGTTGAGTTGTTTCTCAATATAAAATTAGCAAAGATACCTTATTGTCTGCTTTGTTCCATAAATGTTTTTCTAAACAAAAAAAAATCATTTATTATTATTTTTGTTGTTATTATTATTATTATTATACAATTTGTTGCATTTTGCTTGCTGTCAGTAATCTTCAGCCAAAAGCCTAACCTTCTCTTTATAGAGATGTTAATGTTACACATTGCAGCCTCTTTAAAACAAATAACATAAAAAAATGTATAGGACTGTGCAAATATCTTAAGCAACAAAAGAAAATTATTTTTGACGTTATTTATCTGAGCAGTCAGTGTGTATTCACTCTGAACAAAAAAGACGAACGAAAAAGGGTTTGGATTCAAATTCAAGTTCATATACGTGCTGTAGGTGTAGCTTTTAACTATACAGTCTATTATTTAAATATGAATTATACATAAACACATTAACATTGTTGTCATTTTGTGCACCATGGTGGATCTGCTCATAGGAAGAACTGAGTGTCTCTCCTTAAACGTCAGTGTTGGCTGCAGTGACTGCAGTTTCTAACCTAAGAAACGTCCCAAACACTTTTCCTGCATCAAAAGTCAAACTAGTCCCTATTCCTGCCATGAAAGCTTCACATAATGTCACTGATACCTGAGCCAATGTTTATCAAAGGATGCCAACCCTTTGGCTGCAGCTTTCTCTGCACAGGCTGAGAGAGTCTTCAGTGTAGCAGGAAAATATTTCAGGCCAGATTGCAAATTAAATCCTAAATAAGATATTATTCTGACTAAATGTAATAATAATGAAAAATTGGACGACACACAATGTCGACACAATGAGATTTCATTCCCATTACTGCAACGTATGAAGAGGATTATGACTTATTACTTTAGGTTATCGGACTGAGTGAGTTTTGGAAATTTGCTCTTCGATAACTTAAGCAGTGCTGTGAATGCAGAGGTTATATGCGTCGCATATCAACAGAACTGTATGTTTATCTCTTGTCTTAATTATTTTGATTAAATGTCTGACTATTCCCAATATGTGTGAACATACTTGGCCAAATAAAGCTGATTCTGATTCAGTCATTTTGAAAAACAAATGATTTCTTGCCGAAATTGCAATACCTACTTTTGGCAGCAAGAAAATAGAAAAATTATTTTCCCACGGTCTACTAGCAGCTTTGTGTGGTAATTGTTTGTATTAAAAATACATTGGACCAAGTCAAATTATTAGAATGAAGAATTAACATCTAAAAGCTGCTAGTAGACCGTGGGAAAATAATTTTTCTATTTTCTTGCTGCCATCTCGTGGCCAAAAATAGGTATTGCAATTTCCATCATGTGTAAGAGGGCCTGCCCATCAGAGTAATGTACATCCTGTGACATGTATTGACTATCAAGACAAATTGAAACACGGTGTATTAGGCTGTCAATGAGTACTGGACTAGGGCGAAAATCTGTCTGATAATCTACCTATTAACTAGAAGAGTACAAACTGGAGACGGATCCCCTAATACAGAGGGATTAACGTCTGTGCCACATCCAGAACCATTCAGTGTAGGAGTCTGGTGGTTCTACTGGATACTGACAAGTACCCAGCCCCTTTGTTCCCTCTGATAATCATCAGTCCTCCTCTGAATGCCTTCACCACTCTATTCCTGAATAGGTACACATTTAAATATGTTAGCAAGATCAAGGTATTGGGATAACCGTTAGGTTCGCTGTTCAGAGAGTTGCAGTGAAAACCATCATACACAGTGGCCCTTTCTGGATAAGATTACCTCCCTCTGATCTAACGGGTCAAGATCAAAGCAAGGTGCATTGCAATGTCTGACACCCAGCACACTACAGCATATAAAATACAGGTATCCATCGCATTTGGAACCAGGACCACTTGTTGCAAGTCAATTTGGGCGTATCTCAAGTTATACGAGAGAGGCAAGACATTAAGGACAGTATACACAGTACTAAAATAATAATGCACATATTAAACCACAGCACTTAATAAACAGATACTGCAGTTACATTTCACGAAAAAAATAAAGCACAAATTGCACTGTGAAGAAATCAAAAGAGGCATGTGCTAGCAAACAGTGGGAGCTGAGGAAGAAGCAGTGGTGAAATACTTTATTGTACAGTACAGTAAGTTTCTTTTTATACAATGAAATAGCATACAGGGGGCGGCATGGTGGTGCAGTGGTTAGCACTGTTGCCTCACACGTCTGGGACCCGGGTTCGAGTCTCTGCCTGGGTCACATGGGTGTGGAGTTTGCATGTTCTCCCCATGTCGTCGTGGGGTTTCCTCCCGCAGTCCAAGAATATGCTGAGAATATGCTGAGGCTAACTGGAGTTACTAAATTGCCCGTAGGTATGCATGTGTGAGTTTACATTTACAGCATTTGGCAGATGCCCTTAGCCAGAGCGACTTACATAAGTGCTTTGAGACTCTGCGATGAATTTCCGATGCTAGCTCAATAAGGACCCAGGCTATGAATACCATCTGTCTGAAAACTCCGTTAAGAAAGTGCAGAAATTTTTTTTTTTTTTTTTTTTATTTAAACACACACACCAGAAAAAGAGCCGAGTGTGAATGGTGAATGGTGTGTGAGTGTGCCCTGTGATGGGCTGGCTCCCCATCCTGGGTTGTTCCCTGCCTCGTGCCCATTGCTTCCGGGATAGGCTCCAGACCCCCCGCGACCCAGTAGGATAAGCGGTTAGGACAATGGATGGATGGATACACCTGGGTCTATTAAAAGAAGGTGATGCTGCCTGAACCACCAACCAAGGCTGGGAGGAAAGGGAGGAACACTAGTCAAATGAAGGAAGAAAAGGCCACCCTATCTCATGGTCACGAATACAAAAGTCAGGGAGTGTTATGAAGAAGACACCACACTTAAGACCATTGGTTTTATGCAGTGAATTACACCAGAGAGAGTTTTTGCATTTTAGCTGTGTTATGTAACATTCCTCAGACTTCATTTTAATGTTTTCTTCAACACAAAAAGTCCCATGGTAACAAAAGCGCTGAGGTCTGGATCGTTAATTGCAATGTGGGGAGTGCAGACCAGCTGGGGTGGGGGATCGTGCTCAGTCACGATAAAAGGCAAACGGGTAAATTGTGAATACGCTCTTAATCTAACTACAGCTTCTTGAATTGTGGGAGGCGTGTGTAACATAACGTTGTTCCACATACCAATATCACTACGTATCGGTATCGCAAAACAAAATTTAAAATGTTAAGATTCTGTCATTCTGAAAATCTGAGTATTTAAGACATTATGTTCCATAGCGATTTGTGGAGATAAATACCCTCGGACAGTAGTGTTCATTTCACAATTAAGTCTCTTTAAGTCATTGTTTTATGTTAAGCAGGATGAATGTGTGATTTTTAATTAATAAACGTTTAAGGGATATATGCTTATGCTGTCGCATACTGTTCTCGATATACAACTTAACTTATAAAAGTCTGTTAATCTTATTATAGAATAATATAGAGAATAATTATACAAGAACTATAATTATTATGATGTTATTATTTAATGTGTGTGGGCCGTGTTGCTTGATTACATTTGACTCCTCGGCACGTGGGACGCTGCCGGTTTGAAAGACGCGGCTTCACTTGTTTTCTGCACCAAGGTGGGTTGCCATTCTGCTCCCATTTTATCGGATAATTTATCTTATTATTTAGTATTTGTCAAATTTGCATGTATATTAAAATATGTTTGATGAGTAAAGTCAGTATATTGCTTTTAAATAAAGTGATTTTGTTCCGGGCTACTATGTTAATTATATTTAAATTTTATGCGCAAAGTGTAGTTGACATTTAACTTTTCCGCGTGCGCTTTCCTGCGTTTAAGTACATTATTGCGCTTGCTAGTGAGTAAATTAGTTCATTTCCTTTAAATAAAGTGAACATTGTTGTGGGGTGCTGTGTTGGTTAAATTTAAATTTCATGTGCAAGTCGGCTAGTTTCCTGTGCCGCAAAGTCTAGGTGATATTTCACTTTTCCGCGTGTGCTTTCATGTTGCATTCTACTGCGGATGCGGGTGGTTTCGCTCGGTGCTGCCTACAGCAATGATATTCCACCAGACCAGGAGAGGGCAGATGTATTGCAAGAAACACGAATAAAAGTAGTGAAGCAAGTCCTGTAAAGTTTGTTTGGTGACTAAAATCAGTATATTGCCATTTAGTAAAATTTAAAATTGTTCCAGGCTTCTGTTTTGATTATATCTAAATTTTATGTGAAAGTTAACTAGTTTCCTATGCTATAATGCAATTGTTCATTGCGGAGGTGTCAGTGCAGAACTGTATTCCATGTGCCAGGAGTGACTGACAGCTCCATTGTATTGCCTGTATGTTGTTTTTCCTCATTCAGATACAGATGAATTGCAAAAGCTGTCAGCTGGAGCAACGCTGAACAGGAGAAGCGGTTTCAGAAAATGGATGAATATCCCCAGAGGTGTGAGTTAAGTTTTAACCACTGCATCACTGTACCATGCCCATGTATAGGATATGTAGAAGAACCTGTTGCAGTTATCTGATGTGTGTGTTTTTGACTTTCCCTGCCGGCCCCTGGAGGTTTGGGCTTCCCCTTTGAGTCTGGTGCCTCCCAAGGTTTCTTCCTTCTAGGGAGTTTTTCCTTGCCACTGTCGCCTATGGCTTACTCACTGGGGGCTTTGGGTGGGGATGCTGTAAAGCGCTTTCACACAATGTAATGTTGTGATAACGTGCTATACTTTGTTGTGTAATTTTGTATTTACTCACGCAAATAAAAAATTGTTTGATAACAAAAAACACTTGTTTAATTCTTTTTCCCTGCGAACATATCAGTCACTTCCCTCCTGCTCCTGCATTCAAAAATGAAAGTTTGTCCTGCACTGCACTTTATTGCCGTGGGTTCCACAGGAATGCAGACCTCTACTTTGGTGTAATCCTGCTGCTGTTGTAGATGGTCTGCTCGCACGCTTTCACATTGTGCACAAGCAGATTTTTTGTATCTCTGCAGAGAAGCACTCTTTTCTTCTGCCTGGCAAATCCATCATTATAATAGCAATCCACCTAGCGCACCTAGCTCTTAAAGAAAATGTTTGAAAAAATTAGTTTATAGCATGTTTACACCATAAAAACAGCAGTGACTGAGTACACCCTTGTGGACCAGGCGCCTGGCTTTGACTATTTTTCTGCCATTAAACTAGCAAACGTGGGTTGGCCATGACGTAAAATAACTTGTGCCTTTAAATTGTTAAAAAAAAGTCCTGTGTGTTGTAAAGTGAGGTATGAAACAGATACCAGGCCGCTTCAGTGAGGGTCAGCGTAAGTTTTATTCATGTGATTTTGCGGTTTAAACTGTTTCATTGGAATCAATCCAACCAGCAGCATGAAGACTGCAAGCCAAAGAAGTGGGACGATGCCTGAGAAGAACAACTCAGTCAATCCTCACGTCTCCTCTCTCCTCAGGCGATTGATGGACTCTGAGCATGAGACATGTACAAAAGATGAGGACTCTTCTCCACTATTCAAATGGAAATTGTTCTTAATCTTTTATTTATACCTTTTGCTTATACCGTAAGATTTAGGAACACACTGAAAAAGATCAACTTTAATACATTTGAAGGTTGAAGTTATTGGAATTTGTTACGGCTGATTTGGTGGAATATGATTTTGGACAGAACTGTCAAAAAATGTGGAATGAAAATGCAGTTTAATGGTTGAATCCGTGGCTTGCCTAACTTGTTATAAATTGCACACACATCCAGCATTAAAGTGACAGGGAGGTATTAGACCAGAGTTGTTGCATTACATTAACACAGACCAGCAAAAAATATAACATTATTCTAACATTAATGTAATGTTGTTCTGAATAGATTTCTATGTCCAGTCCTGATTTCAAATTGGGCCTTTAAGCCTAGAATATGGTCAGTTTTAAAAATACTTGACTTTGTTGCAACTCTGACTAAGTTGAATTCCATCAAGTGGTTAACGGGTGTGAAGATAAATGTAAGGTACTCCATCTAGGGAGCAGAAATATAAAGTACAGGTATTTCATGGGTGTCACTGAAATAAAGGTAGCTGATCATGAGAAAGACCTTGGTGTGTATGTTGATGCTTCCATGTCCCATTCTCGCCAGTGTGAGGAAGCAATAAAAAAGGCCAATAGGATGTTGGGGTATATCTCCAGGTGTGTGGAGTTTAAGTCAAGGGAGGTAATGCTAAGATTATACAATTCCTTGGTGAGACCTCACCTAGAATATTGTGTGCAGGTTTGGTCACCATATCTTAAAAAGGACATTGTGGCCTTAGAAAAGGTGCAGCGTAGGGCCACAAAAATGATTCCTGGTCTTAGAGGAATGTCATACGAGGAACGGTTACTTGAGCTAAATCTGTTCAGTCTCAAGCAAAGGAGACTGAGGGGGGACATGATCCAGGTATATAAGATTCTAACAGGTTTGGATGCTGTTCAACCAAACAGTTACTTCAGCATTAGTTTAAATACACGAACTCGTGGCCATAGGTGGAAATTAGCGGGAGAACATTTCAAGCTGGATTTAAGGAAGCACTTCTTTACACAGCGTGTAGTCAGAGTATGGAATAGCCTTCCTGATAATGTAGTGCAAGCTGAATCCTTGGGTTCCTTTAAATCAGAGCTAGATAAGATTTTAACAACTCTGAGCTATTAGTTTAGTTCTCCCCAAGCGAGCTTGATGGGCCGAATGGCCTCCTCTCGTTTGTATAGTTCTTATGTTCTTATGTTCTTAAGATTATCCTGAAATTTTCAAGTTAATGTCATTCCAGTTAATGTGAGTTTGCTCTGTGTGGGTCTCTGTCTCAGGCTGTCATTTTCGTCTTAGTCTCATTTAAACCACTTAACAATATGCATAGATTGCATAGCTGCAAATGTAAAATACAAAAATTAACTTGGAAAGCATTCTACAACAACATTCAGTATTGTGGAGTATTAATAGCATTTATTGCCAATTCCAGTTGCTAGGTAACTTCTATATTTTGAATAGAATACAAGATAATATTTTAAACTAGATTACAGTTAATTGTTATTTTTCTGTTTAAAAAAGACAATTGCTGTAATTTACATAGGACAAAACCTGTAAAAGACATTTTGTAATTATTTTCTAAATGAAATGAAGATGCTTTGTTACTCCCCTTGGGGAAATTCTCTTTTCACCTACCCCATCTTGCTCTACTTGACACACGGGCACAGACAAAGGTAACAGCAAACCTGGCAGCAAAGGGCAGCCACCTGTAGGGACACCCATGGAGCTGGGGGTTTTACAGTGATTAACAGCAATTTTGCAATACTTTTCTGGCAGCTTTTTTTTTTGCTAGGAATTTACAGTAAATTCCACAGTCAGTTCTACACTAGAAGAGACATCATTCCTAAGCGCAGCATGGACTGCTTCCGGACACAGTATCTAATGCGACTTCCAGAGTCACTTGAGTAAGCTGGAGATGATTCATCCCCGGGAAAGAGAGCCTGCAGTAGGCAGTCTACCAAAAGAGGGCCTTTCCTGTTCCCTTGCTGAATTAGAACACCAGTGGAGAGAGCTCTCCTGTTGCAGTTTCACAGAGATGAACAACATGGAGAACTTTGGATTGAGGTTTTGCAGTAAGAGGGTGCTGAAGGAAAAAGGAGTTTCAAAGACATTGGACTGCCTGTACTGCCGATTTTGTCTCTGCCCATTTCAGATGTCCAGATGTTTACTAATGTGACATTCCTTAAATACAACCACCGAAACAGAACGGTTCTCAATTTGTTGCCAAGTTTGGTAGATGTACAATTTGGACTGCAAAGAGATGGACTGATGCAGAGGCGGAGCTGAGGATAGGCCTGGGTGGGATTGACAGCTGGACCCACCCAGTCAGATTAATGAAATGACATTTTTTATATATAAATTACCGGCTTCTAACTCTGTTCCTATACATCACTGTTGTTACTGTGGCAAGTACGACAGAATGTGTGAGCTCCCTCTAATGGTGCTCTAGGTAGAACACCACAGTCGTGGGTGTATTATTGTTGCAGTCACCATGTTGTAAATATATAAGCCAATTTAAGAAAATTTGGGGTAATGAGCTTCATTCAGACCCTCCCAAATTTAATACAAGTCCATCCATCAGCCACTTTACCGTATTTCAATGTTGCAGGAGGATGCTCACATGAAAAAAATAAGACTAATTCATTTCTTTATCCAAAACTATTTCTTTCCTCATTCATTAAAACGAAAAGAGCTTTAACTTGTGCATGCATTGCTTCATTTTAAGCAGCATTATGGAGTGTCGTTGAACATAAATTTTTCTATGAAGGGTCTGATTTTCTGCATCTTTTACTCCTGGTTTGGGCTATAAAATTGGAAGGAGTTGCCAAACCTGACTGTGCAGGGTCTGCGCTGTTCTCATCTGTGGACAGTGTGTGGGTTTGTGGGTCAGGCATAAATTTGGGGGGGGAGGGGGGCTCCCTCTAGCATTAAAATAGGGAGATATCCACTAAAATAATTCTTCATATTCAAAAAAGTACAGATAAAATGAATCAATCTCAACAGTTCATTTAAAGTGTTTTCACCCCAAGCACACCTATCCTTACTGAAAATGGTTTAGTCTAAAGTCCTGCTCTGGGGTACGTTTCCTATACCACAATGCACATTGGCAAAAGACAAATATATGTCAGGAAAATATATAGCAAGAGATCAAAGAAAATTGATACATTCTGTGGGCCATGTCTGCTGCCGCATGGCAGAGGGTGTGAGGGGGAAGTGCAGGGACGATGTCGGCATCACCAAAAGGAGGGCTACAGCTCTTTGGAGGGAGCCGGTGAGGAGGGCTGGGGGGAGCCAGTCTGCATCCTCTCACTCCTGGGGAGGACCGAGTATTGGCCATCCTAGATCTGAGAGGCACTTGAGGGAATCCCGGGGTGCATAAATCTCTGTAGTCTACCCACCTCCAAGACATCTATGCTTTCTACTCCCCAGCCACTTCCTCTTGGCCCACCAACATTTGGCCCCCTGTAGTGTGATCACCAGGGTTCCTCAATATGTGGCACCTCCACACCTGGCTCCTCTACATCAGCCATCCCTTGTCTGGGCCCCTCTACATCAGGCCCCCTCTGACGTGGCCCTCAGTCCCTCAGGGCAACACTGTCCCCCGAGTCCCCAGAATCCCTTTCAGTCTGGGAGATCACCTAACCCCACCCATCCTGCTGCCTAATGCCGGTGTCATGCTGTAAACTGTCCCCCTGCCACGGAATGTAATCTCTCATTTTAAAGGCAATGTCGCTTCGCTTCTCCTGCGCGGCAGCAGCGTCCGCTCGCTGTAACATCGGTAGTCTTGTTTAAGCAGACTAAAAACTCACATTTCTTGTTTATTATGATATTTTACAGTCAAAGTTAAGATTAACATCCTCCTGTAATACGTCGCAAATGTGACACTTACTACTATTTCATTTAAACGCGACAATAATGCATTTCTTTTCGACTCTCGTTCGTGCAAATACAGTCGCCTTCAGTCTCAAGAAGCGATTCATCTACTTGAGTAATATTTTTAATACTTTGTTGAATTAATTCTGCCTCAATTTCTTTGCTATTCTGTCTTCTTTTCATAACTATAATGCGGCGATTAGCTTCATACTGGGCACCGACACACCTGGAAATGACGTAACATCGAACCAAATGCCAAAAGTAATCAGAAGTCAGCAGCCTGTCCAGAACGCACAGATAACAAGCTACACTGCAAGTCATCCAGCCACGACGTCACCCAGCCACTCGTCTACCATCTAAAATACAGATAAATTACATGTGCTCCGTATTTCTGCAGTTGATATTATTTTGAACTGGACCATAAAGAAAATATTCTTGGCCTGGAGGGAGGAGTGCTGGGCTATTTTATAGGAGGCTACTCTTTCTTAATAACCCCATTTTTAATTCTGAACAATAAGCTTAATAGGATGGGGCGACATGCTGGTGCAGTGGTTAGCACTGTTGCCTCACACCTCTGCGACCCGGGTTCAAGTCTCCGCCGGGGACAGATGTGTGTGGAGTTTGCATGTTCTCCCCATGTTATCGTGCGGTTTCCTCTGGGTTTTCCAGTTCTCCCCCACAGTCTAAAAACATGCTGAGACTAATTGGAGTTGCTAAATTGCCCGTAAGTGTGCATGTGTGAGTGAATGGTGTGTGAGTGTGCCCTGCAATGGGCTTGACCCCATTCAGGGTTGTTCCCTGCCTCGTGCCCATTGCTTCTGGGATGGGCTCCCGACCCCCGTGACCCAGAAGGATAAGAGGTTTGGAAAACGGATAAAACTGAAGAGCGATTTAAAATAGGTGATTGTCCAGTAAGAGGATTTAACTTTAGCTACAGTGTTTTTTGTTATACAGGTATATTTTGTTTTACAAAAACAACATTTACTTCTACACTATACGGTCAATTAAAGTACCTTCTGCATCCTGGAGATGGTCATTACCTTCTGGAGAGTCTATTTCCTCAGCAACTCTCTTGTTGCTACCTTCTGGAGACAGATGAATGCTGAAAAGATCTTCCATCTGGTCAGCAGTAATTGTGATTGGCTCAAAGCAGAACAGGTGGCGCAGAATGTAGACAGTGTTTATAACTCACTTATTAATTATCAATGTGTTACTGGTTACTTTATTAGTTTATATTCAAAGAAATAATAGCAACTTGATCCATGTTGGTCAAAGGATAAAATTCTGATCCTAACTAACGTACATGTAAACAGAACACAGAATACCTCTGAAATGGACCCTGACCCCTGTGGATGACCTGAAACGTGACAATGTCATGTTCCAGCAGATTCCCATCTCTTATTGACCGGATAGGCCTCAGACAACCTGCATTGGCCATGAAGTCAAGCAGAGGTGTCTTTCACTTCTCAAGGTCCTCCAGAGTTGTACTTTCAGGTACCTGCCATCAAAATGGACTGTTATTGAGGCTACTTGAATTATAACTTTTTAGTAAGAACCCACACACCCATATCATGTTTGAAGCCTTTCAATTGCAGCATTAAAATTAGGCAGCATTCGGCAGGTAAAGGAGCAATATTTGCTGGCAGGCACATGGGACGATTAATCTGCGCAGTAGGGACAACATGAAGAGAGGAAAATTTGCTGTAAAAAAACTCAATTTGTTCGCCATAATATCTTGCTGACCTCCTTCCCAGGGCTTAAACTGCCCACAATGCTTTTCCACCCTCTATGCATATTTAGTATTTCCCTGATATATCAGACGCTGATATGGGCAGTACGGTATGCGCTCCGTCTGGTTAGATGTGGGCCTGCACTTTCTTAGGGGCCTGCCCCTCCTGACACAGACTCTTCCAGAATCTCATACTCCTCTCCATTTCCCATTCTTCACACTGTATATTAGTGTATGGGAACGGGACAACCCTAACTGAAGGGTCAGGACTTGCACACAACACACACCCCTCCTGCCCTAATGAAGTGGCGGTATACTTAGCCCATTTATACCACCAATTTCCAAGTGTACGTTTTGCTAACCCATCCAGGTCTACTTCATCCTGGGCATCCTTCTAAAATTTGCTCACTCTCCTCACTCCCATATCTCCCCCCATTTCTCTCCGCTTTCGCTCACTGTAATCTGAGAGGTTATTCAGCATCAAAGGACCAGGCTGAGTCAGTGAAGTCAGTTGTCCTGTGCTCACCTGACCTGTGGTCCTGCTGTGCACCCAGACCTGAAGGGCCTGATAAATCATTAGCATCACTAACATCGTTGCTGTCAGC